>NC_084936.1:8132500-8757500 GCF_958298935.1 Phragmites australis
AGGAGAGACGGCCCTAATGGGCTATATTACCAATTATTATAAAAACTTGTTTGGGACGTCTGAAGTTAACTCTTTCTCGCTGGATGAGTCTAGGAATGAGGACATCCCTCAGGTCTCTCAGGCTGAGAATGATTTCCTTACGGCTCCTTTTTTGGAGAAGGAAGTCCGGGATGTTGTGTTCAGCATGGAACACAATAAAGCTCCCGGCCCAGATGGGTTTCCGGTAGAGTTTTACCAGAGATTCTGGGATATCATCAGGTTTGACTTGATGAATTTATTCCACGAATTATATGTGGGTGAACTACCTTTGTTTAGCCTCAACTTCGGGGTTATAACGTTGTTACCGAAAATCGTTGAAGCAAATCGGATCCAACAGTACAGACCTATATGTTTGCTGAATGTCAGCTTCAAGATTTTCACAAAGGTAGCCACAATCCAGATTAATTCTGTTGCAAATCGAGTAGTCAGCTCTACTCAAACGGCGTTCATGCAAGGATGAAATATCCTAGAGGGTGTCGTCATTTTACATGAAACAATTCATGAACTTTACAGAAAAAAATTGAGTGGGGTAGTTTTTAAGGTAGATTTCGAGAAGGCTTATGACAAGGTCAAATGACCCTTCCTCCTTCAAACTTTACGAATGAAAGGGTTCTCATCCAAATGGATCTCTTGGATTGAGACTTTCATTTCGGGAGGAAGTGTAGCAATTAAAGTAAATGACGACGTTGGGCCTTTTTTTTCAAACGAAAAGAGGTCTCCGACAGGGTGATCCCCTTTCACCTATTTTATTCAATATTGTAGCTGATATGCTTGCGATCCTTATCAAAAGGGCCAAAGTAGATGGCCAATTTAATGGAGTGGTGCATCATCTCATAGATGATGGTATATCTATACTTCAATATGCAGATGATACAATTCTTTTTATGGATCATGATCTCGAAAAAGCCCGCAATATGAAGCTTTTGCTTTGTGCTTTTGAGCTTATATCGGGTCTTAAGATCAACTTCCATAAGAGTGAGTTGTTTTGTTTTGGTGAGGCCCGCTTCATGTCCGATCAGTACATCGAGCTTTTTGGCTGTGGGACTGGTAACCTCCCTATGCGTTATTTAGGAATTCCTATTCATTATAGAAAACTGAGGAATGCGGATTGGAAAGGGGTCGAGGAAAGATTGGAAAAGAGACTTAGTAGTTGGAAAGGAAAGCATCTTTCAACTGGTGGGAGACTGACATTGATAAATTAAGTGCTCAGTAGTCTTCCCATGTATATGATGTCTTTCTTTTCTTTACCGAGAGGAGTGCTAAAAAAACTTGACTACTTTTGATCTAGGTTCTATTGGCAAAGTGACGGTCAAAAGAAAAAAATACCGCCTTGCTAAATGGAACATTTTGTGCCGACCCAGAGAACAAGGAGGCCTGGGGATTCAGGATCTAGATACAAAAAATATTGCTTTACTCAGCAAATGGCTCTTTAAGTTGCTCACGTGTGATGGAATGTGGCATCAGCTGATTCGTAATAAATACATAGGGTCTAAACCCTTATCGCAGGTCCAGTGGAAAACCAGGGATTCTCATTTCTGGGCTAGTCTTATGAAGGTGAAGCGGGATTTTCTACGCTTCGGAACCTTCTCCATCAAAGATGGCTCGCAGATCAGATTTTGGGAAGATCTTTGGTTGGGAAACTCACCTCTGCGAGAACAATATCCATGTCTTTACAATATTGTAAGGAACAAACATGATACTGTAGCAGAAGTATTTCAAACTTTCCCATCAAATATTTCCTTTAGAAGAGACCTAATAGGGCAAAAATTAGTAGCGTGGGATGATGTGCTTTCTCAAATCGCTAATATCGTGCTTATTCATGAGCAAGATGAGTTCCGCTGGAACTTAACCCCGAGTGGGATGTTCTCGGTGAAATCTCATTATCTTGCCTTAGTGCATAGTGATATTCCAAATATTAACAACCAACTGTGGAAACTGAAGGTGCCTCTCAAAGTTAGAATCTTCCTTTGGTACTTACGACAAGGTGTTGTTCTCACTAAAGACAATTTGGCTAAGCGGAATTGGCAAGATAGTACGAGATGCTGTTTTTGTTACCATGAAGAGACAATTAAACATCTTTTTTTTCAACTGCCGTCTTGCCCGTACCGTTTGGTCTATTATACAATCGGCTTCAGGACTCTTCCGATCACGTTGCGTATCACATATGTTTGATACCTGGTTATATGGTATTAGGAAGGACTTGAAACCGAAAGTCCTGCTAGGGGCGACGGCTGTATGCTGGTCGCTTTGGTTATGCAGGAATGACATGGTTTTTGATAAAAGATGTATTTCATCTCCTTTGCAGGTTATCTACCTTTGTACACACTGGCTCCGTACCTGGGTTATTTTGCAGAAGCCAGAATCTCGGGTTACGGTTATAGCGGCTTGTCAGCATTTGAAGAGGGTGGTCAAGAATTGTTTTATCCAGGTGTATGAGTGGCGGCCTAGATGGTCAATCGGGGCGTTATAGCATCTCATGTCTTCGATGGTTTTAATGTCTTTTGTCTTTTGTTTTGGCTGTGTGCACTTTTTGCAGAGGCCGGAAGGTTTATTAGATTTATTGTATCATCTAGATATAATTATCTGAGATCAATAAAATTTTCTTTTATCGAAAAAAAAGAAGCTCAGCTAAAACAGATGCAGCAGTCTGTTCTGGCAGTTCCAGCCTTCGTCCTTGAGTCGCGAGCTTGTGCATCTCTATCTCGCCAAGCAACCTGCATCTGGTTCGCGACATGATTTGCCGAAACCACTCTGCTCCTTGGGTCATGTTCCCCTGCTGCCCGTTGATGACTCCTATTTGCTACCATGTGTCTATGGTACTGAAAACTTCTTTTGCAAAGCTGCATTCCGCGAATAGGTGATCTGCAGCCTCTAGTTCCTGGCTGCATAGCATTTTGATTTTCTAGGATTCATATTTGAGAAAACTAAACCGATTTCTACTAAACAAGAGCACCTCATCTCAAGTTGAGTCTACCAGTGTTAGTGTTAGTTCTTAAACTATACGAATAGCTTGCCAGATTATGCTTGAGAAGCTCATCGTAACTTGAACTTATGGATGAGCAGCTCTGTATTTGATGAATCTGGGAAGGGTTATTACAGTTCTTAGGATATGTAGATATATGAATATCATAGTTTTGCTAGATCAGTTCGTCCTAGTTCAATCTATTTATGTTACTTTCGTCTTTACATTTTCTTAACAGTTTGCTGGTTTTATCTGTTGAAGGGATGTATGTCAGACTATCAGTATGTGTGAATTATCCGCTTATCTGCAAACTTGTTATTCCCTTTATACAGTTATTCATATACATTATTCCCTTTTTGTGTGCGCCCTTGTCAGATATTGGATACGCAGGTAGCCTAAGTTTACGCATAATGCTATGATGGCTTCATCCATCACAAAATAGCGTTTAAATGATAATAGCATATTGTTGACGGGTATCATCATAGGAATAACTTCGTGACTGTTACTTTGATAGTTTTGCCTCCTTGGTAATTGATTTTTTTATTTATATTTGATAAACTCAGTGCTGTTCAGAGTACAATGACCATTTTACCCTATACAAGTAGGCAAGATTGGGTGGATACTATCGTAAAAGTGCTCATATTGGAAAATAACATCGGCTGTGAGGATGACATATGAGCTCAGGGACCACATATCATCCTCACACCGATAATATTTTCTATTTTTTTAAGTTTTACTATGGTACTCAGCTAATTACAAGTACAATCATCTAGGATGCTCTCGTATGCTTTGGATCTTAAAAAACTGAATTTTCCAGGATTTATATCGAATAAACAAGACAAACTTTGAATAAAACGGTTAGAAATTTTTATAAATTTGTTGTTTTAGTTGATCAACCACTGAGAATCTTTGTAGCAGGTTTGTTTTTGGATGTTTTTGTTCATAGCATTTAGCTGTTTAGAGGCTGAGAAGTTAGTTTTGATGTTTGGAATCTTCTCGCGTTATTAACTCTTATACTCAATTAAAAATTATACTAGGATTGACTCTGATTTTGTTGCCCTGGTTCCAGATCAATATATGACAAGTTGCTTGTGACTTTTCTGCTGTTGTATAGTCTAATTAAAAATTATACTATTGAGCATGTCTTTTACTTTAGCTTGGAAGTTTTGGGAGGTGTGGATTTTTGCAGTTTTGCTTGTAATTTCTCTGGTCTGATAACCTGGAATCTTTTTTAGTGTTTTTTCCATTATGGTATGTGGACATATTGCTTATCTGTAGCGAAAATGACCTCATTAAGTTATGATTATGATTTTGGTGATTAATGATAATATAGTCAATTAGACTAATATGTTTGTCAAGAATATATGTTAGTAGGTCTCATGGATGCAATACATGAAGAAGTCACCGCAGTCGGGATAAAGGTTGACTGAATTGAAGAAGTCCCAGGAAGATTTGCCTCACCGGATGGTCTGGTACTCTGGGTGTTTGAACTCACCAGAGTATATTTATCAAATGAGAGAGAGGCCTGAAGACCTTACCGGAAGGTCCGATGTTTGATCAGAGTGCTCACCGGAGCAATTCTTTCAGAGAAGGTGTTGTGCTGAAGAATGAAGGTTAATCCTCACCGGATAATCTGGTGATCAGTGGAAGTTGCACCAGAGCATTTCCATAGAAAAGAAGAGAAGGCTTAACCCACCGGATGTTTCGGTGTTGAGAAGGATGAATGCACCATAGCATTAATACCAGAGAAGGATGCAGCCATTGAAGATCGAAGCTTTAACCCATCAAATGGTCCGGAGTGAATGGAATGAACACCGGATAATACACCAGACAATGAACAATACAAAGAAGCAGAACGAAGTTCAAGGCATCAGATGGTCTGATGATAAAGACTGTGTAACACCGAAGTATTATTTCTAGAGAGGGTTGCATTAGCTCGGTTGGTTGAAGTCAACTCACTAGATAGTCTGGTGATGAAGTAATGTGACCGGATGCATACACCGGAGCAATTTACACAGAGAAGAAGGAAAGGCTCGGATGGCTCAGGATAACTCATCGGATAGTCCTGTGATGGAGATTAAGTATACACCATTGTGTCCGGTGTTCACAGAAGCTTGAGTGAGGTTCCAATGGCTAGTTTGTGAGAGTGTACTCACCGGATAATCCGGTGTTAGTACTATTATTCTCATCGGATCATCCGGTGTTAACAACTTTTCTGAGCCATTGGGTTAATAGCTAGTGCGCGGGTTTGAGGCTATAAATACTCATCCACTCAGTCATTTGAAGGTGTGGCGTGCTACTGGAGTCCAGAGAAGTTCATGTACACCTGAGAAGACATTCAAGCCACCAAAGTGCTTAAAGTAATTATCCAAGATGATTAAGTACAAGATTAGATAGTGTTTAGTGCTTATAGGCCTAGAGAGAGTTGCTAGGTTCTTGCTGGCTAGAGAGTGGATGAAGGAGTGATCCAATCTTGTACCAAGTGGTACGTCGGTACCTTCGAGTTTTGGTGACTCACCGGCAAGCTTGTTGACCCTCCGACTTAGTGTGGAGCGGCGGCAATACGATTGTGCGGGGATGCGAAGACCCTTGCCTTGGTGGCTCAAGCTCCGAAGTGATCACGACGGTAAGGAACCGGAAGAGAGGCTAGTGGTGAGACCTTGCTTTGGTGACTTGGTGGCTTATCCAGGTGGAGACCTTGTCTTAGTGACTTGGTGGCTCAAAAGCTGTGACCGAGTCCCGACCAGAAGTATATTCTTTGTGGAGCTCCAACGTAGACTAGAGATGATATTCATACCATCGATACCACAGAAAAAACCTTATGCCGAGTTTGCTCTCTCTACATTATTTACGTTTTTACATTTATATTCTTGCAATTTACCTTCTTAGATAGTTTGTAAGTACTTTGATCGGTAGAGTAGACACACTCGATAAACTTAGAGCATATTTAGATAGAAATTGATATAGGTTTATCTTGTCTTGTTTTTGGAGCTAAAATAGTTCTAAGTGTCATAATTCACCCCCTCCTCTTAGGACGTCACCGATCCTTTCATTATTAGAACTGTTCATTTACGTTTAGATTTGTGTTGGAGGAGTATATGAGAGAATCAATAAATCGATGATTATTAGATAAGATCGATGGACGACTGAGATAGGCCATGCATGCACAAGGTTATACAGAGTTGTATTTCCCATGTTTCTTCTCCTCCTTTTCCCTGTAAGACTTGAGTGGAACATTATCACCTAGAAGAAAGGAGCCTTTCTTAATGTGTCATCAGTTATGAACAAACACTCAAATAAACAGGCATTTGAAAGTAAAAAGTTGCCATTCTACAAGCTCTTGGATTTTGAGAGTAGTAGAAATAAAAGATCAGATCACCATATGCACAAAGCTTGAGAGTTGTCATGCTTCCTCGATTAGTTCCTTTGTATTACAACATATACTTGTGCAAATAACCAAACATAATCTCTTCTCAACCAGACTGAACATATGCAGCTAACCAAACATATCCTACTGCATCTCCCCAGCCTATCTCAACTCAGCCTGTATGACTCATACAGTCAGACTGAGAGCATGCGGGCAACCAAACATGCCCTTAGTGAACAACGTTTCCCCCTTAAGCAGTGTCAATTAAGGTAATCCTCAGCATTGTTGACCACTGATATTCAGTGTCTTTGATATTTTCATAAAATTGAGCTTAAAGTTCAAGTATTGTAACGTTGCCTTTTGGCAAAACAGATTGTTATATATTCTCATTAAGCGTAGAACTGAAAGCATTGTTAACCCTAAAAAGTAATAGAGATGTATTTCTGAACTGTGATTTTAGGCGTTTGCATCAACCCAACTGTGGATTCTAACTTAGTAAAAGGCACGCATTCCGATTTCAGGACTAAACAGGGGTGAGTAATATGCACAATTCATTCTTACATTCTTAAAAAAGAGAGGTTGTCCTATTTTCTACTTGTTTCATTTTTCAATACATTATGATTTTGTAGGATGAATGTTGTATGCAGTTTCAGTGTCTTGACAATTAGTATGCTATATATAGCAATGTTACTTAGACACGGAATCGGGTGTTCGATTCGCTAAAGAAAATTTGGACATGTGAAATACAACTCGAAATTCGATATAGGTGTCGGAATTCGACTTAGATTCAAGGTGTCTGATTCGAACAAAACACTTTGTCCATTCTACTCAAGTCCTAGTCATTATCTTATAGCTTTTTCAAGATAGCATATGAATGCTGAAGATGTTTCTCCAGATGAATGCTGAAGCAGTTCGTCCAGCAACATGTTCAAGAAGTTGATTGCGCAGTACATGTACTGTTGCGAAGTGGGTTGCTTGTTCCAATGTGCTAAGGATGATGGATCTCTGAATGGTTACGTATCAAATGACTTACAGAGAAAAGAAGCATATGGAATCCATTCGGAATCTTGTATGACCTCTGTCTGGCCTTTACTACCAACTTCCTGTGTAAGCTGAACTGGTTGGTCTCAATTTATTGTGTAATTTCCTAATAAAATTATTTGCGTCAGTTTAGTCTGAGGAGCAAAAAAAGAATATTAGGAGTGTACCTAAGTACTGTTTGTTCCTCGCCCACTTTATGTTTGACGTCCTAGAATTCGTGCTGTTAAATTCCATGTTTAGAACTATGCCGATTGGCTAGATGAAAACTACACTACCACTTCAATCATCAAGAGCACTTTCATAATATTATAGTATTGGGCAACGATGGCAGGGGCGGTCTCCAAGACCGTTTAGATAAATTTTTATTAAAAATAGGGTGCATGCCAAATAATTATAACATGTATGTGAAAGGTTAGCACAGTCGGTCTCGGTAATGAAGCTACGATTTGTGTAATATTCTACAGACAAATGCCACGAACCTTTGGACGAAGCCTGAGGTCCAGGCAGCGGTGCAACCACAGTGCGCCTGGGTAAGTGGGTATGGGCCTTGCTCTCACCATTCACTGTACAGTAGGGTTCTCTTGAGCTATCCTTGGCCTCGGTTGTCGGTGCCTCATGAATTGTTTTTTTAAGCCCAGCGCCTCATGACTTGATGAGATGGGAGACACCAAGACTAGAAAATTGTACTTTTGACATCTCTAACGTATGGCTTAGATATTTTGACATCTCTAATATTGGCTTCATCAAAATAACCTCTAAAACATTGAGCACTTTGGTTTACATTCTACCCATTTTAATCCATTTTAGTTTCTTTTCCCTGTTTTTGGTTTGCTAAATGACAAGTATGCCCTTGTGCATGCCGCAACCGCCTCTTCAGCTCTCTCTGTCTGAGCATGCGTGTATTGTCTCCCGGTCGGTCGCTTCACCTCCTCCACCCGAATCTAGAAGTGATGGCACCGCGCCCCGATCTCTAGCAGCCACAACGACAATGACGATGACTGGTCCGATCACTGCTGATGGCCGAGGCTAGGGTGCATCACCATGACCACCAACGCACTGCGTCAGCATCAGCATCCGCTGCCATGTTAGTGGAGGAGGACTGACGGCTTCAGTGGTTCCCGCCAGTGGAGATGCGGGAGCACGAGCTGCGGCACGAGTGGGAGCAACCGTTTTGAGGGGAGGTGATGTGCGAGATGGCAATTGAGTGCGCTGTTGTGTGCTATTGCTTCCAGTTTTTTGTCGTCGAGCTCATCGTCCTTGCCGCGGTACGTGTGCCTGCTGCACTCCGTCGCTGCCCCGTCTGAGGGCTAGCACGCCGTGGCCAAGAAGGAGATGGAGGAGCTCCTCGCCGCGGACACCACCTCCCCCAGATCTCGTGCCGCCGTGGTGGCCAAGGCCAGTGAGAAGGCGGATGCGACAGAGCACTGGTCGGCCATGCAGTCTCCGAACGAGCTCATCGAGGAGGAGAATGAGGTCTGGACATACTTGTCATTTCACGCACCAAAAACAGGGAAAAACTAAAATGGATTAAAATAGGTAGAATGTTAGAGAATCAAAGTACTCAATGTTTTAAGGGTCATTTTGACCAAGTCAATATTAAGGATGTCAAAATATCAAAGTCTTATGTTAGAGATATCAAAAGTACAATTTTCTCTACCAGGATAGAACATCGGTGTTTCGCTTTCCTGGGTCTCCTCGCCTTCTTCATCTACCCTCAGGCCACATAACTCAGAAGGTGCATTGTGACTAACATGTTTGTTTTGAAAGATATTACAAATTTAGTTCACAATGATATTTAGGTATTCTTGGTCGCTAAAGTGTTCTCTATGGATGATCAAAGGACATATGCATCAAGATTAAGGACTTTCTAGTTCTAAGTGTCACAAAGAGATGAAAGACACTTAGAGTAGTGTATGTCTTCTTCTTTGTCTTTTGACAGTACTATAAAGAGAGGTTAAGAGTAGTAGTTTGATCTAGTTGAGTCTAGACTTGGTTGTATGTACACTTATAAAATTCTAGCACCAGGGCTCAAAGAAGCCTATGGATGAGTTGGCAAGAAGTTAGAGCTTAAAAAATTGAATTGGACGAGCTCAAAGAAAATTATTCTCACAGGATGGTCTGGTGTTCTGAGATGTGTACACATCAGAGTACTTTTACTCTGAAGAGGTGATTCAAGTCTATACACCAGATGGTCTGGTGTTTGAGGGTTATGCACACCGGAGGATTTAACAAAATAGTTGGTTTTTTCAGAAGATGGAGTTGAATACACCGAATGATCTGGTGATCAGTGGGTTAGCATTATCAGAGCACTTTTCAGTAGCTTTGCTTTCGGCTCAGTGGAATTTATACTCACCGGATGGTCTGGTGTGTAATCAAGAAAAGCGCTAGAGCATTTTTCAAAAGTAACGGCTATGGACAGCTGGCAGTAGCTATCCATTGGGAAAAAATACACATCGGATTGTTCGGCGTGTGTGAGATTATGTGCACCGGATCATCCGGTGTTCACAGAAAATATAGGTGGTTGGACAATGGCTAGATTTGATCTCTAGCCTATAAATATCCTCTCTCTTCATCTCATTTCTATCTCTTGCAATGCCAGAGGAGCTTGTACACTGAGTGTGTCATCAATAAGCAAGCGAGAGCACTAGAGTGATTTGCTATATTCTTAATTGAAGATTAATAACATCATTAGTGCTTAGAGAGTAGCAATTGTGTATCTAGCTGTAGTCTAGGTTTAATCTTGGTCAAGTGAAGCTATTAGTTTGTTACTCTTGGTGGTTGGCAACATCTAGCCGGTCTTGGTGATTGGAGATATCTTGGTGAGCTCTTGGAGATATTGTTGGAGCCTCAAGAGAAATTTTGTGCTTGATTTGATATCCACCAATCTGGAGATGGAAAAGTGACAATCATGAGAGAGCACTGGAGTCTTAGTGGCTCAAGGGGGAGTGATATCCTTAGTGGATGCTCCAACGAGGATTAGGAGGTGTCAACTCCTCAATACGTCGAGAAAAAATCGGTGTCCTTTTATCCATCTCTTTACTTTTTCACATTTACTTTGACCATTTACATTCTTACAAGCTTTCAATTCCGCAATCTACTTTGTGTTCTGCCTTGCTTGTTTATTTGTCTTCCTCTAGCTTATTCGTGTAGTTAGATTACATTTTATCTAGCTAAGGTTGATTACTTGTTCTAAAGCTCGGTAGAAGTTTTTTAATTAGATCTCAATTCACCTCCCTCTTGGGCCATTCGATCCTTTCACCATCGAAGCCCCATTTCATGTACTGATAGGGGCTTGACGATGAATATTAGATAATTACCATATCCGAGCATCCTAGGATTTCATGTAATTCTTGAATCATATCTATATCACCTGGAAGAGGATCCCTCGATGAAAGAAAATTATCTGTGGGTACCAAAGATGTCACGTAAACAGGACTATTTTTATCTCCAAAGGAGGACTCTAGAGGATGTACGATACCCATACACACACACACATAGCTAGGGGCCCTGCGGAGGACAAGCCAATAAAAGTTGAAGAAGTCACTCAAGCATTTTGACAAACCAGAAGACACCCAAAGCCGAGCAAGGAAGTCGCCGACTTAGTTTAGATCCATTTAGCTTGCCCATACCCCTTTGTAACATGCTCGGATCAATACAAGATAAACATGATGTAGTGTTATTATCCTCAGGGAGGGTCGAACCTGTATAAAAGTCCCCCGTGTGTTCTTCTGCAATTCGTCTATTCAAAGCATCACCTTTTTGTTCAACAAGTTTGTTAAATCGACGGTTCACAAATTATCAACAAACTCCATCAAGTTCTGTTTGAATTTGTATTATCCAGTGCCCTGATTCTATAAGATCATTGTTTATTTTGATTGCACGTGAAAGTGCACTCATATTGACTCCACATTGTGAACTGTTTTGCAATGACAAAAATATGCCCATGTCCCTAAAGGATGTTGAAGAAGCAACTTAAGTGGGTAAAAGAACTAGTTATCGATGTGCCTATTATCCCATAAATTGCTAGATCTTATGGTATGATGTTTATAGTAGCTTTTCTTTGAATTGTTCTTTGTGTTGGAAGTGAGGCCCAATCTCCCTAATGAAATTATGATCTGAATACATTAGTCACCATAATTTCCAAAAGAATGAACTATTGTAGCAAGTACTTGAATGATACTTGCTATAGATGGATGCAAGAAATCAATATCATACCAATTTGCTAAATCAAGTTGGAAGTTTAATTATGAACCTTGGATGTCATGGCTGAGACTCTAAACATGACATAACATATCATTCAGTTTTGTTATCTACAGGTTGATGTAGGTGGTAGCATAGCTTATCATTCCATTTTGTCTAATGAAGCTTTGTCTATATGCATACTCAATGCTATGATTTTTCTTAGCATTTATCAAATTTCAGGCATACACCAGTATGCAACATACTAATAAGCCCAAATTTACTTTAAATCTCTTCAAAAGAACCAAGTGTAGTTTACATTAAATCATGTTTTCAGCATTCAAGATGTAGAATTAACCTAATTATATAGATAGCCATAATTTGATTGTATAGAATTGGGAGTCCATACTAGGAGTTCAGACTTTCAAACAGTTTATTGGTATCCGCACTATAACTGATGTTGTTTATATGCACGCTATATACTTTTATGGAGAGAGTCAAAGAAGCCTTTACATAGAAGCTGTTGTGGTTTAATTTCGGAAATGAAACTCGTGATTAGAAAATATTTCCATATGGATTTTTATAACATAATTCCTTTCTAAGGTCAAGTTTCACAAAATTCAACGGTTTTACAGGAGCTACACTTCATATCTTTGGCTTACCTTGTTTTTCAAATTCATGGTGACGTAAGAATCTGATAGAAACGAGACCTCTCTAAAAATATACCCACTCATTTTAGTTTGGTTTTGTTTCAGATGTACAGTACATGATGTAATACCAATTAATGCTAAATATAGCTGCAATTAGTTGCAGACTCCAGAACCACTGAAGCTTATGTATCTACAAACATAAAAGACGTTGTGTGACAATGCTGCGTGTAACCCCTTTTTTTAAATTCCCAATTATATATCAATCACTCATAATTGCCTATGATTTTTATTCAATGTTAACTCTCAAATTCATTTGTCTATATATGTGCCTATACATTTTTTCCTTGGTTGATTTCTAGATTTTGATGATAAAAGGAACAACTTACATGTACTTGAAGGCCAAACTGCCCAACATGCTGTCTCGGTCAAACTCTATAGCATTTCTCCCTTAAACTGAAAATTCTATTTATATTATCTCTGTTATGATGGCCAGTTAGAACGTGTCATCTTTAATTAGGAATTATATTGGTTAAAGGTCATGTGAGTTCACTACCGTTCCAAATCCTCTCAAGAGCTCGATTACAAACTCTTTAAGAGTTCATGGTTACAAACTAATGTTATCGTGTTTACGCACTTCTTCCTTTCCTTTGCTATATTTGATACTAAAGATACCAAATTATTAAAACTGTCTCACAGGAGGGCACGTGGAATGGAGCGCGCCAAATGGCGCACCATATTTCTAGTATCGGTTGAAAAGCTGAATGTTGCTTATATGCAAATAATTTATTCCCACTACACAACATTTACTATTGGTCGTATAGAAAATATCCTATTACCTTTTGTTGAGTATTGGATATGCAGATAGTCTACTTTACACGTAATGCTATGGTGGCCTCATTTTACCAAAACAGTTAAACATGATAATCATATTGTTGAGGGATCTCATCACAAACAGGAATAACTTCTATGTCTTAGTTTAATTTGGCCTTCTTACTTAGATATTTATTTTTTTATCATTTATCATCAATAGCAGTGTCTCATCTACAATCGTGTGCACAACTCTAGGATGCTTGGTTTGAATATATATTCAAATATAAAATTATTTCCTAGTATTTATATTTTTAATAACGAAAGAAACTTCTAATAATTTTTTTGGAGTTTTGGCATATATTATGTAATAAGTTATTTTAATTTTTTAATCCAATAATAATTTGTAATTTTTCGTCAATACTTAAATATTGTTCTGTGTGACGCCATTGACATATTTTTTCTCATATTGTCTGATATAAAAAGGGATTTTATCTTTATTTTGATTCATGTATACTTCTGTTTATTCAAATATAATTGGAATAGGGTAAAAAAATATTTACTTCATTACCATGGACATGGATTCCACGCTAGTGTTACCGGGACACGCGAGTCCAGAATTTTTTTTGCCACGTCAATGCCACACGTGGTGTGACACGCACTAGACTGTTCTCCGGTGAATCCAAGAGACTGACAAGACAAAGGAGGTGATGCTATTTAGCTGGTTTATAGAGATGCGCCGTCGTGGCCGGGAGCACAGAGATGAATCGCCGTGGCTAGATCCCTGTGACCGCCATTCTAGAGAGATGGAGGAGAGAGAGCCTGAGGAGGCGACCAGTGTTGAAAAAAAGCACAAAATACGAGAGTATTGGAGAGATGAGGCGAGCATGGACTACCTTTTACTAATTGGTCGTGTGAGATGGTGGCCGGCAACAAAGCGATCTATGGCGGCAGCAAAGTTGTGTTGGGGAACGGGAGCAAGAGAACAGTGAGAGGAAAGAAAAAAAACTGTGGTGGCTGCATGCGTGCATATAGACTAGAGCACAGACCAGGGTTCAAGTAAGTTACTTTAGACCTTTATATGGGCTGAATATGCCAGCAGCCATACACATAGAAACCCATCTCATTTATTCCCCACCCCCTACCCATCATCTTGTGATGAATCTATTCTGCGTGAGTATTTCGAAAATTTTAGTTCCTGTGGAGCTCAATAGCAGCTTTGCTGTGTAGCTATAAAGTTGAATTTCTATTTTCTGTATTTATAATATTATATATATATATATATATTAGATGAATTTTTAAATCCTATTTTTTATGTTTGCTGGATCAGACACATCTGAATTGGGCACGATGGTGGTGGCAGCGGTCTTTAAGACCGTTTAGACAAAGAAAATATTAAAAATAGGTGTGTATTCTAAATAATTATAGCAAGTACATATAAGCGTTAGCACAATTCCGTTTCCATAATATAAAGCAATGCCTATATCCACCTACCTAGGCTCATTGTGGTTGCACCGCTGGCTTCATCCAAAAGTTGGTGACATTTGTCTGTAGAATCTAGCACAATTCCATCGCCATAATAAAGCTAGGATTTTACAGACAAATATCACCAATGGCCTTGCTCTCACCATTCACTGTACAGTAGGGTTCTCTTGAGCTATCCTGCGCCCCGGTTGTCAGCGCCTCATGACTTGATAAGTTGGAAGAGGCACCGAGACAGAACCCCGGCGTTTCGCTTTCCTGGTCTCATCGCCTTCTCCGGCTACCCTCAGGCCTCAGATCTCAGAAGGTACGGTCTCCTCCCCTCTTTCCCCTCTTCTTCCGGTTCTGATTTGCGCCTCTTCTTTTATTCTCGCCATCAGAAGTATACGGCACCCGCTTGCCGCCGTCGTCGCACAGATTCGTCCCGGTCCGGTCACCCTCGTCGCCGTCGACATGCCGACATCGAAGACGGTGTCGACCTGCACTCCAGATCTGGAGGAGGGCACGCACGTGTTTGAGATCCTTGGGTACAGCAAGCACAGGGGCATGGGCAACAAGTTCATCAGGTCCGGCACCTTCTCCGTCGCCGGCCACGACTGGACCATCCTCTTCTACCCCGACGGGTCCAGAACTGACGACCTAGATTACATCTCAGTTTATCTCGAGCTCATGAGCCAAGGCTCCAAGGTGCGGGCATCCTGCGACCTGAGGCTGGTCGACCAGAGCACCGGGTTGTCGTCTTCGGTGCATAGGACAGGGCCGAGGATGTTTAATTCAAGTGATGACAGCAAGTATGCTCCACAGACTAGGTTGTCCAAGAAACGGAGCGAGTTGGAGTCTTCAGCGTACCTTCAGGATGATCGCCTCACGATTGAATGCATTGTCACTGTTTTCAAGGAACCATATGTATCTAAAACCGAATTCTTCAGCGAAATTGAGGTGCCACAGTCTGACATCATGGAGCACCTTGGCAAGTTGTTGGAGGAAAAGGAGGGTGCAGATGTCACTTTCAGTGTTGAAGGGGAGACTGTCGTGGCACATAAGATTGTGCTCGCCATGCGATCGCCTGTTTTCAAAGCAGAGTTCTTTGGGCCGATGAGGGAGGCAAGGGCGCAGCAAGTAACGATTGAGGACATGCAACCTGCTGTGTTTAGAGCCCTGCTGCATTTTATTTATACTGATTCTTTGCCTGGTACTGATGGCATTTGGGGTGCTGCTGCTGACAATGAAATGATCCGGCATTTGCTCGTGGCTGCAGATAGATATGCCGTGGACAGATTGAAGGTTATATGTCAAAGCATCCTTTGCAGGAATCTTGACGTGGAGACAGTGGCGACTACAATGGCTTTGGCTTATCAGCACAACTGTGACAGGCTTAAGGATGTTTGCCTTGAATTTATCACCCGTTCAAATGTGATGGATGCAGTGGTGGCAACCCAAGGTTATAAGAATCTCAAGGCGACTTGCCCTTCTGCCCTAGTAGATGCATTTGAAAAGACAAGTATGTTTCGTAAAACATGAGCACCTCAGTGCATCCTGTGGGTACTGGTGTTAGCTAGCTCTTAGATTATGCGAATAGTTTGCCAGACTTTGCTTGAGCAGCTCATCACAACTTAAACATTGGATGAGTAGCCTAGTGTCAGATGAACCTGAGAATGGTTAGTTAGTATAGTTCTTAGAATTTATAAACACAGAGTTTGCGAGATCAGTTCATCCTAAGCTTAATATAGTGATGTTTGGTACTCTCTCTTCATTTTTTTACCGAAATGATGTTTAGTACTTTAGTTTGGTCTTTGCATTTTCTTAATTAATTTGCCAGCTATATCTGTTGAAAAGCTGAATGTTGAATTCGTCCGCTTATATGCAAAGAATTTATTCGTACTATACAACATTTACTATTGGTCGTATAGAAAATCTCCTATTACCTTTTGTTTAGTATTGGATACGCAGATAGTCTACTTTACACGTAATGCTATGGTCGCCTCATTCTTACCAAAACAGCATTAAACATGATAATATCATATTGTTGAGGGGTCTCATCATAAATAGGAATAACTTCTCTGTCATAGTTTAATTTTGCCTCTTACTTAGGTTTTTTTAATCATTTATCATACTTCGTTTGGTCATAAATACTTGACGTTTTAATTAAGATCCCGTCAAACTTTAAAAATTTGACCATCAATAGTTTCTAAAATATTTAGTTTGAAAATATAAAAATTATATGTGTAGATTTATCTTGTAAAATACTTTCATAATATTGTATTTTTATTAGATATTATAATTATATTCTAATAGAAAATAGTGGTTAAAGTTGTACGTCAAAAATTGTGAAAAATAAAAAATATCATGTATTTTTGAGCGAGGGAGTAGTTAGCAGTGTCTCATCTACAATCTTGTGCACAACTCTAGGATGCTTGCTTTGAATATATATTCAAATATGAAATGATTTCCTAGTGTTTATATTTTTACTGCAGAAACAAACGTCTAATAAAACTTTCGGAGTTTTGGCATATATTATGTAATAAGTGTTTTTTTTAATCAAATAATAATTTGTATTACTTCATCAGTCCTTAAATATTGTTTGGTGAAACGCCATTGACATATTTTTTCCTCATATTGTCTGATATAATAAGAGATTTGATCTTTATTTTGATATTATATACACACACACACACACTTCCTGTTTATTCAAATATAATTGGAACAGGGTATAAATATTTAATTCATTATCATGGGCATGGAATCCACGCACAAATTGTTTGATTTATGATGGAACATGCAAATCCTTGAGGATAGATTTTCAATATTACTATATTAAGGTTTAATTTTGAGTTATGTGGATTGCACATGCGGGCAGACTAGCCAAATGGAACTTAGTGTTTTGAGGCTTAACCTGTACATACATTTAGGTAATAATAGCAAAAGTTTCTGCAATGTGATTCTCAGAGTGATTCCAAGCCAGACTGAACTGATCTAACGGGGAAAGCTCATTGCATTGCTGAAGGTTATATATTATCCTCTAGCAACGGGGAGGCATCTATGATTTCTCCGTTCACAAGAGTTTACACATGTACCGCGCCAAAAAAATAAAATACCTGCCTTCCTCGAACTAGGAGGATATCTCAAGTGGGCCCAAGTAGCAATAAAAATAGTTTCAAAAGGTAATGATGCTCAATAATAAGGGTATGTGATTGAAATTTTACTTTTGTCTCGGCCACTTTTCTCAACCGCTGCAAATCTCGATTTTTTTAATAATATTATTTTATTGAAAAATTACAAAAATAATAGCTAAATTTAAAATTTTGCAAGAATAGATACCTGTTGGCACATGAAATATCGACACGGAACATGTTGGTATTCCGCATGCCGACAATCTACGTGGTATTAGGTTTAGGGCTTTGTTGGCACACGGAATACCGACAGGTTGTGGGCCCAGCTAAAGGGGTGTGCCACAGGATTTTCGTGCAGCGTACCGATCTATCGGCATTCCGCGTGCCAACAGGTGACACGTCATGAGCTATCGGCACGTGGAATGTCGACATGTGCCACGTTAGGTTTGTCGGCATTCCGTATGCCGACAAGTGCTACGTTAGGGTTGTCATCATTTCGTATGCCAACAAGCCTTTAATATCAACCCGACTGCTAATTCCTCTTTTGTTTCTCGTCTTCCACACACGCAGTCGAGCATAGAGCGGCGATGACTGCGCGCGGGAGCGAGGCGGCGACGGGCAAGAGCAGACCGGCGAGCGACAACCAGGCTTCAACGACTGACAACACGTGACGGCCTCAACCAGTGGGGAGCAACTTGACGGTGGCGGTGAGAATCTTGTATTTTTTATAAGAAATAATAGTAAATAGTTAGAATACAGTAGAAAAAATTTGTATACAATATTTAAGAATAGAGTAGAAAAAATCTATAATGGTGTAGAAAAAATAGAAAAGTTAGGATAGGAAATTTAGAATAGAGTAGATCTAGTTCGGAAATTTGTAATAGTTAGAAAAATTAGTATAGTTAGGTAGAAAATTTAGTCTAGTTTGAAAATTTAGGTTAGAATAGTTTGAGGTAGTTCGGTAATGTAGAATATTTAGAAAAGTTTGAATGTTTAGATAATTTAGTATTAGCAATACTTAGAAAAATAGTAGGGAAATATTTAGAGAACTGTCAAGTAGAGTAGATAATTTAGGAGAATAAGGATATGAAATTTAGAGTAGAGTAGGTATGGTTTAGAAATTAGCTATATATATAGAAAATATAGTATAGTTAATTAGGAAATGTTAAATAGTTGGAAAAATTCAAATATTTTGTTAATTTAGAGTTAAAATATGTTATTTAATATGATTTGAAAATTAGATATTATTAGACGTACATATTTTTTGTCATGTAGGAATTGTATATTTGAATTGTTATGGATTTTTGTAGTATTGTATTTAGAATGGAATGAGGAAAATATGATTTATTTAGAATTTAGAATAGAAAAAATTTAGATACGTATAGAATAGATAATTTAGCATAGAGCATATATAGTTTGTAATTTTTCAATCTTTAGTAGTTTAAAGCCAAATTGTTATGGATACGTAGTACAAATATTTTATAGCTGTATGATATTTAGAATAAAAATGGAGTAATTGTTTTTGGTAGCAATACATTTAGAATGATGTCAATGAAAGAGTATGTTAGTGATGATATTTAATGGTTATGTGGAATACAAGTGTAGAATAAATACATCATATTCTCCTAATTATTAATAAAAAAAATTCATTAAATACATAATATTCTCCTATTTATTAATAAAAATCAATTAAAATAGATAGATGTCGGCCTGTCGACAAATGGAGTGCTGACAGTCGTGTCAGCATTCCATTTGTCGATAGGCCTGTAGGCTGTCTGCTACCGTGACACCCTTATTGGTCTATACCCGGATGCCTATCAGCATGCGGAATGCAGACCAAAGATATGTTGGCATTCTGCGTACCGACATGTCCCCGGGCCTAGTGCCACGTAGGCTGTTGGTGTGCAGAATACTGATAGGTCACTTATCGGTATTCCACGTGCCAACGTGTAACTATTATTGCATTTTTTTTTGAATTTGGCTATTATTTTTACAATTTTCTAATAAAATAATATTATTAAAAAAAATCTGCAAATCTCCTTAGAACTACTGCAACAAATAAAAATTCTTATTGCGACATATAAGAATATGTATTTATTTCTCTAACGTTGCAACAACACGAAGAAACTATAGCAAAGATAAATAATTATTGAAACATACAAATAAAATTATTGCAACATACAGTAATACCTATTACAATATTAAAAAATCGACTTAGAGATAAGCACAAACTATTGCAACATAAAAAAAAGAAACCATTGTTCATATTTTGAAAACTATATATATATATTTTTTGCAAGCAGAACATAGGTGCTTTCTCTTTTGGAATTTATGAGGGTAGTGAAATACAGCCTGCATCATAAGAAACATGGTGCTTCAAGGTGATGCTGCCCTCATTTGCCTTGATATTTTTAGTTTGCACAGAGCCCAAATTAACTACTGTCGAGTTATTTGTGACTGATTTCATTGTTGTATTGCAGTATTTTTTTGTGAGATGTTGTATTTGAGTTAATCAAATTAAGATTTTTCTGGTTAGAAAAGGGGATTCCAAGTGCCATGTAGTTGTAATGTACCATATTAGCAAGCAGAACAAATGCATTATCTCCAAAATACCTCAATTATCTTTATTTTATTTTCCCTGCTTCTTTTCCAGTAATACGCTGATTGACCACGTAATGAGCAGTGTCTTCAATGTGGTATTATATAACTGAACACTCAAAGTTCGACTACTGTACCGTTAAAAATCAATTCTGATTTTTTTTGCAAGAATTGCTTTATAATAAGCACTCTTATCAAAATAAAAAATTCATTTAGGTATTGTGTGGGTACCTAAAGGTACCTGCTCAATATAGGAACAGGGGTAGAAAGGCTAATCCAAAATTATAGCTGCAGTAATATATTCAATTTAGAAGAATTTGAATTTTAGAATCGAAGCTTCAACCGAAGCAAGTTTAAGTCATATCTCTGGATAATTTATAAAATATGCGTATTGAATTTTACAGATTTAAATGTGAATTATGAAATTCGTCTGCCGAATCTGGATTTGATTGCTAGAGCATGGGGCCAGATTGTTTGTCATAACTCTTTCATACTTTTTTGGAGCTTATCTAAAATATGACCTGCGGCATGTTGTACTATGCATTAATCAGTCATTCATATTTGTTCTGAGCTCTGTAGCCAAGCCATGAGTGTTAGAGGAAGTTTATACTTAGGTTTTTTGTTTTTTTTCTTAAAACGAGACCCGATGGGGACCCGAAACATGATCAACTAAATTGTAGCGAAATCAAAGGAAGTGAGTGGAAGGTACGCACCTTGTCTATCCAAATCTACATTCACAGTGAAGACGGAAGAGGATATGGGGAGCAGAGATGAGGTGACCGTGGGAGAGGAGATGAGGAGACCGGGAGGAGAGGAGATGAGGAGATAAGGAAGGCACCGGGCGTGTGGGTTGCTCGGGAGACGACGATGTGGCTTGAAGTTTGGTGCGGAGTATGAGTCAAAGCTCGATGCAGAGGATGAGTTGAAGCTTGGCGTGGAGAGTGAAATTATATGGCTATGACTTGAAGCTCGGCGGACAGCGAGGTGGCTACAGTTGGGCGAACGACGAGGACGCATTGAAGCCGGGCACAAGGAACAGAGGTAGCCACGGTGGAGACGGTGATCACCGCTCCACTGCAACCACATCTATCCCTCAAGAACGGCTTCAGGAGAGCGAAATGAGATTGTGGAGTCTATAGGAGACGAGTTCTACTTATAGAAGAATTAACACTGTCGGTTTGGATTATAAACTGACAGTGATAACTGCCGGTTCATCTTCATCAATTATTAATGACACGTATTTTTAAAAACTGATAGTGATAATATTTATCACTGCCGGTTTAGAATACGAACCGACAGAGATAAAAATTATCACTGCTGGTTATTAAAGTCATGTCTTTTTATGCACATCTTTTTAAAAATAACAGTGATTATTATTACTATTGGTTCAGAATACAAACCGATATATATAAAAATTATCACTACCAGTTATTAAAGACACGTCTTTTTATGCTCGTGTTTTAAAGAACCGACAATGATAACAATATTATCATTGTTAGTTCGTGTTAATGTATCATTACGGGTTCGTAACAAGAACTAGTAGTAATAACTACTACCACTGTCAGCTTTTGCCAGTTTGCTTTTGATATGTCTAGAGCTTAAGAACTTACTGTGATACTTTATCACTACCGGTTGGTAGGAATGACTATTTCTGCGATAGTAGTGTGTTCAACCAGTTATGATAAGTTGCTGTAGCAAAATCATGGCAAGCTACTGGTATAATTTAAGAACTAAAACCGGGTTATTCAGCTTAAGATGAGTAGCTCACTTTCTACGGGTCTTACTTGCCTTCGCCAACGCATCTGGTCGGATATCTGCGAGGACAAAAGGGCAAGTTCTTTTAAGATTCTTAAAATCTTCGGTTGCAACCACTGCTTTATTCGTCGCACTTGAACTGGTGATAAATTCGAGGCAAACATTCTTAAGCATGCCGCAGTTACATTCACAAGCTAGAGTCAATGTAGTTGCCGCGTTCTGCACATTTATGTTATTGCAAAGAATGCTTTTGCATACCATCTTCAGCTCGTCCACGTCGTATCTGTTAGCGAACTACTCGGTCAGCTCCCACACACGTTCCACCAACATAGCTGCCATGCAACCACTTGTTCAGTTAGATCCGGTTGACTAGGCTTTTAGTTAGAGGGTTGTTACTCACGTTCATGCCTGATACGTGTACTACAAATCCTCGAGAGCAATACAAAAAAGTTGTGTTGGCTCCTGCGTTTCTTTTCTCTCCCGAGCTCTCCCTTGTTTCTCTCCCTCGTTCATGGTATCAGGCCGGATCCAAGAATCTCTCGCTAGTAGTTCGCCTCTCGATCCTACGCTTCCGCATCCATGGAGAGCAACTCTTTACTCTCTTCCTCCTCCGACACCACCTCCCAAACCTCCCTCGAGTACTCCCCTGACCGCGCCTCTGCCAGTCCTCAACGCCACGATGCACGACAGGCCGCCGTTCGTGCATCGGCGATCCAAATGGTCAACATCTGCGCACTAGTGTCGGTGATGTTAGATCTCAACGACTCCAACTACTCCTATTGGCGGCGCTTCTTCAACACCTGGTGGAGGTCGTGTTCAAGATCCCGAGCCTGGTGGAGGCGGAGACGCTCGATCCCAACTGGCTGCTGGACCCCCAGAAGCTGTGCGGGTTAGAAGGGCGCCTCCGTGCAAGGCGGCATCGGCCCGTTCGGGCTCATCGTGATGGCGTCCGGCACCTGCACGAGCACACGGACGTCTTCTTCAGGGTGTTCAAGCACCACGGAAGTACAAGGTGATATGCTCTGTTCTAATTATTCCTATTTTTTTTGCGAAGACTATTGCTAGCTAACAATATGCACTAAAATTCCCCCCCTGATCGGTTTGGTTTCAGTGGACATTTTATTTGATGGTATGGGGAGAAAACATGTATTTTTAAAATAAGAAGAAACACTAGTGAGCAGTGTCTGTGCCTAGTTGATTATGATGGTAACGCTGAACACGATAAGAAACTGTTTCCGTTTGAACTGAAAAGGTAACATCTTATTATCAAAGAGACATAGGAGATATGAGATAGGAAAATCCTCTTTCCAGCATACTGTCCAAGCACGATCTCTGTGTCAATAGCATTTCTTTGGAATCCCCAGACCACAAACCTTATCCTGTTGCAAAGTCTATTGGCGGGGTTAATATTTTTGAGTAGTATGATAGGACAATTAACCTTAGTTTCAGCACGTACGGAGATAGCCCGTTTGGGATCAATGAGTTAAGGAATTCTGAGGGTAGCAGTTGTGGGGGTCATCTTTAGCACTATCAAAGCTATGGCACACAATCTCATCTCCTAGAAATAACTAATCATCTTCATGTTAATCGTATCCACGTACTTATTTCGTGTGGACAGAATGGCTCTCGACATGATATAGTTTGAGTCAGCCAAGTTAGCATCGAGCATCGAAAACACGCTATCTATAAATTTATCAAGCTCTGTGTCCTTTCCTGTATACGGCACACATATGTCATTAGTAAGTCATATGAGCCTCCTCTGTATCATTACTGATGCACAACATGTATTTTCTTATGTTACCTATAAGCCTTAGGTGTCGCATGAAATACAGAGAAGAGTGGATACGGACTAAAAAACAAGTCCATTCAGTGACCAGTCAAACAACTTACAGAATTGTGCTGCAGAGAACCAAACGGTGACCTAGCGTAAGAGGCTGTTGAAGGAGAGATACTCTGGAAATGATGCAAGGGGCGTCCAGGGGTGCCCTGGTTGGAACCAGCATCTGAATCGCCAGCAATGTCACCAAAATTGACATCAACAGTCATTCTGGGGACCAGCCTAGAAACAGAGCTTCCATCAGCTGCATTTTCTGATGGCTGAGGTATGGCAGCACGCAATGAAGCCTGCATGCTACGCCTTCGGGATTCTTCTTCAGCATTTAGAACTTGTTCAAACAGCCAAAACAATGACATTCAGTACACTGACCAACAAGTTCTCAGAAGAGAAAAGAGCAGCCAGCCACAAAAATAATTGTGTATATGCATATGTTACTATTTAATTCATTAAAAAAATGGACCGAGCGACAAGTATAGCATTTATTTTAGAGATAGGAGATAGATCTCAAAACTATAGCAAGTGACACCTA
This sequence comes from Phragmites australis, assembly GCF_958298935.1. Lineage (NCBI taxonomy): Eukaryota > Viridiplantae > Streptophyta > Magnoliopsida > Poales > Poaceae > Phragmites > Phragmites australis. The sequence continues at coordinate 8,156,857 of NC_084936.1, forward strand.
AAAGTCAACGAGAAGGTGTAAAACATTCTGTTCTCAATAACAAAGTAAGCCAAGTGGATAGATAGTGCTAGCAACATAACAAAACACAAAGCACAGAGGTCACTTGCACATTCAGGCACCCTGTCATATGCAAACAATATGTAAGGTTACTCAGTTGTATTCATGCCTTCAACAAAGCACCAGAGAGAAGTCTCCAAGCAAAACAACACAATCTTATACGAAATAAGTTTGCGTTCAGTAGCAACCACGAATACTGTATATTCTGAGTTTCTAACCATGAAGGTGATGGTAATGGCGATGCTGAAGAAGGGCAAGGAGAAACCAAAGGCGTTGATCCTAACCAGGAGGTGAGGGCTGCCCGAATTCTCCATCCCCACTTAACCAGCAGCTCGTTGTTTGATGATCCGTGCACAATTGTTATGTGATTGTGCTAGCTGCTAATAACGATTGGAAATTTAGGAAGCCATGTATATTCTGAGATTTGTACCTTGCAGGGGAAAGAAATTAAGTAGGGTGTTGCCTATGCCAATCATGAGAAATTGACATCTGTCTACATCTTCATCCGGCCAAAAATGGGCAGCTAATTACCATATTGCTATGAAGAATGAAGTTTCTGGGATTGATCAACATTGAGCTATATATTGGAACTTATGAAAGCCAATATAAATTATTAAGATCATTTTTATAGCAGTAATCGAAAGAATATTGATCGAGGAGTCGAGGACTACTCTACAAGACAATAAGCAGGGTAGGCACAAAGAAAAGAAACGGAGGCATTATTCACCTGGTCGTCGTCTTCGAGGGGACCGAAGAGCCCGGCGTCGTACATGGCCCTCTTCCCCTTGTCCGACAAAATTGCACCAACCGAACAAAGAATTCGATCAAATCTCATGGAGGTGCAGCCAAGCAGTTACGGGCAAACGCGGGAGCCTTACCGGAGTACGCCTCTTGGATCCGTTGGAACCGCCGCTTGGCCTCGCCGGGGTCGCTCGCCCACCGATCCGGGTGCCACTTCAGCGCGCGCACGCGGAAAGGGATCGGAACCAAGTCAGAACAGAATCCGATCAAACACCCGCGCTCGCGCGCATGGACAGGAAGAGAAACTCACCAACGCGAGCTTCCTGTACGCGGCGCGTATGTTGGTGGCGGAGGCGTTCTTGCGCGATCGGAGAGCTCTGGCGCAGCTCCCGTTGGCCGATCGAACGGGAGTCCTTCTGGATTCGGGGCGCCGCCGACGGTAGGACGCTCGGGAGCCGTGGAGGACGCGGCGAGAGGAAGGGGAGTCCTTCTGGATTCGGGGCGCCGCCGACGGTGGGAAGCTCGGGAGCCGACCCGCGATGTGGCGGCGATGGAGGACGCGGTGAGAGGAAGGGTGTCAGGACGCGCGACGGTTCGGCGGGTTTTAGCGACCAACACGAGGCGGCGTTGTCCCGGCTGCGACTGTTGAGGGGCGAAGTGGAGGCCGGCCGGTGGGACGAAGGACGGAAGGGGTGAGCGAGATATTAGGCGCGTGGATCGCGGATGGGGAGGAAGGAGCGGAACGCGGGAATTTGTTTGCAGATGCCAAACGTGCGCACGGTAATTGCGGGAGCAGACGGATGCAGTAGTGTTTTTAAAGTAGCAGAGATAAGGCACGCACGTATTTTAAGGTTTAAATTTAATGAATTTTGACCAATAATTGATCTAAAATGTGTCGATTTTGTGATTAAAAATTACATCACTAGATTCATATTTGAAAGTATTTTTATGATCACTATTTTATTATTATTAATAGCATACTATAATTTAAATTAACAGTTATAGTTTAGCTAGGATCACTATTTTATTATTATTACTATCGTATTATAATTTAAATTAATAGTTACAATTTAATTTTGGAGGCCGCACGAGTCTAACTTCACTTTATATTTTAAAATAGGGGGAGTAGTCACAAGAGACATGTGGCAGTATGGCTAATAACGGAGCCTCGGTGGCACTGAACGGATTAAGAGGCCCTTTAGATGGCAGATAAGGGATTTAGCCAACTCCTCATGGTAAGTAAGACCATCTCTAGCAGTTACCGTATCTAGCGTCTGTATAACTATTAGAGCATTATAGCACTCGATATTCATAGGTTTGAAGGACGACTGCTACTCTAGTAGAGTACGTATCAAGTGTTATAGGAAGAGTGCTAGATACTTCAAATTTGGTACCTATAATAATGTTTCTTAGTTTCGTAATATTGTACATAGAGGATGACTATGGTTTAAAAAAGAGGAGATCAATAGAAAGTTAAAAATAGGATAGCTATTATAGATGAAAAAAATAGAAAGTACTATAATAATATTAGAGGATGTTATAATAGTATTATAGAGGATGATTTTTTATAATATCTGTTGAAGATAGCCTAAGAAATTTACTCGGTGACAACTCTATGCAAGGAACGAGCTGGCAATCAATTGATCAGTAACAAACATGAAAATTCTACTAGAGCATGCGGACATGGTTTATCAGCACTATTTATTTTTGTTGGGATTTATATTGATCATAGAGTATACGAGAGAATCAATAAGTAAACGAGAATGTATGGTTTATTAGACGGTCGAGATAGACCAACTAAGCAAGAGCATTTAGAGTTGTATTTTCCGTCAGCAACGCTAAAGTAACACACACAGGTCCTCCAATTTGATCTCCGGTGGAGACGAATTTTAGGATATTTTTTCTCAGGATTAACTCTTGGATTTACTTTCGGGTTAGTTGTCCCACGGATTACATTGTGGGTAGATTGTAAAACATACACACGTGTACGCGTTGATTGGGACAGCGCGTACCCGCGGGCCTTAGATCTTCCGATTTTTAGTGTAAGTCACTACCGGAAACAGCCTCTTTGCCGAGTGCCTCAGACACTCGGCAAAGTACGATATACACTCGGCAAAGGCTTTGCCGAGTGCTACACTCGGCAAAGGGCGCTCGGTAAACAGTTTGTCGGCAAAGATCTCTTTGCCGAGTGCACTTTATCGGGCACTCGGCAAAGGATTTGCCGAGTGCTAATCTGACACTCGGCAAAGGTCTCCACTTTGCCGAGTGCCAGTGAAAGCGGCACTCGGCAAAGTACATTTTTTTTGCCGAGTGTCTGGACCGTGGCACTCGGCAAAGCATTGTAACTTTGCCGAGTGCAATGGACATTGCACTCGGCAAAGAATTGTCACTTTGCCGAGTGTCCGAGGCCATTGCACTCGGCAAAGAATGGTCACTTTGCCGAGTGCAATGGCCATTGCACTCGGCAAAGTGACTGATAACAACCTTCTTTTTTTTGTTTTTTACATCCCATCCAAACAAACAGAAGATATATATAACAAACATCACCAACATCACATATATATCATCAACAGCACATTTATATCACCAACACCACATATATATCACAAACGTCACATGTCTCACAATATATCACAAATAAGTTTATAATTAATCCAAGAGGTCCATCATCTACAACCATAATTGCAAATAGATGTACCATTAACAACCACAAGTATCATAAGCAAGATGGTCAATGAAACTGATTTGGTGAAGGATTCGCTGAAGCATTAGGATCGTTCGATGCCGCCGATTGATTCTGCACAAAAGAGAAGAGATTGCATGTGTGAGACAAGATAAATATATAACATACATGAATAAAACTTTCATACTCCACTAGATTTGACCGTAAGCATGAACATACAAACTAAAACATTTATACTCACAGGAGTAGAATAGGGAGGAGGTGGAGGTGGAGCGAATAGCGAAGGTGGCGGAGCTACACCCGTAGCAGCGCCAATACTTTGCATGTACTGAAGAATCTCCACCATCCTCCGCTGCTCGGCCTCTCGCTCGGCCTCCACCCTCTCCATCGTCGCTTGCATTTGCTCCCGTATCCTCCTCTCTTGTTCCAACTGGGCCTACAATATATTCACCCTAATGTTACAATAATGCAAAGGAAAGGTATGAAAAAACCAATGAACGACGAATAAACTAGGAATAACCTCGAGTGCCTCCACCCGGTGCTGTGAAGTGTCCTTCCGAGGTCGTATGGCCGGGCTCGTGCTCGTGCTGCTTGCTCGAATCTGGGAGAGATTTGGAGTAGCGGCCGAGTCGATTGCGCCGTCGCCAATCCAGTATCGCCCATGCTTCTTTCCTCCTCCCGCCCTCATGACGACTTCTCCATCAAGGTCCTCGGTGCTCGGATCGTACTCTGGCCCATGGACCTCCCTTGCCATCGATGTATACTCACTAAGACGGTTGTGGACGGTCGCATTGCTGTACGCCTCGGGCCCGTCCTCCGGGTTGTAGTCGACGTCGGAAGTCGCCTTGCCCTTATGGGCCATAGCAAATGCCTTGAAGATGGAGCAAGGCTGGCCACCATGTGACGCCGACTGCGAGAAAAATAGCAAGATGACGGGCGGCGCGGGGGCCGGCGGCGCAGGGGCCGGCGGCTGCGGGCGCAGGGGCCGGCGGCGGCGGGCGCGGGCGGCTCTGGCGCGCTGGCGGGCGCGGCGGCAGGGGCCGGCGGCGGCGGGCGCGGCGGCAGGGGCCGGCGGCGGCGGGCGCGGGAGCGGGCGCGGGCGGCGGCGGCGGCGGGTGCGCGTGCGTGCGTGCGTGCGTGCGGGCCGGCTGGGCCGGGTAATTAAATCCCTGCTTTGCCGAGTGCCCCCGATCTGGCACTCGGCAAAGAGGGGTTTTTTAAAAACATGTGCAAATTCTTTGCCGAGTGCCCCCGATCTGGCACTCGGCAAAGAAAACCGGGATTTTTTTAAAAAAAATTTCAGGGTCTTTGCCGAGTGCTAGAAGTATGGCACTCGGCAAAGACACGCTTTGCCGAGTGCCAGACTTATGGCACTCGGCAAAGAGGGTCTTTGCCGAGTGTAATTTTTTAACACTCGGCAAACCCTAATTTTTTTCCCCCTTTTGGCCTCCAAATTTTTCCTACATTCCTCATACAGTACCTGGTACTCCATGTTCCAATGTGGCACATTTCTCGGACTTTTTCTATATTTCTTTAATTCATTTCAATTAATTGAATTTTCTTGGATAATTCAAATTATAACTGCTAGTCATTCGAATAATGAAAAAAAATGAATGGAAAAATGATATTCATGTTATTTAGTATATTGTGAGACCGTATCCAGGAACAGACAACCAATTTCGAATATCAAGGTCACGAAACATGACCACGAACTTGCGATCGAGTTGTTTTTAAATTGTATAAAAAGCAAACAAAGTCCGAAAATCTTGAAACTTGTCAAGATATCATGATATCATATGTGGAGGCTGTCATAAAAATTTGAGAAGGTTTCAAGCAAGTTACCACGTACGATGCTTGCAAACCGAAGAATCTGAGCAAGGTTTTAAGCAACTTCTTCGGAGATTCTTCGGTTTGCAAGCATCGTACGTGGTAACTTGCTTGAAACCTTCTCAAATTTTTATGACAGTCTCCACATATGATATCATGATATCTTGACAAGTTTCAAGATTTTCGGACTTTGTGGCTTTTTATACAATTTAAAAACAACTCGATCGCAAGTTCGTGGTCATGTTTCGTGACCTTGATATTCGAAATTGGTTGTCTGTTCCTGGATACGGTCTCACAATATACTAAATAACATGAATATCATTTTTCCATTCATTTTTTTTCATTATTCGAATGACTAGCAGTTATAATTTGAATTATCCAAGAAAATTCAATTAATTGAAATGAATTAAAGAAATATAGAAAAAGTCCGAGAAATGTGCCACATTGGAACATGGAGTACCAGGTACTGTATGAGGACTGTAGAAAAAATTTGGAGGCCAAAAGGGGGGAAAAAAATTAGTTTTTGCCGAGTGTTCAAAATTACACTCGGCAAAGACCCTCTTTGCCGAGTGCCAGATGTTTGCCGAGTGCTTGCTCTCTGGCACTCGGCAAAGATACTCCTTTGCCGAGTGTCCTATTTCTGGCACTCGGCAAAGAGGGTCTTTGCCGAGTGCCAGATGTTTGCCGAGTGCTTTACCTCTGGAACTCGGCAAAGACCCTCTTTGCCGAGTGTCCGATAAAAAGCACTCGGCAAAGTATGGGACACTCGGCAAAGACGCCGTCTCCGGTAGTGAGTGTGTGCAATAGACGTGCACGCATGCGTATATTTTACGTATACATATGCGTAGGTCTTCCTTGTACTTAAAAAACCATTATCTATGCACATGTACAGTTGAGTCTCATGTTCTTGAGTTCTTCACATGATCTCCTTGCCACCACCATCTTCTGCTACGACCTCACCAGAGGCATCTTCATCAGAGCCACCTGCACCGGAGTTGTTGTACCACCTCGCACACAGCAGGTAGCAGAAGAAGTTGAGCACGCTGAGGGCGGCGAGCACCCAGTAGAACAGGTCCAGCCTGTCCTTGTTGAGGTCGTTGTCGCCGAGCCAGCGGCGGCGGCCGCCTCTCGCCGTTAGCTTGTTCACCAGCGACACGAGCACCGAGCTGAGGTAAAACCCGAAGGAGAAGGAGCAGTAGAAGAGCGCCATGAAGAAGGCCTGCATCGTCCCAGTGGACGCCTGCTTGTAGAAGAACTCCATGAGCCCCACGTTGGTGAACATCTCCGACACGCCGAAGACAAGGAACTGCGGCACGAGCCACAGGACGGACATCCGACCGCCGGCAACGGCAATGTCCCGGCGCCTGCGCTCGACGACCGCAGCGGTGGCCATGGAGAGCGCGACGATGCAGAGGCCGACGCCGATGCGCTGGAGCGGGGTGATCCCGGACCGCGTCCCGGTGAGCCGCCTCATGAGCGGGACGCAGAAGAGCTCGTAGACCGGGACGAGCACGAGCAGCATGGCGTAGGGGATGGCCTGCAGCGATGCCGGCGGGATGCGGAAGGAGGACCCCGCCGCGAGCCTGGTGTCCATGGCGCTGCCCTGCTGCACCGAGAAGGTCTGCAGCTGCGCGAGCGCGGTGTTGAAGACGATGGTGCACGCGACGATGGGCATCACGGCGAAGAGGGTCTTCGCCTGCTGCACCTCGGCCACCGTGCAGAGCCGCCACGAGCTCTCTGGCGCCGTGTCCGGCCCCTGCTGCGCTGTCCTCATGCACGCCTTATCCAAGAACCTGCAGAAGTTTCAATTTTTTTCTCGTCAGCCTGAACTGTGAACGGCAGCACCGGCCACCGGCCGGCTAAAGAATGTGGACGGTGGATGAGATTTCTGACCTGAACTTGTTGGCATGACGGTAGTTGCCGTCGATGGACGCCGAATCGCCGGCTCCAGCGTTGACAGAATTGGAGCTGGAAGAAGGGCAGAATTGCTTCCTCTTGGTGAAGGCAGCAACGAAGACCTGATGAATTTTGCACAATAATTAAGCAACCTTTTCAAGTACTCTGAAGTCTGAAACGGAATGTCTTCACGAAATCTAACTAAAAGCACATAAACTATAATGTGGTGAAAGAAAAACCATGCATACCAACTTAAGAGATCTTGACTTAATCAACATAGTATTGGTATCACTATCAGTATGAAAAGTTCAGAACATCGATCATATATGTTTGGTGTTACTGACATAGTGAAAATATGACACTGAGCTTCTGTGAGTTCTGACCCTTGCAATAGGAGTGAAGATACTGCCCCGCGGAGGTTTGTTCCGGTACAACACTGCGCCGGACACCAGGCTGATGAGTCCGGCCACCATGGCGGCCGCGGACAAGCCGAACCCGACGTCCATCCCGGAGTGCGTCTGCACCCAGACCACCACCGTCAGCGCGACGAGCTCGCCGACGCAGAAGATGAAGTAGGACAGGTTGAAGTACGTCGATAGCCTCTTGCCGTTCTCCGCCGTGCCGGCGAACTGGTAGGCACCGTACGCGGTCATGTTGGGCATGACGCAGCCGGTGCCGAGAGCCACCAGGTAGAGCGCCACGAAGAAGATGATGGCCTTGAAGCCATTCGCCCGCTCGCAGCTGCCGACCATGGATATCATATTGCACGGCGGCGACTTGAGCTGTGGCAGGTGTGCTTGCACTGACAGTAATATCAAGCCCTGGCAAAAACATGGTACTAGCACCGTCAAAAAAACAAAGAAAAACAGGGATCCGACTATAAATCGACCGTGCCCGTGTGTAATACCCCGCATTTTAGCAAACCTACTTTCATAATTTGTTTCTTTCGAGAACGTGAGTACTAGTACGTCGTAAAAAAGAAGAGAATTTCGTATGATGTGTAAAGTAGTGTTCTCTTTTTCTAGTTAAAAACTTCAAAAGCAGTTAAAAGTTGGTATTATTACTAAAATACAGAAGCTGATTCGGAGGAGCTTTTGTAACTTCTGAGTGATAATGTTTTGAAAGGTATTGCATATATTATATATTTTATTCACATAAAAAACCAATTCAAAATAAGCTTTTCTATAAGCAGTTTTTAAAAGCAATTTTTGGAAAAGCTTCAGCTTAACCAAATAGACCCTAAGATTATATATTCCCTTTAAAACTCAATCAGGGTTTTCATTTAGGGGCTGCAAACTTTTTTATGAAGGGACCAGAACTCGTGTATTCAATGTTTTTGCTCGGAATTCTATTCAAAGGGTTCGAACAGATATAAATATTTAAACTTAGAAAACTTGGTTCCGATGTGTCCAAATCCCGAAAGATACTGAACCGCCTTGCATTGTTTGCATGCAACTAGCTAGTATGGTCGCTATCGAACACGCAAGCACCATGTGGTTGGGTGGTTCCGAGTTTGTTGCTGCAACCAGCGACTTTGGGATTTTTTTTTAATTCAAGCTTTGGTCATGGTGTTTGGTGCCTTTTCACGAAAACTCGATCTGGTCATTAACAATGGAGGAAAAAACCAGCTGGGCTGGTCCGTGGAAGTGACCGGACTATCTCTATCAAGGAGAAGGGGAGGATAAGATTAATGGCGAGCGCGGCGGCGGATTTACGTACCGCGAGCTCGACGGCGCCGAATGTGACCAGCGTCCAGAAGCAGCCGAGGTAGGAGTCGGAGAGGAAGCCACCGAGCGGGGAGAGCAGGAAGACGGTGCCGACGAAGTTGGTGACCACGTTGGCCGCCTGCGGCAGCGAGAAGTGCAGCTCCCCGAACACGTACGTGATCAGGTTGCTCCCCACCGCCGCCAGTGCGATGATCTGCGACGCCTGCAGCCCTGCAGCCACGCACAGAAGTCACCTTGTTGCTTGGGCTCTTCCTTCTTTCGTGTAGCACCAAGTGCCAAGGCACAAATGTGTACACGCACGTACCTAGGACGAAGACGGCGGCGCGCATGCCGCCGTGCCGGTGCGGCTGGCAAGGGCGGCCGCGCCAGTCGACGGAGGCCTCAGGTACCGCGGAGCTCTCGGCATCCATGGCTCTCTCCCTCAGCTTTGCTCAGCTCAGCTCAGCTCAGCTGCCTAGCTGCCTTCTTTAGGAAGCGCGTAATATAGAAGAGCCGAGGCGGCATGCCATGTGATTGGGTTCATTGCAAGTAATCCGGCCGCCACACGCCCACACGGGGCTGACGGGCACGCACACAGCATCAGCCCCATCAGCCGTCACGCCGTGTTCGTCTCCCTCCCTCCATGGCTCCGTCCCTCAGTCTGAACGCCGAGCCGGGCCGCCGCCTAGCTACCTCCCCTTCCCTTTCACATCGGAATTGTTTGAATTTCTATTCTGTGCATTGGGATTTGGTACTGACAAATTTGTAAAAATATTGTTATCTGACTCGCATTCTGTCAATGAAAAGAGTTAGAGGAGTTGGTGTCTTAAATGTTCTTCTCTGACTTGCACACACTCGTACATATTGAGAAAAACTGTGGTGGTCCGGAGCTTTGAATGTGGTGGGTGGGAGCTTCACAATCTTTACATCGGAGCGAGGAGGAGGCGTACTAAGGCCAACTCTAGCAGTAGCTTTAAATTTGCAGAATCCAGTACTACAGTATTTTATGGTAAACTGTAACACTGGAAATTATCTATGTAGTGCTACAGTACGGTACAATGTTCACAGAGGCTGAGAGCGGGACCTGAGAGAGAAAAAGAGGAGTAGAAGGTAGGAAATGGGGTAGCTGCTGGAGATGAAAAAATAAGGGATGCTGTAATAGTGATAGGAGATGCTGTAATGGTATTTTTAAGGATAAAAATTTGAAGTAGTTGCTGGAGATGACCTAACATCGGATTCAGTCGTCGGTGACACAAGGACACCGTCATCCAGTGGTGGCCGTCCGGATCCGGGCGGCGGCGGTGGGGTGTCCACCAGGAAGCCTCCCAGATTTACACGTGGGGGAGGGCTGCTGGGGAGGGGAAGGCCATGGAGTTATAGAGGAGATTGGAGATGGTTGGGGGCGGCGGAGGTGCGGTGTGGCGGCGCCGGCGTGCGGGGTGGAGGCGGTGCAGGGGGCACTACGGGATGGGGCATCGTAGGTCTCTTTCACTTTTACTTTTGCATGACAATAGTAGGAGTCAAGAGAATGATAAGCTGTTCATATGAATTCAGGCTTCTTGGATCTAATACAAAGCAAGACTGTTTCTCTATTAAATTACAGTATAGAACAGAGCCAGTGCCTCATTCATAGAAAATGGACCAAACAGTGTCTCCAGCTAAATAGATCAAAACACCAGACTGCAGTCTCATACTGAAGACAAAAGAGCGACTACCTTAGCTGAAACATCATACTTTCGAACTACCACCTGAGGCATATTCAAACGTCCTCATCGTACAGGCTGTGGCTTCTGCAAACTGTAGATGATAAATTGATAAAAGGCGTCCTTTTTTTCTTACTGCTAAACTTAGGACACTATGATCAACCAAACTAGAAACATGGTTTTCAGAATTTGATTGCTTATTGCTGAATGTTCCAACTTCTAGGGACCAGCTACGACTCGTGAGTTCTTAGGAAAAGGGACAGCCGAAGATCAAAATGGAAGTGCATAATGCTTAACCTTTTATGTGCATAGAGGAGGCGGAACTGTGGGTGATTTTTAGAGTTACAATGCAGTAAGTATTGAATCTGGCATCCTGGGAAATGCCCTGTTATCTATTAGTTCCCAATTTATACTCCTTGCTTGAACAGATAAGATAAATAGAACACATAGATGGTTGGCCTTCGACCTTCGTCAAACATTCCCACCATGTGGAGGCTTCATGCATAGTAATTGTAGTCTCACTATTGCTCCCATGCACTCATAAAGTACATAGCTCATGGTGCTGTTAGTGTTCGTTAATCACTTAATCTGAACAATTTTATTTGTGGGACAATGAACTAGATTTGTCACAAATCAAGAGTGTTGGCGGTTATCATTAAGGACCCCGACGCCCCTAGCCCAACCAGCTTGTGCCTATGGACCTCGGGTCCCCGAAGGCTTTTCGGATCTCTAAGCTTCGGTGGAGCCTCAGTCTCCCAGAGATCCAGCCTCTTAGAGCCCTAGCATCCTGGAGCCTAGGTAGGCTCTGTGAAGCTCAAGGAGTAAGTCATCAAGATTGGAGAAAAATTAGTTAGAGGGGGCCGCCAGTAGTCCTTCGCCTGCAAGGAAGTGATGGACATTTATGTTAGATAATCCGTTGCATGTTTAGCTTGTTCAGTAGAAAAAGCGTGGTTAGTTCATGGCCGCACGCGTCCAAGAGGATGCCTGACACGATGCTATGTTCACCCGGGGTCGTCCACATTTGCTTTCCGGTTTTCCAGCGTCGTATGCGTCATGGTGTGAGGCCGTGGGATAGCACGGTTGTTTGAGATCGTGGTGCACTAGTTTAGGTAGTTAGTTGTTAGCTTTTTTATATATAGCTGATCAATACAACAGAAAACACTGCTAAGTTCTGAAGTGGCACCAAAAGAACTCGTGTTCCTGCTCGTATGCGTGTGTTCCAGGAGCTCTTCGGCAGCTCGGTTGCTCCGTTAGCTCTATCAATTGGCATCAGAGCCAGGTTGCGACCGACGGGCATGTAGGGGAACGGATAGGCTATGCTAGCCTAAAACAAAAACATTTCTACCGCATTCACCCAAGAAATAATACTAGTAGAAGATCATAGATCAATACAGCTTGACGCGCAATGCAGCGATAGAAGAGTTGGAGTAGACCGATCCAACGTCGTATGCGTCAAACTCTTCAAGCAACTTTGCGATCAGATCCGTGACCAACCCCGCATAGGTGATCATGCTCCTCGACCAACTCCGAGCAGATGGTCGCGCTCCTTGACTAACTCGAGCAGGTGGTCGTGCTCCTTGACCAACTCCGAGTCGACTCGCCGAGAAGATCAACGCCGCAATAGCAGTAGTGCCTCTACGGTATCCACACGTACTGGGCAGAAACGTCGAGCACCGATGTGCTAGCACCGCACGTACGGCTAGGGTTTTGGGAGATCGTGTGGAAGGTTGCGGCTAAGGTTTCGAAGTGGTTCAACCTCGTCACACCCTACCCACGCCTCTCCTTATATAGAGCTCGCCAATGAGCTCCCGCGTTGAAAGCCCTTTAGGACTCTAACTTCTCATGGATCACAATCCAATTAAAACCCATGTACGAATCCAATTCGCATGTTTTGTTCCAACCCATTAAGTGTGTGATTCGTTAGGTTCATGTACAAACGGCTACGACTCAAAAACCCTTTCCAAACCGAAATCAATAGAGGTCCCTAGCAGGACATGTTGACTCCCGATTATACATAAAAGATTATATCGGCTGAACCTTGATATACACATGCACTGATCCCTTTGCCTCATGATACCAGTTAAGCTCAAGGCGAGATACATGCCACCCTTGTGATAGCCCGACCATTCACTCGATCAAATAGTGGATTCATCATGATTAACTCTTTAATCATATTGGTATGTTCATGCACTTTTTCAATCCAACTACCTTGAGGGCCCGGGAAATATCTTTCTCGTTATCAAGGAGGGGCAAATTCTACCTCGATCACTCGTACCCCACGATATGTTTCATGACAAACTCGAAAACTACCTTTATGACTACCCAGTTACGGAATAGCGTTTGACAGCTTCAAAGTATGCCACTACACATTCTGGGAATCAATGACGATCTCAGGTCTAAAGATCCTGCAGGTACACCATTTGAGATAACAACTGATGGCACATCATAAATAACAATCCTAGCAGTATCTCAAGATGGGTCTATTCAACATCATGTTCTCTAACATAAATATCTACATTATTGACCTGGTATCTCTAAACCTATAATCCATGAAATGTGATCATCAATCAATACATGTGCTGGTCTTATGTATCATCACAATGATATGCGACCAGGGATCGACTAAGAATAACATCATGATATAAACAAAGAGTTCTATAAATAAGTCACATACTTGCCAATCAATTTAAATGATAGTCATTCTTGGAATACCACATTATTCGGTAGTACATGAATATAGACGTGTGATACAATCATCTCTATGATTGCCTCTAGAGCATATCACCTTTAGGGCAAGCGATGTCGACATCAGCCGGCATGGGTGCGTCCAGGACGTCGCCCCGGGGTGGCCGGCGGAATTCTCCATGGCCTCCTCCACGTAGAGGGCGATGCTGTGATGGTGGTGGTTGTGAAATCATACTGTAGTGCATGGTGAAGGAGGGTGGTGGATCAACGACATATCTGGCTCTGACCAGGACCAACTACGATGACTGGGCTGTGCTCATGAAGGTGATGTTGGAAGCTCAAGGTCTTTGGGTCACCATCGAGATTGGGGATGTCGACTACCAGGAGGACCAGATGGATTTGGAAGCCATCCTCATAGCGGTGCATCGGAGATGATGTGCACACTCACCGATAAGGGAAGCACCAAACGGGCCTGGGACGCAATCTGCACGATGCGCAAAGGTGTCGACCGTGTCTGCAAGGCGAAGGCATAGACCCTACGACGCAAATTCCAGGCGTTGACGTCCCGCGATGAGGAGACGGTCGATGACTTCACCCTCCGCATCACAGGCATCACCAGCGAGCTCAACACCCTCGGTGAGCAGACTGACAACAAGGCTGTGGTCGGTGCTTTCTGCAGGCTGTCCCTTCGTGACTCTCACAGATTGTGGTCTCCATTGAGATGCTTCTTGATGTTAAGACGTTGTCGGTGGAGGAGTTGGCGGTGTGGTTGAGGGCAATGGAGGAGCATAGCGGCTTCTGCAGGGCGGCAGGTGACACCGACGATCGACTTCTCCTCACCGAGGAGGAGTGGATGGCTCGCCTAAAGAAACGCGAGCTCGAAGGGAATGACGGTGGATCCAGTAGCGGTAGCGGCGGTGGTGGGCACCGCTGGCACTGGCGCAGGCACGATCGTGGGCGCTCCTAAGCTGGGCATCAAAGTGGAAGCACCAGGCCAGGTCACGACGTGTCCAAGGACACTTGCCAAAGCTGTGGCAAGGTGGGCCATCGGGCCAAGGAATGCCACAGCAAGCCCAAGAAGGGAGTTGAGGCTCATCTGGCCCAGGTGGAGGATGATGAGCCCACTTTACTCCTTGCTCGGGCAACCATAGCCCCCAATTCCTCAGATAGTCCAGTGGCAAATTTCCCCAATCCATCGGAGTGTCCGACGGCATCGACTATGCTGCAGCCACTGTAGGAGGGCAATCTCGTGCACCTCGTCGAGGCTAAAGTCTTCGCTCACCTAAGCGGAGAGGAGACGTGCGGTGATGGCCAGTGGATCCTCGACACGTGAGCCACCAACCATATGACCAATGAATGGGGTGATGCGCGTTTGCCCGATCTTCTTAAAGGTAATGTGATAAGTCGATTGGTAGAGTTTCGACATTGATGATCCAAAGACTCCAAACAGAATAGATCGAGAACCCTAGGAACCACTACTTCGTGGTTATCAACCGTGCCAAGACGTGGTTGACCTCGCCAATAAGTCTTTTCCTGCAAGAGAATTGAGAACAAAAGCAAGAACAGGTAGATGCAATCTGAATATTGCTAATTACTAATGAAGTACTCGAGTTGGGGCTCAACAAACTGATAAACGGTGAATTATCTAAAACAGAATAATCTAAGCTAAATCCGAGCCTAAACTACAATGACTGCTGTGTATATATAGGGGGGACGTGAGGAGGTTGACCTAGGGTTGTGCAGCCATGGAAAGAGGCGTGCACAATCTGGACTCCGAAAGCGGACAAATCGCTATTATATTCGCGTGCAAGGGGTGAGCTGTTCGAAAGCGGACAAATCACATTTAGAAACAGCGAAACCCAGTCAGTTACAGAAAAAGTAAAAGAAAAGGCAGCCGAAGCTAACCAATGTTCTTTCACTGGGGTCAAGGAACATGATGTTCTCTCAGCGGCGCTGTGAACCCCGGAGCACCCAGGTCGAGTACGAGGTGTATCCAGTTTCCAGGGTTGGAAATACGGCTTTGACCTCGGAATGTACAAGAAGAGGAAGAGGTCAGGTGTAGTGGACGTGAATGCATTGACACAATACATCATCTAGAAAGTTTATGCAAACATTATGCAAACGCTTGCAGCACGAGGAATAGATATTTCCATCCCGGAGGTAGCTAGCCCCGGAATTGTATGGAAGAGTAGTTATGCCTTCAAGAAAGTCAATCAACAAGTAGCCGACATGATTGAGCTGGATACGATTGACCTACTATAAGGGTCCATGCCATGTAGCCTTGTAATCAGGCTTGGTGGGTATCAAATGGAGGTTGTGAGAGGCCAGGTGCTTTCAGATGTCTATATCTTACATACGGTCCCAATACATGATGACTATGTTGTGGTTACGGTTGATACAGTACATAGCAATGCCACCCATCATGTGTTATAGCCCCCCCCCCCTAATGATGAAATTACAACTCTAGGTGAAGCTCTTCGTCAAAGGATCTAGTGGAAGAGGGGTGACATCATGGTCTCCAGTGCATATCAGTCTGGATGAGCTTCAAGTGCACAATCGCTATGCCCCTCACTTCCAAAGAAGGTGGCTTCATTGCCTTCTCCTCCTACAGAGAAGTCGGCTTCAACGTCTCCTCTGTGTCAATGACTTATATGACCTCTTCAACCATGATGTCATGGACATATTGTTATTACGGGTCTTCATATTGTAAGTTTCTTAAAACTAGACATTCATTAATTAATACTACTAAGTCTTGAATCTAACTATTTTCTTATCTGTAGACACTTGATAAAAAAATGAAGAAGAAGGAGTCCATCGAATTTCTTGACCCTGAGACCATTACAGTCTCGATCATCGGAACGCATGGTGACTACGCTGTGGACTATGTGGCCAGAACAATGCAACACTATTCCAAAATAGACTATCTATTAGACGCCCATACCACCGATGGCCATTGGATCTTACTGGCTATTTGCCTCAAGTGGAACTTGATATGGTACCTCGACTCATTAATACTAGTAGAACCAAAAGACAAACCTAGAGAGCATGATTACAATGCTGTGAAAGAACTCCTTGATGCGTAAATTCCACTTGGCTTAGTTTACATATTTAACTTTTCTAGCATTCAAATGTTCCCTAATCGATCCCTTTTTATGCAGAACTTTTCACAGGTACCTTTGAGTTGATCATGACTACAATGCGAAAGACAGCCGTATATTGACATAGAAGACCAGGTTCGTGGTAAATGCGACCAAATAGATTATCAAATACTCTCTGTTGTTGTTTTTTTTCCTTTTGATCTAATAATAAATTTTCTTTTCCACAGTGCTACCAACAACCACCGAGTAACGCTTGCGGATTCTATATTGCGTACAACATGCTTCTATTAACGATCCGAGCAAAAGATATCAAATCCCCCGATGTAAGTTCAATATAAGATTATTCATAACTAATTTCAGTAATTTATTTAATTCCATGGTAACATGACATTAGTTACGCGTCAAATTATGCAGGTTTATGAGGCTTGTTTTTTTTGACGACGGTGCACTTCCAGGGATTCGACAATGAATCACCGTGTTCATAATGTCTAAAGTTATCAACCCACACGACGAGTTGCACTATAGAAACCCTAGGTCGTGAGGTCTTATGTAATATGAAATAATTATAACTTTATAACTTGTAATTCTTTGATGAATTGATTGGAACTTATAACTTTTGCGATTCTGTGATGAAGTGTGTTCTTATATAAGTATGTTTGTCGATATGGATATGGAGGCATTGTTGTTGTTTGCATAGGGAAGATAGCTGCCAAATCCTGGCTATACTCTAGGATACAACTAGAAAACAGGAGAAACCTGTAAGGGGTGAGGTCATCAGTGACGGATGAAGATCATTACCCGTCACATATGACCTAGACATAGGTACTCGTCACCCATCACTGATGTGCGCACATCAGTGACGGCTGAAGACTATTACCTATAACTTATGACCTATACATAAATTATGGGTAACTGCATATCCCGTGACTGATGTATTTCTCCCTAGCACATGGGAGACGTACGTCAGTGACGGATCACTATTATGACCCGTCACTAATATAGTTATTAGTGACGGGTCATAACCCGTCATTAATGACCTCTCATTAGTGACGCGTTCGAGATGAAGGGTGCGTTATAGTTACCACCCGTCACTGATGTATTTTTTCATGTAGTGATGGTGGCGGAGGACGACCGGTGGGCAAAGTCGGGATGGGGCCAGGGGCGGATCCACCGCCAGGGCGAGCCTGGGCGGCCGCCCGAGCTCCTGGCCCGTGAGACACTGAGACCCATTGGTTGAGTGGCCCAGATCAACACAATTCGCAGTCCACAAATGCAAATGAATGGAACCCTAATCTCACATTCTCACTGCTGTGGCGTGTCCGCGTGTGCGTGTTGCGGCGGCTGGGAGCGCGGCGGGCGAGCGGGCGGGCGTGGCGGCCGGGAGCGCGGCCAGGAGCGCGGGCGGTGTGGCAGGTGGTCGCGTAGCGGCCAGCGCGGCGGGCGAGCGGGCGGGTGGCCGGGCGTGGCAGCCGGGAGCGCGGGCGCGGCGGCCGGGACTGGGAGGTGGGAGCGCGGCCGGGAGCGCGGCGGGCAGGCGGGCACGGCGGCCGTGAGCGCGGCGGGCGGTGCGGCAGGCGGTCGCGCAGCGGCCAGCGGGAGCCGGGCAGGGCGGCGTCGGCAGCCCGCAGCCGGGAGCGCGGGCGGGCGCGGCGTCGGCAGCCGGGAGCGCGGTGGGAGCGCGGCGGGCGGGCGGGCAGGCGGCTGTGAGTGTGGGCGTGCGGTGGGCGTGAGCGCGACGGGCGCCGGGCGAGCACGCGCGCGGTGGACTGCGGAGCAGGGGCACTGCTGCGGAGTGTGTGCTGTGCTGTGCGTGCAGAGTGCTGTGCTGTGCTGCAGCTGCAGGGGCGGTCCGCGGACGGCACACGGCAGACAGGCAGAATCACTGAATCAGTGTGAGCCTGTGAGGTAAATTGATGAATTGAGTTATTGAGATTTTTATATTGAGCCGTTTAGATTAATTGAGCTATAAAGGTGAATTCTATTTTGTATTTTTGTCTTATAACATTAGCATTTCTTTCGCAGAATATCAAGATATAAATAATGAAGAGATTTTTCAAACCAATATCTTTGAATACCCAAAGTACGAGAGAGAGTAGAGTTAGTGAAGATTATGATGCAGAAAATGATACAGTAGTTGTCACTCCTGCTCCTGCAACTTCTCGGATAGAATACAAAGGTATTAAAGAATTTAGGCAAGAGTTTATTATTGCCGATCCGGGATTTCGTATTCCAATAGATGAATTTGATCATGATATTAGAGATGAAGTTAGAAGAGCTTATGTGTTGAAGGGTCCGACTCAACCAATTGGACATACTTTCCCCAAAAAAAAGTTTGGTAAAGATTTAAGGACTTTTTGTGCAGCATGGTTTACTAAATATGATTGGCTAGAATATAGTATGGAGAAGGATGCAGCTTATTGTTTCTATTGCTATCTTTTTAGATATGATCCCTCAGAGTCTCATTTTGGGTATGATGTATTTTCAAAAGTAGGATTTAGAAATTGGAAGAATGCATATAAATCATTACCTGAATATGTTGGTGGACCTAATAGTGCCCACAATAAAGCTAGAACAGCATGCAAAGATTTCAAAAATCAAAAGACTAGTGTGTCATATAAGGTGATGACTCATAGTAAGGAATCAGAAGCCAAATATGAAATCCGTTTGACTGCATCTTTAGATTGTGCAAGCTATCTCCTAATGCAAGGTCATGCATTTCGTGGACACGATGAATCTTCTTCTTCATCGAACAAGGGCAATTTTCTAGAGATGATTGATTGGTACAAAAAAAGAAATGAGGAAGTGAGGATTGCATTTGAGGAGTTATGTCCTAAAAATGTTCGTATGCTTGCACCATCAGTTCAAAAGGATCTTGCAAAGAGTTGTGCACAGGAGATAACTAAGGAAATAAAGAAAGAGATTGGTGATGGTTATTTCTCTATTCTTATTGATGAATCTCGTGATATATCAATCAAGGAGCAGATGGCCGTGATTGTGAGGTTAGTGATCTTATTTACTTGTTAAATTGTGATATTGTTGGGCGTGTGATATACTGATGTTGTAATAATTGTTTGTGATGTTGCACAGGTTCGTGAATAAGGAAGGAAAGGTTATGGAAAGATTTTTGGGTCTTACGCATGTCATAGAGACAACATCAGATGCATTGAAAGGAGCTTTATTTGAGTTACTTTCTACACACGGTTTGGACATTGCAAGAGTTCGAGGGTAGGGGTATGATGGAGCTTCAAATATGAGAGGTGAATTCAATGGTCTTCAGAAACTCATCAGAGATGAGAACCCATATGCTTTCTATGTCCATTGTTTTGCACATCAATTGCAATTGGTAGTCGTTTCTGTCGTAGGTAGTTGCACATCTATTCATGAGTTCTTTGAATATATTAATATGATTGTGACCACAACTAGTGCATCTTGCAAGAGGAAGAATTTATTATCTAGCAAGCACCGTGAGAACTTATTGGCCAAGTTAGATAGCGGTGATATTTTTTCTGGAAGAGGGAAACATCAAGAAACTAACTTGGCCAGACTCGGGGATACTAGATGGGGTTCTTATTACAAAACTTTAATCCGTATTGAATCCATGTGGGTTGCAGTGATAGAGGTGCTAGGGCTTGTGCAGGAAGATGCCCGAAATCCAACATCAGCGGGTGGTTTGATGAGAATAATGGAGAGCTTCAACTTTGTGTTCATTATGAAGATGATGTTGAAATTTTTTCATATTACAAGTAAGTTATCTCTACTCTTGCAAAGAAAGGATCAAAATATTGTTGAGGCCATGTCATTACTGATTGATGTGAAAGCACGTTTGCTTAACTTGAGGAATCATGGTTGGGAGCCATTGTTTGCGGAAGTCAAAACATTTTGTAAACAAAATGAGATACCAATTCCAAATATGGATGAAATAGTACCAAGATGGGGCCAATCAAGGCGAAGTAAGATCAGTGTCACTCAAGACCATCATTATCGTGTTGACACCTTTTATGTAGCTCTTGATGCTATAAACACAGAGATGACTCATCGTTTCAGTGAGCTATCTTCAGAGTTGCTTATATATTTTTCTTGTCTTGATCCAAGAGATAGTTTCTCAAAATTTGATATGCACAAGATTGCTAAACTTACGGAGATATATGACATAGATTTCTCCATCAGCGATCGTGCAGTTATAAAAGATCAACTTGAAACATTCATTCTTCATGTTCGAAGAGTTGAAGATTTTATTGGTTGTCATGATCTTGCAAGTCTAGCAACGAAAATGGTACAAACCCAAAGACATTGTGTTTCCATTGGTGTACCACCTTATTGAGTTAACATTGGTACTACCAGTTGCAACAGCATCTGTTGAAAGAGTCTTCTCGGCCATGAACATCATCAAGACTGATTTGCGCAACAGGATATGCGATGATTGGCTCAATGACTTGATGTTGTGTTATATTGAGCGGGATTTATTCAGAAGACTAGATTCTAATGCCATTAAGAACCGGTTTCAAGACATGAAAACAAGGAAGATGAATTTGCCTAAGCCTTCTAGTTCTAGACATAATTAGTGGTTGTGTTTCCGTAAGTTTCTATACTTAATTACTTCTATTATCTTTGGTTACATTTGGTATATTTGCATAATTGCATATATGTTTACCTTGGGTTCTTTTTCATTTTGCAGGTTCATATGGTTTTATCGATTTATGTTGGGGATCTTTTCGCCTCGCCTACTAATTACCTTAATTAAGGTATTTTTTTAAATTTCTTCTTAAAGTTCGCCCTACCTTCTTTGTTTGTCTGGATCCGCCACTGGATGGGGCAATGATGACAATGGGAGCAATGGATGAGGCGGCGGCAGGAGGCGGTAGCGAGGAGGCTGCCGCCGTGGTAGGGTGGTAGCACTTGGAGACGGCAGCAAGGCGAGAGAGTTTGGAGGAAGAAGATAGCAGTGGTGAGAGGAGGAAGAAAGCAGGGGGCTGTTGGATCACCCAATCTAACGGTCCCAAAATCGTCCTCAACGCTTGGGTGCCATATAGGCGGACCCTTGGTTAAAATCCAATAGCAGGTGGCTGGTAAATTACTAGATATCATTAGACATACTTCAGTTTGTTATTAGCCAACAACTTTTTCTATCCATCTTCCTTTTTGTTTGCTTCAACGGAACATTTGGATTGTCTTTAATTGGACGAGAGAATCTAATTGGCAGCTCCGCATGCCAGTATAGATAAGAAAATCATGATTGAACTTTGCACATGTCCCAGATAGATAGAAAGCAGTAACACGCTTAATCCATGGATCCTTAACAAACACAAGATGTTGTCGCGACAAGAAGATTAAGGCTTTAATTAGCTGAAGGGCAAATTAAGAGCGATAACAATACGACCAATCGAGACGACATTTATTGCAAGAAAACAAACTTAACTAGAAAATCTTGTAAAGTTCTGTTTTCTTATTTTGATGTCATAGTACGTGCCTATATAAAATGATGACTAGGAATTTTGTAGTATGGTTGAAGTTTGCATCATATAACAGAATGAACAGGTCACAAACACTTGCAGGCAACATTTTACGCTACGTGTGCTATTCAGGAGACAGGAGGTGCACAATTTACACTGAATCAAGAGTCATGCTTTCTAGTTGTGATCTGCAGTTGTAAACTTAAAATCTAGTTCAGAAATCGTTGAAAGAAGTTGGTATACTTCAATCCTTGCTCAGATGAAAGAGCAATGTTCCTACAATACTAAAAAAATAAGGATTTCAGTCTACCTCTGAAAAATAGATGTCACTGAGGCTATAAATGGTCTTTGACACTGTTGAAAGGAGAAATAGTATTAACTAAACAATTATGGTAGCATTGCCTTGACCCTGTTTAACTCTGAAGCTTCATCCATATTGTCATTTGAGCTTATCTTTGTACCACACATGTTAAACTCCGCAGTGTGCATATAACAACTCTGTGCTTGAACATTGCCGATGTAGAATATATTGCCAAATAAACATATTATATTGAATTACTCTTTCATAACTGATGATATATTCAGAGTGAACCAAGGATGCTTTTGCCCTGCTTTGCGACCTTCGGGAAGAAGCGAAACGCTCGGTATGAAGAAGAACTCCGGTGCTCCAAGTGTTTCAACCTAGAACACCTAAAACAATCAAAACCGGCTCGAATCCTTCGAGAAAATAAAAACAAAGTGGACAGATGAGTAGCTCTCGAGCGTGTGGTCGTATGGGTACCACATACGCACCTCGGCTTCACTTGTAGTGGTGGGAACCAAGGGGAAAAGGGAGAGATAGAGAGAGAGAGGTGAGAGGGGGAGAGAGAGGAGCACGTGGGGAGTGAGGGAGGAGAGAGAGAGGGTGGGCTGCCCCCTTTTGAGTGTGAGAGAGAGATATTTCCCTCATGTGGGCCCCACAAGTTAGATAAAAAGTTTGATTTTGCTTCTAGTTCAATTCTCTCTGTAATTTTCTTTCCGCTCACTTCATTAATCCAAATTGAGGTGCTATTGTGCTCCAAAAATCCCAAAAATTTTTATGTCGTGATTAAAATCCTTAGGAACATCTGAGCACAGAATCACAGCTCAAATTTCAATCTGGCGATCGAAAGTGATCCAAATTCAAATATGAAGCTATTGATGCATGTTTAATATTAAACACGCAATTACGGATTTTGGGACATGATAGTCTCCTCCTTAGAAGAAACTCTCGCTGTACTTGCTTATGCAAGACGAACTCTTGCTCCAACAGATGTGGGTTTGGACAGCGGCAATCGTTCCTTCGATGCCATTAGGGAGCAAGCAACAAATTTGCTATGAAAACAGAGAAAATCCCTACATGAGATTCATAACTCTTTATGATAAATAATCACAAAATAGTCATGCATGTTGGCACAAAGGTCAAAATAGTCATGGTGGATGTGATGCTTGAAGCAGGAGTGACGATGTCTTTCACTCGTGTTCATTCCAGACCAAGCCACAACATGTCGCCATCGTGGGAGTGAGGAAGCCTGTTTCTCATGTTCGTTCCAAACCAAGCCCGTCGCTCGTGTTCCTTATAGATCAAGCCCATCACCATCGATGATGGGTGTGAGGCGGCGGCGGTGGGAGCACCTATGACTTAGCTCCTACACTGCAATCGAGGCCATCACCATCACCCAAAAGAAAGCCTACGAATAGGGGAATATTTGGGCAGTGTGGGCGGGCAAGAGGAGGGAGGAATTATGAGTGAAACATTTCACCGCATGGGGGTTTTCTGCGAAATGAGCTCAATGGGATGCGAGCTCACTTGCTACCTTTGGATGGGGATTTGATGGGTGAATTCATCTGTCTGTACCTTTGCACCCAATTGCTTGTTTGCACCAAAATAATTCCCTAAAAAGTCGTGTAAAATGCCAGAACATGTTGGCAAAATTATTTATCCCAAATCCATATTAATCAAGATTAACAAAGCAAACCAAATTGGTCATGAAGTTCATGTAAGCTTATCTTTCTGATGTTTCTATCATAGTTCATGCATAGAGATAGAAGATGCGCTACTATAGAAAGAGTCATCCGCGCTCACTCTTCACTGCCGGTTCAAAAATAACCTGCAGTGATAAGTTATCACTACCGGTTCACAAGGTCCAACGGCCGATCAATCATTGAGCTGTTAAGAACCGGCAGTGATATGCACTATCATTGATGGTTTTTATTAGAAATTGGCAGTAATACAATACTACCAGTTTGTATAATAGACCGGTAGTGATACTTGTATTATCACTACCGGTTGCTTACAAGAACCAACAGTGTTGTACCACTACTGGGTGGTTCCATGGACCGGTAGTGATAAAGAAGTATCACTACCGTTTGGTTCCTAGAATCGGCAGTGATGTGTCGCAGTATATAATGGTTCTGTCTTGAAGCCTGAGTAGAACAGAGAGCTCTGTTCTGCTCGACGCGCAACAGCTCTTTGCGGTGAGTTTGCGTGGCGAGGCTTCAAATTTTGGTGGAATCCACATGACCTAGGTGCTCCAAGGTTAGTAAGTTCATCTACATTTCATTTGTACTTAAATTTACTTGCTAGATTCCTCTAGATTTTGAAAATCAGTGATTGTTACATGATGATAAATTTTGAAGGAGCTAGAGCTCGAAGTGACTTAGTGAATTTAAGCTAATCGGTTCTAGGTATACATTATCTAGGTAAGGAGGTTCATCTACATTTTATTTGTACTTATATTTATTTGTTAGATTGCTCTAGATTTTGAAAATAGTGCCTGTTCAATGATGATGAATTTTCAAGGAGCTAGAGCTCCAATTAACTTAGTGAATTTAAAAATTGATTTTAGGTTTTCATATTCTAGGTATGAATTTATTTAGCATGATATTCTGTTTTTTTGATAATAATTAATTAAATTGATTATTGTTTCATATTAATGCAGTGGATTTATAATAATTGATAAAATTGTAGATGGACCGAATATGAATGTAATATGTTGATCATAGCGGCCTAGAGTTTTTTAACAGCATTGAAGCTTTTTTTGAGCGTTGCCACGATGCACAAGTCAATTAATTGTAATGACTATATATGTTGTCCATGCAATTATTGCAAGAATGAGAAGCAGTTTTTAAGCATAGAGCATATCCATGCACACTTGCCTCAGAGGGGTTTTAAGCCTGGCTGTACACGTTGGATCAAACACGGTGAAGATGAGGAGTTTGAACATGAAGGATAACCCACTGTCGAAGAAGACAGATGCAATGATATGATGGCTGATGAAGACAATGATATAACGGCGTTCAAAGATACTTTGGTTTACGACGATAAAAATGACATAGATTAGATGTTGCACGATGAGGAGGGGGACTTCACCAGTGAGAGACAACATCAAAAATTTTCTAGCGTATGACATATGACTCTAAAACAGCCTTGTTTCTGAGTTATAAGGGTGAGCACATGAAGTTGCATACAGCGCTGATACTGCTACAATTGAAGGCAAGCAACGGTTGGTCAGATAAGAGTTTCAATGAGTTGTTACGTTTCTTCGGCGACTTGCTACTAGAGGGGAATGCGTTTTCTGAAACCACGTACTAGGCCAAGCAGGTTGTATGACTGTTATTTTTGAAAATAGAGAAAATACAAGCATGTCCAAATGACTGCATATTGTATCACAAAGATTTTATAGAATTGGATGCATATCCGGTGTGCGGAGCATCACAGTACAAGCGACACAATAATGATGATGATGTGGGGGTGAATCATAAGAAGAAAAGATCCCTCGCTAAGTTGGTGTGGTATTTTCCTATAATCCCCCATTTGAAGCGATTGTTTGTGAAAAAAAACATGCCCAGTTGATGTGATGGCACACCAAAGAGTACAAGAAAGACGGAATGCTCAGACACCTCATTGATGGCATGCAATGGAGAAACATCAATAGAAAATGTAAGAAGACATTCACACATGACATGAGGAATATAAGGTTCAGATTGAGTACAAATGGGATGAATTCTTTTGGCAACATGAGCAGTAGTCATAGCACTTGGCATGTGGCTCTATGTATCTACAACCTTCTACCTTATACATGTATGAAACGGAAGTACCTTATGATGTCGTTGCTGATTGAAGGGCCGAGTCAACCTAGAAACGATATCGATGTGTACCTTAAACTATTGGTCAAAGATCTTCTTATATTGTGGGATGATGGTGTATGGGTATGTGATGAGTACAAACGTAAAAACTTCACTCTATGCATAATGTTGTTCGTAACAATCCAAGATTGATTTGCTCTTGGTAACCTATCAGGACAATCGATTAAAGGATTCAATGGATATGTCCAGTGCTTGGAAGATACAGTTGGCCGGTGGTTGAAGAACTCTCAGAAAATGGTTTACATGTGTCCTTATAGGTTCCTTTGTTTGGATCACCTGTATCACATCAAGGCAAGAGCTTTTGATGGGACAAAGGAGATTGATGAAGCCCTGAAGATTCGAACAGGAAAACATGTATTTGAGATGGTAAATAATATTAGAGTTGTCCTTGGAAAAGCAACTCCTATGTGAAAAAAGAGATAGATATTTTGGAATCTACCTTATTGGAAGTACCTGGAGGTTTGACACACACTCAACGTCATGCACATCGAGAAGAACTTATTTGACAGCTTGATTGGTACCTTACTAGATATATCAAGTAAGATAAAATATACACTCAAAACACGGATGGACCTGAAAAATATGAACCTCAGGAAGGACCTACATCCTAAAGAGCTGGACAATAGGAGAAAGCGGCTTCCTATGGCTTGCTACACTCTGAGTAAGGAAGAGAAATGCAGCTTGTGCGGTTGATTGCATGAAGTCAAAGTTCTTTCTAGATACTTCACCAACGTAAAGAGACTAGTATCGATGGAAGATCTTAAATTAGTTGGTATGAAGTCTCATGACTACCACGTGATGATGACATTGTTGCTTGCAGTTGCAATAAGGGGCGTTCTGCCAAAGAAAGTCTGAGACCTAATCATAAAGTTGTGTTCATTCTTCAACACGATCTCACAAAAGGTCATCGATCCGTTAAAACTAGAAAAGCTACAGGATAACATAAGTCCATACTCTATGCCTGCTAGGGATGTGTTTCCCTCCATCTTTTTTATATCATGACCCATCTTGTTGTTCACATTGTAAGAGAGATAAAGATCATTGGCTCTGTGTTTCTTCATCAGATATACCCTTTAGAGAAATTGATGGGAGTTCTGAAGAAATATGTTTGTAATCGAGGTCAGCCGGAAAGTTGCATTGCCGCAAGGCGAGGAACCGAGGAGGTTGTTGAATTCTATGTCGACTAAATGAATCTCGAACTGAATGGTGTGCCTATATCTCACCATGTGAGGAGGCTATAGAGGATATGGATGATAGGTGCCAAATCAGTCTATACAACCGATCGTGTTTCCTTCACTCAAGCATATTTTGTAGTTCTACAACAATCAGTTGCAGTGGACCTATATGTCAATATGCATGTGAACATGCTACGCACCAAAAACTCAACAAAGTTAGAGGATTGGATCGTGAGAGAGCACAGATATCATTTCGGCTATTGGTTATGTAGATACATGATGGAGAAGGATACAGAGGATGCTCAGTTGAAACTGCTTGCTCATGGACCATCAACTACAATTCTAACATTCCAAGGGTACGACATTAATGGATAAACATTTTATATAAGAGCACATGATGACAAGAGCACCAACCAAAATAGCAGTGTACATATCGATGCCTACGACAGTAATGGCAATAGGGAGACCTAATATTGATTCATAGAGAAGATTTGGGAGCTCCAGTATGGACCGTTGAATGTTCCTCTTTTTTGGTGCTAATGGGTCAGACTCCTACTACCGTGGACCTCAAACTCGTCAGTTATAGAGAAGAATCATTCATACTTGCCAATGACGTTACACAAGTCTTCTATGTAAAGGACATGGTTGACAAGTAGCGCCACATGGTTCTTCAAGGAAAAAGAAGGATTGTCAGAGTTAAAAATATTGTCGATGAGGAAGACTACAACAAATTCGATAACCTCCCTCCTTTTAGAGAGAACGTCGACCAAAGTCAAATAGAAGACACTGAGGAAGCTACTTACATATGCTGAGATCATAATGAAAGGTCTAATCATTAATTAAAAAAAGCTTTGATATATTCATTAAGGATTTGCTTTAATTTGTATTAATTAATGACATGTTGTATCGTATTAATTTAGAATTAAGGATATATATGCTTTAATGCAAACACTATTTTAATAAGCTATATGAATGCAGTAACAAATATTATACAAAATATTAAGAACATGCTTTAATGTAAATACTATGATTTAATAAACTACATGAATAAGCTTAAAAAATGTCTCTAAATATCACTGTCGGATGTAATTTAGAACCTACAGTGATACCCTATATCATTGCCAGTTGTAGTATCGATTTGGCAGTGATATGCATAATATCACTGCCGGTTGTATTATGTAACCGGCAGTGATACTTTCGCGTATAAATTTGGTGCCCCCAACACCTAGCCGCAACACCCAAAATTTTCGAGTCCTGCCACCACCCTGATGCTCGCCCGGTGCACTAACATCGGCGCCCTGGTACCTTGCCGCCCCAACGATGGCCTCGGGCGCCCGCTGCCCTAGTGCCCTATCACTCACCGGTCTGGTGCCCTACCGCCTAGATTCCCCTCGCCCCGGTGCTACGGTGATACCTGGTTCAGCCTCTTCTCTTTTGGGGCTTCGACCGAGCTATCCGGCCTTCATGCAACAAAATGTGAAAAAATATGTAATCTGTAGTCTGAAAAAACATCATGTTGGAAACTCGGTTACCGAACACATGAGAGGGCCTTCGGCCCTTTAGAGGGAGCTGAAGGCTGTTCTATGTGACACACGCTTATAGGAAATTGTGCAATGTCATTAATGTTAACTGTCATTTTGGGTACAGTGACGACCTATTTATAGCTTGTACTCAACCACTTCCTGTTACAATTTACATCATTACCCCTCTAACTGCTATATTTCTGGCATATTCGGGGGTAATTTGTTACATTCCTAAGTACATTGGCATTTTATAATTCCACCCCTCACCGTCCTCGGATTCTGAAAAACGTCATTCTTTCGGTCTGGCCCCCAAAGGTCTACCGCAAATGGGATCTTTGATGCACCTTCAGCTGGCTTCGGCATGGCTTCACAAATGGGCCTTTGGTTGACCTCTGAAGGCCCTCTGTAGGCACCGTAGGGACGTGGGTAAGCCTTCGATCTTGGTTCAAAGGCCTAGTGCTACCTTCACCACTTATTCGAAGGGCCCCTTCAGCGTTAAGCATTATCATGAAATAACACAACTATAATCATTAGTAATCTGCGTCTATTAGAGGTCTTCGACTCACCATCCGAAGGGGGCCCGTGAGGCCATTCCTCAACAGCAGCCCCTCACGGGTAAGGTTCTTCTTCGATGGGTCGAACCTGTGAATGAAACAGTATGATTGAACGCCGTCCCATTCGGCCCAACGAAGACCTCTTGTTGCTCATCTCACCTTTTAGTAGATAGCCCCCTCTGGAAGTTATGCTACTTTTAGTTTACGAAGTTGATAATTTTTTTCCCCATGCAATGTTAAGGACTCACAAACGATAGTTACTGTTGGTTCATTCTTAACTGTCATTTAGACGATGGTTCAATTTCCAACGCGTAGCTTTTTGACTACTGTCAGCCTTCTATTTTATTATATATAATCTACCCGATGATCAACTTTGTACTGCGCGCTCTCATTGGAACACTAGCTCTCGTACGAAGCCATTGCTCTCTTTCGGAATCCCTAAGAAATCTCATGGCTTCGAAAAGCAAATCCGATGGTCCGAAGATGTACTGATCAGACGATCCAAGGTCGACGAAGAAGTCCTAGTCGAATTAATCAAGGAAGGCCTGATTAGCAATGTTTCAAAGGTTAGACTTCAGAAGGACCAAGAAACTCCAGCGCTTGAAGATGACGAAACCATCATTTTTGTGGGTTACTTTTGAGCAAGGCTTTGCTTTCCCTGTGACAAGATGTTGCCGTAAGTGCTCAAGATATTTGAATTCTACCTCCACCAGCTGACGCCGAACGCCATCGTCTAGCTCAGCCTTTTCGCTTAGGTGGCACATTTAGAAGGAGTGAAGGCCTCGGCCATGGCACCAGCCGAAGCCTTTTTTCATGTCCAGCATGCAAAATGAGGCTTCATACGGCTGCATGAACTTCACTTACGCCGGCCTAGCAACGCCTGTCCTGGCCTACAAAAACAAGTGGCCAACGGACTAGACTCAATGGTGGTTCTGCCATAAGGTATACCAAAGAAAAGTACCTTGAGTCAAAATGCGAAGAGGTCCAAGGGAACCGGATGTATAGCTGAAGGACTCTCAGAGGGCGGCATTTGAAGCCTTCACTAGGTGTGCAAAGCACCTGAGCATGCGCGACATCGTAGAAGAGTTCGTGGCGTCCGGGGTGTAGCCCCTGAGCGAAGGCTAGTCCATCCCTCGGTGCTAAAGGGCCAGAGGGACTTTGCTGCCCCTAGCCTGATTTCAATTTTTTCACAGGTATGCTCGTTACCCTATTTTTTAATTGTTCTTCAGCTTTTTGTCTTTTCCTTACATTATGTACTTCATGATAGACTTGATAGTGGGTGAAGTGGAGACCAAAGCCAAGCTTCTCCTGGGGAAATTGACCCAAGGCGAGGCTCAACTTTGCGCCAAGCGGGCTCTTGGCCATTGGCTCAAACGTATTTTTGATCTACAAGGTCTTGTTTACAAGGATAGGTCGAAGCTACTGCTGACCTCATCGGGTCAAGCCGAAGGTGGCCGCTCCCCAAACACCGAAATTAGCGAAGCATCTGCTGGTAGAGGTTAGAAGAGACATTGTCAAGTGACCTTCGATGTCTTGGGCAATGAAGAGGTCCCTGAAGGCTCAGAAGCCATTCATGATGTGCCCCTTCAACAGGCGCCTCCGAAGGGCACACAAGAATTTCTTCGCTGCTTAGCCGAAGCCTGCTACTTTTGCGCAGGTGGACCTCGCCATGCTTATACTCAGCGACAACAAGGAGAACGAGTCAGATCTACACATTGTTGCTAAACCAGAGGAGGGAGCCAAGAAACTCAAAAGAACAGAAGACACTGAAGGAGCTGAAGTTGAGTCATCCTCCAGCTCTTCATCCTCTAGATCTCCCTCTGAGGCCAGCTCCTCTGAAGGCCATAGAGCCATAGATACCGACGAGGAGGAGAGCGCTTGGCCAAATTTGCCCCATCGTGGTGGCAAGGGGATCTATTTTTCCCAAAGTGTTAATTTCTTTTCCCCCAAAGCCTAGCAACGAGGATCCAGCCTGCCGAAGGTTATTTCGCTGTAGGCCCATCCTATCGAAAGCATATGCAAAAATGATATGTGTCGAACTCCCACCATCTATGAGGATTTTGTGCATCTCGTTCCCGGAAATTTTTGCAGTGATGATGAAGGCATCGTATACAGGTAATTTAGCACCATCATGTTTTCTTGTGAGATGATGATTGGTACATGAGACCACTACGAATAGACATAAGTAGGGTCTACACCAACATGGTTAACCCTTCGCACATACTCTTTTCACTGTCTCTTTGATTCAGTCTAACACCCTACTTTCCAAGATTTTACAACTTTTTAAAATTTTCAAACTTTAGTAAGTAGCTTCACCAGTAGAGCAGTTTAAAACCTATTTTTAAAAAACCAAGCAACCTAGGTTATTATTTCTTGTGCATTGCATGCTGAGTTTTGCTAGGAACCAGGTAAATGCATTAGAGTTCTTTTTCCTTTTCTTTCCCTTTGGTGTTTTTAGTGAAAAGATTTTGACAAGGTTTTTACAAAACTCAGTAGTAAATTAGTTAAGGATCTTAATAGTTGGAATTCAAAATTCTTAAATTCATCATCTATTCCATCCTTGATCATATCTGATTCTTCTCTAGTTCAATTCAAATCTTATCCAAATCCTTGTTTAAAACCAATCTCTCCTCTTTATCAAATTCTACATAAATCCAAATTCAAATTTCTTATCTACTTCCATTCTTGTTCAACCTCATTTTTCATTTCTCTTAAATTCACTTCAAGGTCAATTCAAATTCAAACCCTAGTCAAATTTCTCTGCAAAAGTTTTTTTTTCTAAAACCCTAGATATACCTAAAGTGTCTTTGGACCCAATCCTACCCAATCCTAAGTCCTTGGCCGGTACACAAGTCATCTAGGAGGTCCAACACAAAAGATCCACGAAATCTGTGGATATTCGCGGAGTTCTGGACAGCCTCATTTCCAATGCAGTTTCGGAGTTCAAGATGGCCTCAAATGCAAATCTTTACAATACCAAAGATATAGGTCTCGTCGAGAGCTTCGATTTGAACCAATGGAAGTCCCTTTTTGGATAATAGAACTAGGAGTTATGGCACCCGAAATTAGTGCTGCGCAGATAAGTCTCAGTTCAAACAGTTTATCTTGTAACTCATTTTTAGAAATCAAAATGACGTTTCCAGAAATTCCAACGAATACCAAAGTTGTAGATATTTTCTATTACAACAATTTAGAGTCCTGAAACATCCAATTTAGAGTCCTCACGGTGGAGATATCATCTTCAGAATAAAGAGCTACGAAAAAAGAAATCCTAACCGACTGGAACTCGAATTTGATTCATGTCTGTCTTGGACTCCACCTCAACCAGCCACCCATAGCCCTATAAATAGGTGTTGAACATCCTCCCCTACCCCCTTCACATCTCTCCATGCCCTAGACGCCACAGCAGCCCTGCCCGTGTGCCGCCGTTCGCTGGTGTGGCTGTTGTCACCGCCCTTGATGCGCTACGTCATTGTCCTTCTATGATTATCAAAGCAAGGTGAGAACCCCTCCTTCTCCTTCCTTACCCCTGTTTTACCATCATACTAAGTCCTTAGCCAAGTCGTAGCCCCAGGCAAAGCCTGATCTGTGCCGCCACGGTCGTCGCTGTCGCGGATAGCCACGCCATCACCGATTGGCATCGATGTTCCCAGCCGACCAAAAGTTAAATCGCCATGCCCTTTCAACATAGAATGAACCATGATGTTACCCATGCCCTCACAAACCGGATTGTCCAGTAGATCAGCCCAACCGCTGGGATCAAGGTCGACATGCCTACTGTCCGATTGCTGGACAAGTTCTATGCGCGCACCGAGTTTACTGCTGCGTTCCCCATCAATCCGGAAGTCGTATGGATGTGCCATCTAAGTCACAAAATATCCCATGGAGTCTTCTACATCCCCTTATGTTCCCTTCACTGGTTGTGCATAGACTCATCCAAAACGCGGTTGCCAACCGCTGCATGCCGTAGCTGTCACCCATCTCATCCCCGCTGTTCGTTCTTCCTCTCAAGGGTTGATCTGCCCAAACTCGTGCTATATAATTGTATTCCTGGGATATTTGAACGTATCTATATGGACGGTTCCTCAAAATTCATAGCCAATCTTCGGGAATTGAGCATCTTCGTTGCTACATCTGTTCGCAGTCACCACCAAACCTAGCACCAGTCATCGCTGTTTTGCCCCTACCTCGAATGATCCCTTCCAAAATTGACCATACCTTTGAGTTAGCCTTTCCGCGTTCTATGCTATTCTTCCCTTATTTCGATGAAATACCACTGAAGCCCAACATCGATGTCAATGGCCACATGCCCGATCGCCATCTCCGGTGAAACCCGAGATGTCGCCGATACGCAGGGTCACCGGCAGTATCCTTAACCTAGAAGTGTAACCTCCAGCCATTTGATCCATCATGGGTGGTTGAGGCTAGACCTCAGCTCACCTCTTATTTAATCCAAGATGATGCTTGCATGGCATGCCAAGTCAGCACCCCATCATCCTCTTTAGCCTAGTCAGTGAAGTCTAGTCAGCCCTATACCTCTTGAACCTTGCACGATGACATTGTCAAGTCTGACATAATGATTGTGCAATAAACCTTTTCCTATAGGAAGATAACTCCAGTAAACCAGACTTTCCTTTTCACCCTAATCCAGCTTATGAAAGTCGTTATCTTTCATCCTAACTCCGACTTAGGCGATTCTTGCATCTAAATTTCTTCTCTAAAATCATACCCAACCAACCATAGTGTTTTTAAAGTGTTCTGATTATGTTTGGTATGCTGTTCTTAGTGTTTTCCTTTGTGTTGTTTGTCGATAGTTTTCACGATTAGTCAATGTTCCAAAGGAGCTAGAAGGACTTCAAGACCAAGACTTCTCTGAAGATCCAACTGAGTCGAGTGAAGGCAAGTTGTGTTATTGATCATTTTTATCCCAGTTTTATAAATGTTTTGTTTTATAAACATGGATGCTAATAATTTGTTGGGAATCCCAAGAGTTAGGCTTTACCCTAGTTTTTCCTCATCATCCTTGTCGCCTTAGTATGATTTTGGGTTATGGAAGGGTAGATGATGGTTAGCTTTGCTTTGGGATGGTAATCATGATTAATGCTCTACGAACTTGATAATGGTCCTATGCAATAATAATAAAATATGACGGAATAACTTTTGTAGCAGCATGGTATAGGGATTTGAGCATGTGGTATGATGGGATGTATGGTTTGGAAAGTGATAGTCTTGCTCAAATCTAAGGATCGGTTCGTGGGGTGACCTTTCTGTCTTTATAGTACAACCACAAGTCTGGTATGGGTCAGGCCTAGCCGTAGTTTGCTTACTCTCAGCATAGTGTAGACCAGGCATAAGAGCGGTGAATGGACGATGTCTTGGGATCCGACATGCGCGAGAGGGGGCTTCCATTGTTGAGGTAGATTCACGCGATGGTGAAACCTTAGTGGGTAGACATGTGCTGAGAGGAGCATTGTAAATGCTTTGTAGTGATCTCCTGGCCACACATCTTGGATGTGTGTAAGTGTCTAGCTAACACGGGTAAAATGGAGACTTAGTCACTTGCTTGCGGGTGATGAAACCATGATTTGTTGGTATGTACAATCTCTACAGAGTTAAAACTGAATATTCAGCCATGCTCATGGTCATGAGCGGCACGAAAAACCTACCATGATTATAACTTGATGGTTTGGTCAGTGTGGTCAACTGTGGTGGTGGGGACCATAATTGAGGTGTGGGTCAGTCATGATGGTGGTAATCATAGTTGAGGTGATTAGTAGTTCAACTTTGGCGGTGGGAGCCATTGTTGAGGTGTTGGGTGTTCAACCTTGGTGGTTAGAATCTTGGTTGAGGTGGTCAGTTGGTTAAGTCAAGATGGGTGGAATCTTGAGGTGGTTGGTTGTTTACAGTTATATACTTAATTACTACTTTTTTCAAATGTTTTTACTTACATGATGTTTTATGCAAAAGAGCCAAACTAGCCTTACCTTGTCAAAGCCTTCATATGCATAATATTTCCTTCACAACTTGCTGAGTACGACATGTGCTCACACTTGCTATAACCAAACACTCAATTGGAAAAAATTTTGAAGACCTCATGAAAGATGCATTCTAGTGAGGTGTTCTCCGTCAATTGCCTATGGAGTTATCGATGAATATGTTGAAGACTATCAGGACAAGGTTGTGATGTTCTAGGCACGTGTCTCCCGGTCGATTGTCTGCGGTGTTGTTGGGCACAAGTGCTTCTGTTCTGCTACAGATATCTACATAGAAGACAATATATGTCAATTGTTGTAAGAGTTCGACGTTTATTTCTTTAAAGTATTGCTTTTGTTACTTCACCTGTGACGTCCTTATGTGTGTTAAACATCCTGGGCACACATAAGCTGCATCTAATTTTGTCCGTTAAAATCGTGTGTGACATTCAGTTTCCTAACTGGATCCTCCAGTGATTGCCAGCACAACATTGAATCCCTGGGTGGACCTACTAGTTTCTAGAGGGGCTTCAATTGTTGGCCTTGGCGGAGGGGGTGGGAGTTCTTCTTAAAAAGTTGTTGACTAACTGAAGGTCTGGTCTATTGGAGCCAAAGGTGTATGAACGTATGGTTGTGCCACAGCCATCGGTTGCCACTGAGTAAAAAATGCCAAGGGGTTTAGGCCACAGCTCTGATTGGATTCCCCCGTGTCATCATGCCTGAAGTGTGCAGCGTGATGCATGACTCTTGCAGGATCAAAGGTCTGCTTCCCTAAGCTTTCTTTCATGGCTATAATCTGCAGGCACTGCTTAGTCTTATGATTGGCACCTTCGCCATGCAACTCACAGTATAATGCAGTTTTATCCTGCAGAGCCCATCCGCCTCGGCCTCCATGGTCTTTGCTACTTTGGCATCCTCGAGCACCCCCACCTTGTGTTCCAACGACCTCTTGCATGACCTCGTCCGGTCCGGAGTCTATCTGATTGACTTCTTTTTGCCTTGATGTGTACTCGAATGCTTCGGTTTTCTTCACACACTTTGGCTAGTCCCTTGACTAGCCAGTGTTTACATCCCTACTTGAGTTTGGCTTCGACGTTTTAAACACTGACAGCTCACTTTTCCTCCAAAGATGATCCATCTCAGACCTTGCATACTCCTCCATCTTGTTGAAGAGCTCATATACACTCTCCGGCCTCTTGCGTGTAAGCTTTCCTACCAAAAGTCCTCTTTTGATGCCCTAGATAGCGGCATCGATGATGGTATCTTCGCTCAAGCCCTTCGCCTGGCAGAGAACATGCACAAAGCGATGCATATAGTTCTGCAGTGTCTCTGTTGGCTATTGCTTGACTGTGAAGAGGTCATCGGCGATAACCTTCTCTGCTCGATTGCTTTGGAAATTACTATAAAGGGCATTACGCAACTGCTCCCATGATTAAATGGATCCTGGAGGCAAAGTAGAGTACCACGACCTCGCTATCCCCTTAACTGCCAACACAAAGGCTTTCGCCAAAGAGTGGTGATTCTGGATCACCTGCACATGACCTATGTCGAAGGTCCTGCACTGGCTGTGCTACAAATGCTAATGGAGGAGTGTAACACCCAGTTTTAAAGGAAACAAAACCGGGCACAACACATGTATGCCAGGAACAACTTCCATACATGCGCTTACATCATTAGTGTTATCATCACAGTGCAAAAGATACATCATACTTAACCTTATTACAAAATGACCCGAGGGTCTGAAAGAAAACACAGCGGGAGACAAGAGGGGTCTTCAGCATCAGCGGCTCCAGCTTCCACAGGCGAAGACGTCAACAGGGGGCTCCACAGCCTAGAACAGCAGCTCGGGATCGAAGCCATCGAGGTCGAGGGTACCAGCTTCAAAGACAGCTTCTGATTGGCGGAAGAATGCAGGGGAGAATAACAAGGGTGAGTACAAAAGGTTGTACTCCGCAAGTGCAGGGAAAGTAGGGTATGAGGCTTTAGACAAGAAAAAGGCTTGACAGGGGTTATTAGCACTAAGCAACTAAAACAATGACTTAACCTATACTTCCAACAATAGGCATTTTATTTACTAGGTGCGAAGACACTTGTTATAACCAAAGGGGTTTGACTCACCGGGTATCCCATATCCGGTTACCCAAAGCTCACCAGATAATCCCATTACCTGGCTACCCGACCAACCATACCAAAACCCAGATCCAACTAATCTTGAAGAGGTCCAAGCTCGCTCTTGACCGTGAGCACGGCTGATCGACCAGTTTGATACTCTGCAGAGCTTGCACAGATCCACGAGTCGTGATTCCCTTGTTACTCCATACTTCCGGGGTAAGGAGTCGGGGTCTCACTACAAGGCCTTTACAAAACTCCCGCCGATTTGTAGGCACCCACTAAGGTTTCACCGCTAACAGCCGACCGAGTCGCTGCAGAAGCCCCCTCTTGTGCCACATACTCGACCAGTGATGCCCACAAAATCGATGGTCGCTAATTATTTGGCCAGGCCGTACCCATATAGACCTCGTGGTTGTACGGATATAACTTGGTTACATGCCCAAGAACCGGTCCTTAGGACCCCAAACAGATACATACACAAACTTGCCATAGGCACCACCACAATCCATCCATTCTGTTGGGGAAGACCTATACCATGTTGCTACAAAAGAATTACCATTTTTCCACCTGGACAGTGTTACATAGTTCATTAATCAATATTAACCATTTTTCCCACCCGGACAGCGCTAGCATGATCTACCCACCTTCTTAACCCGATACATCAACGGCGACAAGGAAAATATCAAGACAAAACTAGTAAACCCTAGCATGGGATATCATTTTGGACAGCATGCATATTGAAGGATAAAAACTACACCTGCAAGTCCTAAAACTGGTATAGAAATGCTCAAGGGCACTTGCCTTCACCGGGTTGCTGCTCAAAGTCCTCGAAAACTTGGTCTTGGAGGTTGCCGAACTGCTCAGCTCCTAAACGACGGACCGGAAAAACACAAACCAAACAAAACTCTAAGAACAGTACACCAAACAGTACTGAAACTAATCAAAAACTCTACAAAAAGATTCTACACGACGCTACGAACGATTTGACGCGAAAATCGCCAAAATCGGAGCTACGAGCAAAAAGTTATAAGCTTTTGAAGATGTAGGGACTTTACTACAAATTTTACATGTTTTCCAGAGAGTAAACCGAAATAATTTTATACTGAAAATTGGATTATGACGCAATAAAACAATTACTGAATTATTTCTTAATTAGAAATGATATGGAATTGGTCTACGGGCTTGTGGACCACTGAAAGGGCATCGGTCCACCGGTCCATGGTGGACCGAAGGGGTATAAAAAATTGGCCGGTCTAATCCGGGCCGAAGAACCGGGATCCGATGGCCGGAAATCAAAAAAGGGGGTGGCGCCGGCGGTTTCAACGGTGGGAGCGGCGGCCGGCGACGACGGGGACGGCGGCGGCTCGCCGGCGATGCGCAAAAGGCGCATCCGGCCACGGATTGCATCGGGACTTGGCGCATAGCAACGAGGAGCTCGCGGGGAAACTTACTGCGGGCTTGCCGGCGGCGGAAGAGGTCCGGAGGTGGCCGGCGATGGAGAACGGTGGGCGGAGGTGAGGCGGCTCGGCGGGAACGGCGTCCGACGGCGGGAGAAGCTCCAAGAAGCGCCGGAGTGAGCTCCTAGAGGTCCGGCGGCACCAAAAGAGCGAAGAACGAGCTTAATCGCGGTTCGGTTGAGGAGAAAGAGAGCGGCGACCGAGCTCCTTACCGGCGGCAATGGAGGTGACGGCGGCGGCTCGAATCCGTGCACAAGAGAGAGGGGAAATGGGGTATTCGGGTGCGGAACCGAACAAGGATGCCGATGGAGCCCTTAAATACCCGAGAGGAGGAGTGGAACGGCCGGATTCGAGGAGATTCGGCCGGCGGCTCGAATGCACTAAAAACTTCGGTTTCCATGCAAACGAGTGGGAATTCAAGGGGGAAACGGCTCAAATGGAAGGAATAGGGGGCGGCGATCACGGTGGTGTGGTTTGATTGGAGAGTTAAAGCACGGGGAGGCTTCGATTTGAAACGGTCGCGGCGATTGGGGGCGTCGGTGTCCGGTGGCGGGATGAGGAAGAAGGTGAGCCGGCGGCTCGGCGGCTCGGGCGGGAGGGCGGCTCGGCTCGGAGCCGGGCCCACTTGGCAGCGAGGCGGGCGGAGGTGAGGCGGCTCGGTGGGCACGGCAGGCCGGCTCGGCCTGCGGGCCGGCGCGGGAAAAGGAGGGGCGCGGCCCACGGCGGGAGAGAAAAGGGAGGGGGAAAGAGGCGGGTTGGGCCGGCGCGGGGAAGACGGCCCAGGAAGGGTTTTCTATTTTAGAAATCTTTTTCTTTGCTTTAGGTTTCAAACTTATTTTCCAAAAGAGATTTTAACCGAGCGAACTCCAGCGAATTTTAGCAAAAATTTCCCACACGATAAAACCTTATTGCAACTACAACGGCATGAATGTGACAAACATTCAACCTACTCCAAATTAAATTTAGAAATTAATTTCCTATAGAGCTAAAATGAAATCCACTTATTTAATTTCTAGCAAAATTTTAAATTATTGCAAATTTTGAAGTTTTGGGTGTTACAAGGAGTAACCGTGTGGGGGGTCTACTCACCTTCTTGTTGCAACATGTTAATCTCTTCTTGCATTTTCTCCTGAGATCTTCTGGCTTTGTCAGCTCGTCGGTGATACTTTGTGACCTTTCAACTTGCTGTCAAGCTATCCAGCATGCGCTTTTGCTGCACAATCTGCTTCTCCAATTCTTCAGCTTCTAGCCTACCGCTCTTTCTTCTTTAGTTTCTTCCTCTCCTTTGTACTCTTCTGAGTCATCGAAGTCATCAAGCCCCCCAACAAGATGTGTTTTCCCCCTCTCTTCTGCTAAAGGATTTGTCGAAGCCTCAAAGCAGGTCCGAAGGTTAGCTTCTACCCTTCGTATTGCTGTATTTCTATTTTGCTAGAGAGCTTCTTCTTCACAAGCCTCGCCATCGCCTGGAACCATTACATTCTCACCATCTTGTCCCTCCTGGTTGTCGTCGCCTACACCAGTCGAAGTGTTGACCAGCTCCGAGACCACTGAAGGGATTGTTTCGGCCAAAGCCCCCACTGGAAGCAGTTGCTCTGATAACGTTGCTGATGTATCAACATGCTTCGGCTTCTTCTTGGGTGGCATGGCCTCGGAATGTTCGGTCCCCACGAACGACGCCAATTGTTGGAAACTCGGTTACCGAACACAGGGGAGAGCCTTCGGCCCTTTAGAGGGAGCCAAAGGCTTTTCTATGTGACACGTGCTTATGGGAAATTGTGCGATGTCATTCATGTCAACTATCATTTCAGGTACAGTGACGATCTATTTATAGCCCGTACTCAACCACCCCTGTTATAATTTACATCATTACCCCTCTAACTGCTATATCCCCATCATATTTGGGGGTAATTTGGTACATTCATAAGTACATTACCGCAAATGGGATCTTCGATGCACCTTTGGTTGGCTTCGTCAAGGCTTCACAAATGGGCCTTTGGTTGACCTACGAAGGCCCTTTGTAGGCATCACCTGCGGTGACGACTTCAGCGCTCCCTTCGGAGGACTTCTTGAGGGCGACATGGGTAATCCTTCGATTGTGGTCCGAAGGCCTGGTGCTACCTTTGCCACTTATCCGAAGGGCCCCTTCGGCGTTAAGCGTTATCCTAAAATAACACAAATGTAATCATTAGGAATCCGCGTCTATTATAGGCCTTCGACTCACCATCCGAAGGGGCCCCGTGAGGCCATTCCCCAACACATCCTAATCTGAAAATATGTACATTAATAATACATAAACATAACTATCTTTCAGAGATCTATTCTGAATGATGCATCAAAATTGTCTTCAAAAGTGATGTTTAGTTTGTATAAGTTACAATTGGAAAAGAAAACACTTAGATTCATATTTGTAATTTATGTTCACATTTAACACAATGGAATGCATATATCAAGTGAAACTACATGTGGACATTGTGGTGTCAATCCTTGGTCTTAGTTTTCCTAAATGTACTTTTTCTATAATCAAGAAATCAATATCAGATGGAAATTAATTTGTATGCAGGAATGCCTCCAAAAGCAAATTGCCCCTCCTCGGACTAGGGTGTAGCCTCAGATGGAGATGGGCATGCAAACTTAGAACAAACGAGAAATAAGAGCCCAAGAAGCGATGGAAGCCTTAGTGAATACCTCAACTTGGATCACCCAGATGATCTAGAAGCTAAAACCAAGGTTCATACCTTGACTAATGGTACAGATGGTCAGACATCCCAAGTACAGAGAAGGCGTGGCTGATGTCCCAGCAAGTTGCCTTTGGGACGCTTTGTCATCACAGAAATTGACAGAGTCGGAGAGCCTTTGAAGCCTTTACATGTATTAGGGTCGTACAAGACAACATGCGGGATTCTCGTTAGAGATCATGTCCCAATCATCCATAGAAGTTGGAGATGCCACCTAGATGACCAGTGGGTCATTCCCAATGACATCAAGAACCTTTTGTGTGAGAAGTTGACAGATAAGTTCGAGTTCCCTAAAGGGTGCAACCTTAAGCAAGCGAAGGCCCGTGCATTAAATATAATAGCCAAC
Source organism: Phragmites australis (assembly GCF_958298935.1). Classification (NCBI taxonomy): domain Eukaryota; kingdom Viridiplantae; phylum Streptophyta; class Magnoliopsida; order Poales; family Poaceae; genus Phragmites; species Phragmites australis. The sequence continues at coordinate 8,198,744 of NC_084936.1, forward strand.
TCGTTTAAGAATTTCAAAGCTATATTGTGCAAAGAATGTGTGAGGAACGATCAAACACTAGACTTTAACCTCTACCCTAAGTTGCAAGATTATTGGAATGAGTTCATGCAGCACAAGTAGTCGGAGGACGCAATTAAGAGAAGTGACGCAAACAAGGACAACTCTATAAAGAACAATTAGCATCAAAGACTGGGCACACACAGTTATGCAAATAAATTACCCAACTAGGAGAAGAAGTAAGAAGAACTAACCCAAAATGGTGTTACACCTATGACGGCTTAGTGGATTCCACGAGCTAAGCACTATTTGTATGCAGGGGGTGACTCTTTCAGATCAATACCACATATGCTTCAATGCTTCAGTAACGAAAAAGATCAAGAGGTCATGCAAAGTATCACGGATGCCTATGCCCAGAGTTCACAAGGCTCTTTTAATGCAAATAAAGAGAAGGACGAGCTAACATTGGCACTAGCAAACAAGGAGCACCCTGGCCACACGTGAGGACAAGGTTTGAGGCCTTGGAAAGACTTCTTCCAAAAAGACTCTGAGAGTTATAGGAGTTGGAAGAGATGTATACAAGAAATGCAAGATGTCTTGGATCTTGTACGAGAAAAACTCCAACAAGAGAGACAGACAACGGATGCCAAAATATGGCAAGCCATACAAGAAGCCAGCAGCAAGGACAAGACAATGCTACTATTCTCCATAGCCCTTGTGCTCATCGGAGTATCTGCGTGTCCACAGGCATTCTCGAAGATGACTTATGTTGTTATCCCATGGGTGATATCAAAGACACCACACAGTGCAAGCTTGGCGTGCCCACTACGAACGTTACCACCAAGGTGGCTTTGGGCTTGGCTTGGCCCATGCAAGCTGGGCCTCTGTTCAACAATCGTCCGATACTATCGGGATACGCTAGGGTCCAAGTGGATAACATACTACCCGGGTACCACAAAATGGACATGGATATCCCTGGAGAGGCAGGGCAGAAGAAGATAGGAGCAAACATTGGTAATTCCATCATATGGCACAAGTGCTACATATTGTTTAACGAAGACACAGACGATGAAGAAGATGAGATGGACTCACATGAACACCCCCCTTCACCTGGAAGATCTCCGACCCCTGGGTCACCTCCATGCGGAAGATCTCCAATTCCTCCGCCGCTAGCACCTGCAACAACAAGAGGTTCGAGTCCTCTGCCGCCAGCACCTGCAACAACAAGAGGCTCGAGTCCTTCACCGCCAGCACTTGCAATGTCTAAGAAGTCAATTTTATCTTGGGAATCACTATCATCTAAGAAAACAATTTCATCTCAGAAATCATTTTCATTTAACAAGCAGGTGCCACCTAAGATGTCGGCACCACCTCAACCATAAAAAATAACTCGTGAGAAATTGAGGCGGATAGTGAATGGTAGTGTAACTGCACACTTCAAGTTAGCGCAATCTAAGAAGAAGGATCCAGCCGATCCTGCAGCGCAAAAGTTCTTCATGTCCATGGCGAAACAAAAATAGACGATGGCGCCAGATCCAAAACCTAAATCAGACTACGAGCACATCAAGGAGAAGCCTTACCTGAAGGAGGCCTCGATCAAAAAATTTATTGTCGAAACCGGACTTACACAGGACCAAATTCTTGGGTGGGATGAAAACATTGGCTTAGTCGAGCTTAGATGGGAGTTTAAGTTGTGCAAACCGCTGATCAAACCAAATGTGATGGTCAACCTATCCTATCAAATGCGGAAATTCCATCAAGGGTACATGACAAAGATGAAAAAAGGGTAGACAAATGATCGGCACCAGATACAAAGATGAATATTTCCACAACGGCCCCAATGTACTGTGCCTGGATTCAAGAAACTTTACAATATTTACCTGCTAGATGCCCTTGATCGACTCTATCTTGAGTTGCTAGACAATGTAAGTGTCTTAGATTTACATTCTTCTACTATTTCATTGCATCTGTACTTTATTTTTTTTATGTAGAATGGAGGTACAAAAATATAAAAAATAGTGCATTTACAAAGTAGGGTTCCTCTACCCAACACTTATCAACGAAAGGCTTGTCAAAGATAATTCACATGTAATGTGTTTGCCTACATTTCGTTCTACTCTTTTATGCGCAACTTGATGTTAGGACTAATATATATATATATATATATATATATATATATATATATATATAACTGGATCCTCCTTGTCATCCATCTTGACATGAGCAAGATCATTGTATTTTGCTCATAAAGGAGACCACAAATATAATTTCAACATATAATAGACTTGTTAAATAGGTTAAGTCGATTATATTGTTATTCACTCTAGTGATCTTTCATTCGATTGTGGGCCTATTTATTTTTTATTCTGATTGTGGATTCTAGCTTCTAAAATCAGAATCTAAAATAAACAGGACGATTCTATAATCCACAATTCACAATCTGGGATCAGATTATGCCACAATGCACAATCTGGGAAAAGGCTGCTTCTAGCAAATTGTGACACATATTTACCCACCAGGCCATTAAAAAATAACAGTTCGCTTCTTTCTGTCTTTGCTTCTTTCTCCATCAAAGGTGCCGCTGCCCTCGTCATCCCTCCAAACCCGAAGCGCCGCCGCTCCCACGCCTTTCTTCCCCAACTTTGGCATGACGCTGCGCACGCTGATCTCCGCCCACGGTGAGCCCCGCGTCGTGACTTCATGGCTGGAGCACCACACCACCGCCAGGAACACGCTCGCGACCTCACCTTCGGCCCTCACTCACCACAGTAGCATCACAACAAGCATCTTCTTTGGTGGCCACATCCCGTCATCATCCTGCCTCTCTGCATCATCTCTGTCGAAGCCGAGTCTGGCTATTGCTTCCTCAAGTCCGTGCGGTGCCGCAACACCCCTTACTCGTTGCGCCTGCCAATGGAATGGCCACCACTGCTGACGACCGAGACCACACTGTAGCACCCGATCTTTGCCTCCAAGCACCATCGGGTTGATCTCCCTCCTCGGTGAACCCCTTTTGCTCCCTGCTTGTCTACAGCACCACCTTGATGCCTAGAATCCATTTTGGGGGTCGACTTAGCCCCTCCCTCACCGGACGCGACCGCAACAATCTCCCTAGCCATCCATCATCTCCCTCTCTCGCCCCACCTCCTCGCTCCTCCTCAAGCTGAACCAGCGATGTTGCGAAAGATGGTGTGCTGCTTGACACCGTGCGTGCAGGTACACGACGCTGAGGCCATGCATGTGCTCGAGGGAAAACACCATCTTCAGCGGGAGAGAGCGAACCTGTAAGGGAGGAGGGAGAGAGGGGAGAGATTCTAATAATCTGATGTTGTCTGTTTTAGATTGTACAATTCAAATTCTAGATTATGAGAATCAAAATCTAGATTGTTAGAATCACAATAAAAAAATAAACAGGCCTTGAATCTAAGTCTAGTAATATTATTCATAATCCATGCACAGGGCATTCACATGATACTGTAAGGATAGTGTTTGATTTTGTCCGTTCTAGAAGACCTTTACTGTCTGAATCAACTTTCTAGTAGGTACGTAATATTCATGTCTCAAATTCCTACTAAAGGACTAGCTGCATGCCGCTGATGTTTCATATCTTTTTTTATATAACCGGTAGGAACAGAGCAATAATTTATGTGGCTTCTATGTATGTGAATTCATGCACACATTCACATGAGACATGGTGCTCTAAGATGATGCAGAGGTATGTAAATACATATTGATGCGAGCTTCTCAGTTTCTACACGTTTTCTGTATGATTGATTTCTTCAGTTCGTCTAATGATAGCTAATCAAGTTTAACGCAAGTAAACATCTGCAACATCACCTCAACGTCATTCAAGAACAACTTATCAGGTTCATCAATGATAAAGTGATAAGTCCAAAAGGTGACTTTTATGAGTCGGCAAGCTGCACCTTCAATGAGCACTTGGGACTTGACTAGTTCGACAACTTCGGGTAGCAAGAGGTTGAACCGTTTATCTATTTTCCTTGCACGATTTTTTCAAGTGAACCATGAGATTTCTGAAATAAATTTTGAGTTAGAGAGTTGAAGTTCTGTCCCAACCAACCAAGAGTATTTGTGAATGATATGTTATTTGTGCATGTATATATATGCTATTTTCTAAATATGTTGTTGATGATAATAGCTATATTGGACGGGGGTAAGGATTATCACTGTCGATTAATTATGTGAACTTGGTTAATTATATGAATCGGTAGTGATAGTTAGATTATCAATGATGATCCATTATATAGACCAGCAATGATATATTCAAAAACCGGTAATGATGAGAATGTCTAAGGTATAGTCAGAACTATCGACAGAGTTCATCCTACAAAATCATGATGTTGCATAAAAAGAAACAAATAGTACATAGGGCCGCCCTTCCCAGGCAGCATCCCCTGTACAGAAACGGATCCTCCACATTGAAGGAGCTAATGCAGATGATGAACAGTCATCTACATTAGCTCCGATCTGAGCAGCTGATTTCACCATGAATGGATCAGGATCGAGTGTTACAGTATGGCGCTACAGTGACATACCGATGTACATTACTTTGCTACGGCCAGAACAGTAAAAGGTTATTAATTGATGCAAAGCACTATAGCACCAGACTTATTTTACTGTGCAAATAAGTACTCCTCTATATTAATCCATTATTAATACGGAGGATCCGAGTTCCCCACTATACTGCTTGCTCATTCCTACTATATCTACTGAAACGACAATTGATGAAACTCCGAAGCAAGTGTTTTCTTAGGATCGACCAGTATCATAAAATAACTGAAAATTTGAAGACAAACTGAAACTACCAATGTTAAAAAAAAAAAAGGTGAGGATGGTCTTAACTGACACTGCAGAAGAAAGGAACCCAACTATAGAATTCAAGGAAGCCTGAGAGATCTTTAGCTTTGTGCATATATAGAGTGAATCAATCTTATATTTCCGCTACTCTCATCTATATTTATACTCCTATAAAATACACGAGTTATGATAGATCTGATCGATCGACATCATTCATCCGAGTTAATCAAACGATCATCATGTAAAGTTAGACCATGTTCCTCCTTTCTAAAATATATTCCATCTCATATTATTTATCTTTAATACCTAGATATTCAATATTTGTCTTCTATATATTCCAAAAATACATTCAATCTCCAATTATTTACATTCCATACCTAGATGTTACCTTCAATACATTCATTGTCGGGTTTCTCCAGATAGTGTGCCGCCTCCCACACATCACATATAGCGTCAGGTTTCTCCAGAGAGTATGTCGCCTCCTGCACTTCGCCTACAGTGCCGACTTTCTAGAGAGGATGCATCGCCGCCCGCACGCCGCTTCCACCACCGTCTACCATGGAGGTCGCCTCCGTTGCGCTATCTCTACACTAAGGTACTATGCAAAAATTATTTTTATCCCCTCACAAATTGATCACCATCTTGATGCTCTTCACGGTGTTTCTATGGATAACCAACTCTGGACGATATGGTCCCCTCCATTCTTCTATCTTGGTACTTGATATTCTCCTTCCTCTTAAAATTACATGATCATATGTATGAATTTTATATATACAAATCTCTTTTTTATTATACTATATTATTTTATTTTTTCAAATTACTATATCCTAGTTAGTAAACATAAAAAGTCTATAGATTGAAACTATTTTTCTTCCCAGTGCCAGTTAGTTTGAGTTATCCTTCATAACTTATTTAATATTAAAAAGTTTATAGAGTGAAACTATTTTTCTTCCCAGTGCCAGTAAATTTGAGTTATTCTTCATAACTTATTTAATATTAATGCAGGTTTCTGCGTAACCAAATAATCTTAATTAGATTAACACAAATATACAGCAGAAAAAGTCACACACGAATAGACATAAACTAATCTGAAGGCAGAGAAATAAAAGAGTAAATCCTAATTTAACCACATTCAATAAAATAAGCTGATTCCAAACGTCAATACTATGTTCTTATGCTCGAATCAGCTATTGGTCAACAAGGCCATAAAAAAATCACACCTGCCGCAAGGACTCCAGTGCTTGATCAACTAAAAGTACAAATTTCTCATAATTTTCAAATTGTTTTATCATAATTTTGTTCCCTTAACTGAAAATATGAATAAGAAAATCATACTTTTATTTAACTATATTTTAAAGCACATGAGCATCCTGGAATTATGCACGAGATTGTAGATGATTGAATTATATTGGCAAATATAATTGGTAAAAGTAACACTGCGACAGTGTCAAAGCCTTCCCTACTTATGATGCTACCCTTTACTATGATATTATTAAGTTGGGGTATTTACAAATACCTTCCTGATTGTTTTATTTTTTGCAAGGATATCACTCGAATGACAGTTTTAATGGTATTTTTGTAATTTTTTAAATAGCAAGCTTGCAATAACACCAAAAATAATGATTTCTTTGCAATTGTCCCTATTAAGTTTGATGCTAATTTATAATGAATGAGTCCATAGCATTACTTGTAAAAAAGTAGACTGTACTGCATGCGTGTCCATTATTATACGAAATACAGGCAAAGTGTGCATAAAAAGGAATTTTTGTCTAGACTAACATTAAATGTTGTATAGCAGGAATAAAAAGTTTGCAGAAAAGTGGACATTTCATACATTCAACCATCCAACGTATAAAAGTTTGCTAACAATAAAACATACATCCAAACAGGGCACAGGCCCGAGAAAAGAGTTTTACAGCATCGCCACGCAAGCAAGGATCGCTGGCTACAAACTATGAAAGGGTGCTATTAGAATGAAAGCTAAATGACCCCAGGATACAGCATCAGTGATTGACACGACTTTCTAAGAATATATGGATTTTGTAAGTAACCTTTATTTTGAAGCTTAAACGCCCCTTTTGGGACAATTCATTGATCAGTTGATCTATAATAGTAGCACAACAGTTCTGCAACATTGGCATATATGTTTCATAAAGTTTTGAAAACTGGACATTTCCAAGATGAGATTGGCTGATACATCTGAATATTCTAGAGTGTAGAGTGATGACACTCTCTAAGGTAGTGTTTGGTTGGAGAACGAGGTAGGATGGGATAATTCTATTTATGTATTTAGAGATAGGATGGGATGGTCCGGAATCAGATGTTTGTTTGATGGGTGGTATGGAACGACTCTATTTTAGATTTCGGGCCCACCGTAAGTGACCCGTCCCAAGTAGGATGGCTGCGTTCAGTCTTTTTTCTGGAACGGATCCATCCCGAATCTTTGAAGAATATTCTCTGATTCAGAACTATCCCATCCCACTAAACTCTAACCAAACAATTAAAAACAAAATAAATTCGTTCCATCCCACCCCATCGCCTAAGTTCTCTTGAAGTTGTCATGGACCGGCTAATGTGTGATACCGGGTTGGACTTCAACGAGACGACTTTTTGGCAGAGGTTTTCTGTGCTCGCATTTCGCTCGCGAGTTGGCGAGAAAATAGCATCCTGACGCCAACATGGGGCTAGACAAGCAATTATTGGAGGATATCCCAACTCCAACCGAAGCGTGTGGGCGAGCCAATGTTTCAGCGGGGCTAGCGTGGGCAGTGATCCAAACGTGCCCTTTGTCTTCCTCCTCTGGACTCTACCGTATCTCCTGTATCTTCTGCTCTTCTTGCTGCCCTACCTCCGATTGCATGCTACTTCCACTCTCAAATCTGTCTAATCGTTACATTTTTAGTGTTTGGATTACCCTTGAACACTTGTATCCTGTGTTGGAACGTAACAGAAATGCAGATTCTTTAATAGGAAGAATAGGAGGTCGAATTCTCCCACTCTGGAGTTCTACCTGCAGACGCCGCCGTCGACTGTAGCTCTGCTCTGATAAGAGGTTGGTTGCCTGAACTGAAGACGGAGCTCCTGATTTTTTAGATGATTTTGCAAATTTATCAGCAGCTGTCAAGTTGTTGCAATCTGGAATGAAGCAGCACCTGATGAGCCTAATTGATTAACACACTGCCATCTGCATGTGTTTCTAGTCTTCTGGACAAATTGCTCCATCCATCATACTTGAGAGCGACAACATATGCTCCTGATAAAACTACCTCGAGGTAATCAGGTAATCTTGAATGAACTTCATCAGATAAGAAGATTAAGATCTCAGTAATTTTTGCCATTTTCGTAAGAGGCAAAAACAGGCACTGTTCTCAATTTAATGAGTAATGAGAGAGGTGTACAATGCAAGAACAAGCTTAAAATAAACCCCCTTTCTTTACTTCATTTCAATAGGTATTTGTCATAACAAACCAGAATTGAACTTAACGCTCACGTTAATTCCCCTTATTGATGCTTCTACCATAGTTCATGCCAAAAGGATGATGACTATCAATTCAGCAGTGTGGCTAATGTCTGCACTATATAGAAAGATAAATTATTATGTTACAAAAACTGCAGAGTACAACAACATCTGTAGTCCAAATCATCTACCACATTTTCTAATAACGAATATTCCAACCGTGCCCAATGGGGGCCAAAGAATGTTAAGAATAAGTTACATATGCTTTTATTTCTCTACGACACAAGTAATGTAACCATTCAGAAGGTAGAACAAGCCAATGCAAAGTTCAGAACTCACGAAAATTACAAAAGAACAATCAGCCATATTCGCTAGAAATACACATAAACTAAATTGGCTTTGTGTGGACGGTGCACACAATCACCTTCAGGAATGAAGGAGCACCTGATGAGCCCCATTGATAAACACACTGCTAGTGTAAACTGCTTGATTCATGATAGCTAAGAAAAAGACAACATATCCTCCACAGTCCTGATATTGCTATATAAATAGTCTTGAATAAAATTCCTCAGGTAAGAAGATAATGTCTACCTTGTTATTGTACCTTTAGAAAGCAACCAAAATCGGTAATCTTCTTGACTAAATGACTGAAGAGCTGCACAATGCAAGTACAAGCCGACAAACTGAACAGGCTTCTCAGGACCTATCAGGCTGCAAAGAATTCACAAACTCCATTATTTACTTACCAGGCTTAGATGATGAAATCCCATGAATAGGGCCATCCCAAAGACACCTACTGCAAGGGCTTGGGGTTGTAGTTCTTGATCAACTACAGATACCCATACCTCAAAATTTCCTTCAGTTCAATTATAAGTCTGCTTCAAACTTTCATTTACCAAAAACATAAATCCAGCTTGTTTTGTTTATTCAAGGATACATTCAATGTTTAACCTCCAAGAATTACACAAAAGATTGTAGATAATGTACTGATATTGTACCAAGGAAGCACAGTTAACAACACTGTAGCACTGTCAAAGTTATTCCTATTTATGATACCATATTTCCTCAAAATATGTTTTATATTGTTCTATATTGAAGCCACTATACTATATTTCCTCAAAATATTTATGCACCACATGGCACAATATTTCCAACAAATAAACAACACAAGCCTCAAGTCTGCTACTACTAGTACTCTGTTATATGTTTCAATTCATGGGTGCATCTCAACTCTGGAGACATCATCTCATCTCTGTCACAGACACGCTCTTATTCCACAGAAAAAGGAACAAAAAGAAGAAATTTAGGCCGAAGGTAAAAAAAGAAAGAAACAATCTGGCAGTAGTCTGGGATGAACATACTATAAAGTTGCTTGCGACATAACATGCTGCATGCCAGAGCCCCTTCTAAGGTAAGGGGCAAGTGCCCTCCTCCGATTCATCGTCCTCTTCCGTCACGAATTGCAATGGAGGGCCCAACAGCCTGCTCAGCAGCTCTTCATTCAATCCAATTATTTGACCAGTTAATGCCTGCCAGAATCTCGCTTCAAAGCTGTGCCATTTGGATCGGCTGCGACCGTCATCTCTTGATGATTCAGGATCCAGATAGTACTTGAGGACTAGACCATTCTCACAAGGAGTTACCCCTAACTCCCGCGACAGCGGATTCCCCAACATTTGGACATGGGACACGCTGCATAAAAAAAAGGATACCATCCATCAATATTCGGTCAGTATTTCATCACATAATGCGAAAGGCCATAGCACTCACCATATGTAGTACAAACCATCCTCCTCCTGTTTTTGAATCCTCCCGAGAAGTTCAATCTTCACTACTCCGCCAATGCATAAAACTGAGCGTGGTAGCTTAAAAGTTTGCAAAACATTCTCCTGGAACATGATGAATCATTTTACTTAAAACAGTTTACACGACACAACTGCAAATGTGTTCACCAATTTAACTGCTGTATGAGATTAGCTCTTGAAGAGAACTAGAACTGCAAATATAGTTTCTTCATGCCAAACTTACAAAGACTGCTCTTGGTCTAGATGAACTCTACGATCTATATTTGCAGAGTTACTGTATGAATGAATTCACGCTCAAGAGGGAAAACAATACATATGAAAAGAAAATGAAGCAGATATATTGAGCCAACCTGCAACATTGGGAATTCTGGAGATGTGTAAGTCCAGATATAGTTGTCGTCAGCGGTCAGCTGCCCTTCGTTCTCATCGGATACAAGATCTTCAGGTTGTAGAGGTGACTTTGGACAGCCCATCCGGAAGCGAACGTACTGTGCCGAATATATCGGATGGTCATGTTGGAAAAACGCTGAATAGCAGGAAATTATTAGTAGCAGGCACCAAAGCTTTTGTCATATACAAAAGGAAGTAAATATGATCACACACACCTTTAAATGGCCGTATCTTGATTTCATCAATGAGGCATAGATCTGAGCAAAGCCTGTATACAAGACATTCCGGGACGCTGGGATTGCTTTGGCCCCCACTGGACCAATAAGATGGCATCATATGCACATGGTCCCTCGGCTCAAGGGTATTTTGTATTCTCTCTTGTGGGAAATTATCGGTGCTGGATGCGCCTATGCAGCGAGCTATGCAGTCCTTGCTAGTGTAAGGGGAGAGAAGAGCGTGAGCGAGATGCATGTAAACCCTGTGATCTCTCTTGTGGTTCTCCAACGCAGAAGCAGCAGCAGCAGCATTTGCTCCAGCATCTTCGTTTATTCCATAATTGCTACAATTGGCAGAAGTTATTACTTGTTCAATACGGGTGAAGCTGGAGACCTCGGGACAAGCTCGCAGGCACTGTATCTTGCTCAAGTGAACCGCCATGACTGGATGACAGGCAGTTTGGAAATCGAATTATTTCCATTAGCGTGGTAAAGCGATGGTAAATAATAAATAAATGAGATTGCAAGCAAGAAAGACAGGAGAAAAATAAATAAATGAGATTGCAAACAAGAAAGATGAGAGGGATGCAGCAGAATGAATGGGATGAATCCATCCAGATCTACGCATCTCTAGGAGGGGATAAATAAATATTAGGGAAGAGAAGAGAGGAGACCGAGAGTGCGCCATGATCGGGAGACGGCGGAGGCGTTGGCGAGGTCGGCGGGATCGCGGAGCAGCGTGAAGACGATGGCGGAGGTGTCCGGCCCCAGCCACTCCAGGAAGTCCACGCCCACAGCAGCCTCTTCCTCTTCCACCACCACCATATCGATTGAGTCGAACCGAACTGAATCAAATTAAATTGCAGGCACGGATCTCTAATCCCTCTCTTCTTTCTAGGAGAGGAGGAAGAAGAATCGAGGGATCTGGCCCTCGCTTCTTGAGCAAGCTCCTCTACTTCGGGGTGGCAAATTTAAATATTCCTATATTGCAGGTGGGTTTTCTGCCTTGCCTTTCTTCCCTTTCCTTTTTGTTTTTTCAGTGCCTTCAGGTGCTGGGGCCTGGGAGTGGAAATGGGCACCGGCCAAAAACTACTTTTCGAAGGGTCCGAACTGGCTTCACAAATTTTGTGCTGTATTTTAAAAAAACAAAATTCTGCTATTACTTCACAAAATTAAAATATATTGAAAAACAGATCCATAATTATCTTAACAACTTTAATTCAAATTTAATCAAGCCCTCAAAAACGCGTTTAGTGTGATGCCTCGGTTTTAGCTAAACTATTAAGGCTGGATGAGATATCCACGCGGTGTTGCCTGCTAATGGGCTAAGAATCAGCCTAAAATCGAACCAAACCATTCCACAAAGAAAAAAAGTCTAAATTCTTTTTCTCAACTATTGCTCGATTCTGTTTATCCTTTCAAACTACAAAACTAGATATCTCACATCTTCAACTATTTAAATCGGTATAATTTACCTGTTTAACTGATTTTGATGATAGTATCGTCCTATGTGGCGATAACTCAGCATCCCTGTTGATAGCGTTCTATTGGCGTGGCATCAAAAAATAAATTAAAAAATCATAAAAATCATAAAAAAATTAAAATACTAGAGACAATTCTAAAACCTTTTGTAAAAAAAATAAAAATAATATCCTTTGCATTATATTTCATGGAGATGAAGCTTGGGAAAAATAAAAAACATGCTTTGGTGTGCAGCTCATTTATTAACTCACGTCAAGAAAAATATTAATTTGCAAACACATATTTTTATATATAGGGTGTACCGTAAGAGGATCTATAAATTAGTTTCACTTCATTTAAAGTTTTTATTAATTTCTCTGTAATTTTTATAAAGTTCACAAGCATAAAATGAAAATGTTAAGAAAAAGCATTGCAATTAATTTTTTCATGTCTACCATTATTTTTTCTACACAGAACATTGTTTAAGTAAACTAATAAAAGTGGTTTCACTACTTTTGGAAGTATGATGGATTAGTTATGAATTAATCTAGTTGCAACATATTTACTCAATCATGTATGTTATAAGAACTATTTTATGATTTTATGTATTTCTAGAAGATAGAGGATCATATAATAGGACTAAAAAATTGATTTACTGATTTTTTATTAGCAAATAATTAACTATGAATTTAACTAGTTTTAACAAATAAATTTTCTCAAAAAAATATACAACTTTTTCATGAGTATAAATACGTTTATCATGTAGATCATGTTAGAAGGAAACCTTCACTGGAATTGAAGCTCTGATGAATTAGTTATTGATTTTACAAGGAAACCAACATGTTCACTTTATTCTTGTGAACTTTATTAAAATCATGGATAAATTAATAGAACTCGAAATGAAATAAAACTAATTTTATAGATCCTATTAAGGTGCACCTTATACACACAAAATATGTGTTTGCATGTTAATATTTTCCTTGATGTGAGTTAATAAATTAGTTGCACGCTTTTTAAAGCATGCTTTTCTTTTTTTAAAGCTTTCTCTCCATAAAATATGATGCAAAAGAGATAATTTTTTAACTTTTTTCACTGAATGTCTTAGAATTGTCAACTAGTATTTTTTAAAAAAAATTGTAATTTTTTAATTTTTGAATTTTTTGATGCCACATTAACGAAACATGGCCAACAGGGCAAGCTGAGTTGTTGCTATGTAGGATAAAATCATTATCAAAACCAGTTAAAGAGATAAATTGTATCAGTTTAAATAGTTGAAGGAGGTAGAATATCTGATTTTACAATTCGGAAGGATAAATACTCGAATAATAGTTGAGAGGGACATATAGACTTTTTCTTTCTCTCAAATCAACATCAGCTTCGATCACTCCACCCCACCACTCCCCCATCACATACCCAAATTAGATCAACCCACCGGTAGCTTCATCCCAAACCAAACCAAACCACCCTAATACCCGAATTTTTATATATATATTTTTTCCAAAATTGTCAAGATTACATGCCCGTTTCAAAAAAATGAACTCTACCCTACTGTCGCCCGTTTAACGGGCAACGATAGGGTAGACCAGCTGGCAGCGCTTTTAATAATCGGGGAGAGGAAGGTCGGACGAGACCTTGTTCTCACCCGTTCAGACATTCGTGGCTGCGACGCCACACGGGCCCACCCAAAAGGTATCACCCGCTAAACGGGCGAGACCTTTTGAGTATTTAGGCCGGTCCGACCATCCCTACCGATGTCAGCACTTCATTTGACACATTCAGCCGAGAGAGGAGAGGAGAGGAGATGGAGGAGAGGGGAGGGGAGGGAGATTTGTGCGGCGAAGCCCTGCTGAAAAAAAGAGCTAAATTTTTTCCTCCTTTTTTTAATAAACCTGGTAGGATAGCAACTAGTACTAGGTTTTAATATAGGTTAGATGTTAGATCTAGGTTTCGTTTTACATACCTGGTAGTATAGCCACTAGAAGTAGGATAAAATATAGATCTAGATTTAGAATTTGGGTTAGATTTAGTTCAACAATTAGATCATATTTATACACATATTTTAGCAATTAGAATTAGTATTTAGACATATTTTATGTATTAGATGTAGGATTTAGATATAGTGTAGTTATAATTGATATGATAGATGTAGGATTTAGATGTGTTTGATGTAGCAAATCGGAAATATGTTGTTGCAGTATAAATTACATGTTGAGTTACGCTTGTAATGAATTTTGCATTGTAGATGTAGTTTAACATGATTCTTTCTGTTATGCCTTCAATAATTTCATAGTTTTTTGTCGATGGTTGTCAGGTATAGTGGATATGTGGTAGTTTAGAATTTTTTACAGGGACAGTAAAATCCTATATGGTCTGGAAGGGGTAGTACTATTCGTATTTAAGTCAATAGACAAGAGTATATCCAGACCAATGTAGAAAAATGTCAGAAACTTGTATGCTTAGTTGATGCGGTGTTTCAAAATAGACCCTAATGTTCAAGAGATGACCATTAGCATTATCGGTAACTGTTACACAGAAGGTGTGTACTGGGGGGTGTTCCCACTCTGAGAAGATGAATTGTGGAAGAGGTACCTATATGATGTTGTGCATAGAGGTTGGCCTCCTATATTGCTTGTACAATGGAAGAATAAAGAGGCAGTTGGGTAGATGCAGGGTGGAGCATACGCGGAGGAGGAGGGTGATGAGGAAGAGTATGATGAAGATGTCGATCCGGATGGTGCACATTCATTGGATTATCCGACTAAACCGACCGGTGAGGCAGACGAGGGGAATGAATCTCCTCTCTAATTGAACAAATGGAGCGAAATGATATTCAGGCTGATGAAACTCCTAAGTATGAAAGCTCGGATGATGAGGACGATGTTCCGGTTCCCACGGATTGGAACAATCCAAACTTCAACAACGTTGTGGTGAATGAGGGGAATCAAGTGGCCTGGGAGTATACGCAAAATGAGGTGACCCAAGGTGCTAGGTATCCTACCAGTCAGGCCATAAAGGATGCTGTGACTCAATAGAAAACCTCGCTTCAACGACAGTTTTTTGTTGTCAAGTCAAGCAAGAAGGAATATGATGTGAAGTGCGCAAATGAGGGTTGCGCGTGGCAGGTGCACGACTTTAAAGGGAAGTGGGTTGACTATTGGGAGGTGTCGATTGTGGTCGAACACACTTGCATGATTGAGGAACTTGAGCGTAGCCACCGGAACGTCATCTCAGGCTTTGTCGCCAATGTGATGTATGCCCAGATTGTGGACAACCTGAACTACGAACCAGGGTCCATAATTAGGCAAATTGAGGAGAAGTACAAGTATACTATCAGCTACAACAAGGCACGGAGGGCGAAGAGGAAGACAATTGAGATGAGGTTCGGGACCTATGAAGGCTCGTATGAGAATCTGCCACATTTGTTGCAGACTATTGCTCGAAGGAACCTGGGGACGTATTACAACATTGATAAGTACCCATTGCTATCCAAACCTGAAAAGTACGTCCTGAAGTGATGTTTCTTCGCAATAGGGGCATGTACCGAAGCTTTCAAGTATTTTCGGCCTATCCTATGCATCGACGGTACTTTCCTTACCGATAAGTTCATGGGACAAATCCTGACTGCTATTGGGGTTGACGGGAACAATCAAGTTCTACCGTTGGCCTTTGTATTTGTGGAGAGTGAGAATAGCAATAGTTGGTATTGATTTATGTAACGTGTGAGGATGATAGTTGTTGGTGCTCAACCGAACATGTGCATTATACATGACCGACATGCTGGGATACTCAAGGCAATTCTGGATCTGCAAAATGGAATGGACGATGGCTTGATTGGACTTGTGTGGCCAGACCTGCAGAGTAGGTGGTGCATGAGGCATTTGGTTGCAAACTTCTTCCGCCAATTCAAACAAGAACCTTATGAACATGTTCAAGAGGCTGTGTGGTCAAAACCAGCAGCGGATGTTTGATGCTCTTTGGAAGATACTGAACGAGTTGTCGAAGAAGCAAACACAGGAGCGTGCAGTGGGGCTCATGACGGGAGCGGAGGATGTACCACTACCTCTTGAGTCCCTGCCAAATGACAATGAAGCTGGCATCACGTGGATGAGTGAGTCATCTACCATGTCATTTCGCGAGTGGATTGAGAATGAGCCCAAGGAGAAGTGGGCTCTTCTCCATGACATAAATGGGGCTAGGTACGATATTATGACTACAAATTTAGCAGAGGTTCACAACTGGGTGATGAAATGTGTGAGGGGGTTGCCGCTGGTGGGGATTGTAGAGTTCATACTTCAAGGGATATGCAACTATTTCGGGAACCACTATGCAGTAGCGCACACAACCCTGAATAATACTAGTATGATTTATGGGATAGATGACTAAGTATATGGAAGACAAGGCGGAGAAGGCAAAGATGCACTGGGTGAAGACCATGGGAACTGCATAGCAGACATATGAAATTCTATCCAGGGACAAAAGGAAGGAGAGGGGGCTATCCACTAGCATCTTCAATGACAGGTGTGTTTGCACCTGCTACAAGCCGATGCTACTGCATAAGCCATGCTCTCATGCGATTGCTGCGTGTGCTGTGACGGGGCTAAGGACTCGGAGGTTCGTCTACGACTACTTCAAGAAGGAAGCTCTATTTGACACCTGGAACCATGAGGTCTATGGTTTCAGGATTTATGATTCTTTCACGACGGAACCTGGGCTCGATGCTTTGTTCGTACCGGATCCCGACAAGATGAAGCATAAGAAGGGGCAGCGCGGGACTATGAGGCTCCGTAATGGCATGGATGAAGCAGAAATTGGACGTCGTGTGAAATGGTGCAACAAGTGCAACGGAATAGGACATACTTACAAGAAATGCACCGTTGGTGTCCCAAATGTGAACCCAGCGAAAGCAGGTCTGTCCAGGTCTGCTGGAGATGGGAGACGTCCTCGTAGTTTTTGATCGTCAGCTTCGTCGGCTCATTGAGATTGATTAATGTTGTAATTTTTTGTGTGATGGATATTCATGTGCACACCATTGTACTTTACTCGTTCAGTTCCCACAAATAAAGACCAGTCGACACTTCTTACTTTTTGTTTTTTTGCATATAAAAATGTAAATAACTTGTGATTTGCGTACGTTTATGTTGATTGCTTTATTGTATTGTCTAACTTAGTTAGGTTGCACAATTGAGTTGATCCAACGTGCAGACACATCGCGTGTACCCAAACTTCGTTCGCTAGTTCGATGAGCTGATGATGGACTGTGTGTGCTGGTGGTCGTACACGTAGGCCGAGGTACTTCTACGCGCTCCGTTTGGACTTTCGGTGCTCTACCTATGTGACTGTGAGTACTGGCTCATGACTCGCGCCCTCATCTTTGACATCTGCTTCGAGGAGTACTCACTGCATCGCGTGATGCGGCAGTTTGGGAAGTTTCAGCTGTGGCTGCTACCGTTGATTAGGTTGGTGCCTATCAACATACACAGGTGCGTAACATTGTAATTACATTTTTATACGACCCACATGTACACCTTGTATTCACGGACTTATGTTTATGCAGGTTG
Source organism: Phragmites australis (assembly GCF_958298935.1). Classification (NCBI taxonomy): domain Eukaryota; kingdom Viridiplantae; phylum Streptophyta; class Magnoliopsida; order Poales; family Poaceae; genus Phragmites; species Phragmites australis. The sequence goes on from NC_084936.1 coordinate 8,216,445, forward strand.
ATACGGAGGGGGGCTCATTCCACTAGCGCGTTTGCATCGTGTGTGCAGAGATGGGTTGAAGAATGGGACGCAACTGTCGAGCACATCATGGATGAGGAGCGGCCACACTCGGAGGAGGCGTACGCGAAGTACCGGTCATGGTTCGTGCATCGGACGCGGGTTCGGGTGACGTACACACCAGCTGAGTTTCCACAGCACGTGGTAGACGTGCGCAACACGTACCCTACACACAGGGACAAGACTCGTTCGCTTGAGGTACGAATAACCCTACGCGATTCGTCTTTTACTTCAATTGTTAGCTTAAAAATTGTAAAGTGAGATGAAATTTATCTTTACAGATGGACATACTACGCCAAATTGATGTCGAGGCACGTGCGTCGAGACTGCGACTCGACAGTGGGGGTGAGGTCCCCAGGGCTGAGATGAGCACGTCGTTTGGCCGGATTATCCAAAATGTGTCGTAGGCCTTAAGATTGTTGAGCTACAGTTTGTCCTCAGACGTTACGACGAGACCACGAGCATCGACATAGATGCCGGCATGACCGTCTGCCACCTTCACCGCGTCGCAGCATCGACCGGTAGTTCCACCCTTCGCCGCTGAGCCGTCGAGGACATCTTCGACACCGCCTTCCTCTTTGACCCCTACGACAGCGAAGCAGTCTTTCACTGCTGCTGGTCACCCCCACTACATTGGCACGTTGCCTCGGCTTTTGTTCTCCGGTGCCAGTGACCCCTGCTACGGTTCCGCTAGCCACTTCCATGCCTTCAGCGGTGTGACACACCCTTCCTTTGCGAACACAGGTCCTTCGTGATCTCACGTTCCCGGCGCAGGTCAGACACTCACTTCATGCATGCCATATTATTATGTATCTCACGATTTACTGGTGGTAACTTGATTTCTTTGTTGTTCCATGTGGGAAGTAGAGGCACATGGTAGCTACATGGAGCTGCTTAGTAGAGACGTTAGTTAGGTCCCTGCTTATGACTTCATAGTCAGACAGAACTACGATCTCGGTGCATCGCAGCTACCTGGTGCACCACTCCCGAGGACTCAGCCCTCCCAAGATGACTACGCCACTCCACTGCATGCTGGCTGACTTGAACGACCGGTCGTTCCACCGGACTGTCTGACGTACTCAGGTCATCACGTGCGAGCGATGAGGCGCAGGGTCCCTAGGATAGATATGATCAGGGGCATTGTCTCTAAGATGGAATGTAACCTATAGGATTCTATGTCATTGTTAGTTTCAGGGTGTTATGTAGTAGTACTCCGTGTTACTATTTTATGTGTACTCCGTGCTAGTATTTATATTTGGCCTATCATGTCATGTTGGATGTTAATGTAAGATCTTTATTATCAACCATATTTTTATTAACTATATTCTCGATCGATACCAAGGAAGACCATCGTGCGATTATACCCCATTTCAAATCATTCACTTGCAACTTTCAAAATAAAAAGCCTTCGTATAAAAAAAAAACCCTACTACTATAACACTTACAAATACAATAAAACGTTACATGATGGGGTACAATTTATTCAATTACGAACAACACAGTACAAAAAAAAAAACAAAATGCTGAGGTAACACGTCACCATAGAGCGTCGGTGGTGGTGGGGGAGCAAACTCTTGGTTACTCCTGGGTACATATTGGGATTCACACATTTAGAGAATGGTAATATGAGGAAATCCAAGTTCTTCCCCTGTGCCACGGGTGACACACGGGAGGTTTTTAAAATACAACAAAAACATGAAATTTTTCCATGTGTCACGGTATTGCACACAAGCGATTCGTTGGTGCACGGGGACATCCACCAAAAGCTTGAAGCTGTGCAGAGTAACAAAGAAAATTGCCGATCCATTCTGCCGCCTTGTTTTCCCTCCATCAAAGACACAGGCGGAACCCTTTCCCTCCATCAAAGACACAGGCGGAATCCTTTCCCTCCAGCAAAACTTTCCCCTTCCCTGTCTCTTAACCCTTCACGCCTGCTGCTCTCACTCATCCAACAAAATTTCCCCTCCTCCTTTCCTCTTGCTGCTTCCCACCCTAGCGAGCTTACTTCACCATGGCGATCCCACTGGACCTCCCCGCCAGCGGCTGCTGCTGATCTCTGCTCCTTCTCCCTCACCTCCCTGGCTGCTGCCACTTTGGAATCTTCAAGGAGCTGCACGCATGCACCCACCCTCTACTACATTAAACCCTAAAACCTTGCAAAAGTATGGTTTTGAGGTCCCTCCCCACCAGATTGGCCCTATTGATGATGGTGGTTGTGTTGTGCTGGCTTCCCCACTTCATTAACCCAATTTTAAGGGATTAGCCCTATTTTCTAATGGTAGTTTGCCCTCGTATGTGCAGTTTTATTTTTTGGGAGCTTTCTTTTTCTTTTAGAAAGAAAAATTTGTTAGTAGCTTGAGGGGCAGCTGCATGTGTAGTGATTGCCTGAAATTTGCAACCCAGATTAGCTCTATCATTTTTATGTTTTTTTGGGTTGTAGTAAATATTCATTATTGTCGACTAAAAAGTGTCATTAATGACGTTTTTGAACCAACATTGCGAACTATCAGTGTCGATATATTGACCGGTACTGATAATGAGTATTAGTACTAACTCATGAAAAAACACCAGCACTGATACTGAGACTATCAGTATTATTTGATAACAAGTAACCGATATTAATACTCAACTATCAATGTCAGTTTTTTTTTTACAAACCGGCCCGTATCAATGTCGGTTTTTTTTATGAACTGACACTGATGACCCCTCCCCTCTTATATAGAATCTAGCCATTACCGAAAATAGCATAAATAATGTCACATACATCAAGATAAACATGCCTATATAATTATCTCAATACATATAATATCACACATATACACAATTCATTCACATCTCATCTTATTCATACATATGTAATCATGTTGTTTTACATGTTATTGACTAGAGATCAAAACTAATACAAGTTTGTAACAAAATTTCATAAATTAACAGAAGTATATAATAAAATGGTAAGAAGCGATGTCATTCAGTTGTTTTTGTTGACCGAAGACTCTGAACAATGCTTTTTGCCTTGAGAAAAATCAGGTAACAAAATCCATAAGCTAATTGAAGGGATGGCTTGCCAATAGCACTATTTCAAAAAATGGTACCACTTGGACTCTGGAATGACTTGGTCATTGATGAACCCGTACAGTTGTGCTTCAATTGCGTTGATTCTCTACTGCATTAGGAAACTTATTTCCAGCTCGAGATCTTGCAATTATCAGAATTGAAAAATCAATCTATTTGAACATAAGTATGAACTAAAAATTAATCATCAATATGTATACCACTTACCTCAGCTTTGTTAATGGTATTATAATTGTTTTTTGTCCATCCATACATGAAGTCACATACATAGTAGTCACATAAATTGTTGCTCTAGGTCTAAAGCCTATAAGGAAAGTCTGTTACTATTTTTCATTCATTCCAGAATAGATAGTGATGTCTTTTCCTCTTGATATAGTGATGGGAACAGGGGGTCCCGATCTTCCGTCAGGTGGGGATAACTATCGATTTGGTGGAGATTTGACACAAACGATCCGGCTTCCAATCAATAAGATTCGAACCCCGCAATCGCAGCACCACTTCTCCTCGGGTTATCAACCGTGCGCTGCGCGATTGACCTCGCCACGAAGGCTAATCCTTGCCTACGAATCGAAGACACAAGCAAGAACCAAGAAGAACACAATCTGGAAAATTGCAGATGAATTGATTAAGCTCACAAGTTGGGGTCTCACAAACCGATCTAGCGGCGAACTGTTCTTGACAGATTAACTTAAGCAAAACCCAGCCCTAAACGACGGCACGACGGCTGTTTATGAAGACTCTAGGGTCGTGCAAGACCCTCTGGACGCGCCCCTATTGGGCTCCAACACGATACAAGGCCCAAAGACCAAAATACGACGTCGCATCGCCGAGACAGATTCTGGACGTCAACTTGTTCGGACGATTTCCGTTAACTCCAGATGAATTTGAGCCTGATACTGGTGCCATTGGAAGCGTCTTGAAATTATCTTTCCATCCATATATAGTACGCCCAAATCCGACTCCGTATGCAACCTGGGCGTCCGTTTTAGTGCGGGCTGTTTCTGGAGTCCGAAACAGAAACGAAATCGAATCGGTTTGGGCCTCCATCTTGAACCGGACGTCCGCGCTGGCCCTCCACGCCTCGAAGGCCTTCTCCACGCCCTTGCTGGTCCTCTCCTGTGTTCCTAAGTACAATTAAATCATTAGGTAGCAATTCATTCTCAAACTCACAAAAAGAATTGCTTAGGAACGAGTTCACCTGTAAATTTAAGAGTCGAGCGCGAGCGCGAGTAATTGGACCTTGCACAGCAACTTGAGGAGTTTCGTTTGCATCCGTAGGAGGGATGTCCTCATCATCCTCCCCCTCTTGAAAAGGAGTCGTCCTCGACTCAAGCTCATCTTCTTCTCCCAAATATGGCTTCAAATCTGAAATGTTAAAAGTGGGACTAACCCCAAACTCGGGAGGCAACTCAAGCTTATATGCATTGTCATTAAGCTTTGCCAAAATTTTATATGGACCAGTAGCACGTGGCATCAATTTAGACTTTCGCAAATCTGGAAATCTATCTTTTCTCAAATGCAACCACACTAAATCACCTGGTTCAAGTTGATTTCCTTTCTACCTTGACTACCAGCAATTCTATACTTTTCAGTCATCTTTTCTATGTTCTCTTTAATTGAAGCATGCAATTTCAAAATAAAATCAGCACGCTCCGTAGCATCACTATGTACTCGCTCAGAAGTAGGTAGAGGCAAAAGATCAATGGGAGCACGAGGGTTAAAGCCATACACTACCTGAAAAGGACTTACCTTGGTGGTGGAGTGAGCCGCCCGATTATATGCAAACTCAACATGAGGTAAACACTCTTCCCACAGCTTCAAATTTTGCTTCAATATCGCTCGCAGCATTGTAGACAATGTTCTATTTACAACCTCTGTCTGACTATCTGTTTGTGGATGACATGTTGTAGAAAACAGCAGCTTTGTACCCAATTTGTTCCATAGCGTACGCCAAAAGTGACTCAAGAATTTTGCATCACGATCTGAAACAATAGTAGAAGGCATACCATGCAAGCGAACAATCTCTTTGAAGAAGAGGTTAGCAATATGAACGGCATCATCCGTTTTATGACAAGGAAGAAAATGTGCCATCTTAGAAAAGCGATCGACCACAACAAAAACACTATCGCTCCCCCTCTTTGTCCGAGGCAATCCCAAAACAAAGTCCATAGAAATATCAGCCCACAGAACCGAAGGAATAGGAAGAGGCATATACAAACCCTGTGGATTCAATCGGGACTTAGCCTTTTGACACGTAGTGCATCGAGAAACAAAGCGCTCGACATCACGCCGCATCCTAGGCCAAAAGAAGTGTGTGGACAGCACATCCTCCGTCTTCTTAGCACCAAAGTGGCCCATCAAACCACCGCCATGTGCTTCCTGCAACAACAAGTGACGAACGGATCCAACTGGAATGCATAGACGGTTAGCTCTAAACAAGTATCCATCATTAAGCACAAATTTATTCCATGTACGTCCCTCTTTGCAATTCAAAAGCACATCTTTAAAATCATCATCTCGAGCATATTGTCCCTTAATCGTTTCAAGTCCAAAAATACGATAATCAAGTTGAGACAACATGGCATAGCGTCGAGACAAAGCATCCGCAATCACATTATCATTCCCCTTCTTGTGTTTAATGATGTAGGGAAACGATTCAAGAAATTCCACCCACTTAGCATGTCTACGATTCAGATTCGTTTGGCAACGAAGATGTTTAAGTGATTCATGATCCGAATGAATAACAAATTCCTTAGGCCATAAATAATGTTGCCACGTTTCTAAAGAACGAATGAGAGCATACAATTCTTTATCATACGTGGAATAATTAAGAACAGGCCCATGCAATTTCTCACTAAAGTAAGCAACGGGTTTACTTCCTTGCATCAAAACAGCACCAATGTCAACTCCACTTGCATCGCATTCAAGCTCAAAAGTCTTACCAAAATCAGGAAGTTGGAGTAGCGGCGCGTGAGTAAGCTTGTCTTTCAAAAGAGCAAAAGAATCCTCCTGTGGCTGCCCCCAATGGAATGAAACACCCTTCTTGGTCAGCTCATGTAAAGGGGCAGCGATGGTGCTGAAATCCTTCACAAAACGGCGATAAAATCCTGCAAGTCCAAGGAAACTCCGCACTTGTGTCACCGTCGAAGGCGTTGGCCAACTCTGAATGGCATGCACCTTGGCCTCATCCACCTCAATGCCCTGTGGAGTCACAACATAGACAAGAAACGAGACTCGTTCGGTGCAAAAGGTGCACTTCTCGAGGTTACCAAATAAGCGCGCGGCTCGTAAAGCATCAAAAATAGCACGTAGATGATCAAGATATTCAGATAAACATGTGCTGTAAATCAAGATATCATCAAAATAAACCACCACAAATTTGCCAATAAATGGGCGTAAAACCTCGTTCATCAAACGCATGAAAGTACTAGGTGCATTAGTTAACCCAAAAGGCATGACTAACCACTCATACAAGCCGAACTTGGTTTTAAAGGTAGTTTTCCATTCATCGCCCAATTTCATTCTAATTTGGTGGTAACCACTGCGTAAATCAACCTTAGAGAAAATCTTAGAACCACTTAACTCATCAAGCATATCATCTAATCGAGGAATAGGATGACGGTACCGGATGGTGATGTTGTTAATGGCTCTACAATCGACACACATGCGCCAACTGCCATCTTTTTTTGGAACCAAAATGACAGGAACAGAACAAGGACTAAGGCTCTCACGTACATACCCGCGGTCCAACAGGTCTTGGACTTGGCGCTGAATCTCCTTAGTCTCCTCAGGGTTGGCCCTATATGCAGCACGGTTGGGCAAGCTCGCTCCAGGAATCAAATCAATTTGATGCTCAATCCCGCGAATGGGAGGAATGCCTGGAGGTATCTCAGAGGGGAAAACATCTCTGAACTCCTGCAAAAGGTTAGTCACAGGTGCAGGGAAAATGCTAGCAATATCATCAATGGAAAATAAAGCATCTTTGCAAATCAAGGCATAGCAGCAAGTATCATCATCATGAAGTCCAGAAAGATCAGATTTTGTTGCAAACATGACAGGGGCTTTCAATTTAATTGCTTGCTGATTTTCAGGTTTAACATGAGGTTCATTTTTTGCACTTTCAGCTCTATCCTTTTCAGCTTGTACAATTTCAGCAGGAGTTAAAGGCAGCAAAGTAATTTTCTTTCCCTGATGCATGAAGGTGTATTTATTACTTCTACCATGGTGACGTGCATCATTATCATATTCCCAAGGTCGACCCAACAAAAGAGAGCATGCTTCCATAGGTACTACATCACAATCAGCAAAATCAGAATATATACCAATGGAAAAATGCACGCGTACTGTTTGTGTTACCTTAACCTTGCCGGAATCATTAAACCACTGAATATGATAGGGGTGTGGCCGTGGTCTTGTGGCCAAGCCAAGCTTCTTGACCAAATCTAAACTCACCAAATTGTTGCAGCTTCCTCCATCAATTATAACACGGGCACGTCGATTGTTGATGACGAAGAAAGTTTGGAACAAATTATGGCGCTGCTGCCTCTCTGATTGCTCAAGCTGAGTACTAAGGACACGCTGCACAATAATGTTCCGGAAACCCGCCGTGGCAGCACCACCCAAAGCATTGGCATCATACATGTTGTCATCGCCGGAAACGGCACTCGTGTCATCATCCTCATCAACATCCGAAGCACTAATGTAGCCATCATCTGTAGCAATGTACGCCAGTTGGCTAGGGCAATCCTTCTTCACGTGGCCAAGCCCATGGCAGCGGTGGCACTGAATGCTCGAAGTGCGACCACTGGAAGGCGCTGAATCTGATTTCTTGGCGGGTACCTGCAAAGAAGGCTTACCAGCGGCCTGAGGGCAAGATGGAGACGAGGCTGAAGGTCGCGTGCTCGCTGGTGGTGGTACGCGGGCACTCGAAGGAGGTGCTGATGTAGTCGTCTTTGGCGCATAGGAAGCGCCAAAATTACTCCGGGTTTTATGCTGTTGGCGTCCCTGCAATTCCTTCTCTGCAAGCATAGCAAACTGGAACAACTGGCCGACAGAGTTAAATTCCTTAAAATCAACTATGTCCTGAATTTCACGCCTCAATCCCGAGTAAAAACGACAAATGGAATCCTCATTCCCCTCCACGATGCTAGAACGCATCAACCCCTTTTGAAGATCACCATAATAATCCTGCACAGATTTATCCCCTTGCTCTAAATGCATCAATTTCTTACGCAAGTCTCTATGATAAGATGGGGGAACAAATCTATCACGCATAGCCACCTTAAGTTCTTCCCACGTGGTAGGTAAAGCACCATCTGCAGCTAAGCCCGTCCACCAAATGATAGCAAAATCTTTAAACTCACTAATGGCTTGTCTAACTCTATGTTGCTCAGGCACAAGGTGGGAACAAAACTTCTGCTCTACTATCATCTCCTAATCCAGATATCCCTCAGCATCATAATGACCCGAAAAAGATGGTATTGTGAATTTAATCTTAGCATAAGGATCATCGGGTACACGATTATTATTACCATGCTGATGGTGAGCACCACCCATACCTTCTGTGTTGGTGCGGAGACGACGTCGTAGGCGTGCTTCCTTGGTAGCTGCTTCAACGTAATTACCGTTGGCATCAAACACCGCGTCATCTGGAAAGCGTGGACCGGTGTTCTGTGGGTGTGGAGGTGGACGTGTCTCCAATGCAGCAATTCTATCAGTGAGCTCAGACACCCGTCTGTCCACCCACTCCAGCATGGTGCCAAGCTGCATCGCAATAAGCGCGTCATGGACAGACTTGCGGACCGTTTCCTCCATCTTTTCCTCCATAAGCTGCCGAGCAGCTTCTAGCTCTTCGCGACTGACACATTCGTTGAAATCTGTGGGAATCTTCATATCATCTCCTGCCATTGTAAACACCAAAAACAGGAACAAACAGTGAAGGTTATCCCTAATAATCCAACTATGCTCTCTCTGGTAATCCGACTACGCTCTCTTTGGTGGGAAAAGGCACACACTCTAATGCGTCTTACTGAGCGCTTACAAGTATCTTACGAAAAACACAATACAGAGGACGGTACAATCGGAGGCTGGTTCGTGATACTTACCGAGAAGGAGTGAAACCGCGATTGCAAGGTCAAAACTGTATTGATCAGAAGATGATATGTGGAGCTCGGAGGGCACACAAAAAAAATGTATGTGAGTGGAACACAATTCAATAACAGATAGCAATGCTGAATAAAGGTCCAAAGTACACTTGTCCTAGTTGCTGGCCTATACGTGTCCTAGAACAGGAGTGCTAACAAGGAAGGCTCGAGTATGGATAGGAGAAACAACAGCAACTCACGGACTAGGCAAAAACCAGCACAATTCAGCAAAACAGCCTCTCTGGAATCGAGCTCAATGGACGCTATCGTGACAGCCAGGCACTAGTAGGAATCAAAATCTTTCACTTTTTTCTTTTATTTTTTTGATATTTTTTTCTCCAATAGGCACACTGGAAAAGGAACCACACAAAGTTTCAGCTCAATCAGACTTAAGATGTGGCCTAGGAAATTTCTGCAAAATCTTTAAAAAGCGTGCCAAAACTTCGAAGCTCGAACAGACAATTTTCTGAGACGAATTTGGGGATTCTAAAATCGTCAAAACCAGCAAAGCGGTGGCCAGTGGATGGGAAATTTCGTGTAGATGTCCGTAGAATCAAAAATTTCCTGATTCGGAGTCCGTATGAGGGAGTTATGGCCGTTTGAAATTAGGGCTTCCGATTATGATTTTCAGATGGGGAAAAACACAATCGGCTTGGCGGTGGGGGGTGATACGGTGGCAGCGGATATATGGACACTGGTCTGGAGTGGCGTGGTGATCTGGGTAGGTGTATATGATGGTGGAAATTGGTGGAATTGATGAACCCTAGCACCGGATCAAACAAATATGGTAGGAAAACGACGATCAAAAAATTGCGCGGCTATGAGCTGTGGAGGTGGCGGCTAGGGTTGCAAAGGGGAAACACAATTGAACTAAAACACGCACTAAACCAGCAACAAAGACACGACTAGGACATAAACTCAACACTACGGACTCTGAAAGTGACTATGCAAAGGCTAAACACGGTTGTAGGACGGGTAAACTAGAACCTAAATTTTTTGTTTTTGTGGACTATGGGACGAAAGACAGAAACACACGCGAACTAGGGTAAGCCTGACGGTTATACCTGAGTCTCTGATTACCACTTGATGGGAACAGGGGGTCCCGATCTTCCGTCAGGTGGGGATAACTATCGATTTGGTGGAGATTTGACACAAACGATCCGGCTTCCAATCAATAAGATTCGAACCCCGCAATCGCAGCACCACTTCTCCTCGGGTTATCAACCGTGCGCTGCGCGATTGACCTCGCCACGAAGGCTAATCCTTGCCTGCGAATCGAAGACACAAGCAAGAACCAAGAAGAACACAATCTGGAAAATTGCAGATGAATTGATTAAGCTCACAAGTTGGGGTCTCACAAACCGATCTAGCGGCGAACTGTTCTTGACAGATTAACTTAAGCAAAACCCAGCCCTAAACGACGGCACGACGGCTGTTTATGGAGACTCTAGGGTCGTGCAAGACCCTCTGGACGCGCCCCTATTGGGCTCCAACACGATACAAGGCCCAAAGACCAAAATACGACGTCGCATCGCCGAGACAGATTCTGGATGTCAACTTGTTCGGACGATTCCCGTTAACTCCGGATGAATTTGAGCCTGATACTGGTGCCATTGGAAGCGTCTTGAAATTATCTTTCCATCCATATATAGTACGCCCAAATCCGACTCCGTATGCAACCTGGGCGTCCGTTTTAGTGCGGGCTGTTTCTGGAGTCTGAAACAGAAACGAAATCGAATCGGTTTGGGCCTCCATCTTGAACCGGACGTCCGCGCTGGCCCTCCACGCCTCGAAGGCCTTCTCCACGCCCTTGCTGGTCCTCTCCTGTGTTCCTAAGTACAATTAAATCATTAGATAGCAATTTATTCTCAAACTCACAAAAAGAATTGCTTAGGAACGAGTTCACCTGTAAATTTAAGAGTCGAGCGCGAGTAATTGGACCTTGCACAGCAACTTGAGGAGTTTCGTTTGCATCCGTAGGAGGGATGTCCTCATCATGTAGTGCACGTACACCTTGTACGTGTGTGATTATTGATAGTAACTAGACTTAGATTCAATCAATCCGAAGTTTACTAAAATGCTAATGAAATGATTATTTTATCTTTGTAGCAAGTCTATGACGGGTTGATATTCAGCTACTGAATTTCTTTTTCCGTCGAGGATAATGATACTGCTATAGTTAGTCTGGATGACAAAGAGGGCCTAGTGAAATCTGTACATATATCATCGTAGGTAATTAGTCTTAAGTCCTGATGTCGTGATGCTCAAAAAGAGTAATACAAATATGAAGGGAAACACATAGCCAAAGTTGTAAGATAAAAGTATGTATTTCTTTAATCGGTATGTTTGAATAAATTCAAGTGCACCATCGTCTGGTTTATTTTCATTGGGTCGAGGAATCCTACTTCAGTGATGCCCTTTTGACCGCATGTATGTATCTCTATTCTACATACACAAGAAGTTTAGACATTCAATCTAATGGTATACGAATTTATACTATGAATTATACATGTAAGACACTTACAAAGTCCACAAACTTATGAGTTGAACTTCGAGGGCGTCTTGGTGGTAGAGTTGATACATTTTGTTGAAATGAACCATACTTCGTCGTCCCCATGGAGGAAATCACAATGTGTGTATTGGAACGCGAATATTTCTCTATCGGCCTTTGACTGTTCCAAGTACTAGGCATGAAATCTCCGCATTTGGGTTGTTAGCTCCGATAGGGACTCGACCAGTGGTTCGCCAAGCTTAAATTGCTATTTAGTTTGTGTCTTTTCAACCTTGGACTCGTCATAAAGTGCTTCTTTTATCATTTTGGCATCAATTAGAAAATTTCTTTCTAATTCTTCCTGTTGTTCTAGCGCTCTTTGTTTTTTTTTACCTTCTCGATCGACGTTTTCCTCAATTGTTTCTTGCCCATGATGTGCGCGTAGTTAGATTTTAGCAGTGGGTTCATAGGTCTTGTTAAAGTTTGAAGAAACTTGGCGACCGTTGCTAGATCAATAGCACTCTTCTTTGGCTCAGTACGTTTGAAGTGTGCAGTGACATCGATGTTCACTTTCTTTCTGATTTCCTCATCAGTTTTATCATGAAGCAGAGGAGATATTAACTTCTTAGATGCTGGCTGCCGCTTCTTAGCTGCTGCTCGCTGCTGTGACGAAGCAAATTCTGAGATGACATCGATTTATGAGCTTGTGCAAGTGCTACCAACTTCTAAAGTGGGATAGGCGGTGGTGGCGAAGGGGTTGGAGATCTTCTGGGTGGTTGTGGAGGTGACGACGAAGGCGATGGAGATCTTTTGGGTGGTTGTGGATGCGACGATGGAGCAGGCTTGGATCCTCTGGGTGCATACGATGACTCCGAACTCAGACTCGTTTGTGTCTTTACCAAACAATATGTCGCGCTTGCGTCACAAGACATAATGGCCTACGTTTTTTGAGAGCCTCATTTCCTCCACCTCTTCAGGGTAATCCAGCTTGCTTTTATGGTACTTACATGTTATATTGTCCACGTGTACCCTGGTGTATCCCTGTGGTATCAGATGACCATTAAGATGGTCCCTTCCACCCAATGCTCAGCCAGACCCCTAGCTACCGTGATGGGAACACAAGACTGGCACGACAAGCTTTCATTGTGTGCTTTCTATGATGTCGTCCACAGGGTGATGGATTAAGGCTTCTCCTGGAAGGCTCATGGACTTGCAATGGCTTCGAGGATATCCAGGGCTCGACACAAACACATTATATGCAACGACTAACAGCTCATGCCTTGCTTGCTGCCTGACTTGCTGCATAGCTGCTTCTATTTTGGCATCTGTCATCCGTCTCTCCTCTGCAAGTTCTTCTTTTAAAAGGCCAACATTTCTAATCGTTTTGTTCGAATCCAACCTTCCAAGGCTTCAAACCCTTGCTGCGTGTGTGACTAGTGTGTTTCTTGTTTCCCAGTGCTAAGGTTAGCTCGTCCTTCTCCGTATCTACCTCGGAAGAGCCCTGAGAACACTGGATGTGGGCATCTCTAATATTCTGCGTGACTTTCGGTTCTCATTCGCTTTTGAAGCATAAGCTTCCATCAGTTGTAAGAGTCACCCATCTCTAATACAGTCAGTTCTTCACTTGTAGAATCCACTCATCTATCACAGGTATGACACCATTTTTAGTTACATTTTCTTCCATCTTCTCCCACTCATCAAGTTTCCTAACGTACCCACGTGAGTCAGTTCTGTAGGGGCATAAGGTCTTCTGGGAGTTGGCTTTGTTTGTTTCACTTATCTTTTTTGCTTCCTCTAAATCTCTATACTTCACAAAATTATCCAAAAATCTTTCATCGTGGAATAATCATCCCAGTCCGGCGTTCACCCCTTCAAGTGATAATCTCTGTACAATTTACCCTTAAAATTCTTAAAAATTCTACCCCATTATGACTAAGGCCTAATGTTGTGTTATGGTCATGTTGCATCCTTTAGGGTACTCAAACTTTTGTGACAACTTGCCCTACATGAAATCCTTGGTGGTATCGGGAACCACTCGCTTGTTACCTTGTTTGCCTCTCTAAATTCTATAAGTGATTGCGATATGTTACAAGACACCCGCATGATGTCTTGAACGGCCTAAGCACAGCTAATGGTTTTATGGGCTTCCTAGCTAAATCAACCTCCGTGATGACAAAACATCCCTCAAGGATCTTGCTGGGACCTCAGCCACGCGTTAATCCTTCGGACGACTAATCATCTGGCGCAACATTAGAAAATCATATATGATGAAATAAGAAATGAAATAAATGGTCGGAGATGAGAGCGCATCATCAGTGATCGGACCCTTCGGAGCATCAATGTCAGGTTGATTCAGGTTGAGGTATGCACTTGGGCTTCGCTCCTGAGCATCATTCGAGACTGTATCCTGGTTAAAGGAGGGGCCTTGTATTGGGAGGCACATTTGTGGATGGTGACTCGATTTTGTATGAGCTATTCCTACATAAAAAATTCCATCTATTTAAATTTCTTGCAACATCGACATTAGCATATATGACACATAATTATGGATCATCAGTTGATAAAAAGACAAGCAGGGTGTCCTGCATGCAGTACCCTAAAGATCATTCTGTGTGCACTTTGCATGCTTAGCCAGCACATTATAGTATTCACCACCAAAAGAAGTGATTAGGACCTCCCCCCCCCCCGCCCACATGGAACAGGGGAATCTAATTCTAATTCCCAAGGTCTCATTCTAATATGTATACGAATGTGATGGTAGCTAGCAGCTAACAAAACAACAGCTGGTCAAGCAGGGATAGATACTCCTACCTAATTTGGGACTAGCAACAAGTAGGGGCGGAAAAACAAATTAGACTGGTAAATATTCGCGTAGAACTACCATAGGAAACATATTCACTTTCAGACTTTGGCAAACTGAGCAGGAATTGGCCTTAGAAGGCAACTCGATTTTTGGCTTGTTTCTATGGAATGCAGCAGCAAAAATCAAACCAAGATGTATTTTATGGATGTCCTACTCCATTCAACAGAAGGAAAGGTGCGGCTCGCATAATTTCTGGGCGCAAAAGATAAACAGCATTGCGAGAACTTTCCTTTCTTTTTTCACTTGACGCACAGCATGGACAAAAACCTAACTTGGGTGCAAAGACTTGCTAGAGGCACATAGAGACAACTACCAGCCAATTGCAGATGGTGAATAGGGTTATCCGACAACCCTACTTAGTGTTTTGCTAAACAGATTGCAACCAAAAATTTGTGGGGCACACGTGCAGGGATTAGCATAACATGACACATGATCACTTGACTAGCAACAATACACTATCACAGCTTGGCGCAGAACATAGGACAACAACGAAACTTGCACCAAATCACAAGAACTACTATTGGGTAAGAAAGAGATCCGAAAACAAGACTCAAATTATTGATCATGTATTTAATTAAGGAAAGTATATCATCGATCTGAAAACAATACTCAAAATATTGAACATGGATTGAAGCTTTCGTTAGCTATCTTTCTTAGGTCTACAACTATATCATCGAAGGGCCAGAGGAAATCCTATTAGACCTAGTATGGATCGTGTATTGTGATGAAGCCTAGGGGGCTTCGGGGGTTGGTGTGGCAGAAATTGTTTCTTCGCCCTCAGGCATGAAACTGTGATACGCCACCAAACTTGATTTTCGATCAACAAGCAACGTCACAGAATATGAAGTAGTACTCCTTGGGCTTCGTAAGGCGTGAGTGCTTGGCGCCCGAAGGGTACTGGTTAAGATAGACTCTAAGGTGGTTGCAAATCAGATTGACAAGACATTCCAGGTGAAGGAGCCAGAGCTAGTTAAGTATATGGCAGCAGTGCGAAGCATGGAAAAGTATTTCTTGGGGTTCATAGTTAAAAGCATATCAAGAAATGACAACTTTGAGGCTGACGACCTCGTCAAGGCTGCGGTGCAACATCTACCAATCCCACCGAATGTCTTTTATCAGAACTTGAAGGTGCCAGCTGTCGAGGCCCCACCGCAAGCAGCATGTAGTGTCACTATTATTGAGAGTGAAGATTGTCACTCCCCTATAATGGCTTGCCTTCGGGGTCACTACGAGCTAGAAGATCATGTGGAGGCGAAGCATATGGCGCAAAGAGCTAGAAACTATAAAATTGTGGGGACTGATTTGTACAAGATAAGAGTTTGTGCACTAATGCTTCGGTGCATATCATAGGAAGAGGAGAAAGAATTGCTAAGACAAATAAACGAAGGACTGTGTGGCTCACATATCGGCACTCGAGCACTTGTCAGGAAAGTGTTCAAACAAGGGTTATTTTGGCCGAATGCTATCTATGATGCGGAGTCCATAGTACGAAGCTGCTTGAAGTGCCAATATTCGGCTAAGGATTCGAACAGGTCTTTGACAAAGACACAACTTATTTCACTGGTCTGGCCCTTAATGCGATGGGGGATTGACATCATCGGATAGTTACCAATCGCAAGAAATTTGTGTTATGCTGTCATTGCAGTAGAGTACTTCTCCAAATGGGTGGATTCAATGCCGCTGGTGAACATAACATCAAGAAATGTACAAAAGTTCTTATGGCAAAACATCATTTGCCACTTTGGCATCCGTTGTGAAGTGATGGTTGACAATGGCACGCAATTTGACAGTGAAGGCTTCAAACAATTCTGTGAAACTATGGGAATCAAAGTCCGCTTCGTGTCAGTATATCACCCACAGTCAAACAGAGCTGTGGAGAGGGCGAATGGCATCGTCTTAACTGGTGTCGCAAGGTGTCTACAAGGCATGTCAAAGGAAAATAGGTTGAAGAATTGCCAAAGGTCTTATGGTCAGTAAGGACAATGGCAACGAGACCAACAGGGTTCACACCATTTTGTTTGTTCTTCGACGAGAAGGCAATGACTCTGGATGAATGTAAAAATAAATCATTTAGAGTCATGGCTGAATCAGCTCAAAGCAAAGAATTGATATCCAAGGATGCACCGGAGGATATTAGAATACAGACTGTCCAAACCTTTACACAATATCAAGAAGAAACTAAAAGATGGAGGGATAAGAAAATATCCCCGAAGGAGTTGATGCCTGGAGACCTGGTACTGTGAAGGTTCCCCAATGCTTCAACTATGGGAAAATTGCATAGCAAGTGGGATGGTCATTTCTTGGTAAAGAGTTTAGTTAGACCCGAGTCTTATCATCTAGCTACTGTTGAAGGGGAAGAGCATCTACGCACTTGGAATGTTGATAACCTTCGCAAATTTTATGTGTAGCAAAGATAAAAGAGGTGCCTTCATATTAATGGATGAAGCACCTACGAAAGTTTTACATTTATGTAATTTTAAATTCTACATTTCAATTCAAAGAAGGTACATGTGTTGTAATCTTTTCCTCATAGAGGGAACTCTTTGTCAGGGTGTGAGGTTTTTAACGAGACCGTGACCTTTGTAAACCCAGTTTTATATATATGTAGTTACCCCCAAGAAAGCGTGTACATCTGTAATCTGTGCATAATTCATCATCGAAGTGATGCAAGCCTTCAGTAGAAGGAAGCACACCAATCGATGAGAAGAGGTGGTCCAAAGCCTTGCCATAAAAGTCAAGGTATGGAATGCCTAAGATGTTGTACCTTTTGACTTAAGACAGGTACAAACCTGTGGTAAAAGTCCGAAGCATATAAGTTACTTCCTAGTTGTCTTTATTTTAAATTAGATGTCCTTCGGCAACATTTTCTCTCTTGTTGTAAGATAATTGTTATTCAATTATGCAGTGCTACACCACCTAAAAACAAAAGCATCGCAATGTTCAAATAGAAATAAAAGGCAAGGGCCAAGAATGCCTATTTTCGATCCCGAAACTTGGTCGAAATCTTCGAAACAAAATAAAACTACGATGACATGAAAGTCGAAGCCTGGTCAACCCTCGCCAAAGAATGCACCTAAGCATTTCTATTTAATGATAATTACATCATCAATGGAAAATCGGTCGTAAATACAAGGCCTTCGAGCTCGAGTACGCGAGCAAATGAAAAATAAATTCATCGAGGCAACGCTTGGCAGTATAGACATCGCTAAACCCTTCCACCCACTCCTTTCTTCAAGAGGGAATCCAATGCTTCTGCCGCCTTCTAAGCCCTTCCACCCACTCCTTTCTTCAAGAGGGAATCCAATGCTCCTGCCTTCCCCCACCATAAATAACCCAACCTTCATACATAGATACACCACTCATTTGTCAGTTCTCTCAACTGCAATGTTTTCCTCAGCTCCACCAAGCCTACCCAAGAAACATTAGGGGATTGTCATCCCTCAGGGGATTGAACCACCAATGTGCTTCTGTGGTGACCGTTGTAGGCTTCGCGAGTTCCAGAACATCTCATACACCTATGGGATGCGCTTCTTCATGTGTGCCAAAGATCAGCCACATCTTTCTCGATTTCATACCCTATTTTACTAATCTCTCATCTTGTTCTATTTGTCCGGTCCCCTCCACCGATCTGTGACTTTATTCAATGGCTCGACATTGAGCAAAATGAAGACCATAAGCGGTGGGTCGACATGACCATACGGTGGAGGAGAGAAGCTTACGCATGCCAGGAGTACGAGCAACAACAAGAGGAACTACGCCTAAAGCGGCAAGAAGAAGAGCACATGAGGAAGGCAACGCAGGACCATACCGCGGCTCAGGCTCAGCAAGCTGAGAGGGCAAGGAAGCGGGAGAGGGCCCATTGCACTAAGGCGGCAGGTCCCGATGCCCTGTGAAATGGCAAATATCCTAGGTGCACTCAGTAGAGAGTATCTAATGTAACCCAACATGTTTTCACTCCCTAAGGCATGTTATGATTAGGAGCGGCGCACTATTAAGTAGGTCTTTGTATAAACCGTACATACCACCTTTTTTTTTCTCGTCGTGCCGTCGTGGTTACACTCCCATGTAATGTTTTCCACCATACATATAATCTTATGTTTGTCGCCGTTCGCAACCTCATTGCTGTGTAATATGCTGTGAGTGCTTCACATATATAATTTATTCACAAATATTGATTTTTTATCCTCCGAACAATACGTAAACTACTCCAAAATCTCGCTTCCCCAATACACCGTTTTGACCACTTTTTAACCATTTTAATTCCAAATTTTACAAAAAACCAATTTCAAATATTGAGCAATATTTTCCAATAAATTTTGCAACTTTTTTTTAAAAAAGTCCTACCCTACCCACCCATTGGAGGGCGGTTGGCAATGTACCCGCCCTCTCATTGGGCGGGACACCCTACCCATCCCTGAGAGGGCGGTTAGCTCCCTTGCCGCCCTCTCAAAGGGCGGTTAGGCCACCCGCCCTCTCAGGGGGTAGTAAGGCTTCCTAACCGTCCTTTGAGAGGGTTGCAGCCCTTGCAGAACCTACTTTTGTAATTATTGCGACGAGGAATCTATTTATTTAAATTCTTAATCCAAAAAATAAAAAAATAAAAAAGCTCATGGTTTGGCTAGCATAGTTTACATAATTTTAAATTTTTAAGTTTAACAATTAAATTTAAACTCAAATAATTACTTGTACAATGAAAGAAAAAAGCAAATTTCAGTGTTCCAATGCTCTAGACATTCAAAACATCATCTATAGAGTCATGATATGAAAACATGTGGTAGTGCATATCATGCTAGCATCTATCTCTCCATAAAATTTTGTCCAAAAATATGACGTGTAAGACGAGAAAAAAAATATAAATTTTAGTGTTCTAATGCTCTAAACCTTCCAAACATCATCTAAATGGCCACGAACAATTACGAAAAAATGTGGTAGTGTATAGCATGCTACCATTTGTCTCTCCACAAAATTTTGCTCAAAAAATTGGCCTTTAAGATGAGAAATAAAAAAGGATAAATTTCAGCAAATAATTTTTTGAGTTTAAATTTTGTGGAGCACTCAATTATAGCTTCCTTTGCACCACAAATGTTTTTAGAATTTTTTATGACTATTTAGATAGAGTTTTGAAGGTTGGGAGCATTGGAACGTGATTTTTTTAATGATTTTTAAATAAATCGTTCATTGAATGGGTAATAAGTATGAGTCACCCACTGAATGGGCGAGAAGCACCTATTTTGTGCAAATTTTTTAAATAGGCACATATTTCTGCAATTTTTAAAATTAAAAAAATAAAAATAAAAATTCTAGTTTACAGATGAACCACATGATCAGGTGCACATGTGCTCCATGCACCAGACGGCTTGTCGTCGCCGTCCGACAGTGTTCATGCTCAAGGGTAGATCGACGGCCCATGCTAGGCGGTTCTTCTAGCATGGGCTCAGCCCAGAGCACCCATGTATAGCCCCCTTCAAGCATGTCAAGTTCCCCTCCCCTTGGACCCCCGAAGGCTAGTGCAATTACTGGTCACTCATCAGCCCAGTGCGCCCATGATCGTGGGTCCGTGAAACGGTGAAAGCACAGTGCTCTTTTGCCTCATGCTCCAGACTGACAGCAGAGTGCGGACAGACGGACAGTCCCCTAGCGGCAAATCCTGCTCGCCTGCTTGCTGCCTCGGCCTCCCCTGTAGTGCTCGGTCTGATTTTGTTCCGTTTGCCTGGTCTGCTTGGGCGCTCGGCGCTCGCAGGCTGCCAGCCGCCATAGCCAGCAAGCCCGTCGTCTCGGAGGACTCGTACGACGAGTTCTCCCTCGTCAAGGTGAGCCGTGAGCGGCCAAACTATTTCAAGGTTCTTGAAATCGTTTCCTTTGTTGCTGAATCGCTCATCCTTGGCAGGTACCCTTTGGCGACGCGAAGGAAAACTTCTTCCCTTTTATGTTTGAGGTGATTAAGTGTGCTACACTGCTGCTAAAACAATACGCAATACTTCTAAGTGTGGTTGTCTGATGCCTGCTGCTGATTCTCATAGGTGTCCTGCATTTGTTTGTGTTCTTGCCAGATTGGTGAGCACTGAACATTGCATCTGCATTTAGGTAATTAGGTATCCTAACTCAGTAATTCTTAAGTTCCTAACCTTTGATTTTGATTGGAATTTGGTATTGGTAAATGGTAATTGCTTGGTTTGGCCAATTAAGCATGCGAGTCTGTGAGATATAGTCATGTAGAATTTAGAAATGGTAATGATATGGCCGTTTGGTAAATTTGATTATTATATGGTTTAGTTGTTATTCTAGCTGTATGGTTTAACTCTGATTATCTGATGTTGTAGAGATTTAAAGATGGAGAGATTTTATTCAAAAGATGTCAAAAAAGTTTAGTAACTAAAGAAAGCCGTGTTGAGTGACCTTTGGTTAAACTTGTAAGTTAAACAAGCAAGCAAGCCCGAGAAACAAGAAAGTAAAGACAAAAAATAAATCCAATAGTGTCAAATGAAAGGAGTATTCTGTAATAGCAGATATCTTAGTGACTTGGACTAAACTCATTTACATATATGACTGTGTCCATGATGATAGACTAGATTTTGTTACTCTATTGGAGACAGGGAAAAGTGAGGCAGACAATGGTTTGCTCGATCGACTCTCTGGTGGAATGGACTTTGCTTGGCACTGCCTATGGTAGGTCTGGTGGAATCATGGTTGGGGTGAATTTTTCCGCTTATGAGATTATCCACATTCTGGGGATTTTTCAGTAAAATTCCATCTTCGAAATGAGGCCGACTCATTCAAGTGGACCCTTATAGTAGTGTACAACCCAGCTCAAAATGATATAAAAGCAAAGTTTTTGGAAGAACTTGTCAACACATACTGTTATAACCCTCATCCTTTGTTGATTAGAGGGGACTTTAACATCCTAAGGTTTAGGTACCAAAAAAATAATGACAGATTCTCAAATCGATCGCCATCCTTGTTCAATGTTGTAATTGATAGTTTGGATTTAAGGGAAATAGATATGACTGGCTGCCAATACACATGGTCAAATAACCATCAAAAACCCACCTTCAAGAAACTCGATTGGGTGTTAGTGTGCATAGAATGGGAACTAAAAAACCCAAGGGTCACCGTCCAAGCTTTGCAAAGGATAGAGGTTTCGGATCACACCTCTATACAACACCAGGGACTAGAGCCCTCAAGGTGGTCACATACCCTTAAGCTAGAATTGGGATGGCTAGCT
The DNA here is from genome assembly GCF_958298935.1 of Phragmites australis. Taxonomy (NCBI): domain Eukaryota; kingdom Viridiplantae; phylum Streptophyta; class Magnoliopsida; order Poales; family Poaceae; genus Phragmites; species Phragmites australis. The sequence goes on from NC_084936.1 coordinate 8,238,293, forward strand.
CATGACGGGTTTGCGGATCGAGTAAAGGAGGTATGGAAGAGAACAAATAAAGGACGAACACCTATTAAAAAATGGATAAACAATCTTAGTGCTCTGAGATGGCATCTTAGATGATGGGCTGCCCACACAAGTGGAACATATAAGCAACAACAGAAAGAGCTTCTGAAGACCTTAGATGTCCTTGACAAAGCTTCAAAGTCAAGAGGTTTATTCAATTTTGAGCTCCTTCTAAAAAACCAAGCTAATGAAAAGTTGGTCAAACTTCTTCAGGAAAAAGAGAAAAAATGGTACCAACGGGTAAAAGTCAATCAAATCCTTCATGGAGATATAACACACGTTATTTCCAGATGGTAGCTAATGGGAAGTGTAGAAAATAAAGAATTTTCTTCTTGGAGCAGGAGGAAGGAAAAATAGAGGGAGAAACCCAGTTAATGAAATACAAACAAAATACTATTAAGAATTATTCGGACCACCCGAGATGAACCAGTTCGCTTTGAGCAAATCATGGACAGAGGATATATCACAAGTTTTAGATGCCGAAAACAAAATTCTTACAGCCCCTTTCATAGAAAAGGAGGTTCGGGACCCTGTGTTCCAAATGGAACATAACAAAGTCTCCGGCCCGGATAGTTTTTTGGTGGAGTTTTATCAAACGTTCTAGGATGTTATCAAGGATGACTTGATGGCATTGTTCTGCATTCTAGAGATCTTCTGCTATACAACCTAAACTTCGGAGAAATAATTCTTCTACCAAAAACGAAAGAGGCAAGTCGCATTCAACAATATAGGCCAATTTTGCCTACTGAATGTTAGCTTCAAAATATTTACAAAAATGTCAACCAATTGCATAAATAACATAGATTGTATAATCTAACCAACCCAAATAACTTTTATGTGTTGTCGGAATATACTTGAAGGGGTCTTAGTTTTACATGAATCAATGCACGAACTCCATCTAAAGAAGATAAATGGGGTCCTTCTAAAAATTGATTTTGAGAAAGTCTATGACAAAGTCAAATAGCCTTTTCTCTTATAGTGCCTTCAAACGAAAGGTTTCTAATCGAAATGGTGTTCTTGGGTGGAACAATTCATATCTAGAGGAAGTGTAGCTATCAAATTAATGACTCGACCGGACGATACTTCCAAATGAAAAAAGATTTACTTTAGGGAGATCCCTTATCGCTGATTTATTTAACATTGTCATAGACATGTTAGCAACACTGATCGCTAGAGCAAAGTGCGCTGGTCAGGTTAAGGGAATAGTGCCTCTAATATGCGGACGATACAATCCTCTTTATGAAACATGATCTAGAAAAGGCCAAAAATTTGAAGCTCTTGATTGGTGCATTTGAGCAACTATCTGGTCTAAAGATCAACTTCCATAAGGGCAAATTGTTCTGCTTTGGCATTGCGAAAGATAGCATTAATCATTATGAAAATTTATTTGGATGCGCTAAGGGAGAATTTTCTATGCGTTATCTGGCTATTCCAATTCACTATCACAAAATTTGCAACTCGAACTTGAAAGGAGTGGAGGAGAGGTTCAAAAAGAGGCTGAGTAGTTGGATGGGCAAGTATTTATCATCAGGAGGTAGACTTGTCCTTCTCAACTTAGTCCTCAGTAGCCTGCCGACATACATGATGTCCTTCTTCCTAATTCCTCGAGGGGTTCTTAAAATATTGAATTACTTCGGTTCCAGGTTTTACTAGCAAAGTGATAGTTTCAAAAAGAAGTATTGTCTAGCAAAATGAAGTGTCCTATGCCAACCCAAGGACCAAAGGGGTATAGGGATACAAGACCTCGATGCGCATAGCAACACATTTCTATGTAAATGGTTATTTAAACTGGTGTCTGAAGATGGGGTTTGGCATAACCTTATTCGAAACAAATACTTTGGTTTAAACTGCTTTCACAAGTTAGCTGGAAAGCTGGAGACTCATATTTCTGGGCAGAATTGATGAAGGTGAAGTGACATTTATTTTACTTTGGTATCTTTATCGTTAAAGATGGCCCACAAATCATATTTTAGGAATATACTTGATTGGGTAACTCGTCTCTGAGCGACCAATATCCTTACCTATATAACATTGTTCGCAACAAACAAAATACAGTCGCCAACATTCTAGAATCCTTCTCACCAAATATGGCTTTCCGATAGGACCTGAGCAGATCTAAATTGATAGCATGGAATAATTTGCTTCCTCGTGGTATCAACATCAATCTAACACAAGAACCTAACGAAATTCAATGGAATTTGAACAAGAATGGAAATTTCATGGTGCAATCGCTTTATCGGGCTATTATAAATAATGAAGAACCCAAGAAAAAACAAAAAAAAAAATCTAAAAGATAAAGATTACGTTAAAAATAAAAAATTTCCTTTGTACCTTCGTCAATGGGTTTTTCTAACAAAAGATAACCTCATCAAGAGACAATGGCAAGGTAATCAAAAGTGTTTCTTTTGTCAAAAAATAAGACGATTAAGCACCTCATATTTTATTTCCATTTTGCAAGATTTGCATGGTTTATCATTCAAGTGGGTTCTAACCTATACCCATCGAGAAGTGTTCCAAAGATGTTTGGAAACTAGCTAAGTGGTATTAGTAAGCAATGGAAAGCCAAAATAATGGTGGTGACGGTAAGTTTTTGTTAGTCGTTGTGGCTATGCAAAAATAACGTGGTGTTTGATAAGAGAAAAATTAACTCTTCTTTGCAAGTTATCTATACTTGTATGCGGTTGCTCCGATCATGGGCAGTGTTGCAGTGGCAGGGGACCAACCTATGGTGGCAGAAGTATGTACTCTTATAGAGCAAGTGGTTAGGGAGATTTATACCCAGTTTGGATGGCAGTCCAAACTTTGGATTGATTCTCCACCATAGACCGTGAACATGTCCCTTTTGCTCCTTTTGTATTTTTTTTTGGCTGTGTGCATATGTGCTATGCAGAAGCCGAAAGTGAACTCTTATTTGTCACCTTAATGTAATGATAAGAGTCAATAAAACTTTCTTTATCGAAACAATGTATTATCACCGTGACAGATATGGAAGTGGTTTTTGATGTTGACATAGTTAAGATGACACAAAGAAACAAAAAAAAAAGTAGAGATACCGAATCTGCATGTCAATCCATCTATGCTAGAGGACCTAGAGAGCTGGATACCCACATATACTTGAGAGGCCCATGAGTCGTACAAATGTACTTCTGAGATGGGCGCAATATGTGGTAGGAAGAGGATGCAATGTGTGGTGATAAATAGTAGAAATGGGAATTAGTCAATTTCCTTCCATAAACTCCTTTAGGACGAGATGATGGCATCCTTCTCAGACATCACAACTAAGGCCCCCTTTTGAACAAAGGAAAATCTAGGAGAATTGCTTCGTTCTCTATAATCTTTCGAGAGGAACTCTAACACGAGGTGAAACCATGCGCCGCAACTACGTTGTGTCATTCTCCCTCCTCAAGTTCATGCATTTCTCTTGTGTTCAATCAACAGGGTCCATTCCTTCATTTTTTTCTATGTTTTGCAAATTTTTGTTTGACACTTATGTTCCTTCTAACTACCTATATTTTTTCTATTCCTATATGCCTTTTTCTATTCCAAAGGATTCCAAAATTGGCTATGAGAAATTAACAGTGTGTAACATTTATCATGACACTCTGACATTGATATTCACGGTGACACTATAAAATGTGGCTACTTTTCAAAATTCAACCATCTTTTTTTAAATATGAGTGAATTACATTCTGCCCGTATAAAAGGTTCCATGATTTAAGAAAACCCCAAATAATGTATCTTGTGCCCTGAGTAAGAGGAGGAGCACCTATGAGAAAGAAGTTGATGGGCAGCGGAGCAATGGCTTATGCAGGGTAGAGATACAGTGGACATGGGGCAAGAGATATAAGATAAGAATTGAGGGCAGAAAAGTTGTATACTGTGGCCAGTTCTTAACTACCATCCTTCTTTTCACTCGGGGACATGCCACTCCAAGTTGCCACATGGGCCCAGCAGTTTGAAAGAGCAATGCATGGGTCCATCTGGGTCCTATCTGTCATGGAGCTCGAGTAAAGATGGCCAACTGGGCCGGGCCTAACGGGCCAGCCCGCGGCACAGAAAAATTTGCCCGGTCCAGGCACGGCACGACACGAAAGTAAATGGGCCGTGCCGGCACGGCACGGTTAGGCGGGCCGTGCCTGGGCCGGAGCCGCGGCACGCCGGGCCGGCACGGCACGGCCCATTTAAGTTTTTCTATTTTTTAAGGTTTTATATAATTTATTTATCCCTAATACATAAAGAGATCTTTAACAGGGTGGTAGAGTCATTGCTTCCCATGTATGAGATCTTGAGTTCGATCCCTGCATTCGGCGGTTTTTTGTTGTTTTTCGGGATTTTCACGTGTTAACGGGCCGCCAGGCCAGAAAAATACTAATGGGCCTATCGTGCCACGGGCCGGCACGGCACGGCCTGATCTTAAATGGGCCGTGCCTGGGCTGCAACCACGGCACGTGGGCCGGCACGGCACGGCCCGTTTAGCTAACGGGCTGTAACGGGCCGTGCCTTACTGGGCCCGTGCTGTGCCGGGCCGGGCCGCCCATTTGGACATCTTTAAGCTCGAGTACATTCTCTTGAAGCACAGGCCAGTTTCCTCCAGCACGAACAATTCAAAAGCAACATCTGTGTGTCTGCATGCGTCCTGTGCTTTGCCCTCCTGCGATTGCTGATTTGTGGCTTTGGTTATGGAGTAATGATCCATATCATTGTATTTTTTTAATTGATATCGTCCAAGGTGACTTCGTTTTAGGGTTAGTATTATTCATTAAATTATTATATGAGGATAATGTTGGTTAGCCTGGACCAAGATAGATTACCGTATCGATGACAGCCTATATATAAACAAGCTAGATGCACCGTACCAGTTCGCCTGGATTTAGAAACCTCACAACTAAGGCCTCTTTTGAGTAATGGGAAAACTAGAGGAATTTTAATCTAGGAGGGACTTTTTGGGGAAATTACCAATGGAAGTCCTATGTAGAATTTTTCGTTCTATAGAATCTTTCGAGAGGAACTTTAAGAGGAGGTTAAACCATGCGCCAGAATTACGTTGTGTCATTCTCTCTCCTCAAGTTCATATATTTCTCTTGTGTTCAATACACATGGTCCACTCCTTTATTTTTTCTATGTTTGCAAATTTTTGTTTGACACTTGTGTTCCTTCTAACTACCTATATTTTTCGTACTCCTATATGCCTTTTTCTATTCATCCATTCCAAAGGATGCCTCAATTGGCTATGAGAAATAAACAGTATGTAACATTTATCATGACACTCTGAGATTGATATTCAGGGTGACACTAAGAAATGTGGCTAATTTTCAAATTAAACCATACTTTTTAAAATATGAGTGAATTACACTTTGCCCATATAAATTTCTCATGACGTAAGGAATCTCCAAATAATGTATGTTGTGCCCCGAGCAAGAGGAGGAGGAGGAGGAGGAGCTCCTCTAAGAAAACAAAATTGATTGGTGGCACTGGAACAATGGCTGCTGTAGGTGAGGGATGCAATGGACAAGGACCAGGAGATATAGGACAAGAATTGAGGGCAGAAAAGTTGTACATTGTGGCCAATTCTTAGTTACCAGAGCAACCTTGACTTGTCTAGTCTCATGAAAGCTCTTATGAAAGTTTTTTTGCCAATCATTTCCTTGATTATGGTGTGAATTCGGTTGAGTGAAAACAATGTTGTTGAATGGTGGCACTAGATCTGATAGGGAGTTTAGGGAGTTAGTCATGATACCACTTGAATTTGAGTTTCTCGCATAAACACTTGATGTATTGAATGGATCAATGTGTTTCTTTGAGTTTCCATGGAGCAATATAGAGTTATCAGTCTGGTTGTCTTGTACCTGAATGTTTGTATGTGCGGCACATAGTAAAACTTGGGGGAGGGGGGTATGTGTGAAGCATAGCAAGAGAGATGTAGAGGGACTCAACTGTAACTTGCTTGGCCATTAGCTGCATTTCTATTCCAACATCTTTTCCCAGAAAGGAGGTTTCTTGGTGGAACAAATATGGCTGCTCCCAGTAAGAATGACATTGCAACAATCGTGAGAAAGACCTAGAGGAGGAGGAGGATGATGAGGAGAAGGAACACCTGTGAGAAAGACAAAGCGGCACTTGGAGCAATGGCTGCTGCAGGGTTGGGATGCAATGAACATGGATCAGGAAATATAGGACATGAAGCAGCATAGATATATTTTTTCTATGTTTTAAAAATTCTTGTTTCACACTTGTGTTCCTGTCAACTACCCATAGTTTTGGTACTCCTATATGCTAGGGTGACACTACAAAATGTGGCCAATTTTAAAATTAAACCATCCTTTTTTAAAATATGGGTTAATTACACTTTGCTCACATAAGAGGTCCCATGATTTAAGGAAACTCCAAAAAATGTAGGTTGTGCCCTGAGCAAGAGGAGGGGGAGCTCCTATGAGAAAGATGAAATTGATGGCTGGCACTTGGAGCAATGGCTGCTGTAGGGTAGGGATGCAATTGACAAGGACAAGGAGATATAGGACAAGAATTGAGGATGGAATAGTTGTACAATGGCCAGTTCTTAGTTATCATAGCACCATTGACTGGTTCAGTTTTGTGAAAGCCCTTACATAGTCATGAGAGTTATTTGTCAGACATTTCCTCGGTCATGGCAGTAATTAGGTTGACTCAAATCCATGGTGTTGAATGGTAGCACTAGATCAGTTAGGGAGTTTATGGAGTTTGTCATGATACCACTTTAATGTGAGTTTCTCATATAAATGCTCGATGTATTGAATGAATCAATGGCCTTACATTTGGAGCGATTAGTCTGGTTGCCTTCTACATGTATGTTTCTATGTGCGGCACATAGCAAAACTTGGGGGGGGGGGGGGGGGGGGTTATGTGTGAAACATATAAAGAGAGAAGTTTCACAACTAGTTTTCCAATAAAGCATGTTTCTTGGTCGAACCAATATGGCCACTCCGAGCAAGAACGCCATGACGACAATCATACACCCGATTCCACCATGAAAATAGGTAATCTTTGTTAGATCATGCTCAAGCTGAATCCACATCGAGAGCTAAGGAAAGAGAACGTAAACATCATCGATATCAATGGAAATGGAAGAGAAGCCCAGAGGAGGAGGAGATGGAGCACCTGTGAGAAAGATGAGGTCGGCGGCGCTTGGAGCCTTGGCTATAGCAGGGTAGGGATGCAATGGACATGGATTAGGATACATAGGACGTGGAGCAACATAGATATATTTTTTCTATGTTTTGAAAATTCTTATTTGACACTTGTGTTCCTGCCAACTGCCCATATTTTTGGTACTCCTATATGCCTTTTTCCACTCATGCATTTCGAAGGATACCTTAATTGTCTATCAGAAATAGGAAGTATGTAACATTTCTCATGACACCGTGAAATTGTTATTAAGGGCAACACTACAAAATGTTTCTAATTTCAAAATTAAACCATCCTTTAAAAAAATGGGTGAACTACACTTTGCTCACACAAGAGGTCCCACGATTTAAGGAATCTACGAAAAATGTACGTTGTGCCCCAAGCCAAGGGAGGAGGAGGAGCTCCTATGAGAAAGATGAAATTAATGGGTGGCACTTGGAGCAATGACTGTTGTTGGGTAGGGATGCAATGGACAAGATCAAGGAGATATAGGACAAGAATTGAGGCTAGAAAAGTTGTACAATTGCCAGTTCTTAGTTACCATAGCACCCTTGATTGGTCTAGTCTCATGAAAGCCCTTACGTAGTTATGAGAGTTGTTTGTCAGACATTTCCTCGGTCGTGGCAGGAATTAGGTTGACTCAAAGACATGGTGTTGAATGGTGGCACTGGATTGGTTAGGGAGTTTACAGAGTTCCTCAGGATACCACTTGAATGTGAGTTTCTCATATAAATGCTCAATGTATTAAATGAATCAATGTGTTGCTTTGAGTTACTGTGAAAGAGCCATTAGGAGTGATCAGTTTGGTTGCCTTCTACATGTATGTTTGTATGTGCAGCACATAGTAAAACTTAGGGGGGGGGGGGTATGTGTGAAACATATCAAGAGAGAAGTGTCACAACGAGTTTTCCAATAAAGCATGTTTCTTAATCGAACCAATATGGCAACTCTGAGAAAGAACGCCATGACAACAATCTTACACTTGATTCCACCATGAAAATATGTAATCTTTGTTACATCATGCTCAAGCTGAATCCACATCCAGAGGTAAAGAAAGAGAACGGAAACATCATAGACATCAAAGGAACAGCAAGAGAAGCCCAGCGGATGAGGAGAAGGAGCATCTGTGAGAAAGATGAAGTTCACGATGCTTGGAGCCTTGGCTGCAGCAGGGTAGGGATGCAATGCACATGGATATGGAGATATAGGACATGAAGCAACAAAGATATATTTTTTCTATGTTTTGAAAATTCTTGTTTGACACTTGTGTTCCTGCCAACTACCCATATTTTTGGTACTCATATATGCCTTTTTCCATTCATGCATTCCGAAGGATACCTTAAGTGTCTATCAGAAATAGGAAGTATGTAACATTTCTCATGTCAAAGTGAAACTGATATTTAGGGCAACACTACAGAATGTCACTTATTTTAAAACTAAACCATCCTTTTTTTAAAAAAAAATTGGTGAACTACAGTTTGCTCACACAAGAGGTCCCATGATTTAAGGAATCTTCAAAAAATGTATGCTGTGCCCTGAGCAAAGGGAGGAGGCGGAGCTCCTATGAGAAAGATGAAATTGATGGGTGCCTCTTGGAGCAATGACTGCTACAGGGTAGGGATGCAATGGGCGAGGACAAAGAAATATAGGATAAGAATTGAGGGCAGAAAAGTTGTACAATGGCCATTTCTTAGTTACTATAGCACCCTTGGCTGGTCCAGTCTTGTGAAACCCCTTACATAGTCATGAGAGTTGTTAGTCATACATTTCCTCAGTTATGGCGGGAATTATGTTTACCCAAAGCCATGGTGTTGAATACTGGCACTAGATTGGTTAGGGAGTTCACGGAGTTAGTCACGATACCATGTGAGCATGAGTTTTTCGTATAAAGGCTCGATGTATTGAATGAATCAATGTGTTGCTTTGAGTTGACAGGAAAGAGCCATTTCGAGTGATTAGTTTTCTTGCCTTGTATAGCAATCTTGAACCTAATTCCACTATGAAAACAGGTAATCTTTGTCAGATCACGCTCAAGCTGAATTCACATCTTGAGCTAAAGAAATAGAACAAAAACAACATAAATAACAAAGGAACCACATGAGAAGCTCATAGGAGGAGGAGAAGGACCAGCTATGAGAAAGATGAAGCAGCAGCACTTGGAGCAATGACTGCTACAGGGTAGGGATGCAATGGGTGAGGATAAAGAAATATAGGAAAGATGAAGTTGATGGGTGGTGCTTGGAGTAAGGGCTGCTGCATGGTAGGGATGCAATTAACTAGGGCAAGGAGATATAGGACAAGAATTGAGGGCAAAAAAGTTGTACAATGGCCAGTTCTTAGTTACCATATCACCCTTGACTGGTCCAGTCTCGTGAAAGCCCTTACGTAGTCAAGAGAATAGTTTGTCAGACATTTCCTCAATAATGGCCGGAATTAGGTTCACTCAAAGCCATGGTGTTGAATGGTGGCACTAGATCGGTTAGGGACTTTACGAAGTTAGTCACAATACCACGTGAGCGTGAGTTTCTCGTATAAATGCTTGATGTAATGAATGAATCAACATGTTGCATTGAGTTTCCATGAAAGGGCCATTTCGAGTGATCAGTTTGCTTGCCTTGTACCTCTATGTTTGTATGTGTGACGCGTAGTAAAACTGGGGGGGTGGGAGGGGGTATGTGTGAAACATATCAGGGGAGAAGTTTCACAACTACTTTTTCAATAAAGCAGGTTTCTTGGTTGAACCAATATGGCCACTACGAGCAAGAACGCCTTGGCAGCATTCTTGCACCTAATTCCTCCATCAAAATAGGTAAATCTTTGTTAGATCACGCTCAAGCTGAATCCACATCTTGAGATGAAGAAATAGAACAGAATAAACATAGATATCAAAGGAACCACAATAGAAGCTCGTAGGAGGAGGAGAAGGAGCACCTATGAGAAAGATGAAGCAGCAACACTTGGAGCAATGGCTGCAGCAGTATAAAGATTCATTGGATATGGATCATAAGATATAGGACATGGAGCAACACATATATATCTTTACTATGTTTTGAAAATTCTTGTTTGACACTTGTGTTCCTGCCAACTACCCATATTATTTTTACTCCTATATGCCTTTTTCTTTTCATGCATTCGGAAGGATACCTTAATTGGATATCAGAAATGGGAAGTACTATGTAACATTTCTCATGACACTCTGAAATCGATATATTGGGTGACACCACAAAAATGTGGCTATTTTAATGTTAAGCCATCTTTTTTTTTAAAATGGGTTAATTACATTTTGCTGACATAAGAGGTCCTGTTATTTAAGGAAACTCCAAAAAATATATGTTGTGCCCTAAGCAAGAAGAGGAGCTCCTATGAGAAACATGAAGTTGATGGGTGGTGCATGGAGCAAGGGCTGCTGTAGGGTAGGGATGCAATGAACTAGGGCAAGAGATAGAGGACAAGAACTGAGGGCAAAAAAGTTGTACAATGGCCAATTCTTAGTTACCATAGCACCCTTGACTGGTCCAGTCTCGTGAAAGCCCTTACATAGTCATGAGCATGGTTTGTTAGGCATTTCCTCAATCATGAACGGCATGGTAGCAATATTGCACCTAACTCCACCATGAAAATAGGTAATCTTTGTTAGATCACGCTCAAGCTGAATCCACATCTTGAGCTAAAGAAACAGAATAGAAGCAACATAGATATCAAAGGAACCACAAGAGAAGCTCGTAGGAGGAGGAGAAGGAGCACCTATGAGAAAGATGAAGCAGCAGCGCTTGGAGCAATGGCTGCAACAGGGTAGGGATTCATTGGACATGGATCATAAAATATAGGACAAGGAGCAACACATATATATCTTTACCATGTTTTGAAAATTCTTGTTTGACACTTGTGTTCCTGCTAACTACCCATATTTTTTTGACTCCTATATGTCCTTTTGTTTTCATGCATTCCAAAGGATACCTTAATTAGCTATTAGAAATGGGAAGTACTATGTAACATTTCTATGACACTCCAAAATTGATATTTTGCGTGACACAATAAAAATGTGGATAATTTCAAAGTTAAGCCATCTTTTTTTTTTCAAAAATTGGTTAATAACATTTTGCTGACAAGAGGTCCTGTGATTTTAGGAAACTCCAAAAAATGTATGTTGTGCCCTGAGCAAGAGGAGGAGGACCTCTTATGAGAAAGATGAAGTTGATGGGTGGTGCTTGGAGCAAGTGCTGCTGCAGGGTAGGGATGCAATGAACTAGGGCAAGGAGATATAGGACAAGAACTGAGGGCAAAAAAAGTTGTACAATGGCGAGTTCTTAGTTACCACAGCACCCTTGACTGGTCGAGTCTCATGAAAGCCCTTACATAGTCATGAGAGTAGTTTGTTAGACATTTCATCAATCATGGAACGAATTAGGTTTACTCAAAGCCAGGATGTTGAAAGGTGGCACTAGATCGGTTAGGGAGTTTACAGAGTTAGTCACGATACCACGTGAGCATGAGGTTCTCATATAAATGCTTGATGTATTGAATGAATCAATGTGTTGCTTTGAGTTGCCATGAAAGGGTCATTTGAAGTGATCAGTTTGATTGCCTTGTATGTTTGTATGTGTGACACGTAGTTAAACTCGGGGGGGGGGGGGGGAGGAGGGGGTATGTGTGAAACATATCAGGAGACATAAGCAACATAGATATCAAAGGAACCACAAGAGATGCTCGTAGGAGGAGGAGAAGGAGCACCTATGAGAAAGATGAAGCAATAGCAATTGGAGTAATGGCTGCAGTAGGGTAGGGATTCATTGGACATGGATCATGAGATATAGGACATGGAGCAACACACACACACACACACATATATATATTTACTATGTTTTGAAAATTCTTGTTTGACACTTGTGTTCCTGCCAACTACCCATATTTTTTGTACTCCTATATGCCTTTTTGTTTTCATGCATTCCGAAGGATACCTTAATTGGCTATCAGAAATAGGAAGTACTATGTAACATTTCTCATGACACTTTGAAATTGATATTTTGGGTGACACTACGAAAATGTGGCCAATTTTAAAGTTAAGCCATCCTTTTTTAAAAAGTGGGTTACACTTTGCTGACACAAGAGGTCATGTGATTTAAGGAATCTCCATAAAATGTATGTTGTGCCCCGAGCAAGAGGAGGAGCTCCGATGCGAAAGACGAAATTGATGGGTGACGCTTGGAGCAAGGGCTGCTGCATGGTAGGGATACAATGAACTAGGGCAAGGATGAATAAGACAAGAATTGTGGGCAAAAAAGTTGTACAATTGCTAGTTCTTAGTTACCATAGCACCCTTGACTGGTCCAGTCTCGTGAAAGACCTTACGTATTCATGAGAGTAGTCTGTTAGACATTTCCTCAATCGTGGCAGGAATTAGGTTTACTCAAAGCCATGGTGTTAAATGGTGGCACTAGGTCGGTTAGGGAGTTTACAGAGTTAGTCACGATACCACGTGAGCATGAGTTTGTCGTATAAATTCTTGATGTATTTAATGAATCAATGTGTTTCTTTGAGTTGCCATGAAAGAGCCATTTTGAGTGATCAGTTTGCTTGCCTTGTACCTGTATGTTTGTATGTTTGACATGTATTAAAACTTGGGTGGGGGGGGGGGCTATGTGTGAGACATATCAGGAGATAAGTGTCACAACTACTTTTCCAATAAAACAGGTTTCTTGGCTGAACAAATATGGCTACTCCAAGCAAGAACGCCATGGTATCAATATTGCACCTAATTCCACCATGAAAATTGGTAATCTTTGTTAGATCACGCTCAAGATGAATCCACATCTTGAGCTAAAGAAACAAAACAGAAGCAACATAGATATCAAAGAAACCAGAAGAGAAGCTCGTCGGAGGAGGAGAAGGAGCACCTATGAGAAAGATGAAACAACAACGCTTGGAGAAATGGCTGCAGCAGGGTAGGGATTCATTGGACATGGATCATAAGATATAGGACATGGAGTAACACATACATATCTTTACTATATTTTGAAAATTCTTGTTTGACACCTATGTTCCTGTCAACTACCCATATTTTTTTTACTCCTATGTGCCTTTTTCTTTTCATGCATTCCGAAGGATACCTTAATGGGCTATCAGAAATGGAAAGTACTATCTAACATTTCCCATGACACTTTAAAATTGATATTTTGGGTGACACAACAAAAATGTGGCTAATTTTAAAGTTAAGCCATCTTTTTTTTTTCCAAAAATGGGTTAATTACATTTTGCTGACACAAGAGGTTGTGTGATTTTAGGAAACTCCAAAAGATATATGTTGTGCCTTGATCAAGAGGAGGAGGAGCTCCTATGAGAAAGATGAAGTTGATGGGTGGTCTTTGGAGCAAGGGCTGCTGCAGGTAGGGATGCAATGAACTAGGGCAAGGAGATATAGGACAAGAACTGAGGGCAAAAAAATTGTACAATGGCCAGTTCATAGTTACCACAGCACCCTTGACTAGTCCAGTCTCATGAAAGCCCTTACATAGTCATGAGAGTAGTTTGTTAGACATTTCCTAAATCATGGACGGAATTAGGTTTACTCAAAGCCAGGGTGTTGAATGGTGACACTAGATCAGTTAGGGAGTTTACGGAGTTAGTTACGATACCACGTGAGCATGAGTTTCTCGTATAAATGCTTGATGTATTGAATGAATCAATGTGTTGCTTTGATTTGCCATGAAAGGGCCATTTCAAGTGATCAGTTTGCTTGTCTTGTACCTGTATGATTGTATGTGTGACACGTAGTTAAACATGGGGGGGGGGGGAGGGGATATGTGTGAAACATATCAGGAGAGAAGTGTCACAACTAATTTTCCAATAAAGCATGTTTCTTGGTTGAACCAATATGGCCACTCCGAGCAAGAACGCCATGGTAGCAATCTTGCACCTAATTCCACCATGAAAATAGGTAATCTTTGTTAGATCACGCTCAAACTAAGTCCACATCTTGAGCTAAAAAATAGAACATAAGAAACATAGATATCAAGGGAACCACAACAAAAGCTCATAGTAGGAGGAGATGGAGCACCTATGAGGAAGATGAAGCAGCAACGCTTGGAGCAATGGCTGCAGCAGGGTAGGGATTCATTGGACAAGGTTCATGAGATATAGGACATGGAGCAACACACACACATATATGTATATATATATATATACACTATGTTTTGAAAATTCTTGTTACACTTCTGTTCCTGCCAACTATCCATATTTTTTGTACTCCTATATGCCTTTTTCTTTTTATGCATTCCGAAGGATACCGTAATTGGCTATCAGAAATAGGAAGTACTATGTAACATTTTTCATGACACTTCGAAATTGATATTTTGGGTGACACAACAAAAATGTGGCTAATTTTAAAGTTAAGCCATCCTTTTTTAAAAAGTGGGTTTTTTACACTTTGCTGACACAAGAGGACCTGTGATTTAAGGAAACTCCAAAAAATGTATGTTGTGCCCCGAGCAAGAGGAGGAGGAGCTCCTTTGAGAAAGATGAAATTAATCGGTGGCGCTTGGAGCAAGGGCTGCTGTTGGGTAGAGATGCATTGAACTAGGGCAAGGAGATATAGGACAAGAATTGAGGGCAAACAAGTTGTACAATGGTCAGTTCTTAGTTACCATATCACCCTTGACTGGTCCAGTCTCGTGAAAACCCTTACGTAGTCATGAGAGTAGTCTATCAAACATTTCCTCAATCATGGCAGGAATTTGGTTTACTCATAGCCATGGTGTTGAATGGTGGCACTAGATCGGTTAGGGAGTTTACAGAGTTACTCATGATACCACGTGAGCGTGAGTTTCTCGTATAAATGCTTGATGTAGTGAATGATTCAACGTGTTGCTTTGAGTTGCCATGAAAGAGCCATTTTGAGTGATCTGTTTGCTTGCCTTGTACCTGTATGTTTGTATGTGTGACACGTAGTAAGACTCAAGGGGGGGGGGGGTATGTGTGAGACATTTCAGGAGATAAGTGTCACAACTACTTTTCCAATAAAGCAGGTTTCTTGGTTGAACCAATATGGCCACTCCGAGCAAGAACGCCACAACAGCAATCTTACACTTGATTCCACCATGAAAATAGGTAATCTTTGCTACATCATGCTCAAGCTGAATCCACATCTAGAGGTAAAGAAAGAGAATGGATACATCATAGACATCAAAGGAACAGCAAGAGAAGCTCATAGGTGGAGGAGAAGGAGCACTGGTGAGGAAGATGAAGTAGCAGCGCTTGGAGCAATGGCTACAGTAGGATAGAGATTCATTGGACACGTTTCTTGAGATATAGGACATGGGGCAACACATATATATATTTACTATGTATTGAAAATTCTTGTTTGACACTTGTGTTCCTGCCAACTACCCATATTTTTTGTACTCCTATATGCCTTTTTCTTTTCATGCATTCTGAAGGATACCTTAATTGGATATCAGAAATAGGAAGTACTATGTAACATTTCTCATGGCACTATGAAATTGATATTTTGGGTGACACTACAAAAATGTGGCTAATTTTAAAGTTAAGTCATCATTTTTTAAAATGGGTTAATTACACTTTGCTGACACAAGAGGTCCTCTGATTTATGGAAACTCCAAAAATTGTATGTGGTGCTTCGAGCAAGAGGAGGAGGAGCTCCTATGAGAAAGATGAAATTGATGGGTGGCGCTTGGAGCAAGGGCTGCTGCAGGGTACGGATGCATTGAACTAGGGCAAGGAGATATATGACAAGAATCGAGAGAAAAAAAGTTGTACAATGACCAGTTCTTAGTTACCATAGCACCCTTGACTGGTACAGTCTCGTGGAAGCCCTTACATAGTCATGAGAGTAGTTTGTCAGACATTTCCTCAATCATGGCAGGAATTAGGTTTTCTCAAAGCCATGGTGTTGAATGGTGGCACTAGATAGGTTAGGGAGTTTACAGAGTTAGTCACGATACCACGTGAGCGTGAGTTTCTCGTATAAATGCTCGATGTATTGAATGAATCAATATATTGCTTTGAGTTGCCATGAAAGAGCCATTTCGAGATATCAGTTTGCTTGCCTTTTACCTGTGTATTTGTGTGTGCGACACGTAGTAAAACGTGGGGGGGGGGGGATATGTGTGAAACATATCAGGAGAGAAGTGTCATAACTACTTTTCCAATAAAGCAGGTTTCTTGGTCGAACCAATATGGCCACTCCGAGCAAGAACGCCATGGCAACAATCTTGCACCTACTTCCACCATGAAAATAGGTAATCTTTGTGAGATCCCCCTCAAGCTGAATCCACATCTAGAGCTAAAGAAGTAGAACATAAATAACATAGATATCAAAGGAACCACAAGAGAAGCTCTTAGGAGGAGAAGGAGCACCTATGAGAAAGATGAAGTAAGCGACGCTTGGTGCAATGGCTACAACAGGGTAGGGATTCATTGGACATGGATCATGAGATATAGGACATGGAGCAACACATATATATTTTTTCTATGTTTTGAAAATTCTTTTTTGACACTTGTGTTCCTGCCAACTACCCATATTTTTTGTACTCCTATATGCCTTTTCCTATTCATGCATTCCCAAGGATACCTTAATTGGCTATCAGAAATAAGAAGTATGTAACATTTCTCATGACACTCAAAAATTGTTTTTTAGGGTGACAATACAAAATTTGGCTAATTTTAAAATTAAACCATCATTTTTTAAAAAATATGGATGAACAAGAGGTCCCATGATTTAAGAAACTTCAAAAAAATGTATGTTGTGTCCCGAGCAAATGGAGGAGCAGAAGCTCCTATGAGAATGATGAAATTGTTGGGTGGCACTTGAAGCAAGGGCTATTGTAAGGTAGGGATGCAATGGACTAGGGCAAGGAGTTATAGGACAAGAATTGAGGGTAGAAAAGTTGTACAAAGGCAAGTTCTTTGTTACAATAGCACCCTTGACTGGTCCAGTCTCATGAAAGCCCTTACTTAGTCCTTAGAGTTGTTTGTCAGACATTTCCTTGGTAATGGCAGGAATTTGGTTGACTCAAAGCCATGCTATTGAATGGTGGCACTATATCGGTTAGGGAGTTTACGGAGTTAGTCATGATACCACTTGAACCTGAGTTACTCGTATAAATGCTTGATGTATTGAATGAATCAATGTGTTTCTTTGAGTTGCCCTGAAAGAGCCATTTGGAGTGATCAATCTACTTGCATTGTACCTATATGTTTCTATGTGCGGCACATAGTAACACTGGTGGGGGGGGGGGGAGGGTATGTGTGAAACACATCAAGAGAGAAGTGCCACAACTACTTTTCCAATAAAACATGTTTCTTAGTCGAACCAATATGGCCACTCCCAGCAAGAACATAGTGGCAACAATCTTGTACCCATTTCCATCACGAAAATAGGTAATCTTTGTTATATCAGGCTCAAGCTGAATCGACATGTAAATCTAAAGAAAGAGAACGAAAACAACAAAGACATCAAAGGAACCACAAGAGAAGCCCATTAGAGGAGGAGAAGGAGCACATGTTAGAAAGATGAAGTCGGCGATGCTTGGAGCAATGGCTGTAGTAGGTTAGGGATGCAATGGACATGGATCAGGAGATATAGGACATGGAGCAACACAAATATATTTTTCTATGTTTTGAAAATTCTTGTTTGACACTTGTGTTCCTACCAACTACCCATAATTTTGGTACTCCTATATGCCTTTTTCTATTCATGCATTCTGAAGGATACCTAAATTGGCTATCAGAAATAGGAAGTATGTAACATTTCTCATGAGACTCTGAAATTGATATTTAGGGCCACACTACAAATTATGGCTAATTTTAAAATTAAATAATCCTTTTTAAAAAAAATTGGGTGAACTACACTTTGCTCACACAAGGGGTCCAATTATTTAAGGAATCTCCAAAAATGTATATTGTGCCCCGAGCAAAGGGAGGAGGAGGAGCTCCTAGGAGAATGATGAAATTGATGGCTGGCACTTGGAGCAATGGCTACTGCAGGGTAAGGATGCAATGGACTAGGACAAGGTGATATAAGACAAGAATTGAGGGCAGAAAAGTTGTACAATGGCCAGTTCTTAGTTACCATAGCACCCTTGACTAGTCCAGTCATGTGAAAGCACTTATGTAGCCATGAGAGTTGTTTGTCAGACATTTCCTTGGTCAGGGCAAGAATTAGGTTGACTCAAATCCTTGTTGTTGAATGGTGGCAGTAGATCGGTTAGGGAGTTAGTCATGACACCACTTGAAAGTGTCTTCTATAAATGCTTGATGTGTTGAATAAATCGATGTGTTGATTTGAGTTGCCGTGAAGGAGCCATTTTCAATTATCAGTATGGTTGCTTTGTGCCTCTATGTTTGTATGTGCGGCACATAGTAAAACTTGGGAGAGGGCTATGTGTGAACCATATAAAGAGAGAAGTTGAGAGATTCAACTCTAAAATGCTTGACTGTTAGCTTCATTTCTGTCACTACAACTTTTACTATAAAGCTTGTTTCTTGGCCGAATCAGTATGGCTGCTCTCAGCTAGAACGTAATGGCAACATTCATACACCTGATTCCACCATGAATACAGGTAATCTTTGTTAGATCATGCTCAGGCTCAATCCACATCCAAGTCTAAAGAAAGAGAATGGAAACAATGCAGATAACAAAGGAACCAAAGAGAAGCAATAGGATGAGGAGAAGGAGCACCTGTGAGAAAGACAAAGTTGGCGGTGCTTGGAGCAATGGCTGCTATAGGGTAGGGATGCAATGGACATGGATTAGGAGATATAGGACATGGAGCAACACATACATAATTTTTCTATGTTTTGCAAATTCGTGTGTGACACTTGTGTTCCTGCCAACCACCCATATTTTTCATTTTCCTATAATTCGACTTCCTTAGTGTCCACTGGAGCTCTAATTAGTCAACAATGAAGTTTCAAATCATAGAGGCGATGGGAGTCCATCCGTACGTGGGTCCATTTCTTCTTTTGTGGGCAACTAGTGCTAGCTTGCTTGGATGGAATCTAGGTCTCCTTCCGGCTCCTGATTTGCTTTCTCCCTCAATTGCATCTGCTTCTCGCTCATCGATCCCTAGCTAGCTCCTCCTGATCTCTCGACACTTGAACCTGTGCTGCCTGGACACTATTGGGGGAACAACGGCAGGAGTTGGGGAAGAAGGCAAGCTCTAGCCAGGGAGCGCAACGAGAGAGCAGCACAGGCGCAAGGTACAAGGACAAGGAGCTCGTTGACGATGTTGATACCAGTAGGCGTGCTCGTTGAACCACTTCACTAACCTGGCCGCAGGGTTGTTTGTCAGATCCGTTTCAATTGTATGCTAAAGGGTCATCCGCGCTTGCTCTTCATTGCTGGTTCAAAAATAACCGGCAATTATAATATATCACTACCAGTTTAGAAGCTCCAGGTGAACATTAAAAGCTGAGCCAACAAGAGCCGACAGTGATAGTGATTATCACTGCCGGTTTATGTAATATCATTGCTGGTTCATGTAATAACCCGGCACTGATATTCAATTATCACTGCCGGTTCTAGCTATGAAATAGTAGTGATATTAGTTCACCAAAAGACGTGCCTTTAATAACCGACAGTGATAATAGCTATCACTACAGTTGTATATAAGAACCAATAGTGATATACAAAAATCCACATGTCTTCATGTGCACGCTTGCGAGGCTTCTCCCAAGCGCCTTTAAATGTTGCTCTCAGACTTGATTGCAACTCTCACACTCGATCATCGCTCTCTCACTCGCTCTTGCTCTGACCCTCTCCCCTTCCACTGCTGCCCCCGTTCGACGGATCAATCATGGCCAACTTCACCGCCACCTTCTCCAGCCATGCCTCCCACACCCGATGTCAACCAAGGAGGAGGAGGAGACCCTATCGGCGTGGTCATCAGACGAGGTGTCTACAACCTTGGACTCCAGCGACTCGTCGGGGTCCCCCTTTGAAGACAAGGTGTGTGACTTCTTTGTGGACGAGCCAAAGGCTAAGAAGCCCCAGTCGAGCTTGGAGGAGGTGGAAGAGGAGGAGGAGACTGGCGACAATGGTTGGGCCAGTGATGACTTCGGCGAAGGCGATAGCAACGACGCCAAGGACAAGGATGAGGATAATGATGATGGCGATGATAGCGACAACGATGACTACTACTTCTTCATCGTCGTCAGTGATATATACAGTCAATGCCGATTCTATAATCGATAGTGATAATTATGGATTATCACTGCCAGTTTAAAAACCGATAGTAATGTAGTTTTTGAATCGACAGTGATGACTTTTTTTTAGTAGTGCCACCGCGATCTGCATGGGTGGTCTGTAAAGGAGAGGAGAGGAAGAAGAAAGAGGAGAAGGAATTGTAAAATAAGCTGGCACACACGGTCTCAACCCATGAGTTTCCACCCATTTCGAGTGCTAGTGTCTAATCGTAACCCCAACCAATCCAACCAGATAATAAAACAAGCCAACCTGATTTTCAATTGAGCCCGCTTCAACTCAACCCAAAGAAACCCAACCCATTGAACCCAAACAAACCTGCCCCATTAGCAGGCCTATTCATAATATTGCTATATTTTGCATACATTTCATATAAATAATGAGCGGTCAAAATTACGTGTTGGTAACCGTATCGATATCCAAAACGATACTCTTTATATGATCAGAGAATGTGTATTATATGGTACAATGACTACGTACGTGTCATCAATAGATCAATATGTGTCAGCCGGTTTCACAAGTTATTTAATAAAGATTCTCTTCTAATTGCCGATTCGATATAAGTGAAGTAAACAGAGCAATAGTTCGAGCGAAGCATAGCTACGAATGACTCCAGTCGAAGTTTACATAAGTTTCCAGATATATTTTAGCTTTTGCAGTACAAGGTATGAAGTTCATTCATGTATATGCCTGTAGGGATGACCTGCCACTGTATATTGGTATATATCATGTCTACATTTGTATGAACTGACCAGTAGGTCTATATATGTGGATATGCTTATATATCATCTAAGAGCATGCTCTTTCTACTTAATCATGTGTGAATGATACAGCTGTGTATTATATCTGTTTGCACTAGCTACTGATCAATGACTAGTGCAGCAGACGACACTAGTACAGAAATGGTTCTCAGTGCCGGCTCAAAAATACTATTAGTGATGGGTTTTTAACTGGTACTGATAATGAATATCAGCGCCGGTCCATAAAAAGGAACTGGTACTGATACTCAGACTGTCAATGTCGGTTTCTGGTAAAAACCGGTACTGATAGTCTCCTTATCAGTGACGACTTTCTGTCATGAGCTGGCACTGATGGCCCCTCCCCTATACAGAATCAAGCCGTTGCCGGTAACATCACAAATAATATCACATACATCACGTACAATAAGATAAATATGTATTCAAATTTCACATGCACGTATAATCTTCTAAGCTTATATAAGCTCACATACAAACATAATTCATTCGTATCTTATCTCATTTATACATATGTAACCATGTTATTTGACATGTCATTGACTAGAGTTCATAACTAAGACATGTTTACAATAAAAGTTCATAATTAATACAAGTATGCAAAAAAAGGTAAGAAGCGATATCATTCAATTCTTCTTGTTGATCGAAGACCCTGAACTACGCCTTTTGCCTTGAGAAGAATCAGTTAATGAACTCCACGTGCTAGGTGAAGGGATGGCTTCCGAATAGCATCGTTTAAAAATATGGTATCACCTGGACTCTAGAATGACTTGGTTATTGGTAAACCTGCAGAGTTGTTTTTGAATTTCGTTGATTCCAGCTTGAGGTCTTGAAATTACGAGAATTGAAAAAATTAATCTATTTGAACACGAGTAGGAACTGAAAATTAATCATCAATATGTATACCACTTATCTCAGCATTGATAATGGTACTATAATTGTTTTCGATCCATATATGCATGAAGTCACATACATAATAGGCACATAAATTATTGCCCTCTGTTTGAATCTTACAAGGAGAGTTGGTTATGACTTTCCATTCCTTCCAGAATGGAAAGTGACATCCTTTCCTCTTGTCGTAGCGCATATACATCCTGTATGTGTACGATTATTCACTAGACTTAGATTCAATCAATTTGAAGTTTAGTAAAGCATTAATGAAATGATTAGTTTACCTTTGTAGCAAGTCCATGACGGATTGGTATTCAGCTACTTGGTTTCTTTTCGTGTTGAGGACAACAATACTGATATAGTCAGTCTCCATGACAAAGAGGGCCCAATGAAAACTACACATATGTCACCATAGGAAATTAATCCTAAGTCCTAATATCGTGATGCTCAAAAAGAGTAGAACAAACATGGAGGAAAATACGTACCCAAAGTTATAAGATAAAAGTATGTATCTCTTTAATTGAAACTTTTAAATAAAATCAAGTGCATAATCCTCGTTTGCTTGTGGTTGCATGGTGATCATTGTCTGATTTATTTTCATTGGGCCGAGGAATCCTACTTCAGTGATGCCTTTTTGACATACATAAGAAGTTAGGACTTGTATGTATCTCCATTCTACATACATAAGAAGTTAAGGCATTCAGTCTAATGATACAAGAATATATACTGTGAATTATACATATATGATACTTATAGAGTCTATAAACTTATTTTGTGGGGAAAAGAAAAAGAAATACCCCCGCACACACACATACAAACCTATTGTGTTTAAAACACAGCCTTCTAAACCGATTACTTCACAGTCTTCAATTGTCAATACTGGACATGTTACCCCCTTGAGGCCATTTCACACCGGTTTTAATCCAGCGCGGCATTAATATGGGCTGGTTTTAGATGACATGGCAACCCAATCAGCATAATCTTCAGATACAATTCTAAGATATGATGGGACCCATATGTAAACCTTGAAGTCCAATCTTCTTCATTTCCCCCTTACCTTTCTTCTCAGCTGGTAGTGCAAAAAGATGCAAATCACATTATATCAATTTACAGATGCAAAAAGATTTGAAATATTATAATATCGCACAGAACAGTTTGAATGGAAATGGGAGGTGGGTATAATTATCTCTTCGGGAGAACAAATCAAGGTGGAATAATTTTGCATGTTAACATTAGCTTAATTACATATTCTCCTTTCAATTTGTTTTGTTCCAAGACCAGCTAAATCACCACATAAGAGAATAAAAAAGCATTATTGCAAGTGGAATGACTATACTACACAATGTAATATCGAAGTAATATCCAATCATTTGCATCAACAGAATTAGCGACGCAAAACCACCACATAAGAGAATAAAAATGTATGAGTCCTCTAACTAAATCTACGAGTCAGAATTCCTAGTGCTAAAGAATTCATGGAAGAATTTTCTAACCAAATCTACTGTGTTCAAAGATGAAATTATCATCCATGAAATTGTTCTCTACTTTGATCATCTCAAATGGAAAAATCTAAGAAGGGATGTGGGGAGGTGGCCAGGGTAGTGCACCATGTACGGTGTACCTGGTTTTGGGGTTGTGGCCTGGATAGGTGGAGGTGACTTTGGGCTAGGAGGAGGGTGACGATGGTGGCATCGGGGACGGCAGGGTTTCGGAGACGGCGATGGGGATGAGGATGGTGGCGTTGGGGACACAGCAGAGCTCCATGGATGGTGGGGCTTCGGGGATGGGAATGGCTTCGGGGACCGAGACGGCGGGGCTCTAGGGATGGCGACATAGGGGACGGGATGGCGGCATAGGGGACGAGACGGTGGCGTCGGGGAGGTAGTGGAACCAGCAAGCATGTAAGGGAGGAGTGGAGAGGCTATGGCTAAGTCCTGGTATATATAGGGATAGAGTATCAATACCAGTTGTATACCCAAGTCGGCACTGATATTTTTTTTTGATAAAATATTTTGCTGTATATCTAGGCCTATAATTTATTGTATATTAGGGTTCATATTAGATCTATAATTTGTGTAGTACTTAATCATTATTTTTTTTGTAGGAACTAATTTATTGTATATTTATGTTTGTAATTTATTTGTACTAATTAAAGTACAAATGATAGCTGTAAACTTTTTACTTAATACAAAATAAAGCATATTCTTACTTGATACATGTCATTGATACAAATTACAGTGAATCCTAAATTAATTATTACATCAGAGCTAGTTTCATTTAACAATTATAGCTTTGTTATGATCGTAGCATATGTATGTAGGTTCCTCCGTATCATCAATGAGAGGTAGGTCGACATTCTCTCTGAAAGGAGGCATGTCGTCGAATGGATTGTAGTCTTCCTCGTCGACAACATCCTCAACACTGACAATCTTTCTTTTTTCCTTGAAGAACCACATGGTGCTCCACCTTGTTAACTGAGTTCGTGTCCTTTACATAGAAAATTTGAGTAACCTGTTTGGCAAGAACAAATGGTTCTTGTCTGTATCCAATGAGTTTGAAATTGATGGTAGTCATACCATACTTGTCAGTATTCACTCCACCTGAGAGTCTAACCCGTTGGCCCTGGAAGAGGGGGATCTTCAACTGTTCTCCATATTGAAGCTCTCAAATTTCCATTATGAATCCATAGTATGTTTTCCTATTGCAATTGTGGTCGTAGGCATCAATACGGACACCACTATTTTAGTTAGTGCTCTTGTTGTCTTGTGCTCTCGTATAAAATGTATAGTTGTTAATGTCATATGCTTTGTATGTACAAATCCTAGTTAACTGCCCATTAGCGGAAACAAAAGAGAAACTACGTAGAGGAAACAAAAGCTAAACATAGCAAAATATGGGTGAAGCCATATGCCCTTAGGATTTACCCCAAAAGTGTGACCTCTGAGTAGTTGACTACTCATTCCCGCTGTTAGGATCAGTAGGTGTGAAGTAGCCAAACACCGCCTATTCCTCACATACAAAACATGTAGAGCAGCTGAGTACGAAGGTACTCACAAGACTTAATCCATATATGGTACATATAAATAACCTCACTCCAAGGATTATGCATTGGGTCATTAACAAGGAAAAAGGCCACAAGGTTGATTAAAACATATGCGCCCGCAACCTAGACACATATGTGTGAGCATCTAAACATAACAAACATACCCTTCCAAACCTGTAACTACCAACCTGCACATAAATGTAAATGGAATCAAAGTAATACATCAATAGCCAGCCATCAACATTACCCAACATACCATCCATACCACCATCCCACATTCGTAACTCTACGACCGATGCAAATGGACATAAGCATGCTCATGACCGAGAGCGTGGCAATTTGAATTGTTTTTATACCCTGCAGAGGGTACTCCTTTACCTACACGACTCGAAGACCATACGGCTCACATTTCTACACCAGCCCACGCGAGGGGTACTTGTGTCAACCTTTCCCAATAAACCCCAACCATTTGATCATGCACCGATAGGTGCAGGGGTTATCTAGAACTGCTTCCGGAGCAAACTGGATACCCATACAAGTCCACTCACTCACACCATCGACTGCACGCCAAAATGCCACATCTACAAAGGTATTCGGCTTATCATTCCCATATGCGACATGTAGTAAGCATGGAAAGTGCTAAAGTCAACTGCACCGATAGACGGTGCTTTACCGATGCAAAGCGGTTTATGGTGCCCGGGAACCTCTCCCGAACTACCCCAAAGAACTCCTCCGGGACAGAAGACACCCCTAATACCGCTCACATCTTGTCTCATCTTCACATATCATCCAACCATTGACATCATAATCAATATTCGTGAACAATAAGTAAGCCCTAAGCTTGTGAATAATGGTTGCACCATTGCTCAACTTCTACCAAGGACCTATGTATTGCTAAGCATTTCAAATAACTTTCAAGTTAGACATCAACAATGTTATCAAGGCTACAAGGATATAGATCATCAAATAACCAAGGTAGAACAATGCATCTTATAGGTTCTACCCATATAAGCCCGATATCGACTCATTGAACATGCAAACTTAAATAAAGCATAGTTTATCAAATTTAGACTCCACGGTTAAAATCAAAGGGTGCAATATGCTTAGATTCTTGCCTTGCTACTCTGGGGTTTGCCTGATACTTCCCACAGAACACTCGCAAAACTCTGGAAGGTTGGCATCGCCTTCACTCGCATGGACCGGCGATGCAACACCCTCTAAATCAATCAAAATGCAATGCATAAACAAATGAATGATGGAAAAATGCGCAAATGATGCATTCTTGAAGTATAATAGAGCGTTGAGCTTCAAAAACATTTGCAAAAGACCACTAAGTGATTAGGGTTTTAATGTTTGAAACCCTGAACAAGGTAACCTAAGTATACCTAACTTTAACAAGCTGGCAGTCAGACCGATGTAGAGGTGGCGGTCTGACCGGTAGCCAACAGAGAGTTTTGCCCTCTGACGGTCTGACCATAGGTATGGTGGTTGACAGACCACCCACCAACGGTCAGACCGGCACAAGTGGCGGTTAGACTCCTGTATAAGTTTTTAACTTGGATTCTCTGGTCCCAACTAGCGGTCAGACCGACCCTAGCGGCGGTTAGACCGCCAGACCTTGCCGGCCCTAGGGGATAGCTCACCTCAGCTTATGGAAGCTTTCTATTGGATTGGAATGCTCTGTGGAGGCTCCGATTCGTGGATTGACTCCCGAAGTGGTGGTGAAGCTTGCGGGTTATGAACGGGTCTCCGACGAGGGAGAAGAGGGGGGAAACTTGGGGAAGTCCTCCGGGAAGCTCGTGGGAGTTCCCACCTCTGATCTTCGGCTTTCGAATGTGGCGAGTAGAGCTCTTTTTCTCTCTCTAGGGTCTAGTGGAGAGAGGGAGAGTGAGAGAAAAGTGAGAGGGGAGATCAAAAGAAAGTGATCGATCCACTTAACCCGAGCCTCTATGTGCTGGTGGTCAGACTGCGAACTCGGGCGGTCAGACCGCGGGAAATCCACGTGGTAACCTACATGGCAATGCACCTGGCTGTCAGACCATGAGGGGGTTCTTTGGCTGAAATTTTCCTAAGTCTCCATTCATCATCCTCCTTCTATTTTTTTTTCCTTCTCCAAGGTATGCAGGGATTCTCCAAAGTGCTATAAACCATCTCTAAGGTGTTTGAGACATGTTTAACTGGTTTTTGATAGACAAACATATGCAAGAACATGTGATGATGATTATGCATTCCTAATTATGTAATTAGCATTTTGGGACATGACAAACCTCCCTCCCACCCTTAAGAAGAATCTCGTCCCAAGATTCGATAGCCTTAGGTAGAAGGTGCTAGCGATGAAATGGAAAAGAATTCTCTACTATTGGGGAAAGAATCACATTGACCTTCATCGATAGAATGAAAAGACAGCAGGGAACCTTCACATGAGCTGGTGGTCAGACCGTAGCTAGGCCCGGTCAAACCATGGCTCGGTTAAACTGCGGTGATGGCAGTTTGACCGAAATCTATACAAAGAGTTTTGAGCTCCTACGGTCAGACCGACGGTGTGGTGATGGTCAGACCACCAACCACAGTCCAATCGCGGGCCTTGGGCGGTTAGACCACCTATGGAGCAGAGAGTTTTGAGTTTCACACGATACTGGCGGTCAGATCGATAGACCAACAGCGGTCAGATCGCTAGGAGAATGACTGTCCCAATTGGGTGGTTTTTAGGTACAAACCTTTGGAACAAAACTTCCATTCGACATAGCGATGAATATAGACATGTGACATGTCCCAATGTGCAAAAATTACACAGTATTTACAAGTCATAAAAAAGTTTGGGATATTTGGAGCAGATTTTATCCTCATGCTCCCAAGTCTCTTCATCTTCGATGTGGTTGCTCCATTGGACTTTGATGAACTTAATCGAATGCCGCTGAGTTTTGTGTTTCGCTTCATCCAAGATTCGGATTGGTCGCTCATAATACGAAAGATCCGGCTACAACTCTTGGTTTGCAACTTTGATCACTTCTGTTAAAAGTCGAAGGCATTTCTTCAATTGCGACACGTGAAAGACATTGTGAATGGCGGAGAGGGATGGAGGAAAGTCCAATTGATAGGCCACCTCTCCACGCCGGGCAACAATATGGAATGGTCCCACATATCGAGGTACTAGCTTTCCTCTGACTTGAAAGCGTTGAACTCCTTTGAGTGGAGAAACCTTGAGATACGTAAAGTCTCCAATCTCGAACACAAGTTCTCTCCGGCGGTGATCCGCATAGCTCTTCTGTCGTGACTGAGGCATGAGAAGACACATTCAAATAGTCAGAACATGCTCTTCTGCCTCCTTCACCAAATCCAGGCCTAGAAAAGCTCTTTCACCGGATTCTGACCAATTCAATGGCGTTTAGCATCTACGACCATAGGGAGCTTCAAATGGGGACATCTCAATACTTGATTGATAGCTATTGTTCTATGAGAACTCGGTGAATGGCAAGAATATCTCTCACTTCTTTCCATAAGTGAGAGCACAAGCTTGAAGCATGTTCTCCAGAATCTGATTCACCCTCTCTGTGTGACCATCAGCCTGGGGGTGGTAAGCGGTGCTGTGGAAGAGCTCGGTTCCCATAGTTTTATGAAGGTTCCTCTAGAATGAGAAGTGAACTGAGTGCCTCAATCAAAAATGATCTTCTTCTGAATCTCATGGAGGCAAACAATCCGAGTGAGGTACAGCTCCACATATCACCTGACCGAATACGTGGTCTTGATGGGGGAGGAAATGAGCAGACTTTGTCAATTGTTCCACAATGACCCAAATCGAGTCGTAGCCTTGAGAAGTCTTCGGCAATCTAGGAATAAAATCCATTCCGATCTCCTCCCACTTCCAGGAGGGAAGAGGCAAAGGCTGGAAGGTACCAGCTGGCTTGAGATGTTCGGCCTTCACCCTTCGGTAGACATCACACTCAGCAACATATCGAGCGATCTCCCGCTTCATGCGAGTTCACCAAAATCTGGGCTTGAGGTCTTGGTACATCTTAGTACTCCCCGGATGAATGGATATCAAAGAGTCATGAGCTTCATCCAGAATTTTCTTCCTTAATGCGCCGACTCTCAGAACCACTAGCCGGTTCCCAAACCATAAGACACCTTGATCGTCCTCAAAGAAATAGATAGCCCTGCCTTCTTTCATTTTGTCTTGGATTCAGGCCATGCCCTTGTCATCCTTCTGAACTGCTTTGATGTCATCCAGGAGGGTGGATTTGATCTCCAAATTTGCAAGAAATCCCTCCGGGACCATCTTGAGTACAAACCGTAAAAAATCATAAGAAAGTGTGGTGACACTAGGCTGGAGCAAGAGGAAAATACATCGAGCCTTTCGACTCAGCTCATCAGCAACCACATTCACCTTGCCAGGATGATAATGCACTTCTAGCTCATAATCCTTGATCAACTCGATCCATCTTCCCTATCTCATGTTTAGATCAGCTTGAGTGCAGATGTATTCGAGACGTTTGTGATCCGTATAGATACGGCATAAATTGCACAACAGATAATGGCATCAAATCTTCAGAGCTTGCACTACTGCCGCAAGCTCTAAGTCATGGGTTAGGTAGTTCTCTTCATGGTTCTTCAACTGATATGAGGCATAAGCCACAACTCTACTCTTTTGCATAAGGACACAGCCGAGGCCTATGCAGGAGGCATCACAATAGACGTCGAAACCTTTGTCTACTTCAAGTTGAGCAAGATCAGGAGCGGTCGTGAGTAGTTTCTTCAAGGTTTGAAAAGCTGACTCACATTCACTCGACCACTCAAACACACTCCCTTGCTTCAATAGCTTAGTCATTGGCTTCGCAATCTTAGAGAAATTCTCGATGAATCGGCGGTAATAGCCTGCAAGTCCGAGAAAACTCCAGATATCAGTGACATTTTTAGGTTGAATCCAATTGAGAATATCCTGCACCGTTCTCAGGTCAACTGTGACACCATTTTCAGACAACACATGACCTAGAAAAGTGACTTCTCTAAGCTAAAACTCGCACTTGCTAAACTTGGCATATAGTTGGTGATCTCGAAGGCGGCCAAACACAACACTGAGGTGCTCTACATGCTCTTCCTCAGTCTTGGAGTATATAAGAATGTCATCGACAAAAACCATGACAAACTAGTCAAGTTCCTCAATAAACACAATGTTCATCAAATACATGGAGAATACCGGCACATTCATCAAGCTGAAGGACATGACAGTGAACTCATAAAGCACATAGCGGGTAGAGAAAGCTGTCTTTGGAATATCCTCCGGTCAAACCTTGATTTGATGATAGCCTAGTCTCAAGACAATGTTCGAGAAAACCTGGGCAGCGGTCAATTGATCGAACAGAATATTGATCCTGGGAAGCGGATACTTATTCTTGACCGTGACCTCATTCAACGGATGGTAATCAATACACATCCACAGAGTACCATCCTTTTTCTTCACAAAGAGTGCCGGCCATCCCCAACATGAGGAGCTCGGGCAAATGAAACCCTTTGAAAGCAACTCTTGAATTTATTTCTTCAACTCGGCTAACTCATTTGGCGGCATCTTATAAGACTTCTTTGAAATTGGGGCTGTTCCGGGAAAAAGATCAATTGAGAATTCCACCGCTCGGTTGGGCGGCATTCCTGGCAACTCTTCTGGGAAGACATCAGGAAATTCACAAACGATCAGAATACTCAGAAGATCCGTGGCTGAGATGACTTTTAGGGTATAAAAGCAAGGATGGATCTCCTTAAGCTTCAAATGTACTTGTTTGCCAGATTTGTCATTAAGAGTGACAGTCCTATGAGCACAATCAATAACGGCCTTATTTTTGGCAAGCCAATTCATTCCCAATATGGCATCCACTCCTCTAGTATCTAGCAGGATCAAGTTTGCAGAAACTGAACTCCCTCAATTAGAATCTCAGCCAAAGGAACGACACGGTTGGTTCTCAACAATGCACCGGGTGCATCAATATGATAAGAGGAAGATAAAATCTTGGTGACCATGTTGTGACTCGAGATGTAACTCTCCTTGACAAAACAATGAGATGCACCAAAAGCAAAAAGCACAATTGTAGGGCATGAATTCACAAATAACATACCCATCAACACGTTGTCTTCCTCCTGAGCTTCCTTGGCAATGGTGTAGCGCACTAGGCCCTGCTTGGGGAGATGCGTAGCTTGGGAGGCTTACTGAGGGGGTTAAGCTGATAGTGATGGCCTTGGAGCAGTCACCATGGCGAGGTTTCCGATAAGGTCAATTGTGTGCATAATGCCTGACACACCCACAGTTGTAGCACGGGCCATCGGGGGTCACCAGTAACACTCGCTTGAGAACCAGTAGGTCTTGGAGGCCGTCCTTGAGGAACGGAGAAGGATGGATGCCGCACCATCCACATCGACCGTGGAGTAGTCGAGGCCAAAATGTGAGATGGAGGGGGTTGACTCTCTATCTGTGCTCGTTAAGAGCCCCTGCCCATGGAAGGCGACAGAACCTTTTTGCGCTTCTTCTCCTCCTGGTGGTTCTTCAACTTGAACTCCATCGTGAGAGAGGCGCTCACTAGCTTGTTGAAGTTGGCGAAATCATGCACCGATAGCGGGTCTTGCATCTTAGAGTTGAGGCTATTCACAAAATACTATTGCCTCCACACATCAGTGTTGACCTCATCGTGAGCATACTGTGCAAGGTAGTTGAACACCTGCACATACTCCATCACCGATCTGCCTCCTTGCTTGAGGTCCATAAACTCTTGCCTCTTGATCTCCATAAGGCCTTTAGGAATATGAATGTCACAAAATGCCTGGCCGAACTCCTCCTAAGACACCTGGTGATTGGCAGGGTGCATGGCCAGAAAGTTGGACCAACACACATCCACCGTGCCTTGGAGCTTATGGGTGGCAAAGAGCGCCTTCTCGTAGTCCTCGCACCGATGGAGCATGAGATTCTACTCGATGATGAGAAGCCAATGATTAGTGTCAAGGGGGTCCTCAGCACGTGTGAAGGTAGGCAGCTAGGTCCGTAGAAAATCTGAGAAGTCATCTCAGCACCCAGTCCCACCTCCTACATGAGGGGCCATATTGCACACGAGAGCCTCGAGGAGCGCTATCTGGGCTTGGCAGATTTGTTCGATCTGCATAAGAACATACGCCATACTCAATGGTGGAGGCTATTGGAACCCTCAGGAAGGTCTCCAAGATTTTGGCGGGTTCTCATCCTATTGTGACGATAAAGTGAAGAGGGAAAAGTCAAATTCTGGCTTAGTATAATAGCATTAGCCGGATATCATTTACTTGGACCCATAACACCGTGTATTTCAAAAAAAAAAACATGCATATGAGCTATAGGACATGAATGTGTGCTAGATTCCTATCTACATGTTTCTTTCTCGAACACGTCTCTCCGTAACAAACATCAATGTCGTAGGCATTCATACATACAATAGTTTTGAACCATCACCCTTCGCGCTACCTTTTATTTCTCGTGTGAGCGGTGTGAGTTGCATAAGCACCGATTCATACGCTGTTGCCAATGTATTCCCGTCCTGTATCGTCGCTTTACGGGATACCCCATGTAAACACCACATCAGTAGACTATCATATCTACCATCATATGGTGGATGTTCATACATTATTGCTAACATATTCACTTCCCATACAATCGCCGTACATAGCACACCAGGCCCCGACCTCACACTGGTTGAGCCCCTGATATTTACCGCCATCGGGATGTGTCCTAACTTTTTTGTCAATGCAACATGATTCATGAAAAGGAACAGCCCAATATGAAACTAAATGACATGAGCATCACAGACAACAACGCATTACACTTAGGAGCATAATATGGAAAGTTCATACATATTAATCATGAGGAGGCATGAAAGAAACTTTTGTGGGTTCCTTAGTGGATTTGACACTTTACTAACCCACGTTCTAAGTGTTTTTAGACTACTTCATTAAACTAGACTCTAATACCAGCTATGGGGGAACCGTCCAAATAATATTCTAGTTAATAACCAAGTCGATCATCTATATAATCACGACTTCAACTATTAACCAGAATATCATCCCGATAGTCCCGACACATGTTTTGTGCCCAAGATCGGAAAACATGCCTTTCCAACATAAGCAATCACAACAAAGCTTAATAAAGAGCGAGTAATTAAATTATATTACAAGTTCTTAAGCATTTAAAAGTTTAAGAATTTACAACAAAAGAGATCTAGGAAGATACTAAAACTGATCAACTCCTAGCCAAAAGAGAAACTACGCAGCAGAAATAAAAGCTAAAGATAGCAAAAGATGGGTGAAACCATATGTCCTTAGGCTTCACCCCAAAAGCGTGACCTCCGAGTAGTTTCCTACTCATTCCCGCTGCTAGCATCGATGAGTGTGAAGTAGCCAAATACCGCCTCTTCCTCACCTGCAAAACTTATAGAGCAGCTGAGTACGGAGGCACTCGCAAGACTTAATTCATATAGGGTACATATAAATAACCCGACTCCAAGGATTATGCATTGGGCCATTAGCAAGGAAAAAGGCCACAATGTTGATTAAAACATATGTGTCCACAACCTAGACACATATGTGTGAGCATCTAAATATAACCAATATACCCTTCAAAACCTGTAACTACCAACCTACACATAAATGTAAATGGAACCATAGTAATACATTAATAGCAAGCTATCAACATTACCCAACATACCATCCATACCATCATCCCACATTCATAACTCTACGACCGATACAAATGGACAGAAGCATGCTCATGACCGAGAGCGCGGTAATTTGAATTGTTTTTACACCCTGCACGGGGTACTCCTTTATCTACACGACTCGAGG
Organism: Phragmites australis; assembly: GCF_958298935.1. Taxonomy (NCBI): domain Eukaryota; kingdom Viridiplantae; phylum Streptophyta; class Magnoliopsida; order Poales; family Poaceae; genus Phragmites; species Phragmites australis. The sequence goes on from NC_084936.1 coordinate 8,272,263, forward strand.
ACCATACGGCTCATGTGTCAACACTAGGCCCACGTGAGGGGGTACTTGTGTCAACTTTTTCCAATAAGCCCCAACCATTTGATCATGCGCTGATACGTGCGGGGTTATCCAGAACCACTCCCTGAGCAAACTGGATACCCCTACAAGCCTGCTCGCTCACACCATCGACTTGCATGCCAAAATGGCCACAACTACAAAGGTATTCAGCTTCTTGTTGCCATATGAGACATGTAGTAAGCACGGAAAGTGCTAAAGCCAACTGTACCGACAGACAGTGCTTAACCGATGCAAAGCGGTTTATGGTGCCCGGGATCCTCTCCCGATTTACCCCAAAGAACTCCTCCAGGGTAGAAGACACCCCTAGTACCGCTCACATCTCATCTCATCCTCACATCTCATCCAACCATCGACATCATAATCAATATTCTTGAACAATAAGTAAGCCTTAAGCTCGCAAACAATGGTTGCACCATCACTCGACTTCTACCGAGGATCTATGTATTGCTAAGCATTTTGAATAAATTTCAAGTTAAGCATCAACAATGTTATCAAAGCTACAAGGATATAGATCATCAAATAACCAAGGTAGGACAATGCATCATATAGGTTCTACCCATATAAGTCCGACATCGACTCCTTGAACATGCAAACTAACATAAAGCATAGTTTATTAATTTTAGACTCCACAATTCAAATCAAAGGGTATGCTTAGATGCTTGACTTGCTGCTCTGAGGTTTCCTTGATACTTCCCGCACAACACTCATAAAACTTTGGAAGGATGGTGTCACCTTCACGCACTTGGACCGACGGCACAACACCCTCTAAACGAATCAAAATGCAATGCATAAACAAATGAACAACAGTAAAACACGCAAATGATGCATGCTTGAAGTAAAATAGAGCGTCGAGCTTCAAAAACACAAGTGATTAGGGTTTGAAAGTTTGAAACCCCAGACAAGGTAACCTAAGTATACTTGGCTTTAACAGGCTAGCGGTTAGACCGACGTAGAGGTGGCGATCTGACCGGCGGCCAACAGAGAGTTTTGGCCTCTAACGGTCTAACCATAGGCATAGTGGTGGTCAGACCGCCCACCTATGGTCTGACCGACCTAAGTGGTAGTTAGACTCCTGTATAAGTTTTCAACTCGGATTCTCTGGTCCCAATTGGCAGTCAGGCTAGCCCTAGCGGCAATCAGACTGCCAGATCTTACAGGCAGTTCCTTTGCGGGGTCGCTGGCGAGGATTCTGGTGAAACCTTCAACACCGAAGGGTACCAAAATTCTCTATGGGACTAGTGGATTGTTTCTAAAGTGATTTGGACATCATTCACTGAGCCAAACTCAAAAATACCTCATGGATTGGATGTAGGCTAGGTTGAACTTGGGCCTAAATGATATGAGGGTCGAATCGAGCTCGGAAACAATAGGGAAACGGTAGGGGATAGCTCACATCAGCTTATGGAAGCTTTCTGTTGGATTGGAATGCTCCGGGAGGCTCCGTTTCACGGATCGGCTCCCGGAGTGATAGTGAAGCTTGTGGTCAATGAACGGGTCTCCGGCGAGGGAGAAGAGGGGAAAACATGGGGAAGTCCTCCGAGAAGCACATGAGAGTTCCCACCTCTGATCTCTGGCCTTCAAACGCGACGAGTAGAGCTCTCTTTCTCTCTCTAGGGTCAGGTGGAGAGAGGGAGAGTGAGAGAAAAGTGAGAGGGAGAGAGCAAAAGAAAGTGATTGATCCACTTAACTCGAGCTTCTGTGTGCTGGCGGTCAAACAACGAGCTCGGGCGGTCAGACCATGGGAAATCCATGTGGCAGCCCACGTGGCAGCGCACAGACTGCAGGTGAAACCAGATAGACCGCGAAGGGGTTCTTTTGCTGAAATTTTCCTAAGTCTCCCCTCATCATCCTCTTTCTATTCTTTTCTTCTCCTGGGTATGTAGGGATTCTCCAAAGTGCTCTAAACTATCTCTAAGGTGTTTGAGACATGTTTAACTGGTTTTTCATAGACAAACACGTGCAAGCACATACGATGACGATTATGCATGCCTAATTACATAATTAGCATTTTGGGTCGTGATAGCGGTGGTTTGGTGGTGGCTCGAGGCTCGTCTTAGGCGTTGCAGCCTATGGGGGCTTTTCGGGGCAATGCGCTCTCGCGTTGGTAGCAATCGTAGCTGTTGCGGCTTAGCGTCAATGCAGGTGTGGGGGGTGGGGATTCATGAGCATAAGCTCAAGTCGACAATCTACTGGTGCTAATGTTGATGACGCCCGTGTGCACCATTTCCTCCCTGGAGGTGATATTGTGGCGTCTCTCCCACCCTTGGGGCATTTCTAGGTGAAAACCTTGCCTTAGTTTCTGGTTGGGCGATAGCGGCGTTGACGTCGCTACCTTTCTGAAGGTGTCATCTCTGTAAGCCCTTCTACACTCATTGGCAACAACTGGTTCTTCTGTTCGGGGTGTATCGCATCATCGATGCCTCTAACTTCTTTTGCAGGATGGCCCCTACGCCTCCGCTTGGTGCGATGGCATTTCCAGTTCATGTGGCATTCTCAATTTCAGTTGCTGCCTGATGCACACTCCTCTGAAGTGACGTGCTCGTTGACTTCTTTGGGGTTTGGTTCGGTGTGGGAGTAGGGCTCCACCAACCAAGCTGCTACTTGCGTCGATGTAGGGCTCCATCGGCTTGTTGCTTAGGTTGTTGGCTTGGTGCGTGAGTTGAGTTAGGTTGGGCGCAGTTGTTTGTTGGTTGCACCGTGTGTTGTGGGCATCATTGAGTTGTTCGGAGTTGTTTTCGCCGGCTTCTTCTTTAGGTTCACCCCTACAACCTCACTTCACAGCGTCTCTTCTTTCAGTTTGCCGCTTCATGACAAAGTTTTGGTCCAATGCGTGCTCCTCCGAAGCGATGTGCTACCGACTTGTGTGATAGAGAGGTGCGGTGTGGAAGCAGGGCTCCGCCAACCGAGTTGTGAGGGTGACAATTGTTTGGTTGGCTAGCGCGCGATTTGAGTTGGGTTGGTTCTGTCTGTTCTTGGGTTTGTGATGTTGGTGTGAGCATCGCCTGTGAACTTGAGCTCGTATTGTCATCTCGGGATTATCTACCGATTTTCTTTAAGATCGCGTAGTTGTGAAGTTTTTTGCCCCAGTTTCCTTTATAAACTAGGCCAATTCTCTTCTTCTATAAAAAATATCAGCATTGTTGTTACCGTCCCTTCGAAAAAAACAAATCTATACATACAATTTGTGTATCAAAGATCTATACATCTGTTAGATAAAAGCGCATGGATCGGCCACATGATCGAAACTCAAAAGACATCCATTTATCTGACATATACGTTCATATGTAGTTTTTGTTATCTATACTAGTATATTACGACAAACTATATCTGATCAATGACTTGCATTGGAGGATTGAGGCATTTTTTTAGGCCAAACTTTGGGGGAGTTCCCCACAGTAAATTTTCGTAGCTTAGATAAATACAACCTAGCGGGAAAGAAGCAAAAAGTCCTTGTTAGTCTATACAATCAGGCCTAGCCATTGGAAAATACTATGTTTGACTTGCATCGGAGGGTGGAGGCATTGAATAGTAAAGAAAACAAACTATATATATATAGGGACTATGGATTAAAATTTTGTAAATTTCAGAGAGGAACAAAATATTTAATTCCTGAATTTTCTTTTGCTGACATATGAGACCCACCAAACAGAGGACGAAAAATGAATGAGATTTCAATAGAAGTTTGCAAATTTGTCTTTTTGCTAGTGAACGAAAAAAATATAAAATAGAATTGAAATCCCTGTAGGGACAAGAAGTCCACGAGTAATTCTCCATTCCTACCTTGTGCCTTCTCGAAGTTAGACAAATCATAGCTGTAGACTAACGGGACTCGGTCACTAGAATAATTGAACAATAAATATATAATCTTCTAGCACATATCTATAAGTTGTGTACTCCAGATGCTTTTATTTTATTTGTTGCCGTCACAAATTAGTCTGTAGTGCGGCCAATTTTTTAAAAGCAAAGTGTGACCAGAACCCACCTCTAGTCAAACGATCATCGTCAGCCCATCGGTCATCGATCTGGACATTTACCTACCTGTACTAATGTTCATCAGATAAAATGACACAGTGTCTCGGTCCTGACCGGAGAGGAGAGTTAGCTAGCTACTTGCCCGGGCCAGAAAGATCAATCGATCCGACATGTCGTCGGATGCAACAGCCGGAGGGAGCATCGCAATAGCTATTGGTACATTGACAGAATACCGCGTTAGCTCCTAAATTCATCCATGAGTTACGCGTAATCGATCGAGTTTGCTAGCGAAATTAGTAAGTGTGTTGATTGAGTGGTTGCTTGACTTTTGTTATTTTCAGTGTCAGTGATCGCCGGCGGGATCGTCGTGATCGTGGTTTCGGTGCTCATCTACAAGTGCTGCAAGCTGCGCTTGTTGCGCAAGTACGGCGCCCTTGCGCTGCCGCCGCCAGCACTGCCACTGGTAGGCACGACGATGGCAGCAGTGCCAGCAACCAGAACGAACGGTGGCACAACGACGGCAGCAGTGCCAGCAACCAGAACAAACGGTGTCACGCCTATGACGATGGCCAACGGCAAACACAGCTGCAGCACCTGCGACGTCGTCAAGGACCGTCCCGTGAGGTTCAGCTCGCTGCAGCTGCAAGAATTCACCGGCAATTACGCCGAGACGCTTGGCGCCGGTGGCTTTGGGGTGGTGTACAGAGGGCAGATCCCCCTCCCCAACTACGACAGCCTGGCAGTGGCCGTGAAGGTCCTCGGCAACGGCATGGGAAAACGTGGCGAGGAGCAGTTCATGGCGGAGATCGGCACAATCGGGAGGACGTCCCACGTCAACCTCGTCCGGCTCTACGGCTTCTGCTTCGACGCCGATCTCAAGGCGCTCGTCTACGAGTGCATGCCCAACGGCTCGCTCGAGCGCCACCTCTTCCTCGACAACGGCGGCATCCGTGAGAAGGGGCGGCAGCTCGGGTTCGACAAGCTGTACGACATCGCCGTCGGCACGGCGAAGGCGATCCGGTACCTCCACGACGAGTGCGAGCGGCGGATCATCCACTACGACATCAAGCCCAGCAACGTGCTTCTGGACGAGGCCTTCCTGCCAAAGGTGGCCGACTTCGGGCTGGCGAGGCTGTGCGAGAGGGAGAGGACGCACCTGACCATGACAGGCGGCGGGCGGGGCACCCCGGGGTACGCGGCGCCGGAGCTATGGATGGCGGCACCGGCGACGCACAAGTGCGACGTGTACAGCTACGGAATGCTGCTGTTCGAGATCCTAGGGCGGCGGAGGAACTACGTTGACGCGCAGGAGAGCGGCGAGCGCTGGTATCCGCGGTGGGTGTGGCAACGGCTGGAGCGCGGGGAGACCGAGGTGGTGGTGGCACGGGCACTGGCGGGAGTTAAGGACGTCAGCAAGGCTGGGAGGAGGAAGGCGGAGCGGATGTGCGCTGTGGCGCTGTGGTGCGTGCAGTACAGGCCGGAGGAGCGGCCGTCGATAAGCGGCGTCGTGCGCATGCTGGAAGGCGACGAAGACGTCGCCGCGCCGGCCGTGAGCCCCTTCACACATCTGGATTCCGAGCCATTGCGGCAAATTGTCACGGACACCACCACCACAACCACGTTCGGCTCAGCCGCTTAGCTTCCATCCACCTTGCATTGCATATACTCTTGCAGATCTTTATGTACATATTTGCTTATTTGTTTGGAAACGGTGGCTTGTTATTGCTTGATTTGTTAGTACCAGCTCCGCGCTATTAAAACTCTTTGGTTAATTAGGCCCTCTTCCTTTTTTTCATGGCTTTAAAAATGCTTCGGCTTCTTGTATAGCAGCGCACGTTTTAGCCCGACTCGCACGCACCTGGATTTTTTTTGGCCTAGTCTATAGTCCACTCGGGCATTTTTGTCCAACTCTCACCCTAATTTTGGGCTCTGTTGGATCTCTCATCCTACACTTCCCATTATTCTTTCTTCCTCCTCTAGTCTTGTTCCTCATCTACTGCAGGCCCCGACCACTACCGGAGACGGCTTCTTTGCCGAGTGTTTCAGACTTTGCCGCGTGCTTTTTATCGGGCACTCGGGAACTCGGCAAAGAGGCTATTTGCCGAGTGCCAGAGAGAAAGAACTCGGCAAACATCTGGCACTCGGCAAAGAGGCTCCTTTCCCGAATGTCATTTTTTGACACTCGGCAAACCCTATTTTTTTTTTCAGTTTTGACCTTCAAACTTTTTCTGCAGTCCTCATACAATACCTGGTACTCCATGTTCCAATGTGGCACATTTCTCGGACTTTTTCTATATTTCTTTAATTTATTTCAATTAATTGAATTTTTTTGGATAATTCAAATTATAACTGCTAGTCATTCGAATAATGAAAAAAAATGATATTCATGTTATTTAGTATAATGTGAGGCCGTATCCAGGAACAGACCACCAATTTCGAACATCTTGTTCACGAAACATGACCACGAACTTGCGGTAAAGTTGTTTTTAAATTGTATAAAAAGCAAACGAAGTCCGAAAATCATGAAACTTGTCAAGATGTCATGATATCATATGTGGAGGCTGTGATAAAAATTTGAGAAGGTTTTGCGCAAGTTGTCACGTACGATGCTTGCAAACCGAAGAATCTCCGAAGAAGTTTACCGCAAGTTCGTGGTCATGTTTCGTGAACAAGATGTTCGAAATTTGTGTTCTGTTCCTGGATACGGCCTCACATTATACTAAATAACATGAATATCATTTTTCCATTCATTTTTTTTCATTATTCGAATGACTAGCAGTTATAATTTGAATTATCCAAGAAAATTCAATTAATTAAAATAAATTAAAGAAATATAGAAAAAGTCCGAGAAATGTGCCACATTGGAACATGGAGTACCAGGTATTGTATGAGGACTGCAGAAAAAGTTTGGAGGTCAAAAGTGAAAAAAAATAGGGTTTACCAAGTGTCAAAAAATGACACTCGGGAAAGGAGCCTCTTTGCCGAGTGCCAGGACGTCTGGCACTCGGCAAAGAATTTTAAATTTTTTTTAAAAAACCCCTCTTTGCCGAGTGCCAGATCGGGGGCACTCGGCAAAGGGGGGATTTAACCCCCGGCCCAGGCGGCCCACACACACCGCACACACGCGCCCGCCGCCCCCGCCCGTGCCCGCGCCCGCGCCGCCGCCGCCCCCGCGCCAGCGCCGCCGCCCCCAGCGCCGCGCCGCCGGAGGAGGAGGAGAAAGAGAGGAGGAGGAGGAGAGGAGGAAGAAGGAGGAAGAGAAGGAGGAGGAGGAAGAAGGAGGAAGGAGGAAGAAGAAGGAGGAGGAGGAGGAGGCGCCCCGGCCGCCGTTGCCACGTCCCCGACGCTTCCCCAGCCGTCGTCTTGTCCACCGACGCCCTGGCCCCTTCACCACCGCCGCCCTATGACGCCCACTAGATATGCCATACCGTCGTCGTCGTCGTAGTATTACTAGTAGTTACGGTAGTAATATATATTGGTATGTATAAGCATGAACAACTATATGCATGTATGTGTGTTGTGCTCATTTGATGCGCTCCTCGATCTATGTACATGAGCAGCTGATATATAGTTAAGCTGATACTTTGACCACTAGTTAATAGTACGAGATGTATGTAAAATATAGTAGCAAAATTATAATATTTTAAATTTACTTTCTCAGAGAATTCAAGCTATACCATTTTTAAAATTCAATAGCAATATTCAAAAGGATTAATGAATATCCTGATTGCACATAACCCAAAACGCCGCTTTTTCCTGATTGGAGTATTAATGAATATCCTTTTTCAGGAGTATTATTAATGAATATCCTTTTTCAAGAGTATTAAAATGAGGTTATAAGCAAAAATATTAGGATAAATTGCACATGGCCATATATAAACAAATTTGAGAACACTCACAATAAAATTTACAAAATTTTAATTTTTTTGGAATCTAGTTAATTACATTGTCTCACGTAAAAAAGTCTTCCTAGCTACTAATTAACATCGAGTCTCTAGCAGAGACCTAAGTTGATAGCTAGTTTCCATTTGTTGTTGCCATAGAACGAACTTGAACTACACATTCAGCTTAGATACGATGTGCCTTTCTTCTAAACTGTTCTTGAAAAAGAAAGACAAATTGAAATACAAATCTTCGCTTTTGTGCGGTACGACTCTCACTTTGGTTTTGTTTCCTTATCTCCTTTTTCTTCCGTCTTTTCCTCTTTAAATGCTGTAGAATCATCATATCGATTATAGGCCCACCTGATGGGTCGATCGAATTCGAATTTGTTTGTCGCCAGTTCGTGCTTGCATCATGCATGTATCCTGTGTACTAGTTATTAGTTCAGCTGCTTCCCAGTGTTTGTGCTAGCCAGCTAGAAATAATTAATAATATTTTTCCTTGACTCCATATCATCACACGGGTAATGTAATACTCCATCCAGTAGAAAATATTTGACATTTTGGACATATCACGGTCTTCGATGCATACCCTTACCTACTATTTTCAACTTAAATATATTTATATAATCTAATATGTTTATAATATTATAAAAATACTTTTGAAGATAAATTCACACATATAATTTTCATGTTTTGAAACTAAATATTTCAGAAGTCATCAATGACCAAAGTTTTAAAAGTTTGACCGCACCTTGTCCAAAACATCTACATGTTTATATTGCTTTTGCTTTTATTTTTGGCTGTTCAGGAGCACGTATTGATGGTTCTGTTTGCAAGTTGATGGGATAATATGATTTAGTTTCTTTTAATTACCTTGTGCTAGTTATAACAGGACACCTTTTTTGTACTAACATGTATGCATGGTCATCGTCTCATCGACCAGAGTGAAGAGCACTGCTTTGTCTGTTGCAATATAGTGGGGGCACTTGTACCCCGCCGGGCACGCCGCGACGTCGCCGGAGGAGGCGAGGGTTTGGTACGCTTTCTCCAGGATGGACTGCATGTACTTCCCCTGGGCTTCAATCCTCATCTGGAGGTGCTTTTGGACCTGCATGTTAACATATTCATGCATGCATGAGCACAACATGTGAAGGACCAAGCAAGCTACATTAGTAGTGGTAATAAGTGAGCTTCCAAAGAATGTTCATGGAGGCATGTTGTAAAGTTAATCATGAGCAACATGGTAAAGGCACAAACAAAGTCGAGTTAAGTAAACTTCCTGATACTTTTAAAAGAAGATTTTAAACTCCCTGAGAATTCCACGTACTTTAATTTGCATGCTTGATTACCTCTAGTTGCTCATGTATCCTTCTTTGGACTTCCATTTGCATTCTGATAGCCTCATTCATGTGCACGTTGCGGCTGAAATTAAGATTCACAAAACGGAAAGTAAAACGTTGCATCTCTTTCTAAGTACTTCTTGTTTATCTGTGCTTATTGGTTTACTCTTTTTAATTGCAGGTGATTGAACAAAGATGGTGGGCGGTGGGATGAGGAAGCTAACGTCCTTGTACCGAAGGACAATGACCGCTGCACCGGGGGAGAGTAGGAGGAGGAGCAGCCGCAGGAGGGAGTCGTCGCCTGCCGCCCCGTCGCGTGAGGAGGAGGAGGAGGAGCAGGTGCCCCAGGAGGACGCCGAGGAGGCGCAGGAGGACGCGCAGGAGGACGACGAGGAGGCGCAGGAGGACGACGAGGAGGAGGCGACAGCAGGGGGTTCCGCTTCCTCTAGTTCATCGAGCGTCTACTTGCGAGGTCCCGCGAGCCTCCCTCAGCGACCGATACCTCGTGAGAGACGCCCGCTGATTCGACCCGAGGGGGAAAAGTAAGTAACTTTAGATGTTATCACTACTTTATATGATATGTTGAAAATCAAAATAGAAATTAATAATTTTTCTTAATCACTTGGGCAGGAACTGGACGATTGTGGCGAGTGGAGGTGCTCACACACGCCAAGTCAATGGCATCCTCGGTCTTCTGTGCAAGGAGCACTTCCCTGGCCTGGTTGAGTACGCCGGAGTGACGGGGCCAGCCTACTCGTTTGACTACTACGCCGCCGCCCCTGATGCTGCAGATCGGGCCCGCAGGGTATTCAACAACAAGGCGGAGCGGGTGAAGCAAGAGCTGTGGGTAAGTCTTCCTCGCACTACATTGCTCAATACATCGTATTTATTGGACATTCTTGAAATAATGAATGGATACATCGTGTTTGTATGCAGGATTTCTTTAGATGCCAGGACGGACATGAGGCCAGGGCGGATGCGGTGGCTACCAAATGCTGCAAAAAACTCGTCGTGGACATGCATTACGAGGCGCGCATCCAGGCCGTCGTAACTTACCACGGGACCGTCGTTGGAACGAAGGTCACCAAAAGGGACGCAAGAACCATGACGCTGACCCGGGACCAGTACCTGCAGGTAAATACAGAACATTAATACTGATTCCTTTTGAGATTAAGTAGGCTTAATTTCATCTTCTGATATGTCATGTACTTGATGGCCTGTAGATGATTCCTTATTGGTGCGCCGCGCATCCCCAGTGCTGGGAACAGATGGTGGACAAGTGGTGCTCACGCGAGTGGGAGGAGACGCACAACTTGTGCCGGGAGCGGCGTTTGATGATGCCAGGTGTAGCACACCATCAAGGCAGCCGCAACCTCAGCGGATACGCACAAACATGGGTACGCGAATTCATTTATTTATTCTAACGCTCAATTCTGCATGATTTTTAATCATCTTGCTGTTTTTCTCGCACCACTCCGACATTTTCATATTAGAACATGATATATATGTGGTGTTGGTGATATATATGTGCTGTTGATGATATATATGTGATGTTGGTGATGTTTGTTATATATATATATCTTCTGTTTGTTTGGATAGGATGTAAAAAACAAATAAAAAAGGCTGTTTTCAGTCACTTTGCCGAGTGCAATGGCCATGGCACTCGGCAAAGTGACAACATGCTTTGCTGAGTGCAAGGGCCATTGCAGTCGGCAAACATCACAGATTTGCCGAGAGCCACGGTCCAGGCACTCGGCAAAGATGGCCTGTTTGCCGAGTGTCCTCCCGGTGGCACTCGGCACAGGTGCCACCTTTGCCGAGTGTTTGATTCACTGGCGCTCGGCAAAGCGGAGACCTTTGCTGAGTGTCAGATTAGCACTCGGCAAAGCCTTTGCCGAGTGCCCGATAAAGTGCACTCGGCAAAGAGGTCTTTGCCGACAAACTGTTTACCGAGCGCCCTTTGCCGAGTGTAGCACTCGGCAAAGCCTTTGCCGAGTGTATATCGTCCTTTGCCGAGTGCCTGAGTCACTCGGCAAAGAAGCTGTCTCCGGTAGTGGACGCCGACACCCGTCTAACTCACTGTTGTAAGTTTTGATCTCAGCTAGCTGCAACAAATTTGATCGAGTCCTAAGAGAACCCACGTCCGCGCTATGATCGACGGCCTAACCAAATTCAGTTGGTTCGGATATAGATCTGCTACGACTCTGATGACACCTAATAAGAAAAACTGAACCGTGTCGTTGTTCTTCACTGACCAATCAAGACCGATCTAATGGCTGGTCCAAATCAAGGTTAATGATTTCTGCTGCTTAATCTAATCAGTTTTTAGTGTGTTAGGTTAGGCAATTAGTGTCTGTTTAGGTAATTAGATCCTAACATTTGGCATTAGAGCCAATTAACCTAAACCTAATACCCGAATCATGTTTAATACTCTAATAGAAGAAGCCATTAGTTGTTTAGATCCAGTTGGTTTTGAAGCATGCTTATGTATTGTTTAAGTTTCTTTAAAGAGTTGAATTAGTTTTTGTTAGGTTCCATTTCTTTGTTCTAGCTACTGTTTGAACTCTAGATCGGCTTATGCTGCGCTACTTTTAACTATTAGAGAAATAAGAAGGAGGGGAACCGAATAAATAGATCGGCTTGAACCCTAATATTGGAGAAATCCTATAAATTAGTTTACCCCGAATTAGTTTTTCCCCAAAACTCAAGAACCCTAGAATGTATTGGGGAGTTGTCATACCTCACTACAACAGAACAGCACATCACTGCCGACTCTAAAACCCCCTTCATTGCCGGTTTTGTAGCCGACAGTGGATAACGGGCAGTGATAGTCGGGGACTATCACTGTCGACTCGGGGGACCAACAGTGAAGGAGTTATCATTGCCAACTGAAGGCTTCAGCCGGAAGTGATGATGGAGGAATCACTGTCGGCTAAAGGCTTCAGCCGGCAGTGCTTTGCCTCTACTCCCTCCCTGTGATCCCTCTCTATGTCCTCTTTCTATCTCCTCAATGTCTTTGTCTCTCTCCCTCTCAATACATGCAAACAATGACGCATATATTTAATGTAAATCAATAATAAAGGAACATTCATTAATACATAGTAATTCATATCATATTTGAGTGAACACATAATAAAAGTCATAGGCATCGACAAAAACACATATATACATAATAGTTCTCACAGGTCACCCTCCGAAAAGTCGATCGAGTTGAGCTAGTCTAGTATCCCTCTACCTCTCCCACGATGAGGATTGCAACTTCGCACAGACGGTTGATGGCGTGTCTACGATGGGGATGCCAGGGGACCGATGGTGGTGGAGCGGAGGACCCGGTCACGCCTGATCGACCGTAGCATTGCCTATGCTACAGGCTCACCAACGTGTCAGAGACATTGAAGTCTGACGCCTGAACACCACTACGGTTTGAACCTCTGGTATCCTCCACAGTGCACTGATGGGCCACCCTCTCATGCTCATCCACACGCACTGATGGGCCACCCTCTCTTCATCCTTCTCCTAGGCTCGCTTACAGGACGCTGCTTCTTGCTCCTCTGCAGTGCACAGCTGATGGGCCAGCCTCTTATCCTCCTCCTGGGCACACTTACGGGCCGCTGCTTCTGGCTGCTCCTTCGCATTATCATTGGAAGCCTATTCTTTCGAAGAGTCGTCTGATGGTACCAACTCCGAAAGTAGGTCGAAGGCCACAATAGGATCCTCCTGACAAAGTGCACTGACATGCATACAATGAGACACATATTTAATGTAAATAAATAATTCTTATATACACTTCAATAAGTAGTACTCCATGAAATCTGGATTTGACCATAAAATTTTCTGGTTGACAAGCCCATGATCAATGAATCTCACTTTATTATCTAATTCATGTCTGCACGCTTGAATCTCTATTCTACGAAAGAGAGAAATTAGTCATGCAATTTCAATGTACAAGATCATATAACATTAACTATATGCATAAGTCACTTACAGAGTCCATGCTCTGATTATGGCCACGTCGAGGGCATCTTCCTTGTACATTTCATACAAGCACTTGAAATTCACCCAGAAGCATTCATCCCTGTTGAGGAAATATTCATCTTTGTACCTTACGGGGAACGCCTGTATACCCTGCCTATACTGCTCCAAGTACCACTAATGTAATCGACGCATTTGATTTGCAAGGTTTCTTTTTATATCTGGTTTGACCAAAGGTTTGCCCAACTCAAACGGCAATATAACATCCAACTTTTACATATCCGCTCCCAAAGTAAGCCATGCTAGTTCTTTTATTGTTAATCTAGAAGAAGCCAGGAAGTCCTCAATGCTTGGAGCATCCTGAACGATTGGACTTGATTTGCTCCTAGCGTACTTCTTACTGATACGTTCGTAGTCAATCAGCAGCTTACTTGAAGCTGCCCCATCTATTTAGCTTTGGCTATATTCATGAAAAATTTCATGGTATCTTCAAGCACAACAGGCTTCGGTGGAGGTGGTGGAGGATGGAAATGAGCCATGATAATGGCGTCCACAATCTATTTGTTTTCCTCAGCAGTGAACGAATAGACATCCTTGGGTTCCACCACCTTAGATGGCATTGAATTCTTAGATGATGTCGTCTGCTTGGGTGCTATGGAACCTGATCGTGTTTTCTGAGATAATGGCTAGCTTCCTGATGGTGCTAGCTTCTTGAGCGGTGGACTTTTTCAAGGCGATGGCTGAGCAGGTGGACTTCTTCTAGGAGATGGCTGGCGAGAGGGATATCTTTGAGGCGACGACAGCCTGGAGTGTCATGGAGAGTATAGGTTCTCGGGAGCTATTCCTGGTGGAAACACTATATAGGCCTTCTCCCATGCAATGAATGTGTGCTCGTTCTCTCCTATAGTATTCGCCCCCTCCTCTATGGGGTAGTTCACCTCAGCATGACGGTACTAGTCAACTGCCTTCTACTTTGACCACATTGTAGCCCACTGGTATCGGACGTCCATGCAAATGTTCATGGGAGCAACAAGGATAAGCCACGCTGGAAGCCACCTTGATGGTAATGTTCCTAGCACCAATGTGTAGTTCACACAGTGTCCATGCTGTGATGAGGTCCACGGGATAAGTGATGGGGTCAGCTCCTGGAACTCCCGTGGACACATAGCTACTCCGACGACCACTTGGGCTAGAGCGTGCAACATTAGGAGATGCTGCCGACCATTCCTTTTCACTCATAATGGTGCCCCATTCACGCATGAGGGCTTGCTGTAATGCGTGTACTATCTTTTTATCTGTACATTCCCTCTCCTTTTGTAGCACTTGTTCAAGCATTTTCATCATCCTAGCTTGTTCCGCCTCTCGTTCTGCATCTCGCTCTGCTTGGGATCTCTTTCGACTCTTGTAACTATCGACGTTGCCTAGGAATCCATATTTCCAACCCATCACCCCAACACCTCGTGTGTGACCACCGTGCTCCTTATTTCCCAGTGCCAAGATGAGCTCGTCCCTATCCCTTTCTGGCTTGAAAAAGCCTTGTGTAGACTTCTCGTGGGCGTCTAGGATACATCATCGATTGGCCAAATTTCTAAGCTCTTAGCTAGTAATTAGAATCTGATAGAGTTCTGAAAGCATCATCATGGACAGTGCTACCATACCAAATCATAGTGCACAAGTTCTGAACAGAAGGATGCAAAAACAAGTACTGACAATCAGAAAATATGCCCAACCTCAAACTGACATATACCAGGGATCAAAAAGACTAGCAACCCACTAGAGAACCAACACACCAATTAGAAAATATGCCCAATCTCAGCGTATCTCAAACTATTAGTTCATTATCGAGCATCTCAAACTATCAATTCATCATCGAGAATTCTCAATTTACTTGAAAATCAAATCAAATCAAATCAATTTGCATAGCATCTGTGTACTCCCATAGCTTCTGTTCTTATCAATTTGCATAGCATATATTCCCAAGCTCAGATTAGGACAACATGGTGGCATACCTAGACTAAGGGGGGGAGGAGACGGAGGGGGACGAGACGGTAGGGTTGTTGGCGGGGGTGACGACGATGGAGGGGGAGGAGACGGTGGTGACTGGGTGTTGCTCCTCGGCGAAGGCCTTGGGGAGAGAGACGAGGGTGGCATCAGGGAGGAAGACGGAACGGCGCTGGGGAGCAAGACGGTGACTGCGTTGGGGACGAGGACAGGGCCGATGTTGGGGAGGACGATGGCGATAGCGTCGGGGAGGAGGACAGCGATGGCATCGAGGAGGGCTGGGACAGCAGGCTCAGGGTCGTCAATCCAGGCTCATGGTCCTCCGACGGTGTGGGCAAGGACAAAGCGGAGGCAGTGGCACTTGAGGATGGTGTGGGAGGCAATTCAGCGGAAGGGGAAAAATTTTCTAAGTCCAGAGGGAGAACGTGGTGCATCGGTTATATAAGGATGCCCTTCACTATCGGCACAACCTGTGTGCCGATAGTGAAGCAAAATTCACTACCAGCCCATAACGTTAGTCGACAGTGAAACCCCCACCTTCACTCTGGCACACAATTTGAGCTAGCAGTGAAGACCACCTTCATTATTGGCTCAAATGTGTGCCGGTAGTGAAGACCACCTTCACTATCGGGCCATGAAGTTAACCGGTAGTGAACCCCCCCCCCCCCCCGAAGGCGCGCTGCAAGGCAAAAAAATGTTTTGGTTCTGAGTACACGCGTCGAACCGGCGACGCCTGGCCCTAGCTAGGACGAACAAACTAACCACAATGCTACTCAAGTGTATTCGGTTGTGATCATACTATCTACATTTATTAACATTCTTTTGACCTCCAATCCTAATACATATTTATTTTAATTTGAACTAGCTATATACCTAAATTTCATGGGTAACTTTTGTAATTCAATAAAAATAGAAAATAAATATTGTTGGAGCTTACTAATTAATTAAAATATATAATTGGAACTTCTATATATCTTAATTTCATAGATAAATATTTTAAATCATTAAAAATTGAAAATAAATATGCTCATAACTATAGCTAATGTAAATCAACAGTAAAGACACCTTTATTAATAAATAGTAATACATAACAATTTATACAATTTAGGTACTTTATCTTAGTGATTCGCCCTTCATTATGATCACGGCGTACATACAGAGGTTCGTCGGTGTCTTCCATGGGACCTAGGTTGACGTCCTCTCTGAAAGGAGGTAGCGCATTGAATTGATTGTCGTCTACCTCGTTAACGACATCCTCCACTCCGACAATCCTTCTTTTTCCTTGAAAAACCACGTGGCGCTCGTCCTTGTTAACCGAGTCCGATTCTTTACATAGAAGACCTGCATAACATCATTCGCAAGTACGAATGGCTCTTTGTTATATCCAACAAGTTTTTGGTCCACTGTAGTCATACCGTACATGTCGATCTTCATGCCCCCTGGGATTCTGACACATTGACACTGGAAAAGAGGAACCTTCAACACTCCATAGTTGAGCTCCTAGATCTCCTCTATGAATCCATAGTAGGTCTCCCTATTTCCATTGCAGTCGTAGGCATCTATACAGATGCCGCTATTTTGGTTAGCGTTCTTATTATTTTGCGCTCTCGTATAAAATGTATAGCCATTTATGTCATATCCTTGGAATGTGAGGATTGTAGTTAATAGTCCATGAGCCACCAATTCTACTGAGCACACTTTATTTGCTTATCCATCACCTGTCTACATAACTAGGGACCTCGATGCTCTCATGTGATCCAAACATCAGACTTCCCTAGGTTTTTGGTGCGTAGTATCTTCTGGCATTCTTTAACATACGAGTCCACTACAACTGATTGTTGTAGAACTATGAAATGTGCTTGCATCAATGAAACAAGGTCATTAGTGCGGAATGAGTTTGCACGTATCATCCCTTTCCGTGTAGCCTCCCCTCATGGCGAGATATAGGCACACCAATTATGTAGTCGATGCAGAAATCAATGACCTCCTCGGTTCCCCAGCCTTCGGTCATGCAGCCTTCCAGCCGATTTCAGTTATGAACATATTTCTTCAGAACTCCCATGAACCTCTCGAAATGGTACATCTAATGCAGAACACGGGGCCAAGAATCCTTATCTCTTTCACAATGTGAACAATGAGATGCACCATAATATCAAAAAATAATGGAGGGAAACATGCCTCAAACTGTGATAGAGTCTCGACCATGCCTTCCTGTAGTTTATCTAGCTTGGTCGGATCGATGGCCTTCCGTGATATCGCATTGAAGAATGAACGCAACTTTACGATTAGGTTTCAGACATTCAACGGCAGAATACCTCTAATAGATATTTTGCTATATCTTTGTGCATCTCGGACGGATATCATTGCTACTATACCTTTATGTTAATTGTACCAATATTTATTATTATATGCTACTATACCTTTATGTTAATTGTACCAAAGGTTTATCTAGTGTGTCTACTCTACCGATCAAAGCGCTTACAACCTATCTAAGAAGGTAAATTGCAAGTAAGTAAATGCGGAAACGTAAATAAGCTAGAGAGATCAAACTCAGCATCAGGATTTTTTCCCATGGTATCGATGGCATGAATGTCACCCCTAGTCCACGTTAGAGCTCCACAAAGGATATGCTCCCAGTCGGCACCCGGTCACGGCCTTTGAGCTACCAAGTCACAAAGACAAGGCCTCCACCCAGATGAGCCACCAAGCCACCAAGGCAAGGTCTCACCACTAGCCTCTCTTCCGGTTTCTCATTATTGTGATCACTTCGGAGCTTGAGCCACAAAGGCAAGGGTCTCTGCGTCCCTGCACAATCGCCTTGCCACCGCTCCACACCAAGTCGAAGTGTCAACAAGCTTGCCGGTGAGTCACCAAGACTCCAAGGTGCCGGCGTACCAAGAGGTACACTGTTGGATCACTCCTTGATCCACTCTCGAGGCAGCAATCACCTAGCAACTCACTCTCTAGGCATATAAGCACTAATCACTCACTAATCTTGTGCTTAATCACCTTGGATCATCACTTTAAGCACTTTGGTGGCTTGGATGTCTTCTCAGGTGTATATGAACTTCTCTGGACTTCAGCACACTCAAAAGACTGAGTGGATGGGTATTTATGCCTCAAACTCGTGCACTAGCTGTTAACCTAATGGCTCTAAAAAGCTATTAACACCGGATGATCCATTGAGAATAGTAGTACTAACACCGGATCATCCGGTGAGTACACTCTCACAAACTAGCCATTGGAACCCCACTCAAATCTCTGTGAACACCATATACTCCGGTGTATACTACAACATCATCACTGGACATTTCGGTGAATATACCTTAACCATCCGAGCTAACTTCTTCTCTGTGTAAATTGCTCTGGTGTATTCCCAGTGCACATCACTTCATCACCGGACCATCCGGTGAGTTATCCTCTGCCAGCCGAGCCAATGCAACCCTCTCTGGAAAATATGCTCCAGTGTACACATCTTCAGAGCATCGGACCTTCCGGTGAGGTCACTGCATTCTCCCCTTTGTCAACAATGCTCCGGTGCTTTCCCCCGGTGTGTTCAAATCAATCACCGGACTATCCGGTGGGGTCTTCTGTTTCTTCTTCATTTTTGCACTGTTCATTGTCAGGTGTGTGCACTTCCGTAGCACCGGACCATCCGGTGTAACACTTGTGTCCATTTTACCCACATGTCACTAAGAAATACTCTTGTGTTTAGCAAACACTTGGCACCGGACTTTCCGGTGAGGTCAAATGCCTCTGGACACAATTCTCTAGTGTGTTCAACTATGTAAATACCGGACCATCCGGTGTAGTCATTTTTCTTGGAACTTTTTCCAATTCAACCAAACTTTGTCCCGGCTTCAGTGGCTTCTTCATGTATTGCATCTATGAGACTACTAACATATATTCTTGACAAACATGTTAGTCCCATTGATTATGTTGTCATTAATCACCAAAATCACAACTATGGCCTAATATGGCCATTTTCGCTTCAATCTCCCCCTTTTTGGTGATTGATGATAACACAACCAAAGCAAGAGGCAAATGATATCAATTGAGATCTACATGAATTCAAGAAGTTTTTAAAACCATACCTCTTTGCTTGGATGCATGTTCTTACCACTTTGCCCCCCTTATGTTGTGGCTCCCCCTTTCTCTTATTGCCACTATCTCCCTTGATTGACCTAAGCAAGAGCTTCTCCCCCTTTGTTAACCTTCATGTATCTTGCACTTTTCTACAATCTCCCCACATCGTTCGTCTTGCATTCCTTGCTTTGGTCGTCAAAGTTCTCCCCCTTTGTCAACAATCTTCCAAAAAGACTATATGCACATGTTGAACTTAAAGGGAAAAATATTAGAGCACTTGGGAGAGAGCTCCACAAATCATGATCCAATTAAAAATGATACCAATTGTAATGATACCAATTGAAAGCTATGAAATCACATTGATCATAATTCATAAAACTCACATAATATAGTCTAAACTCCCCCTATATGTGTGCATACATATGATGAGAAAGAAACATATGCACAACTAGACAATATGTCAAGATAGGAAGTTTAAGCTATATTATGCATGGAGGTACCAATTGAAACATTTAAGCATTGCATACCTCCAGAGACATGTTGATTTCTCCATGAGACTACAAGAGATACAACTTGCAACACATGTTAGTCTCAAAATCACAACCTATAGGATATACTCCCCCTAAATGTGTGCATACAAGTATTGAATACTTGTGAGATATATGCACTTGTTATTGATAACAATGGGGACTTATCCTATACATTGGATCATGAGACATAAAAGATACCAAATGAAAGACAAGTGCCATGTAAATAACCTACAACTAATGAACCATGTAGGTTGCTCATGGGTTAGAGATAAACACAAGCAACCTACCATGTGAAACTTACACTAGGCATTGCAATAACTTGAAATAAGCACATGCAACCCTAGATGAGGTAAAAAGACAATAATTAAGAGAATTTTGCATTTAGCTCATTTACCACTTTTTACCTTTGGATGGGGATTTGGGTATGTGATGATTATGATCTTCATCAATGTACCCATCTTGTACACTTGGCTTCTTTGCTTGAATCTTCGCTTCATCTTGTAAGCCAAGCCTCCGAATCCCCATAGCCACCTTGGACTTCAAGTCTTCTTTGGAACCCAAACCGATTAGGGCCCCTTCATGTTGGTGATGACTTCCTTGAGCACCCAAATGGGTTGGTTCCACCTTCGATCCTTCTTCCCAACCATGTGTGCAACCACCTTGCCATTTTCCTTCTTCTTGAGCTTGTAGTGGTTGCTCTTGATCTTGTTCTTGTAGTTGGGCTTGGTGTAGAGGTTGGGGGTCTTGTTGGAGAGGTTTGCCATTTTCTTCTTCTCCTTGGTCTCCTTCTTGATTTGCTTGCATTGGAATGACTTGTGACCTTCTTGATGGCATTTGAAGCATGTCACGGTTAATCCATCCGCAAGCTTCTTCCATGAAAGCATGGTTATCTCGAGGAAGTTGGACATGTCCTTTGCTCTTTAAACTCACCAAGTCCTTCTTGAGCTTCTCCGCTTCTTGCTTGAGCTCATCATTTTCTTGTGCAATGAGGTTGTTAGATGATTCTACAATAACATTCTCAACACAAATCTGATTGCAAAGGGGTGAGCTAGATAAATCAATTAAATCATCATAAGAAGTGAAAGCATCTACCTTATGATTGTAATTAAATAAAGAGGTAGATTGCTTCAAAAGGACCTTAATTTGAGATTCAATACACTCAAATTTAGCTTTAAGCTATTCATGTTCCTTATTTAGCAAATTTAATTTTCATAATAATTGTTTATAATTAGAAACAAATGTAGCATGAATGTCATTAAGTGCATTGAATTTATTAATCTCTTTAGATTATTTATTAAGGGCCCTTTGTTGCTCATTGATCAAATGAAGGAGTTCATCATAGGAAGGAGAATCCTCATTGAATTCATCATCACTTACGTCGCTATCCATACCTTTGGCCATAAGGCACTTGTGAGATGGTTTGCGAGACGACTTGTGTGATGATGACCTTGAGGAAGAGGTTCTCTTGGAGGAATGGATGGTGATGCTCTCATCACTTGAGTTTGAACCTTCATCATCACTCACCCATCTTCCTATGCTTGTGAATACCTTGGCTCTTCCCCTTGTCTCCCGCTTGTTCTTAGTCTTCTTCTTTTCCTTCTTGATATGATCAATTATTTTAACCAAGTTCTTCATGGAGATTGGGTGATCAATCTTGGCATTGATCTTATTGATGTTCATCTCCACTTGTAAGATGAGCTTGGTGACTTTGGAATCCATCTCTTCATCGTTTGAGGTGCTTTGCTCATCTTCTTCATAGCTCTCTTCATCTTGATCTCCATCATCTTCACTTGAGATTGACTCTTGCTCTTGTCTCCTCATCCTTACCTTCATGTGTTGACATTGAGCTTGCTTGCTTGCGAGAGCAAGGTTCTTGGTGTCGGATGAGGAATGAGCTTCCACCTCCATGTTCATTGTCATCTCATGGGCGGTGATCATTCCGAGCACTTGACTTGGAGTCATCTTCTTGATGTCATTGTTATCGTAGATGATGGAGATGATCAACTTGTACTTTGGAAGAAGAGCTTGAAGTATTCTTCTCACCACTTTATCATCTTCAATTTGCGTCAAACCTAACCCATTGATCTCATTGATAAGAATATTCAAACGTGAATACATGTCATTAGCACTTTCATGGGGTAGTTGCTTAATACCATTAAGCTTGGTAACAAGCACATGATATTTCTAATTGCGCACATCCTTTGTGCCTTTATATTTTTCAATGAGACTATTCCAAATATCATGTGCATTAGTGAGAGAATAAACACAATTGAATGCATCAACACATATAGATGATAAAAGGATACTCTTTGCTAATGCATCTAATTGCCTCTCCTTGTTGATGATGCGAGGTTTCATCCCTTCCTCGGTGACTCTCTAAACATCTAAGCCTCTAGCTTGCAAGTAACAAGACATTAGAATTTTCCAACACGGAAAATTTATGCCATCGAAAAGTGGAGCACTATAGGAATTTATCTCAACCCCGAGCGTCACAATTCTAGGATTTTAAGCCTATCAAGAGCACAAGGCTCTGATACCAATTGAAAGGATCGGTGACGTCCTAAGAGGGGGTGAATTAGGACAGTTAAAACTATTTTGGCTCCAAAAACAACACAAGATAAACTTATATCAATTTCTATATAATATTCTATAGGTTTATCTAGTGTGTCTACTCTACCGATCAAAGCGTTTGCAACTTATCTAAGAAGGTAAATTGCAAGTAAGTAAATGCGAAAACGTAAATAAGGTAGAGGGAGCAAACTCTGCACAAGGATTTTTTTCCTGTGGTATTGATGGCATGAATGCCACCCCTAGTCCATGTTATAGCTCCACAAAGGATATGCTCCCAGTCGGCACCCAGTCATGGCCTTTGAGCCACCAAATCACAAAGGCAAGGCCTCCACCCAGATGAGCCACCAAGCCACCAAGGCAAGGTCTCACTACTAGCCTCTCTTCCGGTTCCTCACCGTCGTGATCACTTTGAAGCTTGAGCCATAAAGGCAAGGGTCTCCGCGTCCCTGCACAATTGCCTTGTCGCCGCTCCACACCAAGTCGGAAGGTCAACAAGCTTGCCAGCAAGTCACCAAGACTCCAAGGTGCTGGTGCACTAAGAGGTACACTGTTGGATAATTCCTTGATCCACTCTCTAGGCAGCAATCACCTAGCAACTCACTCTCTAGGCATATAAGCACTAATCACTCACTAATCTTGTGCTTAATTGCCTTGGATCATCACTTTAAGCACTTTGGTGGCTTGGATGTCTTCTCATGTGTATATGAACTTCTTTGTACTTCAGCACACTCAAAAGATTGAGTGGAGGGTATTTATAGCCTCAAACTCGTGCACTAGCCGTTAACCCAACGGCTCTAAAAAGCTGTTAACACCAGATGATCCGGTGAGAATAGTAGTACTAACACCGGATCATCCGGTGAGTACACTCTCACAAACTAGCCATTGGAACCCCACTCAAATCTCTGTGAACACCATATACTCCGGCGTATACTGCAACATCATCACCGGATATTCCGGTGAATATACCTTAACCATCCGAGCCAACTTCTTCTCTGTGTAAATTGCTCTGGTGTATTCCCGGTGCACATCACTTCATCACCAGACCATCCGGTGAGTTATCCTCTGCCAGCCGAGCCAATGCAACCCTCTCTGGAAAATATGCTCCGGTGTACACATCTTCAGAGCACCGGACCTTCCGGTGAGGTCACTGCATTCTCCCCTTTGTCAACAATGCTCCAGTGCTTTCCCCCAGTGTGTTCAAATCAATTCCTGGACTATCCGGTGGGGTCTTCTGTTTCTTCTTCGTCTTTGCACTATTCATTGCCCGGTGTGTGCACTTCTATAGCACCGGACCATCCGGCGTAACACTTGTGTCCATTTTGCCCACGTGTCACTAAGAAATACTCCAGTGTTTAGCCAACACTTGGCACCGGACTTTTTGGTGAGGTCAAATGCCTCTGGACACAATGCTCCGATCATGCTCCAGTGTGTTCAACTATGTAAACACTGGACCATCCGATATAGTCATTTTTCCTGGGACTTTTTTTATTCAACCAAACTTTTTCCCAGCTTCAGTGGCTTCTTCATGTATTGGATCCATGAGACCTTCTTACAAATATTCTTGACAAACATGTTAGTCCATTGACTATGTTGTCATTAATCACCAAAATCACAATCATGGCCTAATAGGGCCATTTTCTCTACAACCTCCCTCAGCTCTTCATCATTCTGGCCGTGTGCGTACATGAGGTGGGTTGACTTCACCTTCTTCCGGTCACCGGTCTCCTGATCCTACGGCGGAGGAGGAAGGCATTGAGGAGGAGCAGGAGGCATCACAACCAGATGACTCAGAGGTCATGTTGCAAGATCTAAGGGGATATACCTCCAATAGGATCAGGAGGCTTCGACTTGTGGTAGTTGACGAGTGGTTTCCACAGGGTCGTGATGCTCGAGCCAATCTGAGGTGTTGGACTCTACTTCAGGAGCGTTTCTATGCCTCCTATAAGTTGATGCGCATCAAGTTATTTGATCACAAGACACTGCACTGGGGTGGTCTCCACAGAGCCTTAGGGGGTGTGAACATATAGGGATAGTTTGATCGCTTCCTCGGATTGACTGCTTTGCTTTCAAAGCACGACAAATTTGTTGAGGATTGGGTCAGAGTTTTCTATGCTATTGTTTGGATCCCATTCAATTCATGTTTGATGGCCGGTAGTTCAGACTCTATAGACCCCAGCTAGCTCATATGCTTGGAGTTGAGGAGAGTGACATGTATCTACACAACATAGTCTATGGGGATGCTAACCCACCTCGCCATGCTTTGGTTGGTGATAACTTCCCTAGGGACGATTAGATGCATCCGCTTTTTTAGCAGTTGTTGTGTGCCGGATCGAACCGCTCGCCTAACTTGTTTATTCCTGAGGTGAAGGTGGTTCACCTGGCAATGAGGAGGAGCTTGTTGCCACTGATCGGCAATGCCGAGGCCATCACTAGTCTTTAGCAGCGGCTTCTTCTATGCATCTTCAGTCACAACCAGTTTTGATATTGTGGAGTTTCTTATTTATGAGATTGAGGGTGTGATCTTTGATGGCATGGCCCGACATCAGCCATACGCTCACTTCATCTCCTACATTTGAGCCAGCTTCGCCACCCAGAGTTTGTGCATGTGTACCAATCATCCAGGACACATTTCTACCCGTACAGGCCATCTACACCAGGAGACAGATGCCATGGCCAGAGGGCCATGAGGCGGGCCCAGGAGCAGCTCATTAAGGCAGAGCATGAGGCAGCTACTCAGGAGGACCAGGCAATTGCAGAGGCAGAGGCACAGTTGCCTACTTACTTTGATGTGGACCTCGAAAATGACAGTGACGATGTTGGGTATCTACCTCCTGTTAGAGGCACAAACGACCACAAGGCCAGTTGATCGGGCTCTGCAACACCAGTTTCAGCACCGCCACAACCTCCAGTCACTGCTGCCATAGCCAGTTAGCCGTTAGAGCTTGCTGCTATTCTTCAGAGACTGGTTGAGTGTTAGATATAGTAGGTTGAGCACACCCGACATTTGGAGGAGTGACTGACAGCTTTGCTAGAGCACTTGACGTAGCGGCATGAGGTGTCACTTGCAGCAGTTCAACATTCCATGATCAACATGTTCTTAATCTTCTCCAGCTGTATCAGTCACATGCACCAGTAGATCGGATTACCACCACCTCAGTTTGTAGTGCCAGCACCTACTCCAACTCCAGCTTTGACTCCACCATCGACCAGTGTTGGTGGGTCAGTCCCGACGCCACTGTCTTCGATCCCTCTATCTCCGTTTCCTCAGACAGAGCCGTTTCCTCCACCAGGTGGACCCTTTTCACTGCTAGTTACCTCTTAGGTATCCTCTCCACTGTCTACAGCTCCACTCACTTTTGAGGAGATACCTTGACCGACTTTGCTTGGTCTGAGTGCCACAGTTTGTCCCACACCTTCAGTTTTGCAGCCTGAGTTTGGACTTAGCTCGACAGAATCAGCACTTAGGCCTGTGAACGCTCAGATAACTGAGGACATGGCCACGCAGGGTGTTGTAGTTTCTAGCTCCGAGTCACCTACTGTTTCAGTACTTGAGATCTCTGTCTCAGCGGCTCCTGATGTTAGCACTTCTACTTCTATCTAAGTGACCACACCTATTCCTTCACCTGCTCTAGAGGATCCTGTTGTGGCAAACGCACCTACTCCTGCTCCTGGTGTCAGTGCACCTGCTCTGGAGGAAACTGTTGTGGCGATCGCACCTACTCTTGCTCCTGCTGTCAATGTGCCTGCTCCAGAGGATCCTGTTGTGGCAACCGCACCTACTTCCTCTGTGAGACTTTCGTCTCCTAACTTTGATGCCCTTTCTGCTTCTAACAAGGCCGAGCACGACTCCGGCTTCGGCTATGGTTCCATGCTCGAGGTTCACCCTACTACAGCCACAGCGACGCCTCCTTCTTCTCCAGCCCCGGATGACGAAGAGGTAGATATTTAGGGGGAGTAGAGGGAGTAGAGTGCTCGATATGTGATATCTTATGTGGTTTTCATGTATGGACAAGCTATTTGTATGTGTGGATAAGTAATGTAATGTGTCTTGTACTGATTTGGCATGGCCATCAGGTGCTAACTTCGGGCCTCTCGATCTCGGAGGCGAGGCAGAAGGTGGGACCACGGAGCATCGGCCTTGACTTGCTTTCGGAGTTGGTACTGTTGAATGACTCTTCGACAAAATGGCATTCCAGTGATGATGCAAAGGAGGAGCAAGAAGTAGTGGCCTGTAAGCGTACCCAGGAGGAGGAGGATCAGAGGCTGGCCTTTCAACTATGCACTACAGAGGAGCAAGAAGCAGCATCCTATAAGCATGCCTAGGAGGAGGAGGATGAGAGGGTGGTAGGGAAGTGCGCTGTGGATGAGCACATTATGGTGGCCTGTTAGTGCATTACGGAGGAGGCCGAAGGCTCAAAATATAGTGGCGTTCAAGCATCGGACTTGATGTCTTTGACATGCAGGCAAACCTAGAGCATAGGCGACGCTGCAGTCGATTAGACGTGGCTGGGTCCTCTGCTCCACCACCATCAGCCCCCAGTGTCCTCGGATGTATACAAGCTATCAGCCGTCCGTGCGGAGATGCGATGCTTATCATGGGAGAGGTAGATGGATACTAGACTGGCTCAACTCGACCGACTTTTCAGGAGGTGACCTGTGAGAACTATTATGTATATATGTGTGTTTGTCGATGCCTATGACTTGTAATATGTGTTCACTCAAATATGGCCAAGAATGTCGGGACCATACCCAAGTTCAAAGAACTAGGGTGAAAAGTAGAACGAAAAGAAAAATTGTATTGATAAGAGATCGATTGTGTGTTGTTTCAATCGGCCTGCACCCCTTTAGCTATTTATGAGGGGCGGCAAGGACTTCTCCATCAAGGATTGAACTCTATCTCATCCTTAAACTGATTCTCTAGCTATTTTCTAAAATAACTTGGCCAAAACATCCCAAACATGCGGTATTGTCCAACCCAACAAGCCTCCCATGCAGGGGATGCGTTTATATGCCATAAACAAGTCGTATTCGGCCAAGAATATGAAAGAATCCAAATAGAACATAGAAACCAAACTAGTCCAAATCAAAATGTGCACATCGGATAAATCTATGCGAACAAAATGCTATCCGGATTATAAATGCAATCTTTAGAAACCCTATACTTCAAGCTTTGTTCTCATCGGATAAATCGGTGTGAACAAAATGCTAGCGCTGAAGTTTTATGTTTACACTGTACAATTACTCAGAAGCGTTTTGGGAAATCCTTCTTAACACCAGATGTTCCTATGACTTACCGGAGTTTTGATCTTTGTCCGCTGTTCACAATGTTTCGCTACAACTCCTCTCCTCCATCTTCTATACACCGAATGATCTGGTGATGACACAGGAATATTCACAGGACTAAAAGTTAGAGAGTGAACTCTAATTTAAACTCACTAGATGATCCTTCATTTAAAACAAGCTATCACCGGATTATCTGGTGTTCGCATTAATTTTGACCCAAGCCAAATTTGAGTGTCAACACTAGTTTATAAGCCTTAATCCCCTAATTCCATAGTTCATACGATTTACAATTAGGGTTGAAAACGGACGGGAACAGTCGGGAAAACCCCCTAACCATTTTTACTTTCACATTTTCTCAGCCAGATAGTAACATAAACGAGATACGTGGGAATGGGAACAGTCAGGACATAATCGGAGGGTCAAAAACAAACCAATTCGATCAAAAACAATACCAGCAATGGTCAAGATTCAAAAACACAAAATGGAAACACCGACCCACAGAACCATCAAGACATGTCAACATGTATAAGTTTAACATGATCTTCAGACAACACGGAACTAATAAGTTAAACAAACCAATCCAATTAGCAAGTCACATGAAAGTAAAAAATATTATATGATTTTTCGATTCACATGACATATCATTTTTTATCAATACTTGACTTAAACAATACAAGATACGAAGATGCAACCACATAAGCCTTAAGGACCGAGCAGTAGCTCGGTTGGTTCGCTCTCAGTGGCAGGGATGATCGGTCGTGGGTCGGTGTTTCCATTTTATGTTTTTGATTCCCAACCGATACCGGTATTTTTCTAATTGGATTGGTTCATTTTTGACCCTCCGATTATGTCCTGACCATTACCGTTCCTGCCTATTCCATTTTTTGTTTCCGTCTGGCTGAGAGAATGCGAAAGTGAAAACGGTTAGGGGGTTTTCCCGACCCTTCCCATCCGTTTTCATAGCTAATTGTAAATCGTATGAACTATGTAATTAGGGGATTAGGACTTCTAAACTAGTGTTGACACTCAAATTTAGCTTGGGTCAAAATTAATGCGAACACCGGATAGTCTGGTGATAGCTTATTTTAAACACAGGATCATTCGATGAGTTCAAATTAGAATTTACTCTCTGAGTTTTAGTTCGGTGAATACTTTGGTGTCATCACCAATCATCCAGTGAATGGAAGATGGAGGGGAGGAGTTGCAGCAAAAGGTTGTGAATATTGGACAAAGAGCAAAACTCTGGTAGGTCATAGGAACATCCGGTGTTAAGAAGTATTTCCCGAAATGCTTCTGAGTAACTGTACAGCATAAACATAAAACTCCGGTGCTAGAATTGTGGTCACACCGATTTATCCGGTGAGAACAAAGCTTGAAGTCTAGGGTTTCTGAAGATTGCATTCACTGGATAATCCAGTGCTAGCATTTTGTTCACACCGATTTATCCGGTGTGCACATTTTGATTCGGACTGGTTTGGTTTCTGTGTTCTATTCTGACTTTGGGGGACCAAAACCTAGAATCTTTAGATGGTGAGGAGGTACCCTAGCTTTTGTCTCCCCCCTTCGGTCGGCCGAAGTCAATTCCCAAAAATGGCAGGACTTAGCCAGTTATGAAACAAAAAATATTGTATATGTATTTAGATAAAGGGCATAGCCCTCCGCCATCATGCTTTGTAAAAAGAAACAAAATACATTAATCGCCTGATTGCGTCAACCCTTTGAGTACTTGCTAATGGGCATCAAAATATAGTTTCTGTGCGGCCTATACAATATATCTATGCATGGCGTGAAGGCTGATGTCTCTTCTCCTCTGCCGTGGCGGCCTATTCCAGACTTGGGATGAACCAAGTGCCCAGCACCCATTGATGTGCTGCGGGGATGGCCTGGCTGATGGCTGGGGCATTTTCCATGATGTCCCACTACCATATGTAGTATTGGGCTCTGCCTTGGCCATGAGCCATTTGAGGAATTGAATACAGCCCCTACAAAGGCTCACGAAGTCCCTTTCTCTGACTAAGATGTACCATGTGTCATCCCAGCTCTATAACATGATCTTGTTATGGAGCTCCGGGGTCGCCATCCAGTTTTCGTGACTGGGGAGGTTCCATTACCCATTGTTGCCTTGGAAGCTATATGGTGCCTTCGGGGGTGACATCCACTGAACACTATCTGGCGACGGAGCCCCATGCATGGTGCTTTAGAGAAGGATTACATGACCTCCCGCTTGAATCATCAGCGAAGCTTCTTCCCCTCCAGGCCATATCCATGACCACAACTCCTCTGCTGGCTTAGATGACAGCTGCCCATGCTACCGATTGGCCACCACGACACTTGCTCAACTCGCTCTCCATACGTGATGTGGTGGTTGCAGTACACATAGATAACAATGACTTTTCCTACGTCATCTCCCGGCTTAGGGCGTATGAAGAAATCCTTCAGGTTCAGGTAGCAGGCCCACTCTAGTAGCAAAGGTAGCCTAAGCACATGTCCTATCAACTAGTTTACGATGCTGGTAGAATCGCCGTTGCCGTTGAACCCTATCAGATAGCTTCCCTCGAAGGTCTTGACTAGCATTCTGCGACCTGCAAAGGAGAGGACACGTATGTTGTTGCGCCACCCAGAGCAAGTCACCTTGAAGGACATGAAGGCCCTCAGCTTGTCGAAGCAATCAGTGATTGCATGAAAGGCCGGCCACGGGAGGTTTGCCCACTCCATGACTACCACATTAGGGTTTCGCTGAGTCATCAGTGTTGCTGGCTGGGAGGCACGTGGCAATGTTGGCTGAGTTTTGAGTTGTGTTGAGGATGATAGTGGTAAGCTCCTTATTTAAATGCAGTAGACTGGGCCAGTTTTAGGGTGTGAATGGTCGCACGTCGCTTGGGGTTCTATAGCAACTATTGCAATTTTCCATGGGAGGCTAGGCATCCCAACACACGCGCTGTACACTATTATGGCATTGTACAGTGGCATTAATGCTCTTGAGTCATGTCAAAAATATTCGAAATGGCCTTAAACAAGAACCGTTTCCAATGTTGCAACCCTACATATTACCCAAGGGTGCGAGAACCCTACATTTTTGGCGCCACCCCTGCCTCCTTCACTCTGCGCACTGCCGCTCCACGCCGCCTCATCTGCCCCTCCGCGTGCTCCACTCCACGCCCTTCCACACCGCCACCTCCTCCACCCCTCCGTACCCTCCACTCCACGCCACCCTATCTCAATCCCTCAATCCCTCCACTCCACTCCACTCCATGCCTTCATCCAATCCCCATCGTTGTCGCCATCATCCCAGTCACTGTCGTCCCCAAGGCTACCGTCGTCCCCATCACCGTTGCCGTCGTCCCCATCCTTGTCGCCTTTGTCCCTGAGGCTGCCGTCGACCGTGGAGGAGGACCCCTTGCCTGCCTGTGCCACCGTCGAGCCTGGCTCGCCCCCATCTCTGTCGAGGTACGCCACCCGCTCCTCCCTCCCTTCCTTTGATACCAAATGTTCTAAGGCCACGTGCATTTTCATTGTTGATTCTTGAATTGGAGGTGACAAGTAATTAGCAAGTGTTAGGTTTTATGGAGGTGATGAGTAATTAGCAATTAGACATTCTTGGGGCCTGAAATGAATACCTGTGTCTCTGCCTGATTTTAGTCTGATTTCAGTGAGTTCAGAACTGACCATTTTTTTATTAATCACTTTTTTATAAAGGCAATTTGGAGTGGACTAGCTTTTGTATGAATGTTTCTATGCTTGATTTTTCACATGCATATTGTTCTTGAATTGCAAAAATTGTTGTAATTCACATGTTCTCATTCTATTATTTTCTATGTTGAGCAATGGTCAATATGATTCTAATGGCACAATGAAGAAATAACTAAATGAACCCTAGTCAACCCCCACAATTATTAAAGAAAGTAGAAAAGGTCTGTTTGTAGTTTAAAGATGATAAATAGGCTCTCCTGGTATTATACATTGTGGCATTGCCTAATCTTATACCATAGACGTGTTCAATGCTAATGCTACATTTTCAGGTGCTTCATTCCTTTGACACATGATAGAATTACAAATATGTGCATTGATTGTGGTTGTCAACTTTAACAGGGAACTTTGTTGATGTTTCTTGTTGTTAAAACAACCTCTAAGTGATAAACCTTTTGAATGTGTAGTACCTATTTCTTAACCACATCATCAATTGTGCATTGAATTGATATTTGTGTAGAATACTTTGTGCTTCTGGTAGCTATTTATGATGTCTCGCATTCTTACTCATTTCCATGATTGTGTTCATGCTACTAAGTTCATCACAATCCATTTGTTTGTGGACACTATCTTTGATCTCAATCCCATAGTCTATGGGGTGATCTAATCCCAATACAGATTTCTATCACAGATGATATGTTAGTTTTCCATCTGTACTAGAGTTGAATGTTAAAATTGTTCAGGGATTTGATGTGAGTGTTACATGTCAATATGTGTGCAGTATGTATCCTAAGTAAAATGGTTCTTTTTATGTTCTGGTGGATCTTCGTCAATTTTGTTTTAGTTACATCACAGTACATATGTTGCTATCTCTGATCCAGGACAGATGAAGCTGAAATAACAACTCATCTTTTTCTTTTATTGCCATGTAACAGCTATGGGTTTGTTCCGCAACCTTAGGTACCTGGGGGATGGTGTTGTTCCTATGCCTGAGTCGACAGTCCGTCAGCTTGGTGTCGATTTTGGTAAGGTTGAGTATGTATTTTTTGCTACTGTGAGGGCCACCATTGTTGATCATTACTATCTAGTAAACCATGTTCTCTGATCTTTCATCCCTGAAGGAAACTTCTCTATTGTTGTCCATGTAAATGGAGATATATTTATGAATTGCAAGACTGGTTTTAATCGTCATTGTCTATTGAACAAGGGCAAATGTTTTGGGCCCAAGAATACTGTCTAGTTCAGGATGATAAATGAGATAGTCAGAATGTAACCAAACCCAACAATAGTGAGGTGTTTCTTGAAGACAGCTCTTTTGTGACGGTACTGCTAAAACACAAGAAGGATGGAGATGATGGATCGTCGTCGAAGGCGGTGAAGAAGACTAAGAAGTAGGATGGCAATCCTTTATTCAATTAGTGTAATCGGAGAACTACTTTTGTCTTTATATATAGCTGATGCGTGTTAACTTGTGAACTACTTTGTGTTTGTATATAGCTTATGTAAGCGTGTGAACTTCTTTTGTGTTTGTAAATAAACTGTATGAATGTATTATCACTACCTTCTAATTGTTTTGGTTATCTTGTAATTGTATGCATGTATTGAGAGGGATTGAGATAACCGCAGTACCAGAAATTATTCACTTGGGGGGGGGGGTTATCGGACACAGTTCTTAGGTACAACCATTTTCAATATTGAACTTATCCAAAATGGCTCCATACCAGAACCATGTCCAATAATGTCATTATCCGAAACAGCTCCATATTGGAATTGCGTCTGATAATTCCCTATCCAAAATGGCTCTATCTAGGAACCGTGTTTGATAATGTCCTATTCAAAACGATTCCATGCCTGTTTCTATTAATTTTGTTTGTCATAAACACTACAGTGGAAACAGTTGCAAAATCGTGGTGGATGAGGTGTTATGAACCATTTCGGATGACTCAATCTGTAGTAGTGGCCGGAGGTGAGAGAGGGTGGAGAGGCGGACCCCCTGGTGGCCGCAATCAATGCAGGACGGCGAGAGGTGGCGGGGCGGTGCGGATGAGCGGCGGCGTACAGGTGCTCGAGTGAAATATGGAATGGTCGGTCAAGATAAGTCAAATGATACGATATGTGGGGTGCGAAAAATGCTAACACCGGAAGGTCTGTAACAGCATCGGAGAAAACACCGAACAAAGAGTCAGAGAGCTCAGGGAATAGTGCTCAAATGAGATGATGAACACCGAACGATAGGATGTAAGCACCAGGCAAATCATCGGATAAAGGCACTGCAAACAGGGTTCTACGCAACGGACATTCCCTTGATTTTGAAAAATAAACACCGGACAAATGCACAGAATCTAAATACGGTGCACAAAACAATGCAACACTGGATTTTCGCTAGGGATGAAAACGGTTGGGAAAACCCCCTAACTGTTTTCACTTTCACATTTTCTCGGTTGGACGGAAACGAAAACGTGATAGACAGAATGGGAAACAACAAAAATAGATTGGAAAAAATGGGATACGACACCGGGATGGGACGAGATTTTCCCGTTCCATTTTCATCCCTATTTACAATTGCATAGCTTCACATTCGGCAAATTGTCCCCCCTCCCCCACGTTTTGCTTCATGCTTTGCCTACAAAAAGCCACCTCACCAGAATCCACCCTGCCAAAATTCCATTTTTCATACGTTTTCCTTCACAAAATTTCATGCACCAAAAGCCACTCCGTCAGACAGGCACCCAAAATGATATGCGAAATATCTATTTTGTGCCTGCCTTCTCAAAATCTTCCATGGATGTGCCACACCACAACAAGGGTGTTTTTGTAAACAACTAAGGGCAACCGGCAAAATATAAATATTCTCCTCGCCACCATCCCCAATCTTCCCCTCACTGTTCCCTACCCCGTCCCCTTCTTCCTCTCAACGACCACCGACGACCGATCCTTCTCCCTCCCAAGACCCCAATGGCACTAGGGCGGAAGGTGCCACCAATTCAATGAAAGTTGGCAGGTTGTAGGTTGATGAAAGACTGGGGCCATTACTTTTTGTTTAATCTTGTTTGTTTGCTTGATTTGGCCGTTCACATGTTGAAGAATGTTGAATTAATATGTTTGTAGCTTATTAGAGGCCACCAGCCAGGCAGCCCATTAGGTCAGAACCATCTCCAATTAGCATGTTCTATCTTAAATAATGTATATCAATATTGTTGCTTACATTAGTTACTGTGTAAATCATTATTAACTGCAATTGTACCTTTCACTTCTGAATACTGAAATAATGATGATTATGCATACAAAATTCTTCATACTACTAAAATGCAAATAGAGCTTGGATGCACACACACACACAATAGTGCTATATTAACTTGAAAGTGTATTTAAAGCTTACTGCACACACACAGTACTGCTATATACTTGGATGCTTACATTCAGTTGACTTGCTTCTACATGCATTTCAAACAAACAATTGACTTGCTTCTACATGCATTTCAAACAAACAATTGACTTGCTTCTACATGCATTTCAAACAAACAATCTTACACTTACTTGTTTTTTACGAATGTTTAGAATCTCCACTTATCGAATATGACAAAATGAGGGCTCAAACTATGATGAGGAACAATTTATGCATCTACCTAATAAGAGTTCCAAGCAGATTGGCAGCATGTCTGTTGAAGGAGCAAGATCATCAAAGAGAGTAGTGGCACCTGAGCAACAAGAGCAACCTACTAGAGTCACTAGGCAAAAGACATGGGAATTGACTTCAACTGAGGAAGTTTTCCATAGTATGAGTCCAGATCCACAATAAGTGCCCACCCTAAGCCCATCTTCTACCACACAAGATGCGTTGGTATCTACTAATTCTCCAACCCAACATGAGGACCAGATCCAGATGAGCGATGAAGGCAAGTGATTGTATCTCCTTTGTGCAAGGCAAATATTCTTTACACTATTTCATATATCAACTAAATGATTTACACTAACTCTATGAATATAATTTTGTCAAGTGCACCAACTGCCAGTACACAACAAGGGCAATGGGGGAGAAGAATGGAGAAATATCTTGATAGGATAAGCAGAGGGTTATGCAGTAAGATTGCAATCCATATTTCTGAAGGGAAGAGACGGCCAGAGGCACCTTGCAAGCTGCAAAGCTTGCATCAGAGGGTGTGATCATACTTAGGCAGCATATACCAATCCTTCCACACTGGAAGGAGTACAAGAAGAATGAGTCTCATCTTACAAACTACATTGGCAAAGTTGCTGTAAGTATATCAACTCTTGGCCAAAAGTGAAGTCAATTTCTATTTTACTTGTTCTATCAAAGTTCATTGTATCTTTTGCATTCTCTTTTCCTGATGTGCATACTCTTTACCAGGGCCAATTTACCATAGACACCAATAGTAATGCAGTGAGAAATGAATGTGCTAATATGCTAAAGGGTGGACAATGAAAGATGAGGTACAGGCTGAAAAAACAGTACTTCAATGGTGTACTAGCAAATGAAGTGAGAACCACATCGCCTGCAGAGTGTATGACTGACGCCCAATGGAGAGAACTGGTGGAGATGTGGTCAAGCTCAAAGCACAAGGTATGAGTCTTGTTCAACTGAGTTTCGGATTTGGATTCCTCCTATGTTACAAATGCTCTTTGTTAGTCAGATAAAAAATGTGCATCCAAAAAACTATTTTTTCAGAACACTTGAATTTAGCATGAACCGGAACATATGGATTAATGGTTAAGAAGGATGTTTGCTGCTAAACTTCACACTTTCTGTTTAATGAAGTTTGGAGATTCTTGGGATGTCACATGCATATATGGCACTATTGCTTCTAAATGTTGTACCATATTTTCAAGAAAGTGGAATCCTTGGAGTTTTTTTTTTAGTATTTAGTATTTTTATTAGTCTATCTTACACAAATGTATCATCTGCAGGACAAGTGTATCAAAAATCAACTGAATCGTGAGAATGTCCGGTTTCAACAGCAGACAGGCTCTCGGTGCTACATTGCACAGGCCCATATCATGGTAAGAAACTAAACAAATGATGTTTGTGATCACTACTCATAAAATCCTGATCATGTTCCAAGCTAACAGTTTGAAATTGTTTGCACATATTTTAGAAGCAAGACAAATATAAAGATGTAGAGCCCACCACGATTGATCTTTTCAAGGACTACCATTGCAAAAAGAATATTGGTTTTAGTGAGCTAGTAAAGAAAGCTATTTTAAGTCCTTGTTTCCTTTTTTTTCTTTTCTACATGAAGTACACTTGAAAAAAAAAATCTGAGTACAAGATGGAAGTCTGAGTTGTAATCTTTCTATTTCTAGGCTAATATGGAAGCAATCATCGCTGAACAGTACAAGATGGACAAGAACCAAAGTCTACTAGTGAAGCTGTTTCTCAAGTTCTGCAATCAAGTACATTTCTTCAAAATGTGGGCCTTCAGTTGGCCTCCAAGAAAAGCTCCAGAGGTGGCATTTCTTCGCAGGTCGAAGAGCTTTAGGCTAAACTTGAGACCGAGAAACAAGGAGCAGCAAAACTTCGACAACAAATTGATGCTCAGCAGCAAGAGTTGGATACTTTGAAGAAGCAGGCACAAGAATCAGAAACATCAATGAAAACCAATTAGAAGAGATTGATAGTTTGAAGAAGACACCATAAGAAACTAATGCCCTCCTTCATCAACTGCTAAGCTTCAGTCAGGGTTAGGACCATCTACTCCCTAAAATTTCTGGGTTCTGCTTATCAGCTTGATGTAGCTCCAACTGTTGGTGAACTGCTGTGATTTCTGTTTCCATAATTTTGAGACCCAGGAGACAGTATATTCTGTGAACTTGTGGCTATTTTATTCTATCTAGGGTCTGTGAGCATTATTATTGTATTTTGGTCTGTGGGAGCTATGCAATTGTAAATCGTATTAACTATGGAATTAGAGCTTATAAACTAGTGTTGACACTCAAATTTGGCTCGGGTTAAAATTAGTGCAAACATCGGATAGTCTGATGATAGCTTGTTTTAAACACAGGATCATCTGGTGAGTTCAAGTTAGAGTTTACTCTCTTACTTTTGGTCTGATGAATACTCCAGTCTCATCACCAGATCATCCAGTGTCTAGAAGATGGAGGAGAGGAGTTGCAGCAGAAGATTGTGAGCACCGGATAAAGAGCAAAACTCTGGTAGGTCATAGGAACATCCGATGTTAAGAAGGATTTCCGCTTCTGAGTAATTGTACGACGTAAACATAAAACTCCAGCACAAATTTTCATCATACAACTATCACAAATTTCATGCCACGACAAATATTCAATAATCAGTGATAAAAGCTTATGGCCACGGAATAGCATATTTGTTGTAGTGAGGCCTAGGTGGACCAATGGTCGTGACCGGGTGCCGACCAGGAGTAATAGCCTAGGTGGCTGCTCTAACGTGGACTAGGGTGACATTTATGCCATCGATACTACGGGATAAAAATCATTTTTACCGAGTTTGCTCTATCTACCTTCTTTGTGTTTCTGCCTTTACATATTTGCAAGTTACATTTGCATGCTTACCTTCTTAGAGTAGTTTGCTAGGATTAGCTATATGTTTATCTTGTGAAGCAGTTAGAGCCGATTAGTTTTAGATGTCCTAATTTACCTCCCTCTTAGGACGTCACCGATCCCTTTCGCTAGCCTCTCATACTTTGGAAGTTTGTAAGTGTTGGCAAACATAGGCTAAATGAGAAATCATGACTTGTGGGTAAAATTGTTCAACCTCTGCAGAGTGTAAAATGGGTTAATCAGCCGTGCTCATGGCTACGAGCAACTTGGAAAGCCACACATGATTAGATTACTTTTGGTAACTTTCTTGGGAAATTATGGTGGTAGGAACTATGGTTAGGGTGGTTGGAACCCTAGGTTGGCAAAGGTGGTTTGAACCCTTGGATCTAGTGGGTGGTTGGAACCCAGTGGTCAAAGTCAAGATGGTGGGAATCTTGACCATGGTTTTACTTTCTAATATTACATGTTTTAATTAAATGTTTTTCAGTACTTCTTTCCAAATAAAGTTATGCATTTATGCAAATAAGCCCTGTTATGCCTTTATCTTGTTTTCAGCACACATATGCATACTTTCCACAACTTGCGGAGTATGATATGTGCTCACACTTGCTATGTCCAATTAATGCTGCTCAGTTTATGAAGATTTGGAAGTCGACAATATTGAAGATGGTGTGTATTAGACCACGTTTTTTCGTCGATTGCCTATAGGAGCCGTCCTAAAGCAATTGAAGTTTCATTAGAGTTTCCGCTGCAGTCTTTTATTTTATTTTACCCTCGAAGGTCTTTTTTGTAAGACATTCGTTATTAAGTAATGGATATTATTATGATTATCATCTATGAAGTCACTATATTTTGAGATTGATTCCTAGCTCTATAAATAGAAGAGATTGGACTGTTTTTTTGATCCAGTCTCGACATTTTCTGGACTTGATCTAACTATGATTTAAATCAAGTTCTATATAAGTAAGTGGAGACAACAATTCTAAATCATGACACCTTTCTCTACGTGAAAAATGGACAAGGGTGATGGGTCATAACCGTCATGGGTGACGGGTTCCACACCCGTCACTCCGAACGCGTCACTGATGATATGTAATAAGTGATGGGTAAAGACCCATCACTAATAAGGTCATTGGTGACGGGTCAAAACTTGACCCGTCACTTATTAAGGTCATTGGTGATGGGTCACAACTGTGACCAGTCACTTATAAGTTGTTTGTGACCCATCACTTATGACTGATAAACGGTTTTCGCGCTTTTTGGATGCCAAAAAAAGTCAAAAAAATGTTTTTCACCCAAGCCAATCCATCTCAAGCCTATCACCACTCGCCACGTGTCTCTACCTATTTTTCAAGCTGTTTTTAGAATGTGCGTTCTATGGGAATCAAACCCGCGACGGCCCCTCGCGCGCGTAGTTGCCTAACCACCTCAATCTCGCGTGCGTCCTGAAGGTACTCGGATAAAAGATCATTTTAACTATTTTACCGAGAGCCATAACTGACAGGTCACAGTTATGACCCGTCACCAATGTTAATTTTACAATAGACATAAAAACCAGTTGACTCTGAGTGCCTTCGGTTAAATGGCCATAATTTTTGCATACGGACTCCGATTTCGATGTTTTTTTGACTCTATGGACATGTACAGAAAAAGTTACATCCGTTTCTCCCCAACTTTGTCAGGTTCGGCGAATTTTTCGAGGTCTAAAACGGCTTGGAAGATTGAGTTCTCGCCTCTGGAAGTTTCTGCACCATTTTTGGAACGAGCGTTTGTGTCCATAGCCGTTACCTATTACATCAAACTTGAGCACAAATGTACAATGGTTCATATTCTAGTGCTTGTGAAGTGAGAAAAATAAAATAAAATTATTTTTGTAATGTTTGGATCATTTTCTGTATTTCTGAATAATATCATTAGTGACAGGTCATAACTTGACCCGTCACTTATGACAGGACTATGAAACCCATTACCGATGAGTTAGTCATTGGTGACGGGTCAAAACTTGACACGTCACCAATAACTGGCCTACGGTGACCTGTGAGTGATGAGTTGTTATTGGTGATGGATCAAGTTTTCACCCGTCACTAATGACTAGTATTAGTGACGGGTCACAACTACGACCCGTTATTTTTATCATAAGTGACAGATCATATTACGATCCGTCACTTATGTAATGTCTCCTTTATCTGTTTTTTCACATAGTATTTTAAAATCAATACAACCATTACTGATATTAAACACTTGCTTAGCTGAGCATACACAAAATCCATTT
Organism: Phragmites australis; assembly: GCF_958298935.1. Classification (NCBI taxonomy): domain Eukaryota; kingdom Viridiplantae; phylum Streptophyta; class Magnoliopsida; order Poales; family Poaceae; genus Phragmites; species Phragmites australis. The sequence continues at coordinate 8,312,452 of NC_084936.1, forward strand.
GGCACCTTGGGTTGGGTACAATAAGCTTAGTCTATAGTCAACACCACAAGGTGCATCATTCAGATCAATTAGTTGACACTAATGAAAAGTACTTGACCATTGTTCCTATGTTATGTACTGCCAACGAGCGGAAACAAGCGGAGCTACATGGGGCGGGCCAGAGTGGGCCGTTGTGACGCGGTTTCCTGGAAGCAGTAACTGGGACGCAGTGGGCAGAAAGAGGAGAGGGGAGGTTTTGGCTCAGGAGGAAGATGGAGAAAAGAAGAAAAGAGAAAGCAGTTGGGTTGGGTTGAAAAAGGAAAAAAATAAATTCGAAGAAGTTAGAAATGTTTAGACATTTCTGAGAAATGTAGCAGTTAAATTTGAATCAAATTCAAACTTGAATTCGAATTTTGAAATCAAACAAAATTCAGAAAATTCCTACATGCATTATGGTTTAGTTAGAGCATATTTTTAAATTCCAAAATTTAAATTTGATGTATATTCGGGATACTTTTCCTAATTCAACCTTCTGGAAAGTCCAGGGGTTAGGACCAGGAGCTGAGGCAGGTCTTACAATCTTAGGCACAAAATTTGGTTCTTCCACTAACTTGTACCATATTGTTTCACGCAACTTGCAACGTTAATGGGAGTGGAAGCCAATCAGAGCAACCTGACTGCCATATCACCATCAAAGGGAAGGTCCACTTCATCTCCATCGAAGAAAAGCACGGCCAAGAAGATGCCTCCAAAAGAAAACGGAATTAAGCATGAATCATTTCGTTGTTTCTGCTATCCGGAGATGAGAACTCGGTATTTTATGTGCCTGAGATGAGAACTCAATATTTTGTGTGCTGAGATGTTAACTCAGTCCGGTGTGTGCCTGAGATGAAACTCATGTCTCTACTATAAAAACTATTTCTAGAGACGAGTGGTAACTTATTTTTATAGGTGTTTAGCGTACCCGTCTGTGATCGAAGACGTATAGAAATGAACGATTTTCACAGGCGTAAAAGAGACCGTCTGTGGAAATCTATTATCACATGCGATTCACTTAAGAAACCGCTTGTGAAAATAGATTTTCACAGGCGGTTCTTTAAGCGGACCGCCTGTGGAAAATTTATTTCTACAGACGGTTCCTTAAGCGAACCGCCTGTGATAATCAGTCTCCGAATTGATATTTTTTGACCCGAAAAAGGCAAAAAAAAAAACGCGCGCTACGCGGTTTTTAGCATTCGAACTCGAAACCTCTCAGCTCGCGCGAACCCTCCTCACCATCCCATCACAGAACTACTACTGACCATATTAGCATATATAATTTTTTTTATCTTCTATCTAAAACTTCAAATGATTATTTAGGCATCTAAATGATTTCAAATGAAAAACTTTTTAACTACAAAGTTGTAGATCTCATCGAGGGTTATAATTTTCATATAGAGTTTGTCCTCATCCGACTTCGTATGAAAAAATTATGAATTTTTTAAAATAAACTGTTACCTATTTTCACAGACGATTCACCTAATTAACCCCTGTAGAAATAATCTTCAATTATTATATACGGTTCACTAAAAAAACGCATGTAAAAATAGATGATAGTTTATCTTAAAAAATTTATAATTTTTTCATACAAAGTCAAATAAGGACAAACTCTATATGAAAATTGTAGCCTTCGATAAGATCTACAACTTTGTAGTTGATTTTTTTTATTTGAAGTCATTTAGATGTCCAAATAATCGTTTGAAACTTAAAATTATTATTTGTACCTCTAAATGACTTCAAATAAAAAAAATGTCAACTACACTGTTGTAGATCTCGTCGAGAGCTACAATTTTTATATAAAGTTTTTTCTCGTCCGACTTGATATAAAAAAGTTATGATTTTTTTAATAGATAGTCATTTCTAGAGACGGTTAGTTACGTGAACCGCCTGTGATAATGTATCTATTATTACAGACTGTTTACATAAGAAACTGTCTGTAAAAATATTTTCATAGGTAATCCATAACTGCAGGAGTCCGTCACCAGCTGTTTAGACGATTTTTTAAATGAATCGTCTGTAAAAAAAATATCTTATGTGTCTTAAAAAATAGTTTTTTATAGTGTGTTTCATTTGTTTATATTCGAGCTCAGTCGTGTTTATCCCTGAGAACGAAGTGTGCAATGCCCCAAGCGCAATACTCTGGCTCGACTGGTGCGACTTGAGTCAGTCACGAGCGCTCGACTCGAGCCAGGCCCTATTGCGACCCCGAGGGACAAAACGGTTAATTCAGAAGGCTCTTTGCTACAAAAGAATTTCCAAATGAATATATAAGACGTAAATGACATTTTATCCACCTAAGAATATATGTCGGTTTGATGACGAATTGGTAATTGCAGTGTACCTTGTGGCACTAGCAACACTACATAAAAAAAACACACAACAGTAACAGTTGGTAAACGTCACTACTAATGAGTAACGTATCTATCATTCTGAATACGTCACTGATGAGAAATTATTAATGATGGGATATGATCCATTACCGATGAGGTTATTAGTGACGGGTCGTAACCATAACCTGTTACTAATATTTAGTTATTAGTGACAGGTTATAATATTGACTTGTCACTAATGACTGATGAATATTTTTCTCGTTTTTGACAAGAAAAAAGTCAAAAAAAAATTCACCCCGAGCCATCCCAATATAGGCCCATCTCAACTCGCTATAGATCACTTGCTATTATTATTCACACTATTTTTATACTTTGCGTTCCATGAGAATCGAACTCGCAACCTCCTCTCGCGCACTTAGCCCTCTTTCCACCTCACATATCACGTATTGTGACAGAAACTAGATATTGTATCCTTTTAACCTTCTTTGCTGAGAGACATTAGTGACGAGTCAGAATTGATAGGTCAAGATTACGGCTCGTCACTAATAACTAATGATTAGTGATGAGATATAATCGTGATCCATCACTAATGACTTATTTTGCTAAATTTCATCGAGGGTTATAATTTTCATATAAAAGTTTTCTTCATCCAAATTTGTACAAATATTTTATAAATTTTTGAATATCTCATGCAAACGATCGCAATTTGATATGTGACCTGGAGTGCCTTAGGTAAAACGGGTATAACTTTTGCATACGGACTCTGATTTCGACGTTTATTTAACTCTACGGATATCTACAGAAAAAGTAATATTCGTTTTCCCCCCACTTTTTCAGGTTTGGTATTTTTTCGAGGCCAAATTCGCCCTGAAAGATTGAGTTCTTGCCCTTCTAAAGTTTCTACACTATTTTCGGAACACGCGTTTGTGTCCATAGCCGTCACCCCTTATATCAAATTTGAGCAGAAATGTACGATGATTCTTATTCTAGTGCTGCTAAGGTGAGAACAAATAAGAGAAAAATAAAATAAAAATAAAAAATATTATGTTTTAGTTCTCTCTTCTCAGCTCCACATTCAACTTGGCATTGACATCAAGTTTTCAATTTGTTTACATCAACACAGGTTTTTAAAGGCATCTAACTGTAATAGATGGATACTAGTGCCAATTATTAAAACACCTTTATGGTGATGACTCAACTGCCATATCCATGGCATACACACATTTCTTTTAAGTCTATGAAACCAATATAATATCAATTAATATGAGACCAATATATTACTAAAAGATATGTGAAGTACAAGTCTATTGATAACATTTTTTATACACTAGTGCTACTGAGTGAGAAAAAAATAAGAGAAAAATAAAAAATATTTGTAAAAACCACGAGTCTATTGATAACATCTTTTATAGACTAATGATTGATCTAGGATGATTCGTCACTGATGAGTTGGTTATTAGTGACGGATTAAAACTTAATCCGTCACTAATGACTGATCTAAAATGACCTGTTACTGATAAGTCGTTAATAGTGATGGGTCATAACTATGACCCGTCACTATTATCATTAGTAATAGGCCATATTACGACCTGTCACTAATTTTGTATCTTTTTTATCTGTTTTTCATGTAATGTAAGTGTATATATGTTCTACCTACATAGAATTAAATTAGGATATAATAATATATGAAAAGTAAATATTAGACATATATATATATGAAAGACAAATAATGAGATATTAAATATATTTTTTAAATATATGAAATATAAATACTAGATGTTTAAATATGGAAGACTATTATTGTGAGATTAAATATATTTTAAAAAAAATGAACGAGAAGAATTTTTACATGATGATCAACTAAAGGTGATCGTTTAGTTATATTATAGGAGTATATAGTTATAGATTTGTTACTTTTCTGTGGCTTAGACGCAGGTTTTCCAAACGAAGAGGGCGGCCTCCCTACCTCGCGTGGGTCCACCCTTCCTCTGCCGCCCGACCCAGCCCCGCCGCCGTCCGTGCTGCCGTACCCCTTCTTCCACCACTTTACTGTCTTTCTCAATCCAACCGCCGGTCGCCTAATCCTCGTCGGACTGAACTTCCGCTTGCCGGTTAGTACTCCCTCTTCAGTCTATGCAGAATTGGGGCCGGAATCCGTTCGAGGGTCGGAGGATCTCCTTTCTCGGAATCCGGAATCCTCGTCGAACTGAAGCAAGTCTGTGGGTCCTCGCGGCGACAATTTTTAGTCCAAGTTCGAATCTTTCTCGGAGCCAGGTATCGTTCTTGAACTCGGATCTCCTTTCACCTACTCGGATTAGGACTTTAGGTGGGTGGCAATCGGTTGGTGATCTATATAAGTGCAGTCAGGATCCCGCCCTCTGCGTGCTTCATCCAAGATTGCAGCTTTCCAAGTATTCCTGCAGAAACTGTTCATCTTCGTAGAGAGGCTCTGCTCCAATGGAGACCTGTAGCAGAGCTGGGACTCGGAGCAACCTATGGCCATGGGGTCTAGCTATACACCCAAAAGATATGTGGTATCTTGTCCTCAGAGTTTTGCCCAAACTGCTGGTCTTTCCTCACAGTTTACTGAAGAAATTTCGAAAAGATGAACATGTGCATGCATCACTGATTGAACTGGATACTGTGGTGGGCGTGATGCCAGAGCTGCCGCAGGATACGTTGATGGTTATCTTTGCCAACCTTCAGATCCCTGACCTCATACGTGCGGGTTCTGTCTCTTCCTCTTGGCATGCCGCCTACACCAGTCTGCGCGACCTCGGGCAGTACAAAATGTCCCAGACGCCATGCCTGCTCTACACCTCTGAATCTGCTGGTGAGAATGTTGCGTGTCTCTACAGCCTCGTGGAACAGAGGGAATACAAGTTAACTCTCCCAGATCCACCCATCCGTAGTCGGTTTCTGATCGGGTCCTCCAATGGTTGGCTGGTTACTGCGAATGAGAGGTCTGAGCTGCACCTTGTCAATCCGATCACTTGTGAACAGATTGCTCTCCCGTCAGTGCTCACCATCGAGCAAGTGAAGCCCATCTTTGATGACTCAGGCACTATCAACATGTACGAGCTATCATACCACGGTGGCAGGGCGCCTGAGATATATGCTCTCAACGATCTGCGTGAGCACCTCTACTTCAAGGCATTTGTGTTCCCTGATCTGTCCACTGGAAGCTACATTGTGGTGCTCATCCACAATCCGTACCATCAGCTTTCGTTTGCAAGAGCTGGGGATGATAAGTGGAACTTACTGCCACCGAACATACGCTATAGAGATTGCATGTACATGGATGGTCTGTTGTATGCACTGACATCACTTGGAGAAATCCACGCTTTTGATCTCACTGCCTCCACTGTCACAATGAAGGTCATTATGGACCGGGTGAAGTTTATTCACGAGAGCATGTACATCATTCTGGCTCCTTGGGGTGATCTGCTGCAAGTTTGGAGGATAGTAGATCATCCAATGCATGAGGAACACGATGCACCAGGGATAGTATATCATCCAGGGCAGGAAGTTTGGAGGATTGTAAATCATCCAGAGCATGAGGAAGAGGATTGTGATGCACCAGGGATATTAAATCATCCAGATCAGGAGGATGAGGATGGTGATGCACCGGGGATAGTAAATGCTCCAGAGCAGGAGGATGAGTGCGTGCGATATATTACCAAGAAAATCATAGTATATAAAGTGGACATGGCTGCAAAACAGCTTGTGAAAATTAACAGCTTGCCACATCATATTTTATTTCTTGGGCACAACCAGACACACTGTCTTGGTGCTGCAGAACACCCGCAATTGAAGGCCAATCATGCCTACTTCACTGATGATCACGACAAACTGATTATGCTATTAAAGAATCATACTCGTGATATAGGAGTTCTCAACTTGGAAAATAGCAGGAGGAAGGAAATTGTGTCTCAGATTTGGTCCAACTGGCCTTCTCCCACATGGATAATACCCAATCTTACAAAGATGAATTTGGCATTCTGCAAATAAGCCTATTTTATTTATTTATCTCGGTATTAAAATTATGGAACCCTCTTTTGTATTGTTAATTTTTATTTAACGAAAAGGCTGTAATTCAGATATCAGAAAAATAACGGGAAGAAAGGGCGGAGGAAAAGTTCTGGTTGCTCTATGGCTCTATGCTCCTATCAGTACCATAAAAAAATTGTTTTCATGTGCAAACATCATGAAGATATTACTCCTGGTGTAAATTTATCATTTAGGGCTTTGATTTGTTTTTTAGTTGGTGGGACATACGGTTGCATACTTGTTTCATGCTATATTTGTTCCTGTAGTACCTACTGTTAAAGATAGATTAGATATATGTATATGTGTAATACCCCGTGTTATAAGGGTTTTTTTTGCATATTGTTCACCACCTATACATATATATATATATATACTAGTTTTGGTCTCTAGGGAATATAAGTTGCTATTTCTAACATAGTATTAGAGCAATGGTTTTCTTTTAGGACGCAACAACTCGTCCTAAAACCCTAAATTTTTTTCTCCACCACAGTCGGCTTCTCTACTTGCCGACTCCTCCTTGACAGCGAGCTTCTCTCTCCTCATCAGCCAGTGTCACTGGCTCTGCCCCTCTGTCGCTGTCCCTTCCCACTCTGCGTCGTCTTGTCCTGGATGTGCAGCCATCGGGGTCGCACGGTCGACCTCTCTCACTGCTAACCTCAGGCTGTTGGGCCCCATTGTCACATTGCTGCGAATTCGCTTGACGTAGATCTTTTGCAATCCATTCCATGTAGTGCACGTCCTCAGGTAGTTCATTTCTGCTCCCACTCAGCTCAACTATAGTCATATTCTTCGTGTTCGGTGATATCTTCGTGGGACTTTCTTTCGCGGTCTTTTCTTTCAACACTGCAACTCTTTACAGCTCCGTGCATATTTTGATGCTACTTGGCTAGTGATTCCTCTAATTGCAAGTCTCTTTCTGCCTATTGTGTTTTCCATGATGGTTCTCTCATTGTTTGGAAGACTAAAAGCAAACCACAATTTTCTGTTCTAGTGAAGAAGTTGAGTTGCGAGCCATGGCTTTGTTGACAACAGAGGTTACTTGGTTACGATGGTTACTTGAGGATTTCATTGTTTCATCACCTACACTAAGTCCTCTCTTCTCCAACTATTGGGGAATGGTTTCATAGGCCCTTTTAGACATCGGGTCGAAGACCTCCGCCGGTGCCGCAAACTAACAAGACTTACAGTTATCGTAGATCTGTCGTGTTGTAGGAACCCTTTGGACTCTCCGTGCCAAAAGAACAGTTCCGGCAGCCAAGACAAGCGAAGCCTTCGTTGGGCCTTTGGAGCTCAGCTAATGGGCTTCGCTCGAAGGGACGCTAAAGGTGCAACCAAGCGGAGACCTTCGGAAGTCTAAGCGAAGGGTGATCCAAGCCTTGCACAAAGATGGAGAAATGGGTGAAGGCATGGTTGAAGGGAGGACCATTGGTAGCGACCAAAGACAATAAAGGGTAAGATTGTAAATAATCTAGATGTACTTAGGAAAGTACCATAACACCCTCGAATATGCCGAGCATGTGGCAGTTAGAGGGGTAATCTTGTAAACCATAACCGGAAGTGGTTGAGTATGACCTATAAATAGGGCGTAACTGTAACTGTCATAACATGTGACATTAATACGATAAAAGCTTCCCCACTTTGTGTACTGTTCCCTATAACCTTTGGATCATTATGAGGTTCAAAGGCCCATCACTTTATTGGTGGCGCTAGTTTCCAACACCAACAATACAAGTGGTATTAGTATTGCTCGAGACCTAGTGAAGCATGAGCTAACTAAGCATATTGGTGTTGATGCTTCCTTTATGAGGTCTCAAGTGTAGGAACAGGTTGTTTGTCTTCATTATGTGCCTTTAGAACTTTAGGTGGCAGATTTCTTTGCAAAGGCTCAGACTCGAACGCATCACAGCTTCTATCTCTCCAAACTCAGTGTGGTTGACCCACCATGAGTTTTGGGGGCATTAAAGATATAGATTATATATATGTATATATGTAATATCCCGTGTTATAAAGAGTTTCCTGCATATCATCTCCCACCTGTACTTGTATATATACTGGCTTATGGCTTTCAGGGAATATAAGTTACTATTCCTAACACTTACATATGCTCGAAGTTGTTTTGGGTTTTGTACTTCTGTGACAAAAGGTAAATATCTTGTTTGTTGCTTAATTTGAGTGCTGATATTGTGCTGTGCTCTGGTCTAGCTGTGAATTGTGACGCTACATTGAAACCAGCTGAAATGCTGCTAGCATTGTTGGAACCTACTAAGTTCCTCAAGTTGTAGTCATGCTGTACTGATGGGAGAGGTCCTGGACCTCGGCGTCCAGGAGCCGTGATGGCTTCCTGGCTGCTGTGAGAGAGGAGAGGGATGATAGAGGAGGTAGGGAAACTTAGAGGCTTCTTATTGCTTGCATAGATTGATAATGGCATGCATATATATAGCCGGCCCTAACATGATCTCTAACGAAACTAACAATCTGAACGCTAATGGAAAAAGTAAATCCTGAAGATATGATATCGAAACCTAGGAAATATAGAATATGTCTTAACTAAATTGAAGCCTTGGTGCCTTAGCCCTCAAGCTGCTGAGTTGGCTTGGGCTGCACGACCTGCCTGGCGCCCACGGCACTGGTAGGTCTTGCTGTACATAGCAACATGAACTGGACACACTATTTTCGGTTTTGAATTTTCTATGAACTGTGAATTGTGTTCAGCTGACGAAATGGATGTGAGCTCTGTTCTGAAGCATGGAAAACATATTTCATCGAAGGCGTAGTTTGATGCCAAAAGCCCCTATTTTTTTAGTCCTTCTGAGTTTGTGATATTTCTAGTTCTCTAATTAACTTAGTTGTTATCTTTGTTACTGCATTGGAACTGATGTTGTACAACTTTTATGGGTGTTTGTTGCTCGGATGAAATTGATGCGATGCTTTCACTAATTGTTTGAAAGAAATGAACATAGTATTTCTTCATTAGTTTAAAAGCAACTTTGTTCGTTAAGCATCCTAAGGGCATGCACAATGCAATATGCTTTGGCACAAGTGCTTAAAGTGAGAATGTTGACACATCATTAAGCACTTGTATAAAAACTATTCTCTCCATGCAAATGAGTGCTTAAATAGGTTCAACCGCCTTGTTACACACCTTAAGCACCTGAAGCAAACTTAAGTACTCATTCCTCCCTATAAGCACCCACTCCATGTGACATGGAAAAAATAAACCGGTTTTTATGTAAGCACCCCCTATACACATTCCATTTTATAGGCACCTCTCCTAGTGATTTTTGACTAAAGATGTTCTTCCACTGCTACAGAACACCACATATGTGTCGGTCCATCGGTGCCGGTTCAACAGTAACCGGTACCGTTGACGTATCAGTACCGGTTTTTAAACTCCCACTAATGAACAACCATTGAGGAGTCATCAGTGCCGGTTCCAATCGAGCTCCGGCGGTAATCGAAAAGCCGTGGTTACCGCGGTAACCGGTCGAAATTTCAAAAAAATTCGGACAAAATTCATTTAGGAAAATTTGAAATTTGGAAAAAAAATCGCGATTTTAACCGTTCGGTAACCGGTCGAATTGGACCGGTTACCGAGCTGTTTTTGCGATTTATCGAGCGGTTTTCTCGAATTTTCTGCATTATCGGTAACCGCTCGGTTTTGCCAGTAACTACTCGGTTTTCTCGATTTATCGAGCGGTTTTCTCGATTTTCAGTGAAGTTTAACAAAAAACGCAAAAGTTATCTGAATCTTGTAAAATCAATAACTAATTCATCTGAGCTTCAAATGAAGTGAAACAAATTTTGTTCATTTCCTTGTAACATGATCTACATGATAAAAGTATTTATACTCATAAAAAAGTTCAAATTTTTTTGTGAGAAAATGTATTTGTTAAACCAAGTTAAATGCATAGTTTACTCTTTGGTAATCCAAAAATCATGAAACTAATTTTGTTAGTCTTCTTACATGATGCTATGTCTTTTAAAAATACATGAACTCATGAATTAGTTATTGTAACATGCAGGATTATGTAAATGTGTTGCGACTACATTAATTCATAACTGACCCATCACACCTCAAAAATTAGTGAAACCACTTTTATTAGTTTATTTATACTATGATTTACGTAAGAAAAATAATAGTAGACATGAAAAAGTTAATTACAGTGCTGTTTCTTAACATATTCACTTTATGCTTGTGAACTTTGTAAAAATCATAGAGAAATTAATAAAACTCGAAATAAAGTGAAATCAATTTTAAAGATCCGCTTAAGATACGTTTTACACAAAAAAAAAATGTGTTTTCATGTTAAACATTTTCTTAACATGAGTTAATAACTGACCCGTACGTTTCAATTTTTTTATTTTTTTCAAACTTCCTCCCTATAGAATATGATGCAAATGACATTATTTTTGAAAAAGTTTTTCGTAGAAGGTCTTAGAATTGTGTCTAGTTTTGTGAAGATTTTTTTGAATTTTTTTATTTTTTTGAATTTTTTGAATTCAAATTCGGTTACCGTTCGGTTTTTGAAACCAAGCCGGACCGAGATGGCCGATTATCGCGATTTTTGCTTGGTTACCGTTGGTTTTTTGAACCCTGTATACATGTGGCTTTTACCAAGGCGTCATGATCGTCAATCTTGTTAGATTATCATCCGTTCATAATACTAAGGGATTACTAGTATGTCTTAATCATGTGTTATTTACTTTTTTCATATATTTATGTTTACACAATTGATGCACCTTATATATGATCAAATGACAATAATAGATTAGGTTTAATCTCAACTAAGGCCTCCCGAATCAAGCGCTCTATGTTTTCATTGCGCGTGCTTTTTTTTCTCGACACTCATTTCTATTTCTTAAGAAGCAGTCTTTGATTTTGTTTCTGAGTGGGAACGTTTCTTTGTAGAAATAGAAACTCTTGTGAAATCGTTTGGCTAGCTGATCTTTTCTATTTCATGAAAGTGAGGAAGGTGGAATAAAGAGACACTAGCTTATTACGGATATATACATCATTATACTCTGTTATCTTTTCTGCAGCACATGCCTCCCACATGTTTGGCTATATTGCGTTTATGTTGTTGCTTTGTTATCTCTGGATGTTCTTGTAGATGGACCTTTCACATTAATCTAGTGGAAATATATATAAAGTTGAAGTCATTCTACTGAAGTTACTATTGATAATTAAATATTAGTTTTCAAGATATATTATATTTGATGAAGCATGAATGTTGTACTGATTTCTACTACAAATGTATGCATTTGACTTTGACCAAACATGATTGTCGCTCATGATTATGCACTACAACACTAAACGTGAATGCTGTATTGATTCCTCACTACAGATGATCTCTGTGAAAAGTTGAATGTAGAAGTAGACCTAAACAGGGGCGATATGTTTCCTACTCCACTTAGCCTGCGCTAGAGCCTAGAGGCAGATACTCCTATAGATAAACTAGCTAGTTGTGCAGCATACAACCGCAGGTGGCAAGGGCAAATGAGGTAATGAGATGACATGTGGGTGGTTTTGGGGCCGTTCAAAACAGTAATCGGGCATCTAGTGAGGGACCATATTGCAATCACATACAGAAGTTGGAGAGGCAGATGAGATGACATGTGGGTGGTTCTCAATAACATCAAGGATCTTATGTGGGGCAAGTTGGTGGCAAAGTTTGAATGCCCTGAAGGATGCAACATGGTCAAAGTGAAGAGTCGTGTCCTATCAACAATGGCTATCGCGTTCAAGAATTTCAAGGGTAAGCTGTGGAGAAATTATTACTTGGTGGGTCGGACACCGAAATGGGATGATTATCTGATGATGGAACCATTTTAGAATGATTTCATAGAGTAAAGGTGGTCAGAGGAAGCTCAACGACTAATTGAGGTAAACAAGGACAACTACCCCGAGAACGTGTACCCCCACAGAACTGGCTCGCGTGGGTACGTGAGGAAATACGATGAGTGGGCAAAGATGGAAGAACAAGTAACCCGCAGTGGTGCCACACCTCAGACGGCCGACTGGGTTGAACGAGCGAAGCACTATCTGTACGCGAGAGGGGTGACTTTGTCGGCAGATGGTAGCCTAAACTTCAAAAGCGACAGAGAACAGAAAGTGACGCAAAGAATTGCAGATGCCTACACCCAGTCTTTGCAAGGCTCTTTTAGGCCAGAAAGGGAGAAAAACAAGCTAACCTTGGCTCTGGGAACCAAGGAGCACCCAGGATGCACCAGAGGTAAGGGTGTGGTGCCTTGGATAGAGAGATTCCTACAAGTCGCCGAAAGTTACAGGAGTCGGAAGAGAAGGAGAGAAGAACTGGAAGACCTGCTGGCTATAGTACGACAAGAACTTGTATAGGAGCGTTAGATGACAGATGCCAAAATCAAAATAGCACTTCAGCAAGTAAATAAGTAGTAGCAAGGCAAAGATAATGTTGTGAGCCCTGGTTGTCTTTGGAGCATCTACGCATTCGTGGGGTTTGCAGAAGAAGAATCGGCCTGTTACCCCATGGATGACATCACAGAGAGCATAGTGTACAAGCTTGTCGTGCCCATCTTGAACATTACCACCACGGTGGCTATGGGGCAAGTCGACCAATGCGTGGAAGGAGCTCTCTTCAACGATCTTTCGATACCGTAGGGATATGCCAAGGTCCACGTGGACTCCGTGCAAAGGCCGTATCGTAAGATTGACATGGATTACCCTGGAGAGACGGTTCCTAGAGGCTCGGATCAAATGTGGGTGGCTTTGTTCTATGGCCCAAGCGCTACATAGTGTTTGAAGATGAGACTGACGAGTCGTCTAATGTGGAGTCGGACCCACCACATAGAATTTCTCCGACTCCTCCACGGTCGCGGCCACCGCCACCGTCACAGAGAAGAGAGCCAACTCCTCCACGGTCGCTACCACCACCAACGTCACCCAGAATAGAGGCAACTCCTCCCACTCCGAAGTTGCCACCAAGGGAGCCAACTCCTCCCCTCAAAAGCCAGCACCAGTGCCACCAAGAGAGGCAACTCCTCCCCCTCCGAAGTTGACAACAGCTGCACAGTCTAAGAATTTGAGTTCATCTCAGAAGTCGGCTTCATCCCAGAAGCAAAGGGCACCTAAGAAGGTTGTAGCACCTGAGAAGTTGCCTTATGAACAAACACCAGAGGAAACCAGAGCGATAGTGGACGCTAGTATCAAGAAATTCTTTCAAAAGCTAGAGCCTGAGAAGAAAAAACTAATTCATGCAGAAACACATAAGTTTTTCTTTAAGATGGCCAGACCTATTAAGCATAAGAGTAAATCAGACTACGCGCGCATCAAAAGCAAGAAATACTTGAAAGAGTCTTCTATCGAACAGATACGATAAGAACAAAATTGAGAAAGATTTCTTGAAGATGCTAAAATGACAAAAGAGCAATTTCTAGACGAGTCCCTGGCACCAAAAGCAGCCGAGAGATGGCACTTTAAGTTGGGCAAACTCTTGGCTGTGCCAAATGTGTGGGACAAATTGACCTATCAACTTCGGAAATTCCATGTGTGGTACATGAAGGAGTCGCGGGATGGTAGAGAAATATCCGAGGCCAGATACAAGGATCGATATTTCCTCCACAGGGACGGCTCTATTTATATATTATTTGAGGAAATGTATCTACTGTACCAGCAAGATATCCTCGACGTGTCTATCTTGAGTTGTTAGATTCTGTAAGTGTCGTATACGTATAATTCACAGTATACATTCATGTATCATTGGATTGAATGTCTTAAATTATTCCTTATGTAGAATGGAGACACAAAGATGCAGGACGGAGGGCATCGACCATGTGGGATTCATCAACCCACATCATGTAAACCCGACAATGATGCAATCCGATCCAAAAGGAACTGAGGACTATGCATTGAAGTGTATTCTGGATCTACAATTGAAGAAATACATACTTTTTCCCTACCACTTTGGGTATGTGTTTCCCTCCATGAATGTTCTACTCTTTTTAAGCAATACATAGTTAGAAATTAGGACCAACTAACCTATGGTGACCTATGTGCAGTTATCACCGGATCCTCCTTGTCATTCAGCCAGACATTAGCAAGATCATTATTTTCGACTCACAAAATAATCCAAAAGAAACCTACCAACCAGTCATTGACTTGCTACAAAGGTAAAACCCAACCATTTCGTTATTGCTCTTGTAATATATGATTAGATTGAATCTAAATCTACTTACGGTAATAATCACATACATGCAGAGTGTACCTATGATACATCAAAAAGAGTGTCAGACACCAGCCATTCGCGAAAGAATGGATTATTCAACATGACTTTTCTTGTAGGAAGCAGGGCCCGGGCAATAATTTATGTGGTTTTTATATAATAGAATTCATGCACGGATTCATTGGAGACGCGTTGTACCAGGTGGTCGATGCTGAGGTATGCGGCATACATCTTGATGACTAATTTTCAAGTCCGACACGTGTTCATAAGGATTGATTTCTTCAATTGTTGAAATTGTAGCTCCTCGCGCTGTCCAGAGATCGACTCATGGCCATTGAAATCAACGCACTTCAAGAACAATTTGTCGAGTTCATCAATGATCAAGGCATCAGTCCAACCGGTGAGTTCCATGAATATGGCTCATCTCTCTTGTTACCTTCATCCAACAAGAAAAATTAGAGTTCAGAACCTTCAATTAGCAAGAAACCTTAAACTCTTTTCCATTTTTTTAATGAAACCTCACAAGTATGCCATGTATATATACTGTGACAAGATTTGATGTTTTAGTAATGAAATTTATATGTGGTTGTGTATATATGCTGCGATAAAACTCGATGTCTTGTAAATTAAATTTATATGTGTGTGTCCATAAATATACCGTATACTATTGCCGGTAACCACCAAAAATTGAAAATGCCACAGAATTGGCGGCAACCGCCACATTTTGAAAATGGTGGGAATTAGCTATCAGTGCCAGTTGATAAAACAAACCGACACTGATATGTGTACTATCAGTGACGGTTTGTTTTACCAACTGGCACTGATATGTGTACTATCAGTGTTGGTTCAATCCACCAACCAACACTGATAGTGATTTTCAGTGCCGGTTCCATACCCGGCACTGATAGTCATGGACTATCAGTGCTGCGTAATCAGTGTAGAGTCCAGAACCGACACTGATGAGATTTTGGAACCGACACTATTCACATATTTTGTAGTAGGGTTCAGAATTTTGTTTCCATAATTTTGAGAACTGGTGGCTTCAACAGGATGACTTCCAAGTTCTAGACAGTATAAAAACATAATACTGAGATATGGTTTTCCATTCATCTACCCAGTAATTTTCTTTTCTGGTTATCTATCATATGTGTGGCATTTAGATATGATTTGAGATTCACTTTGATAGAGAAAGAAGTAAATTGTATTCCTCACCCTTTTAGGTTTATAGAGTTATGGAGACATACAAAGCCTATGAGCTGTATCCTAATAGCATTATATATACATACACTTAACACACCCCTCAAACTCAAGTTGGATGGGAAGACTCTAAATCTGATACATTGAGTCTGAGAAGATGAAGCGATGTTAATCTCTAGTCTGGGCCTTGGTTAAGAAATCTGCCATCTGAAATTCAGAAGGGACATATTAAAGATCAATTGTTGATTGTAGATAATGAGATCTTGTAAAAGATGCACCAACACCTAGCTCACGCTTCACTGGAGTATTGACAATCTGAATAGCACTAGTATTGTCATATTGAAGAGGAGTAGGATCAATTCAAAGAATCCAAAATCAGCCAACAACCAACAAAGCCAAATAATCCCTAGAGTTGTTGTAGGAGCTCTGAGTTCTGCTTCAGCACTAGAGCATGAAACTGCGGTATGCCTCTTGGTCTTCCATACAATTGGAGAAGTACCAAGAAAAATGCAGTATCCAGTTATAGAATGATGATCATCACGATCACTTTCCAGTAGCATAAAATATTTGTCGTGATGTTGTCCCCCACAGGTACCTAAGTACACGAAGCAAGTGTGCATAATGAACTGCCGTAGCTGCATTGACAAATTGGCCGAGGATATGAATTGCATGTGCAATATCAGGTTGGGTGGCAGTAAGGTAGACAAGGCTACCAACGAGATGTCAATACCAAGATGGGTATGCAAGAGGAGTGCCATTGGTGGACCGTAATTGAAGGTTTAACTCCATAGGAGTAGCTGTGGTCCGAGCGTCAGTGAGGCCAGAATGAGCAAGGAGGTCCTGAATATTCTTGTGCTGATAGATATAATAGCCAAGCTATGGAAGTGATCTCAATTTTGAGAAATAAGCTTTAAGGGCCCAAATATGTGTAGCGAACATGATCCTCTTATGGTATGTATGTGATTTTGGTGATTAATGACAACATAGTCAATGAGACTAACTTGTTTGTCTAGTATATGACTTAGTAGGTCTCATGAATACAACACATGAAGAAGCCACCAACGCTAAACTCAAGAATGGTTGAATTGGACGAGTTTAGAAGAAAATGCACTCACTGGATGGTTTGGTGCTTAGAAAGAAGAACTCACTGGATGATTCAGTGCTCAGTGAAGTGTTTGACTTAGAAAAAAAAAGTGAAGACACCGGAGCATTTTATCTCAGAAGAGGTTCTATAGTTCAACACACCGAATGGTCCGATGTTAAAGAGAAGTGCACACCGGAGCATTTTCTAGGAACAATTTTTTCAATGCAGAAGAGCTTTGAACTCACGGGATGGTCCGGCGATGAAGAGAAGAATACACCGGAGGATTCACTGGAGGTTTTTCCAGAAGATTTTCAGAGGTGTGAGAAGTTGTACACACCGGATGGTTCGGTGATCAGAAGGTTATACACACTGAACTATTACCCAGTGAGAAGTGGCTCGGTTAGGCTCACGTATACACACCGGATAGTTTGGTGATTGAATTCAAGGGTACACCAGAATATTTGATGTTCACAAATGGAATTGAGTGGAGTTCCAACGGCTAGTTTGTACTG
This sequence comes from Phragmites australis, assembly GCF_958298935.1. Lineage (NCBI taxonomy): Eukaryota > Viridiplantae > Streptophyta > Magnoliopsida > Poales > Poaceae > Phragmites > Phragmites australis. Next base: position 8,329,841 of record NC_084936.1, read on the forward strand.
CTTTACACACTGGATGGTTCGGTGTTGGTACTGTTGTTGACACTGGACCATCTGGTGTTCACAGTTTGTTGGAGCCATTGGAGCAACGGCTAGTTCGCAGGGTTGAGGCTATAAATACCCCCTCCCCCACTCGTCCATTTGAGTTTGCTGGAGTCTATGAAGCTCATAGACACTTGAGAAGACATCCAAGCCACCAAAGTGCTAAAAGTGATCATCCAAAGCAATTAAGCACAAGATTAGAGAGTGATTAGTGCTAATAGGCCTAGAGAGAGTTGTACCTATGTGTTGCTGCCTAGAGAGGGGATCAAGGAGTGATTCTAGCTTGTAACGAGAGGTACACCGGTGCCTTCGAGTCTTGGTGACTCGCCGACACCTTAGGCCTTGGTGGCTCAAGCTTGTTGACCCTCTGACTTTTTGTGGAGTGGTGGAAAGACTCTTTCCTTGGTAGCTCAAGCTCTGAAGTGAAGACAGCGGCAAGTGATTGAAAGAGAGGTTTTTTGTGAGGCCTTACCTCGGTGACTTGGTGGCTCTACCCACTTGAGGCCTTGGTGGCTCAAGGGTCATGACTGGGTGCCATCCGGGAGCTATAGCCTGGTTGGCTGCTCCAACGTGGACTAGGGTGTTGTTTATGCCATCGATACCACAGGATAAAAATCCCTTGTGCCGAGTTTTCTCTCTCTACTTTATTTACGTTTCCACATTTACTTCTTGCAATCTATCATTTGCATGTTTACCTTCCTAGAGTAGTTTGTTAGGATTGGCTATAGGATGCAAACCTTTTGAATGGTAGAGTAGACACACTAGATAAAACTAGAACATATTTAGATGGAAATTGATATAGGTTTATATTATGAATTTTTTTTGCCCGATTAGTTTTAGGTGTCCTAATTCACTCCTCCCCACTTAGGACGTCATCGATCCTTTCAATATGACATCATAAACACTGAGATATTTCTTAACAAAGGCAATATATCTTGGTCATCCCCGATAATTAACATGTCATCCACATAAAGCAAAAGTAATGTGCGACCACGTTCACAAGTGTAATCGTTTGGGGTGAAATCAGCAGCTGCAACAACTGAACTAAATCGTTCAAACCATGCCCGAGGTGCTTGTTTCAAACCATAAATAGCATGATGAAGATGACAAACATGGCCTCGAGGAGCCTTCACACCTTGCTGTTGCTGCATATAAACTTCTTGATGTAAATGACCATGGAGAAAGGCATTCTTGACAGCCATTTGAGATATAGTCTATGAACTAACATCAGCCACTGCAATGAAGGTAGTCAAATGGGCAACATGGGCAAAGGTCTCCTTATAGTCATGACCATAGGACTGTTGAAAACCCTGAGCAACAAGGCAAGCTATGTATCTCTCTAGCGAACCATCAGCTTTGGTCTTAATTTTATACACCCACTTGCAAGTGATGGGAACAACATGAGCAGGCAAAGGAACCTCCCAAGTACCCATACGCTGTAAGGTTGCAAGCTCCTCAGACATAGCATCCTCCTATTCTGGAATACCACCTGACTCCTAATAACGTGGCACACAAGCATCTCCAGCATTGAGAAAACCAAACCTGCCAGGAACAAGAACAATAGAATGATCTCTAAGATTATAACATGGTGACTGAGGAGATGGAGTATCATCTGAGTGAGCATCATTTGTGGTACTGGCAGGAATAGCTGAAAGACTAGGAGAGGACTAAGATGCAGGCGGAGCACGGGGACGACGACTATAGTGAAAGGGCAAGGGAGTAACCGAAGGAGTTGATGGAGGTCGTGGAGGAGCTAAAGAATCAGAGGAATCTGGAGGTGCATGAAGAGGCACTATGGGCTCTAGAGATGAAACAAATGATGGAGCTAGTGGTTCTATGAAGATAGGTGGTGAAGAGAGAAGAAAGAGACTCAACATATGATGGTGATGTAGTACTGTATGAGTGAAAATAGGGATGAGTCTCGACAAATGTGACATCTCGAGAGATACAAATACGACGAGTAGAGGGACCATAGCAGCGATAACCCTTATGCTCAAGACTATACCCTTGAAAAAATACACTCAACTGACTGAGCAGTCATCTTAGTGCGCTCATGAGGCGGAAGAACGATAACATGTGCATCCAACACACAAAGATGATAATAACCAGGGGGATCCATGCAAGACCTCTCCAGGTCACTTGTCTTGAAGATGAGATGAAGGCTGAAGATTAATGAGATATACAACAGTAGATACAACCTCGGCCCAGAAATGAGCAGGAACAAAAGATGAAATAAGAAGAGTACGTGCAGCCTAAATAACATGGCAATGTTCACGCGTAGCTACATCATTCTGAGCATGAGCACCAGGACAAGAAAGCTGAGCTAAGGTATCCTTAGAAGAGAGAAACTAACGAAAAGCATTGGAAAGATACCCCTCCTCCCCTGCGCAGAGTCAGAGTGAAAAGCGCGAATAGCAGAAGAAAATTGAGTATGAATCATTCGAACAAAAGACTGATAAATAGATAATAACTGAGATCGATGTTTCGTAAAGTAGATCCATGTATATATGGAATGATCATCAATAAAAAAATGACATAGTACTTGTGGCCACCTTTATTTAGAAACAAAAGGAGCAGGTCCTAGACATTAGAGTGAACAAGATCAAAATGATGACTAGTTTTAGAGGTACTAGAGGGCTATGGCAGTTGTATTTTCCTGCCAAGCTTACAGCTGATACAATTAAAAGAGGTATTAGTAGACACATGACCTATGACACTATACTTGACTAAAGTGGACAAATGTGAACCACACAAATGACCTAAATAATAATGCCGCTGAAGGTACTGGTGGTGTAGAGGATGGCAAATGAAGATGATCAAGGATGTAGAGGCTGGACAAACCCCTATGGCGAAGGCCAGTACCAAGAAGAGCTTGGGTTCAACGATCCTGGACAAAGCAAGAGGTATCATCAAACCCAACAATACAATGCATATCAGTAAGTTGACCAACATATATGAGATTCATGGAAAGTTTTGGCACAAGAGAACCATTAGAAATAGTGAACTGGGAAGTGGCAAGATTACTATACCCTAATGAGTGACAGTGTAGAAATTGCCATAAGGAGTCTGAACATATCGATTGTCAGTGACATGTCAGCATACATCTAATTGTGACCCACTCAAAGTCATATGAAAGAAGCTCTGGAGTCCAAGGCTCAAGGACCAGTAGTACCTGGGAAAAAATCCAAAATTAGACAATATATATGAACGAATTTATCAAAATAGATAATATTTAGTCATATTTATGAATTTAGCATCCGTATTCAGCACACGGTGTATCGAAATTTTCAGCACACCATGTGCCGAATATGGTATTGTTGCCCGTATTCGACACATAGTGTGCTGAAAATCACCTGTCCTTGACAAAATTTTTGTTTTTTTCGCGTTTTATTATTTTATGTAATTGCCAAATATGGTCATAGCTGAGTGCGGTTTGATTCTGTCATTTGATACCGACATGTTGTTATTTCATGTAATTGTCAACTTTCAACTAAATTTAAAATTATTTGCTAATTTAACTTTCATTTTATGCCGGTGTGTTGGCACTTCATGTAATTTGCAAATTTCAACAAAGTTTAAAATTATTTACTGGTGTGTTGTCATTTCATCTTCACGGTCATCACGGTCCTCCGGAGATGGAGGCCTCGGAGGGAGGGGGTGAGGTGGCATGAAATTGTCGTCGTCATCATCTTGAGCTATCACGCTAGGAGCATGTCCTATTTCTTTGTTGGTTGGATACCATATCGATGTGGTGTGTGAACGTCCTCTTGTAGTGTTCATTGAACCTTCTCCTGTATAGCTGGTGGAATGTCGAGGCATTGGTGGCATGAAATCATCGTCCGCATCGGCCTGTGGCGGGATTGTAACTTCCATTATCATAACTCCGGTTATCATTCCTATCGCGGGATCATAATTGTAGTTACAATGTGCTTAGATTCTGTTACGAGATCATAATTACTATTACAAGATCATAAATAATGCAAATACTTTACATACACTAATTTATGAACTTAATACCATTTAACCAATGTATTTGAACGGAATAAATACTCTACTTACTCTAATTATATTTACTAATCCTCCTTGTTGCGCTGCTGCTATGCTTCTGCTCGACTGCTGCTGCGCTCCTGCTCGCACCATTTTATAGGCAGCCGAGCATGCAAACGCTCGGCCGTAAGCATCAAGTGGAAAGCAGCAGCGGAGTACGCGAGCCGGCTGGCCGAATAAAGCAAAAAGCGGAAAGGAATAAAGTGTAAAGGATAAAGTATGATGTGATGTGATGTGACGGCTAACGGTGTATCGAAAAAGGGTTTTTCGGCACACCGTGTACTAAAAATAAATTTTTTTACACCGTGTGCCGAATACAGATACTAAATTCGTAAATACGACTATATATTATCTATTTCGATAAATACGCTCATATATATTGTCTAATTTTGAATTATATTGTCTAATTTTGAATTTTTGCCGTAAGTAACCAAGGCAGGAGCAGAAGCAAGTGAACCACCAGACATGTAAGCACTGACCGGAGAAAATGAGGTGCTCGGTGCAGAAGACTGAGGAGCTGCTAGAGTAGTGCTAGGAGGTACGACTGAAACAGTACTCGGAGGAGGAGCTGCAGCTGTGCTCCCGCGAGATGTTGCATGCTTGGCCCTCAGCTCAGCTAAAAGATGTGTACACTTCTTGAAGCATCGCTCTTCAGAGTGACCCTTCTTCTTGCAATGATTGCAATGAATGATCTCTCTAGAAGCAAGGGAGCTACCAGGCATTGCATACTAAGGAGGTATTGGAGGTGCTGCTAGAACAGAGTGCTAAGAAACTGTCAAGGCTGTAACAATAGTGCAAAGACGTGTCTCCTCTGCAATCAAAGCTGACAGTGCCTCAGACATTGTAGGAACTGTGGGCCGCCCAAGAAGCTGAACACAGAGTGACTCAAACTCTGACTGAAGAGCCATCACAAAATCAAACATGGTGTTCTATTGATCATACTTGTTCCTAGTAGCCCAATACAAAGCACAATCCTAGCAAAAATGGAAAAATAGACAACATAGGTTAATGTATTTGCCAAAATAGATAACAGACCGGCGTATTTACAAATCTAGCACCTGCATTCGGCATCTCAAAATCCAAAAATCCGATTTCGAGACTTGAAACACCGAAAAAAGATGGGCCTGGCCATATTCAGCACCTGAGGTGCAGAATACGGCACTACTCACCCGTATTCGGCACCTGAGGTGCTGAATATGGGAAACAGTGGCATATTGAAGTGCCGAATACAGCTGGTTGCTTTTGGCGTCGTGCCCAATCATGTTGTCTATTCTTTCGGCGCCCCATCAAATCGATCTGCCCAATCATGTTGTCTCTGCCTTTGTCTCTTCACTTTGCGCTATAAAATGAGGGCAGCTGCAGCACGAGAGAAGAGCAGAAGCACGAGAGGAGAGCATAAGCACCAAGGACGAGAGCAGAAGAGAACCAGCAGCGCAGCGCGTGGAGAGGAGAGAAGCAGCGCGAGGAGAGGAGAATCAGCCTGAGGCAAGGAGGAGTAGCAGCGCGAGAAACAATAAGTACTTAAATTATGTTTTTAATTATTACTTGCAATAATAATAGTAATTAGAGTGTTTAACCCGGTAATTACATTTGTTCAATTATTTGCTTCGTTTGATTATATGAATATGATCATTTGCTTAGGTAGTGTAATAGTAATTAGCGTGAATTTGTATAATAGTAATTAGCATGTTGTTGTGTAATAGTAATTATTTTCTTAGGTTAGTAGATTTTATAATAGTAATTAACGCGAAATTGATTAGTCAAAAAAACTCAGGGCATCTCAGCTCAGCTCACTCAGCGCAAAGAAATTTATGAATAGGTTAATAGTGCAGTGTCAATTTATAATGAGATTGAATATTTTCTCAATGGACCTTTCATGTTAATTTAAATAATATTTTAATTCAATAGTGAATATCAATTATTTCATTTTTATTTAATAATGATGATTTAATTAGCATTGTAATTACTTATATATCTAGCATGTGTATCGTGCAAACATATAAGTAGTAATTTTATTAGATGTACCTTTGTTTATCATATACGATATGACTTTCCATATTTATTGTGGAGAATGTCCCGCAGTTTTGCACAGGAGGCTCGTAACAATTCAGAAATGCCAGCACATAGAGAGTTCGGTTGAGGAACCTAATGACCTGAAATCACATGTTATGAGCCTTTTGCGTATAAACCAGCAATCCTATATTGTTGTTCTGGAGGGTGTGCGGCCACGGGTTATTCCAAATAGCTCGGTCCTTATCCATACGTTGTTCGAGATGAGAAGAAACAACACATGGGCTTTGTACTCACGCAAGGCATTAGAGGAGAACTTTGATATGGGAGTGTACGTAAACATAGTGCCATGACTAATGCATGGTGATGCAGTGAGTGCCATGGTAAGATCAGGCCAGCAGGCCAGTAGGTGATGCATGAAGAGGATGGAGGGCATGTCGGGGAGGGCAGTTCCGGTAGAGATGGAGCTGGAATGGATCATTCTGATGTAGATGCAGGATGCATGAATGATGAAGCCGGTGGTAGCGAGGATGAAGAAGATGCTAACAATGACGACCCAGTGCCGGCGATCCAGTACTTTTGTGGTGCTGGTTTGTTGGATTTTGCCGTCGTTGAGTATAACACATTATCTAACTGGGGATACCAGAATAGTGACATCCAAGTCGGGCAACAACTTCGTAACTGGGGGGAGGTCATCCACTTTATTAGCAACTATGCTGTAATGACAAGAAAGGACCACAAGTGCGCCCGGTCGAACCCTATGGAGTATGAGGTCAGGTGTTTCAAGCACCCGATTTGTCCTTACTTTGTACGAGCACATAAGTCTAAATATGAGAACTATTTTATGATCAGTATACCCACCCCACATACATGCAGCGAAGAGGCTATTAGCAATGTGAGCCACACCGTTGATGTGAGGTTCATAGCCCAACTCCTCATCACCCTTGTTGGCATGAATATTTGTTTGTCACCAAAATCTATTATGTAGGAGGTGCAGACTAAGACAGGTATGCTGATCAATTACCACACCGCGTGGCGTGTAAAGTAGAAGGCATTGAATATGCTATTTGGAAGCTTCGAGGAGTCTTACAAGTATGCTCCAAGGCTACTGCAAAAGATTGCCATGACGAATCGAGGGACTCAATGGGCGATGGCGGATGAACCGATCATGCTAGAGGATGGGTCATACAACACCACTGACCGATACCTCATTAGGTTATTCTAGTCCTTTGGACAATGCATCAAAGCTTTCAGACATTGCAGGCTAGTTTTATGCGTGGAGGCCACATTTCTGAGTGGCAAGTACCATGGTACCCTTATGACAGCTTGTAATATATTGAACCATGAAGCTTGTAATATATTTATAGTTGTTGTTCACCTACTTAGTGAATCATGTAACTTGAAATCACTGTCATGGTTCATGCTGGTCTTCCCGATCTTCTTCAGCAATGGTACAATGAGAACCATAAAGGGCGGATGATTTTCACAGGGCAGCAGGTACCACAAATATATGTGCTTTTTAATTGCTAACATAATTTTCTACTAACGCAGTACATGTATTGGATACCTTTTACAGTTGCTTTCGTTGGGAGCCCAGAGTGTCCACATGATTAAGGAGTTGGACCCTCGATTCCACGAGCCACTCGCACGGGCAGGCTTAGTACCTTTTGCTCTTATGATGGTCGGAGCTCCCATGGCGGTTGGTGGTAGGACACATCTCCTGCCTATTGAGGAACCACTTCTCACAGGTCTCGTCGACCGGTGGCATCCTAAGACGCACATGTTTCACTTTCCTTCTGGCGAGATGACCATAACATTGAGGGACGTGGTCATGCTAACCGGGCTTCCAATCAGGGGCGCCCAGTTAGTAGTTTCGCGACCAGCGAAGGAACAGTGGAAGGGTTACGTTGAGGGCAGGTAATTATTTTTTATGTACTACAATTCACATATTGTATATCTATTGAAGCTTCATTGACCATCTGCATCTTATAGGTTTGGTGTCCCATATGACAAGAAGGATGTTGGCCTCTCCATGTCCTGGATTTATAGGCTGCCACAGTTCGGTCCATGCCCATCGGATACCGATGAGGCTATAGTAATACAACACTACGAGGTGTACTTGTACGTCCTACTGGGAGGCATCATGTTCTGTAACACGGCAGGCGATTATGTCATTCCCCATATTGTATGGTTAGCAAGTCAGCTCGCTTCACTTCCTTATGAGCCGACATTTTTCAGTTGGGGATCTATTGTGCTAGCTGCCGCCTACAGAGGATTGTGTGATGTAACCCAGTGATCAACGAAGAAATGATCTGTAACAAGCTGTCTACACCTCTTACAGCTATGGAGCTAGGAGTATCTCGGGTTTGTCAACCTTGAGTGCTCAAGAGCTACTATCTGGTCTCCATCTCTGATGGCATTGTAGATGACATAAGGCCAACGATGCGGTATCGGTGGATGCATCCTAGGCTGAGATGGAGTCAGCAACAAGACCATAGTAGCCACTCCCGTGTGATCAGTGATTTGGACATCCTTAGCGTAGATCTTGTGGAGTGGGATCCATGGCGTATGTCACGAGTGACTGAAATTGCGACTGGCGGGCTCATCGCATCGTGTTGTTGGCGTGACTCAGGCTTATGGATGACTAGATGTTTCTTATTGTACATGAATAGCGTGGAAGTATATTCTTCTGAGCATGTAAAGAGGCAGTTCGAGTACCGATAGGTGGTGCCAGTACCTCCCCCACGAGACGTCGGTCGGGCGCATGAGTAAGTGTGTTATTGTAGGTAGCATTAGTGCCTTAAGGTGATCAATATTAATATATTTTAATTGTGTATGTCACGTATAGGAGGAGCGCACAGGGGGCCGGAGGCATGCGTGACTGGGCATCCGTGAATGCCAAGCACATACAGAGGTGGACGAAGTCAGTCGCGGTGGATGTCGTTGTTCCTGCTGGACAATACGACGATGGCACCTACTGGGATTACCTTTCGTGGTACCGTCCGCGCACGTGTGCCACCTTACTCAGCGGATTTGTAGAGCCAACTCCAGACCGTTCCCCAAGAATCATGCTTGCCTTATTCATGTTGTGGTAGGTGATGGGGTACTTATAATGATTTTAATTGGTTAAACGTCCGTATTACTAATATGTCCCTCATCTCATGTAGACCGAAGAGGCATACGCGATGCATACGCAGGCGGAGCAAGCTTGTGGGGAACCAAGCGGATCATCAATGTGGAGGGATCGAAACCCTCTTTGGGAGTACATGCGGACGAGAGGGTCCCGCTTCCTATCTGCTATATGTAGTCTAGGTGGTTATGACCCGCATTGGAGGGGATATGACGAACCAGCAATGGACTCATCCCGTGCCTCCCATAGCAGGCGCTCGTCTAGTACTCGTGACGAACCCGTTCGTGCACAATCGCATGAGGCACCTTCAGCTTTGAAACATTTGTGTCACATTTCGGTGCTGAGGCCGAGGAGTGCACACAGGCGCTTGAGCCTGAGCAGTGTACTCTAGTTTCACGGGCCCCCTAGTGGACACAACCTCCTCATACTATAATGACACCTCCGCCTATAGCTTTGATGCATCATGAGGACGTCGTTGAATGTACGCAGCAGATGCCTAGCTAGAGCGGTACACATAATTTTGACTGGGCTGCTACAATGCAGGCCACAAGCTTCACCAACCTCCTCAGCGGACAGTACCCCTAATATCCCGATGCACCTGGGGGTTCACAGTGGTACCAGCAGGCCAAGCCTTCGGGACACTGGACTCCATCGGAGAATGTTCTAGGAGCGTCGACACTTCTATATGAGGATCTGTCATCATGGTACATGCAGGGCTGAGTTAGTGGGTCTGGATACACGTTCGGTGGGGGTCACACAGGGCAGGACGATGATGACGACCGTCAAGGGGACACGAGAGAGGGGCCAGCACAGGTCGCTGGGATGAGGACCATACACCCGCCAAACGCTTACACTCCTGGAGACTGCGTGCGTCATCGTCATCGTCGATGAGGAAGCAACACTATTGGTCGGTGTACATGTAATTCTTTATGACACATGTACTATTCACTATAATGTAATAGTCAGCCATATTACATCTTATTCATTGTTATTGTTGCAGTAATTACTTTTAATTTATCTAATGTTTGTCAAATAATTTCGGCACATAACTTTAATTTATCTAATGTTTGTAATATCCACACGACAAAGCTTTAAGCATTAAAAGACAACACATCTATTATGAGACACCCTTTAGACATGAAGTGACGGCACAACTCAGCTTTAACTATAAAATGACAACACCTCTGTTGTGAGTCAGTCTTTAGACAGGAAGTGACCACACGATGTAGCTTTAACTATGAAATGACCATAGCTCTGTCGTGAGTCAGTCTTTAGATAGGAAGTGATCACACGACATAGCTTTAACCATGAAATGACAACACCTCTATCGTGAGTCAGTCTTCAGGCATGAAGTGACCACATGACGTAGCTTTAACTATGAAATGACTACACTTCTATTGTGAGTCTGTCTTTAGACATGAAGTGACCACACAATATAGCTTTAACCATGAAATGATAACACCTCTGTCGTGAGTCAGTCTTTAGACAGGAAGTGACCACACGATGTAGCTTTAACCATGAAATGACAACACCTTTGTCATGAGTCAGTCTTTGGATAGGAAGTGACCACACGACTCAGCTTTTATAGGAATCCATGCCTCCATGTAGATGCAACAATAATTCATGTTGAACTTTTGTAGAATGAAATGACCACACCAAGGAATAGCTTTCACAGGGAATCTCTACAGAGCATCAGTGCCGGAATGTTTCCAACTTTTACATATAATCCTATGCTCCAGCTCGCAGCCATACCCATGCACTCAATCCATGCACCAGCCCTCAACCACCATAAATAACCCCACCCTCATCCATGGATAGGCTAGTCGATCCTCAGCTCTCTCAACTGCAATGTCTTACTCAGCTCCACCAAGCCCACCCAAGAAACATTGGGGGATTTTCATCCCCCAGGGGGTCAAATCGCTGATGTGCTTCTATAGTGACCCTTGTAGGTTTCGCGAGTCCCAGGACATCTCCTACACCTATGCTTTACGCTTCTTTATATGTGCTAACTACCAGTACGACAAGCCTCGACATGTACCGTACGAGTACCCACCGGTATAGCGACATACATCACTCATGTAGCACTTTTCCTACGATTTCATGTACTGTCTTACTAATCTCTCATCTTCTTTTATTTGTTTAGTCTCCTCCACCTCTATGTGACTTCATAGAATGGCTAGATATGGAGCAAAATTAGGACCAGAAGCAGTGGGTCCAAATGAGCATGCGGTGGAGGAGGGAAGCGTACGAACACTAGGAGTACGAGCAACAGCAGGAGGAACTACAGCTTAAGTGTCAGGAGAAGGAACGCATGGGGAGGGCAGCGAAGGAGCATGCCGCGGCTGAAGCATGTGAGGATGAGAGAGAAAGGAAGCGCAAGAGGGCCCATCACGCTAAGGCTTCAGGCCCCGATGCTCTGAGGAAGGGAAAATATCCGAGGTGCACTCAGTAGAGACCATCTTTTGTAACCCGGTCTATTTTAATTCCCTAAGGCATGTTAGGTTTAGCAGCAGCATGCTATTAACTTAGTCGTTAGGCGTCCCGTACATGCCAATATTTGTTGTCATCATCTCTTTATGGTTACTGTCCATTAATGCACCGACGAAAAAACCTCATATCAAATGTAAGGTTTATCAGCGTATGTAATCTCTATGCCAGGTTATATGGTAATTGTTTTTCACAACTATTAATGTTTGATAATTTAGAATTTGAATTCTCCTAACGTTAATTCATTGCAAAATTACCTTGCAGAATTCTTTCCAACAAAGTTTAATATTAATATGAAATGATGAAAAATACATATAAATGAAGCATTACAAAGGCTTAATATTAATATGATAACCAAGGGTTTGTGCATCTTAAATTATTTTTATTCAAATTGAATTAAGAAGAGAATATCACATGAGATGATAAAAATACATACAAAAGTAGCATTACAAAGGAATTCACTTTTTCACCAAATAATATAGGGTTGAAAATATTTTTATAAATTAGTACATCACATGAGAAGAATATTAGTGAATTTTTCTAGATTTTTGAGAATTTATTTGAGGCATTAAATATTACTAGAATTTATAAAGTTGGCTTATTTAGAGAATTTTAATTAAATATTGGCTCAGGCTTTTTAGATCAAACCAATTAAAATGAGTTCCTAGTGATCTCCAGTTTTCTCATGAAAACGTTTACAATTGTTGGACTATTTTTTAAAAAAAATCGTGATTTAAGCTTCAGCCATGGTGTGGCATTGGCACAAGCCATATTCGGCACCTCAGGTGCCGAATACGGCCGAACCTGTCTTCTTTCGGTGTTTTAGGTCCCGAATTTGGATTTCCGGATTTTGAGGAGCCGAATACATGTGTTAGATTTGCAAATACGCCGGTCTATTGTCTATTTTGGCAAATACATCGACCTATATTGTCTATTTTTCCATTTTTGCCCACAATCCTTGCATAAAGTAGAAGGTTTAGGCACCATGGAATCAAGCTAACTAGATAACTTAGTGAAGGCAATATAGTATTCCTCCATTGACATGTCCTGTTGCTGGAGATGATGAAGATGATGTCGGATGGAATAGCGAAGAGCTGAGCAACTTTGTTGATAACATCCTTTTAGATAATTCCACATTTCCTTTGCTGTATTGTGTTCCTCAAGATATGACCGGATGTCCTGATCAATACTCATACATATAGTACCCATCACACGATCATCATTTAGCCTCCAAGCTTTTGCTTCTTTATTAGAAGCATCCGGTGGATCATCAGTCAGGTGCGGTGCAAGACCAACTGAATGAAGTAGCATCTTGAGGGAAAAAGCCCACTCCCGATAATTCTAACCGGTGAGCTTGATGCACAACAGGGGTGCACCAAAAGAAATGGGTGCCTGGGTAGGACTAGAGGCAGTAACCAATGACGCCATGCAGGAGCAAAACAGGTGCTTGTTTACTTCTCAGCTAGCAATGAGGAAACAACAAGCAAAACAAACACCACAACCCAGCTCCTATGCAGTCAGCACCAAGATCTTGCACCCGCGCTGTCCAACAGACAGTAGACAGCACACAGACCGCACGGATGCAGTAGCAGCCAACGCAGAAGGCCGTAGGGACGAGGATGGCCGGCGGCAGAAGAAAATCCCACAAAGGAGGTCGGTGGCGGCACTGATCAGCACAAAAAGGTGACGAAAATCGAGTTAAGGGGGAGAGGTGGATCTACTCACCGGCACTTGACCTCAACGGCGAACTCAACAGCAGGGAGGCCGGGGGCGGCAACCTGGCTCTGATGCCATGATGGAGAAAGAAGTGAATTGTATTCCCCACCCTTTAGGATTTATAGAGTTACAGAGATATACAAAGCCTATGGACCGTATGGGCCTAATTGCATTATATATACATACACTTAACACACTTTTCGTCCGCACCTTGCTTCTTTATTGTGTCTGGACGAGAGGAGAAATAGAATAATCAGTATTGAAAGGTACAAGGTAGAAGTGGTGAAATCACTGCGATACTATCTAGTACTCCATCGGTCTTTCTTTGCTGCAATTGGACAAGGACATGGAATGCCACAAATTTATTCACAGTTTGGTCATCATATGAAATACTTATCTGCATGTCGACGATGCGCAAAAACGAAATACTAACCGGAACCAAAAAGTCCTACCTAAGATTCATTTCTTCTTGTGGTTGATTAGGATGAATTCTATCTTGACTATGAATCAATTGTTTTTCCAATATCCTTTGACTGTTTATATCTGGAGTGTTTTTTGTTAGGACTGGAGTGTAGTTTTTATGTGTTTTGGCTTCCAAACAAAGCTTTAGATCTCTGTTAGAATTTGTTAGTCAGGCAAATAGGAATCTGCCGAGAGATGTGCATAAACAACTGATGGGTCTATTGGGACCGCTCGGAGCGTCATCAGTCTTCCACTTGTGTGTTTTCTTATTTGGGCAGGACAAAGGTTTTAATGTATGTTCTTACAGGACAGAAAGTTTCGTATGTTCCTTCAGATGGCATGTAATAACTGTAGAGCAGTTTAATGTTGTTCAATTTCCTGTCATGAAATATGCCAGTCAAACAGCTCACAAGAATTCTATTCAACGATACATGATTCACAATCTCAAGAAAACCTATACACAGTTTTCATTCTAATTAATATGGTCTTCAAGCTGTTATTAGATTCACACATTAACAACTACTCATTGCTAGTACAGTAAAAAATTGTATCAAATTCCTGCTATCCCAACCAGGTCGTGTGGGCAAAGTTCTTTCTTGCCCCTTTAGGACACGCTAAACTGCAGTAAAATCCATCAAGTGCTTTCCTGGTGACTTTATGACATATACAACATGGCAATCAACAAAATTATCCCAGGAGAGCAGTCAGCAAAGATTATCTCGGGAGAGCGGTAGAATGTTCCCACTGAAGCAGCTTGCATCACCATACTCCTCATACTACAGCGAAAAATGACATCAGCAGCGGTTCAAAATCGCCATCAATGACGGATTTTGAACCGCCACTGGGTATCAATGCCAGGCCTAGAACCAGCACTAACAGCAAACCCTTGCCCGTGACCGCTCTAACAATCTCAGCTATCGTTTGTTCTCGAAGAGAGACAAAGAGTGGATAGAGAATGAAAGAGAACGCATTGGAGAAAAATAAAATAAGGTTTGAGATCATATTTATTTTCCATAGAATTGAAAGCATATATAGGAGTTTGACAACTCAATTCCTAGTTTCAAATAAGGGCCTATTTGATACGCAAGAACGAAAGAGAAAAAGTAAAAATAAGAAAAATGCAAAAATAGAATGTCATGTGAATTCTACACAACTGTAAAAACTTGAGGTTTGATCAAATGTTTGGAATCTCAAATGGTGGAGGCATTCCTATAGGAATTTAGGGAGCCTTCTCAAAATCCAAAGGGCTTCATGTGAAAAATTCCTATAGGAATCCAACACAGATAAAATCCTAAATAAATCAATTGTTCCAAAGAGGCACTAACTCTTTAGGAACAATTTGAATTGCGAGAGATTCCATAGATTCATAACGGAATACAATTGTTTCTTTTTAAATTTCTGTGAAGCTCTTGGGTTCCAAATACGTCCTTTAAGGGAAAAGTACTCAGGACTGAAATCATCACGAATTCTTATAAAAAAGAGATTCTGCAATCCAAAGAGGGTATGCAGTTTCACTAAAATTTTATATAAGAGTTACACAAAAAACTGTTCAACTTTACCCTAGATACTGAAAAATTCCCATTCCAAATAAATCGGGTCTTCATTGGTAGAGTTTTCTTGTGTACACCGAGGAGTTTTCATTGCTTAAAAGCTTTTGCTCAGGTGTTCAGGTGGAGCCCACTGTCAGTGACGCAGGCTGTTGCTTGCAGGTGCCCAGCCCTCATCATTTAGGTCAGGACCCTCTCCGTGGAAAAGCAGAGAAAACCCTCTCCACCACCTCCTCCTCTCTCACTGCCACTGCCGCCACCCTTAATCTCTCCATGCAAATCATGAGCAATGGCGGCATCACAGGGTCCAAGAAAGAAAACGACATCGAGGTGCACCCCGGAGATGGATCAGTGTGCGCATGTGTTCGAGATCAATGGTTACAGCCTGCATAGGGGCCTCGGCTCCGGCAAGTTCATCCGGTCTACCACCTTCGTTGTCAGTGTCCATGAGTGGTGCATCCGCTACAAACCTGATGGGGACACCGGGGAGGAGTACAAAGACTACGTGGTTGTCTGTTGGATTTAATGCTAGTGTGGGCATCCGGGATTCGAATTACATGGAAGCATAGAGTTCGTATATGGCTCGTATATGGCAAGGGCGTCATTCGTATGTGTACAGGACTATGGTTTGTACGGTGTGTACGAGATAAGAGTTGGAGTCAGAAATTAGAGGATTCGATTTAGTTTAGAGTTCGGTTTATCTCCAGGTAGCAGTTGCTATAAATATGAGTTGTAATATCTAGTTTTTGTGAGTTAATAGAGTTAGAAATTTCCTCCAAAAGAACTTGCGATCTGTTTTTGTTCCTTCGTTGCTTTTCGTCGAGTACCTGGTACTCGGCATCTTCGTTTTCTCGCCATATAGATCGCGTGGTCGAGCACTTCTGGTTGATAGCGTGGTCAAGCATGTACCGGTCAATCGTGTTGTTGAGCACGTATTGGTCGATCGTGTGGTCAAGCACGAACTCGTCATTCGCATGGTCGAGAAGCGTGAGCTAGTCGTTTGCGTGATCGTGGGTGTCTGAATTCAACATCTAGAATCAGAGCCAAGTCCGCTAGACAGTTCGACGTTGTCGTCTTGCAACTCACCGGAACAGAGGTAGCGCCAACACGTACAGATGTCGATCATCCCTTAGGGCGAGGCAGCGTGGGAGAGCGATGGTGGGACGTTCAAGTACCCGCAGCTGACGGCGACAAACTACACGAGTTGGGTGATTTGGGTGCAAGTGATGATGGAGGATCAAGGCGTCTAGGAGGTAGTTGAGTCGGCGGCTGGTGCGGTCGTTGATGAGATGAAGCACAAGAAGGCAAAGTTGCACCTCTTCCAAGTGCTCCCGAAGAACCTCCTGATTCAAGTGCTGAAGAAGAAAATGGCGAAGGAGGTCTGGGACTGTCTTGAAACAAAGTTTGTTTGCACATATCAGGTTAAGAACGCGCGCCTGCAGATGTTGAAGAGCGAATTCAACACCATGAGTAAGCTGGAGGTTGAGACCTTGGATCAGTACGTCGGAAAGCTCAACGGCATGTCCGTCAGGTATGCAAACCTGGGGGCAGTGCCCGATGATGGTGCATTGGTCAAGAAATTGTTCGACACCGTGCCAGATTGTTTCCTCAGTGTGATCATTAGGATCAAGCAATTCTACGACCTCGACACCATGCTGTTTGAGGAAGCCGTGGGGCGGTTGAATACGTATGAAGAGCGAGCGCGCCCGCACGCATCCAGTGGCAATAGCGTTGGTGACGGCCAGCTCCTGCTCACTGAGGCCGAGTAGCGTTGGTGATGACCACCTCCTGCTCACTGAGGCCGAGTGGCAAGAATGGCAAAAGAATGACAGCAGTGATTCCTCGCGGAGTAGCAAGGTACCTCGAGCTCATGACAAAGTACGCTGAGGCTAAGGTGAGGGCACTGTTCGATTTTAGGCTAATCACCCCGGCCACCGGTCAGTCATTGTTGGTGTGCGCCTACAACATGCCAATGGTGTTCAAAGGTGCACAGGATTCTTAGGGCTACAAAAATTTCAAGAAGAGGAGCGAGCTGGAAGCGTCGCAGTACCTTCAGAACGACCGCCTCGTGATCGAGTGCAACTTAACTGTTATCATGGGGACGCTGGTGTCCAAATCAGTGACAATTCTAACTTTCAAGTGCCTCCCTCAGACTTGTTGGATAACATTAGAACATTGCTGGAGGCAGAGAAGAGGGCCGACATGATATTCAAGGTTAAAGCTGACACTACGTGAAAAACAGACAAAAAAGACACAATTTAGTGATGGATCATTATATGACCCATCACTTATGTAGCCTTAGGTCGGGACCGGACATTGACCCATCACTTATCACAATGGTGACGGGTCATAACTACACCCGTCACTTATTATCTGGTCATAAGTGATGGGTCTCTCTGCACCAGTCATTAGTGATGGGTCATGTTACGACCCGTCACTTATTATCTGGTCATAAGTGACGGATCTCCCTGCACCAGTCATAAGTGACAGGTCATGTTACGACCCGTCACTTATGACACCTGGTCAAAAGTGACGGGTCTCCCTACAGCAGTCATAAATGATGGGTCATGTTACGGTCCGTCACCGATGACTTAGCTCTGTTATAAGAGTTGGTCAGCTCCTGTATGTGCAAAACAAACTCAACAGTACTGCACGCATAGTAGATCTGGCAATTTTGTTCGGTTTCATCAGAGACTCTCCAATATCTTGTTGATTTCAAGCTTGAATTGTTGCTAGGTCTTTGAAGGTTTGCATCTCCCCCTTTCCTCATCCTCTAACCCCTATTTAATCTTGATTTTTTTGTACTTTGAGTTGTAATCGACCATTTTGCATCTTTATCCAAAATCTTAGTACAAGTAAGTTGTATTTATGTTAGATTTGATACTAGGTTGGTCCGATTTACCACTTCATGCCACAGATCTGGTGTAATTATATAGAATTTTTATCGCATGCTTAATCACCCAATTAAGATAATTGTTAATGAAGAATAAATGTTTTTACATTGTAGATAGCGGATAGAAGTTAGATGTACCTTGAGACCCGGACTTGTCCAGAGTACCTGAGTGGAGTGAAGTATTTCATGAGTGCTGCTTTGGCGGATATGAAAGATCATGGTAAAACGGCAATGTATTGTCCATGTCGCGATTGCAAGAATGATAAGAAGTTTCTGAAACCAGACAATATCCATGCACACTTCTCCTTACATGTTGGAACAAACATGGCGAGGAAAGCCTTAACGAGGGAGAGATGGATCGGGCCTCAATGCTGACAGTGTGGCTCAAGGACTTACACTCTGTGATATGGATTATGATCTCAGGGAAGAGGACATATTATGTTTCAATGATAATAATCTTGAGGATTTTGGGGAGAATGTGGACCAGATGGTGAAGGATGTTGAGCGGCACGACAAGTATAATAATGGTGAGTTTGCTAAATTCCAGGAATTTGTGCGGGATTCCAAGATGTCACTTTATGCTAACTGTAAGGAGAAGTACACACTGATATTTGGGAACCTAAAGATTCTACAGCTGAAGGCAATCCATGGTTGGACTGACAAGAGTTTCGAAGCATTGCTGGATCTGCTAAGGGACATGCTGCCAGAGGGGAACTTGGTGCTCGAGGGCGTCTATGACGCGAAGAAGATAATTTGTCCTTTAGAACTGGAAATAGAAAAAATACATGCATGTAAGCAGGATTGTATCTTGTTTCGTGGAGAGTATGCAGAGCTGGATCAATGCCTTGTGTGTGGAACCCATCGATATAAGCGTAGAAGTGGCGGCGATGACGGAGATGGAGGCAAGAAATGTAAAGGGCCTCTTAAGAAGGTGGTGTAGTATTTTCCTGTAATTCCTCATCTGAAGTGTTTGTTTGCCAACATAAAGGAGGCCCAATTGGTGCGTTGGCACAAGGAGGGTCGTAAGAACGACGCAATGATACGACACCCGATAGATTCCACTCAATGGCAAATCATTGATTGCACATTTGGTTGGTTTTCTAAAGAGTTGAGAAATATTAGGTTTGTTATGAGCACAGAGGTCATGAATCTATTTGGTAACATGAGTACCTCACATAGCACCTGGCCTGTTGTATTGTTGATCTACAACCTTCCACCCCAGTTTTGTAACAAGCGGAAAATACATTATGTTGTTGATCTTGGTATCAGGACCGAAACAACCTGGCAAAGATATCGATGTGTACCTCATACCTTTAGTCGATGATATTAAGAAACTTTGGTCGAAAGGCGTCGAGGTTTGGGATCAGTACAAGTAAGAGTACTTTACTTTGCATGCCATGTTGTTCATCACCATCAATGATTCATGAATCTAACTATATTCTTATATGTATGCACTTGATCAAAGAAACAAGGAAGAACAAGGAGCCCCTCGGATTTCTTGACCCTGAGGCCATTACAATCTCAATTATCCAACTTCACCCCGACTACGTTGTGGACTATGTGGCCAAGGCAATGCAACATTATTCCAAAATGGACTACCTATTGGGCGCCCATAACACCGGTGGTCATTGGATCTTACTGGTCATTTACCTCAAGTGGAACTTGGTGTGGTACCTCGACTCATCAAGACCAGTATGACCAAATGGCAAACCTAGAGAGTGTGATTACAATGCTATAAAAGGAATCCTTGATGCGTAAGTTCTACCTGGCTTAAATATTTAACTTTTCTAACATTCAAATATTCCCTAATTGATCTCTCTTTATGCAGGGCTTTTGTGACAAGTACCTTCGAGCTGATCCTAACTACAACATGATAGACGGTCGCAGACTGACACATAAGACCGGGTTCACGGTAAGTGCTACCAAATAGATGTACCTTCGAGCTTTTTTCCTTACGATTTAAACGTAAGTTTTCTTTTCCGTAGTGCCACCAACAACCACTGAGCAACGCCTGCGGATTCTATGTTGCATGGAACATGCTCCTCACGCTCCAATCAAAGGATATCAAATCTCCCGATGTAAGTTCAATACAAGATTATTCAGTACTAATTTTAGTAATTAGTTTAATTCCCTAATAATGTGACATTAGTTATACGTCAAATGATGTAGGATTTTTAGATTGTTTTCTTGACGATGGTGCACTCTTAGGGATTCAACAACGAATCACTGAGTTTATGTTGTTTGAAGTCATCAACCCACATGGCGTGTTGCACTTTAGAAACCTTAGAGGTCTTATGTAATATGAGTTTATTGAAACTTTGTAACATTTGTAATTCAGTAATGAATTGATGGAAACTTCATAACCTTTGCAATTACGTGATGAAGTGAGTTCTTATATAAGTGTCTTTGTCGATATGGATTTGGATACGTTGCTATTGTTTGTAGGGAGAAGACGGCTGCCAAATCCTAGCTATGCTCCAAGATGCAGCCAAGAAACAATACAATCATGCAGGGTAAAATACACATAAGTGATGGGTAAGTTTGTTACCAGTCACTTATGTGTTTATATAAGTGACGGGTAACTAGGTTACCCATCACTTATGTCTTCTCCCCAGCACATGGGTGAAAGATATAAGTTACCCGTCACTTATGTTAGGATATAAGTTACCCGTCACTTATGTTAGGATATAAGTTACCCGTCACTTATGTTAGGATATAAGTGTCGGGTGAAGAGGTTACCCATCACTTATGTCTTGCTCCCAAGCACATGGGAGACGCTCATAGGTGACGGGTCACGGTTACGACCCGCCATCTATTACCTCATTAGTTACAGGACCTTATCCGTCACCAATGACTAGTCATCAGTGGCGTGTTCGGGGTGACGAGTGTGGGACCCATCACCCATCTCCATTATGACCCATCACCCTTAGCCTCTTTTCACGTAGTGTGAGGTTTTCCGTGCCCACAAGCTTGTTCTTGCAATGCGGTCGTCGGTCTTTGACGCACAACTCTACGGACCGATGGGGGACAAGAGAAGGGAGAACATAAAAGTTAAGGATGTGCTGCCTGATGTTTTCAAGGCATTGCTTCACTTCATCTACACGGATTCGCTGCCCCCCATGGATGATGTTGATGGAGTTGAGAGTCATGAAATGGTCAAGCATTTACATGTGGCGGTAGATAGGTATGCCATGGAAAGAATGAAGTTGATGCGTGAGAGCATCCTTTAGGAGACTAGCTTGATGCTGAGAGCGTGGGGACCACTTTAGCTATAGCTGATCAGCACCATTGCGAAAAACTCAAAGATTCTTGCACTGGATTTATCAACTCTTCAGATAGAATGGATGATGTGGTGGCAAGCAAAGGTTATGAACACTTCAAAAGTGCATGTCCTGTTGTTTTTATTGATATATGGGAGAAAGCCGCTAAATCTCGCAAAATGTAGCACTACTACAGAAAACTCCTTCATTGCCGGCTCCAAAACCATCTTCACTGTTGGTTTTGGAGCCGATAGTGGGCAACGGGCAGTGATAGTTGAGTTCTATCAGTGCCGGCTCGGTAGACTAGTAGTGAAGGGGGTTATCACTGCCGGCTAAAGGATTTAACCGACAATGATTCTCTAGCATCACTGCAGGCAGTATCCTTTGACCGGTAGTGATGCCTTGGGTATCATTGCCGGCCGAAGGTTTGAGCCGGCAATGTTTTCCCTTTGCCCCCTCCACGGTCCTCCTCTCTGTCCTCTCTGTACTCCCTCTCTCCTCAATCTCTCTATCTCTCTCTCAATACATGCATACAATGATACATATATTTACTGTAAATCAATAATAAAAACACCTTCATTAATACATAGTAATGAACACATATTACAAGTCATGCATCGACAAACACACAATATTTCAAGTCACCCCCTAAAAAGTCAGTTGAGTTGAGCCAGTCCAATATCCCTCTACCTCTCCCACGATGAGGACCGCATCCCCGCATTGATAATTGATGGCGTGAGAACGTCCGGGGACGCCGGGGGGCCGATGGTGGTGGAGTGGAGGACCTAGGAATGCCTGATCGACCGCAGCGTTGCCTATGCTCCAGGCTCATCGGCGTGTCAAAGACAATGAAGTCTGATGCCTGAACGCCTCTAGGTTTTGAGCATTCGGCCTCCTCCACAGCACACTGACAAGCCACCCTCTCGTCCTCCTCCTCCTCCTGGGTGCGTTTACGGGATACTGCTTCTTGCTCCTTCGGAGTGCACAGCTCACGAGCTAGCCTCTCATCCTCCTCCTCTTGGGCACGTTTATGAGACGTTGCTTCTTGCTCCTTCTTCGCATCATCGTTGGAAGGCCATTGTGTCCAAGAGTCATCCAATGATACCAACTTCGCATCATACATAGTAATTCATATAATTCATTAATAAATGGAAAAATCTACGATTTACAACTGAATAAGTGCTGGTTCTACGATATGCCATCCATTGTGAGGATGACAAGTGGGACCTGATCCCACATGTCATTGACACACCGGTGGCATATCGTAGAATAGGTAATGTCATTCATTAATATTGTGTGAATTGCGGAGATAGAATACGTTGTCAAGCCCCTTGGTAGCCTTCCTCCTTGTCGCATACTCTCTGCTTGAAGGTAAGGTGTCATCTGAAGGTCTCGCACGCGTGGATGGCATGATCAGTTCATGAAACTTGCCATTTGGGTTGATAACATGTTCCAATAAGAACCCGACCATCTGTTCTTGAAGGGCATGTATTTCAGTAGGTTGTAACACACTTGTGCGTAGTTTGGAGCACTGCGTTTGAAGAATCGAAAGAATTAGTCCTTGAACACGTGTAGAAATTGAAAAGAAGGCATCGATATGTTATTTCATACCTCAAGGTCATTGAACCTAACAGCGTCTCCATCTGGGCTGAATGCGTGCATGAAAGTAAGAACATAAAACGCGTAGAGATTGTTGCCGGGTGGCTACCTCATACACTTCAAGAAGAAAGGATTCGTCAGTAAAATGAATTGACCATTTTTATTCAGTAGGAAATGCAAGACATGAATATGTATTGTGTACCAGAAAGTCGGTTTTTACAGCGTATTCCTTCCTGAATGGAAAGTGGATAACACTCTTCTTGCGGCATCTTGTGTACACCACGTACGTGAATATGAATACCAATTAAACTTAGATGTAATCGTCGAGAAGATTAAATGATTGAGTTAACCTGTTTAGCATGTCAATGAGGTGTTGGTAAGTCGTCTAATCTCTCTTTGCTGAGTCCAAAATTGCAGAATATGTCACCATAGAAAATTAGTACTAGAATCGAGTTGCCCATAAAATGAGGACGCCCTTGCTCGCAAACATGTACTCATAGCTGTAGGGTAAGAGTATGAATTTTTTGTATTGGTGGTGAAGCAGACACTTCAATAAGTAGGCCTCGGTGAAGTCTGGATTATTCGTTACATGTTTCGGGTTCACAAGGCCAGGATCGATGAATCCTACTTTCTTATCTAAGTCTTGTTCGTATGCTTGGATCTCCATTCTACGAAAGAGAGAAGTTAGCTATGCAATTACAAGATGCAAGATCATATAACATAAATTATATGCATAAGTCACTTACAGAGTCCACTCTCTGACAATAGTCACATCGAGGGCATCTTCTTTGTACAGTTCATACAAGTGCAAGAGTTCCAACCAGAAGAAGCCGTCCTCATTGAGGAAATATTCTTCTTTGTATCTCACAGGGAACGCCTGAAAACCCTGCCTAGACTGCTCCAAGTACCATTGATGTAATCGACGCATTTGAGTTGTAAGGTTCCTTTCTATATTTGGTTTGACCAAAGGTTTGCCCAACTCAAACGGCCATATAACATCCAACTTTGATATATTCGCTCCCACAGTAAGTCGTGCTAGTTCTTCTGCTATTAATCTAGAAGAAGCCAGGAAGTCCGCAATGCTTGGAGCATCCTTAATGATTGGGCCTAGTTTGCTCTTGGCATGCATCTTGTTGATGCGTTCATAGTCAGTCGGCGGCTTACTTGAAGCCGACCCCGTCTGTTTATCTTTGGCAATTTTTATGAAAAACTTCAAGGCATCTTCAGGCACAACAGGCTTCGGTGGAGGTGGTGGAGGATGGAAATGAGACGTGACACTGGTGTCCACAATTTTTTTTGTTTCCTCAGCAGTGAGTGAATAGACATCCTTGGGTTCCGCCAAATTAGATGATGTCGTCTGCTTAAATGTTGCAGAACTTGATCTTGTTTTCTGAGCTGATGGCTGGCTTCTTGATGGTGTTGGCTTCTTGAGCGATGGACTTCTTCGAGGCGATGGCTGAGGAGATAGACTTATTTTGGGAGATGGATGAGGAGAGGGAGATCTTTGAGGCGATGACAGCCCGGGGTGTAGTGGAGAGTAGAGTCTCGGGAGCTGTACCTGGTGGAAACACTATATAGACCTTCTCCCACGCGATGAATGTGTACTTGTTCTCTCCTATAGTGTTCGCCTCCTCCTCTGTGGGGTAGTCCGCCTCAACATGGCGGTGCTGATCAATTGCCTCATCTACTTCGACCGTGGCGTAGCCCTCCGGTATCGGATGTCTGTGCAAATGTTCATGGGAGCCACGAGGATAAGCCACGCCAGAAGCCACCTTGATGGTAATGTTTCTAGCACCAATGTGTAGTTCACACGGTATCCGTGCTATGATGAGGTACATGGGATAAGTGATGTGGTCAGCTCCCAGAACTTCGACGACCACCGGGGCTAGAGCGCACAACCTCAAGAGACGTTGCCGGTCGTTCCTGTTGGCTCACAATGGTGCCTCGTTCACGCATGAGGGCTTGTGCTATTTTTCTTCTGTATGTTCTCTCTCCTTTTTTAGCGCTTGTTCAAGCATTTCCATCATCCTAGCTTGTTCTGCCTCTCGTTCTGCATCTCGCTCTATTTGGGATCTCTTTCGGCTCTTGTAAATATTGACTTCGCCTGCGAATCCATATTTCCGACCCATCACCCCAACGCCTCGTGTGCGACCACCGTGCTCCTTGTTTCCTAGGGCCAAAGTGAGCTCGTACCTATCCCTGCCTGGCTTGAAATAGCCTTGTGCAGACTACTCGTGGGCTTCCACAAGCTTTTTTGCAAGCGTTTGCGTCACTTCTTGTCTTTGGAGGGCATAAAGCATAAACTTCCATCAGACGAGTAACAAGCAACCCTCCCAAGAAGGAAGCGCGTCAATATCATTGGCAAGCCTTTGCGGAGTACAAGTCATCGGAAGAAGCACAAAGGTTGAGTGCGGTGAAAAAGCGAACTCTACCCCCACAAAGTGGCAGCAGTGGGTACGTGAGGAAAGAAAGACAGTGGCCACAATAGCTAGATCAACTGTGAGAGAGAGGTGTCACGCCTGAGATGGAGGGCTGGAATGATCTTGCAGTTGTGGCCACTTGCGGAAATTTGGCATTGTACCTTTCTGCACATGTGTTCTGTTCAGTGTGCCCTTCTAGTTCTTAAATAAAAGGGCCATGATCATTAGCATCTTACGCTTAACTACTTCCAAATCTGTCCCTTCAGGGAAGTCAAACTTCTCTAATATCTTGGGCAACAAGATATCATTCTTGATCAAATCAAGAACCAAATGTGGATCACCTCGTTTGCCAATCCACAATCTGTAGCTGATGGGCGCGTGATCCTTAACAGCAATCCCACAAACTGACTTGTATGGCCCCAGAATTCTCTCAGGTGCAGTTGACTCCCCTGCTAGAGAGACCTCCGTGATCACAAATCGCCCGGTAGGCATCTTCGAGGGACCACGGACATGATGCCGCGCCTGAGATTGCTCATTGTCATGACTCTCCAGAGCATGAAGCATATGCGCAGATGCAAAAAAACTATTGAAAACCTATACAATAATATGTAGAATAGATGTATTCATCTAATTATGAATTACCTCATCGACACCACAGGAGCCTATTTGTTCCAAGTTGAGGTAGTGGCTTGGCTACCAATTTGTTCCAAGTTGAGGTAGTGGCTCGAGCTACCTTCTTCAATGTTTGACAACGGCACTACATCTCCTTCTAGCACCTAGGCCGGATCGGTGGTTGGTGGTGCCATTCCTTCCTGGAAATTCTGCATACAATGACGACAAGTGGTTGAGTAATATACATATAGAGAGCTGAGAAAGGAGGGAGGTAGAGATAAAGTCGACGAGGGAGGGAGTGAGGCTCCGTGGCTCTAGCAAATGGCCTTATTAGGACTTCAATATTGATTACATGTTCAGAGAGAAAGCATTCTTCGCAAGTTTGCATTTATGTGTGTTGGGGGGAAAATAAACCAGCCTGAGGATAATGGTTGAAGATCACCATCCAGGTCCCTCCGGAGCCTTGATCTCTGGACCCTATGTTAAAAGCTCGATCTCTGATGCCATCAGATCCCTTCACGGTACCCCTTCGTACCTGCGAAGCCTTCCCTTGGCTCCACTGGCTCGATCTCCCGAAGCCTCCCAAAAACCCAACCTCCCGAAGCCTTGGTCCTCCGAAGCTTCGGCCTCCCGAAGCCTCGGCCTTCCGGGGTCCTGCTTCCCAAAGCCTTCACCTCCCGGTTCCATGCCTCCTGAGGCCCCGCCTCAGGCTGCTTGGGCCGCCTTCCCGAAGGTAGCAGGGTGAGTCAGCAGGCCTTAGGAAAAATCTATCGGAAGGGGAGCACCGGTCGTGCTTTGCCTGCAAGGAAGTGACCGGCATTAAAGGCCTAGGCTAATGGACGCCACTCTGACGTCCCGGCATTATGGAGGCTATCCTGACACCCCTGACAATGCGGCGCCGGGCCGCAATCGGCGACCGGCTCACCCCCCTTCAGGGGGTAGGCACCACGATAATTACCACGGTGGATATTTATCTCCCCATAGGGTAGAAGGTTACCTGGGTGCCAACTTCCCTGTAACCTTAAACCTACGGAGACCTCTAACAGGCGAGACTTTCAAATACACCATATCTCCTACTTGAAAGGTCAATTCTCTTCGTCGATTATCCGCATAACTCTTTTGTCGGGACTGTGCAGTCCTCAAGTTTTCCCATATGGTCTGAACCTGCTCTTCTGCTCTTCTAAGAACTTCTGGTCCAAACACTTGGCTTTCTCCAGTTTCGTTCCAGTACAACGGAGTTCTGCACTTTGTACCATACAAAGCTTCAAATGGAGACATTTTGAGGGTGGCTTGGTAGCTGTTATTGTAAGAAAACTCTACATATGATAAGCTTTTATCCCAATTCTGCTTGTACATCGGCTTCTTTTGGTGTCCCCTGTCGGTAAGTAAGGCCGATAGCATCCTTGGCAAGATACCTTAGCGCAATCCATTGGAATGGCAAACTTCGTTGAAATCTGACCCTATCTGTAGGTTTGAGCACAACAGGAGGGTATGTAAACCTTACTAGATGAGAGGGTAAGGGGTCTTTAAGCATAGCTTTTATTCTTTCCAAAGTTCCTCTTTTTAGGGATGACCAGCTATCTAAGGCTGCGTTCCAGGTCGATATAGCTCTGATACCACCTCTGTCGAGACCGATTCAAGAAACAAATCAATCTCATCTATGTATTGAGCCCAGGAATCAATCCCAACACATAATGACTTCATTGATGATAATCATTACAATATTCATACTTAATCGAATTAATCGTTTTACAAAAATGACCTTCAAGGGTCGAAGAACCAAATAAACTGTAGCGGAACTAAACGAACTACAAAGACTCTAATCCTTTATAACTCTCCCACAGGCATCGTCAACGTAGAAAACATCTTAGAACGATCCACCTTCAGCGTACTCCTTGATACCTTCTCTAATGAGTGTTTGGTGATAGCAAGAGTGAGCACTTGTCGTACTCAGTAAGTTGTGAAGGAAATAGTATGCATGTGAAGGCTTGACAAGAATAAGGCAAATATGACTCTCTAGCATAATCAGCATTTAAGTAAAAATATTTGAAAAGCAATAATAATTAAATGAATAACAAACCACCTTAAGATTTCTTCCATCTTGACTTAACCAACTAACCAACACCTCTACCCAAAGTTCCATCCACTAAGATCGAACCCTCAATTATAGTTCCCACCACTATGACTGACCATCCTCAACTATGATTTCCACCATCACAATTGACCCAACTAACCAAAACATCAAGTTATAATCATGGTAGGTTTTCAGTGTCTTTCATGACCGTGAGCACTGCTGAATATTCAGTTTTTAACTCTGCACAGGTTGTACTTAATCCACAAGACGTTTCATCCTGTTTTGCTGAGCATTCGTTGGCCGACGGAGAACTCTTACATACTACTGAGGTGTGTGCTAGGAATCCACTACAAAGCCTTTACAATGCCCCCTCTTCGCACATGTCTACCCGCTAAAGTTTCACTGCCGCATGATTCCACCTCAACAATGGAAGCCCCTCTTGCACCTTTTGAATCCCAAGACATCATCCATTCACTGCTCTTCTGCCTGGTCTATATTATGCTGAGAGTAAGGAAATTACTTGGCTAGGCCCGTCCCATACCAAGCTTGTGGTTATACTGTAAATATAGAAAGCTCACCCCATGAACCGGTCCTTAGATTTGAGCAAGACTACCACTTTTCCAACCATACATCTCATCATACCAACTGCACAAATCCCTATACCATGTTGCTATAAAAATTATTCCATCGTATTTTATCATTATTGCATAGGACCATTATCAAGTTTGTGGAATAATTATCATAATTACCATCCAAAGCAAGGCTAAGCATCATCTACCCATCCATAACCCAAAACCATATTATGGCGATAAGGATGATAAGGGGAAAACTAAGGTAAAACCTAACTCTTGGGATTCTCAACAAAATTATTAGCATGCATATTTGTAAAACAAAACATTTGTTAAACTAGGATAAAAATGATCAAGAACACAACTTGCCTTCACTGAACTCAGTTGGGTCTTCAAAATCCTGATCCTCCAGACGTTCTGGCTCCTCCTGAACGTTGGCGTCTACTTGCAACATACATGGAAAAAAAACAATACATAAACACCAAGATCCAAAAAGAACCAAACATCACACAACAAACTTCATCATCACAAGATTACACCATTCCAGACAATTCGGCGAAAGAACGGGTCAGAATGGAGTTATAGTTGACAAGTTATGATTTTCTAAAGATTAAAATAGGAGTAAAAAGATTATCTACAGATGAAATTATGTTGCTAGGAATTTTTTAGGATTTTCAAAGCCATCTAGGATTTTCCTAGAATTTTCTAGCATTTATTTGAATTATAAAACTATTTAAAACTATAAAATAGAACTAGATAAACCTATAAAACATTATTAAACATTTTCATTCAGAGCGTAATATTTACTATTTATGATGTAAGCAAAACAAATAAAACAAACAAAAGAAGAAAAGCTAACTGGGCTGCTAACGCTGATGTGGCTTGACACATCAACGAAAACGCTTACGTGGCTGGGTGAGATGGCACGGTGACGTGGCATCGGCTGACTGGGATTATATTGAACACGCGTCACACTCAAATTGGCTACTGAAGGGGTATAAGAGGCTTCTAATCTACACCGTCGAATCTAGATCCAACAGCTCAGATGCTTTGGCTCTCAGCTCCAGTAGTACAGAAGGCGACGGTGACTTCCCACGACAGTGCATCACCGAAAACTCGCTGGAACGGTGCTTCGGGGACCTATCTACTCTGACGAGTGGTGAAAAAGGTTCGAGAGAGCATGGGAAACTCACCTAGGTTACATGTCGGTGTTGAAGAAGCTCTAAAGAGGCGAGCAACAGTGCACAGTGGCTTGGAGTTTTAGAGTTTGATGGCAAAGCGCTCCGGTGTCGATTTCTTCTTGGCGACTTGGACAAAAGATGTGGGATGGTTTGGGGAGGCTCTAGGGTTGCATATATATAGGCAGGAGGCTACCATATCTCCAAATCAACTCAAATTTGAAACGAGATGCGGTGGCAGCTCAAACTCAAATCCGAGGATTCCAACGTTCTCGGGACTCTATCTCTTGGGCAAAAGCTCGCACATAGGCTCTGGAATCTTTCTCTTTTTTATCTATCCAAGTGATATAGCTATGCAAAGCCTGTTTACCATTCCTTCGTATTCTACAACATTGTTGGAAGCTTTAAATTATAATTAGACAAAGTACCTAAGTTCGTCTCTCGTTGGAGATTTGAGAATGATGCCAACCCTCGATCGTTGAAGCGTGAGTGATCCGTCAAAGAAAAGCGTCCAATGATCCTTGGTCATGTTTGGCTTTGTTTCACAACATTTGTCCATTCGATGATCAAGTCCGCTAGTACTCCTGACTTAAAGCTTATGTGTGGTGCATAATCTATGTCGAACTCATAGAGCTCGACTGCCCATTGCGCGATTCGTCTAGTAGCCTCCCTATTGCGTAGAACATCCTTCAGCAGATATGTTGTTATGATGGTAATCTTGTGTACTTGGAAATAATGTCGTAGCTTCTAGGAAGTTATCAGGAGTAGTAAAGTGGCTTATAGATCTTGGCCTTCTTCTCGGGGCATTCCCTCTCAACCACCAGGACCATGCTCACAACTTGTGGGGTGGCTGCAATGTAAAAACAAAAAACTCCTCTTTTTTGTTAGGCAGGTTGAAATTAACAGAGACAGCAAATACCTTTTTAAGTCTTGAAAAGCCTTCTCTGCTTCTTTCATCCACTCAAACCAGTCATGTTTCCTCAGCAACTTAAAGAAGGGCATCTCTAATTCGACCATCTTGGAGATGAATCGACTAAGGGCTGTTATCCATCATGTCAATTTTTAAACTTCCTTCAGTGTCCGAGGTGACCGCATCTGGTCAAGAGCCTCGATTTTGCCCGGATTGGCCTCAATGCCTTGACTTGACATTAGGAAACCAAGAAACTTGCCAGACGGGACGCCGAACGTGCACTTCTCAGGGTTAAGCATCATATGATACTTCCTAAGGTTGTCGAATGTTTCCTTGAGGTCGTCAATCAATGCATCTTTGGTTCTAGATTTGACTACAATATCATCGACATAAGCTTCAACGTTGCGTCCAATCTGGGGCTATAAATAATTTTGAATACACCATTCATATGTAGCACCAGGACTCTTCAAACTGAAAGGCATCTTTACATAGCAAAATACACCAAAGGGAGTAATAAAGGTAGTTTTTTCTTCATCCTCTATCCCCATGCTAATTTGGTGATACCTCGAATAGGCATATAGAAAACACAGCAATTCATAATCTACCATAGAGTCGGCTATCTGGTATATGTGAGGAAGGGGAAAAGGATCTTTGGGACAAGCCTTGTTGAGGTCGGCGAAGTCGACACACATTCTCCACTTGTCGTTGGCTTTCTTCACGAAGACTAGATTCACGAGCCATGTGCGATGACGGACCTCTCGGATGAAGCCCACTTTTAGGAGTTTGCCAACCTCCTCCTAGAAGCTCACTTCCTATCCTCTGTGAATCTTCACTGTTTTTGCACCACAGGTTTAACGCCGGTTCCACAGCTAGTTGATGCTTAATCACCTCTCTACGGACTCCGGGCATATCGAACGGTTTCCATGCAAACACAACTTGGTTGGCCTAGAGGAAAGTGATGAGCTCGAGTTCCTATTTGGAATCAAGGTCAACACCTATCTTGAATGTCTTGGCTAGTTCACACAGGTCGAGAGGCACTGCCTTGACACCACCACTAGCCTTCTTGTCCTTAGCACTATCGTTGTTCTCCACTTTGGTGGCATCATCAGACCTGGAGGCATCAGTGAGGCTCATGAGTTTGGAGTCCTTGACCTTGGTGGTAGCTTGGTGCTTCTAGCGCTTAGACTCTGCGCCTCTTGAGGTATTTGTTGTTCGGCAGAAGTGTTCGACTATATCTAGGCTCTGCTTGTCGCACTTGACCACTGCACGTTGATCTCCCTTGATGGCTCTAACCCCATTAGGGCATGAGATCTTGAGCACCTGGTATGCGTAGTGCACTACAGCCATGAAACTGTCTAGCATTGGGCGACCTAAGATCACGTTGTAGGCCATCTCGAAATCCGCAACATCGAAGGTTAGTTTCTCTATATGGAAGTTGTTAGGCTCGCTGAATGTGACCGGCAACTCAATCTATCCAAGGGGCATGGTCGATGAGTTTGGAGTTATACCATGGAAAGGCTTAGCTCCTGTCTTGAGCTCCAACCTTTGGATCCCCATCTTGTCTAACGTCTTGGCAAAGATGAGGTTGAGCCATCGACTAATGTCCTAAAGACTTTGATGTTGAGGATAGTAGGCTGGACCACAACCGGATACCGACCTGGGTGTAGAACCATGGCTGGATGGTCAGCTTAATAGAAGATGATCGGGACTTCTGCCAACTTAAGGTACCAAGGAGGCCCGGTTAGAGCCAGGTTGACCTCCATTTTGACCACCTTGTACAGCCTCTTAGACTCGTACGAGGCGGACCCTCCGAAGATGTGTGCCAGGCTCTGGTCGTCCCTACAGAATTTGGGCTCATCGTCCTTTGTGTCTGGCTTGTCCTGCTTTCTATGGTAATCAGTAATATCAGCCTTAAGCTTATCGTCGAGCTTCTTTTTGATAACGTAACATTCATCAAAGTCATGTTGGTTGGTCCGATGGATGGGACACCACTTTCTACCACCACGGCTCAAGCCATTATCATCTTCGGTGTTGCGCGACTTGCTCCTATCAGCCGCAGCTACGGTCGTGTTCGGACCCTTGCGCTTGTCACTAGGTCTCTTCTTCCCTTCATTCTTTGAGGACTCGGGCTTGTCCACGCCAGACTAAGGGTTTTTGGCATGTTCCTGGGCTTCAACACGCTTCGCTCACTTGTCAGTTAGCTCGAAAAGTTCTTTTGCCATATTCATCTTTCAGGTAGCTAGCTTCCCGACCAAATCTTTTTTCTTGATGCAACGCTTGAAGGCGATGATGTCTCAGCAATAGGAGATGTCCGGGATCGTATTGCTCCTGTCATTAAACCTATGAATGAAGTCTTAAAGAGATCCGTCTTTACCTTTGTTCAGCTGGTGAAGATCGTCTTCCCTTCCTGGGCACTCGAACGTTCCCTGAAAGTTGGCGATGAACTAAGCCTTCAGCTCGGCCCACGATCGAATCAATTTGGGCGGAAGGTTCAGCAACTAGGACCTTCAACTCCATCGAGGGCAGTCAGTAGGTAATTGGCCATTACCCTGCTATCACCACCAGCCACTCAAATAACAGTGGTGTAGATCTGTAACCACTCGTTGGGGTTGAGCTTTCCATCATACTTCTAGATCGGGCCTGCCTTGAACTTCTCGAGCCATCATATCGACCAGAGCTCAGGTGCCAAGGCTTCACATCATACGTTGAACTCTTCAGGAGGAGATGGGGGAGGACTATCACGCCTATTCCTTTGAATAGGAGAGTCACGTCGACCGTCTCATACTGGAGATTTGGGGTTGTTATAATGACGACGGTCATCACAGCGTTTCTCACAGCAGTTGTCTATCACCCTTCGTAGATCATGCCTGTCATGAGGGATGCGGTCCCTTAGGTCTTCCTGGTTCTTACGCCTATGAATGGGGTAGTTACAGTTTGGCCCACAAGACTGCACTCGAGCTCGACAACCCGAGCTTCCCGTTTGGGATCCCTCGACTCGAGGATGTCCACGTCCGTAACTCCTCAAACCATCACCTTGCTGACTAGGGTGCCTAGAGCCGATGGGGTTATTCACTCGAGCCACTTGGATCTAAGCCGCATCGAGCAGAATCTTGTGCTGATTGACCATCGGGGTTAGAGAATTTGTCACATCCAACTCGGGGAAGGACCTCATAATCATAAAAGCACCTTGGACATTAGCTTATGAAGTACTAAAAACACCACTGCCTAGACTTGGCTGTGGTCGAGCCGATGTTGCTCCGCGACCGTTATGTTGAGGGAGTTCGTCCCTCGATCTTGAAACAATTACGGGTGGAGGAATTACTTGAACCGTAGGTGTTCCTAGACCAAGTCAACATCGAATATCGGGGTTCCCCTAATTTTTCACCGCCCGTCGATGATGGGCGATATCGGGGGCCTGCAAAGCCCCAGCTATGGACGTCCCTGGTGGAAATCCTCCAGCGACATTGTTGCCTTGGGCGGCGGCTGTAGCTACTGGATCCTCAGGGATTCCTTCACCATCATTCATCACGGTGTCCGAACCTCCCACATTCTGCTCGATAGGT
This sequence comes from Phragmites australis, assembly GCF_958298935.1. Lineage (NCBI taxonomy): Eukaryota > Viridiplantae > Streptophyta > Magnoliopsida > Poales > Poaceae > Phragmites > Phragmites australis. The sequence goes on from NC_084936.1 coordinate 8,364,357, forward strand.
GTGTTGTCAGCTCCGGCCATAAACATGAATCAATCTGTTTGACTGCTCTAGCCGTCGATGGAGCCGTCATTGCCACTTTCCTGACTCTCACTGTCACTGTCGGTGTCTATGAATTGAAGAACGTTAGGCTCCTTGGGATCCCACTCGAGGTGTCCCACCTCGCGGTATGCGTACAATGGGTTAGACTCGATGATATTGGTGTGGATGAGTTCACCTTAATCATCCTGGCGGTATGCCATTGTTTTGAAGATGATTTCAAAGCTGGCATGAGGCGATGCGAAGATGACTGTTGTCGACTCGAAGTGGTCGTAGAAGCCAGTGCAGGAGAATCCGATGCGAACGCGCACTTGAGACATGATCGATCCTGAAAAACAAATGAAAATCCCCTACTTGGCATGCCAACTGTCAAAGATTAGTTTCTGATAATATGTCCATGATTGAACTGGGTACCTTCAAGATCAGAAATCGAACAGGAAATAAGACATGCGATGTATACGGTTCGGGCCCTCGAAGCGAAATAATACCCTACATCCTATGTTAATAATGTTGTATATGGATTGTCTCAAGTACAAGCAAGGTAGCTAAACATATTACAATTGAGTAGATCAGATCTAAACTTAATCTAATGTTGAAGTCACCAAGTATCTCCAAAGCTAGGATCTGGGTGCTTGCGTCGAGTTTTGTGTAGGCATTGATCTGTCATGAGTTGTTCTCCATCCCCCGTTGGGGGTCTGGGTCTCCGCCTTATATAGGGATCCTGGTAGTACCCTGGATCCACCGTAGTCAGTAAGGAGTCATTTGTCTTGTCGGTCAAGGCAAGGCAATCGAATCTAGCTTGAATACTAGTAGTACTCGAGTTGGTTAACCAGATCGAGACCTTTCTAGTATAGGTTTTCATGATCTTCGAGTATATCAGGTCCCACAAATTCGAATCCACAATATCCAGAGTTGTCCATCTAGTATATGATGTGCCTTATCCGTGTATGGTACACTCCTTATGCGCATATACCCTGTAGTTAGATATTCGACAAATAGATTACTCTGGGGGATGTTCGTGTTCTACACGTCCCTTCGACTCTCCAGTATGCAGACATCTTCACCAAGGGTTTGCCAAATAATTCTTTCCAGCATTTTTTGTCCAATCTCAAGTTCTGTGGCGCTCCTAATTGACATTGCAAGAGTGTGTTGGAATATTATTGACCAGAATTGTTGCTCGTCCGACAATAGTGCTAGCACAACCATGCACCATCCATGTGCCACGTGTCAGTCGGCTGACCCTGCATGCTACTATTCTGGATCCAGCTACAGTCATGTTCAGTTGATCGAGGTTGTTGGAATCGATTTGACAGTTTAGAGATAACTAATTTAGTTTGGAGATAAACTAATTTAATGTATAGATAGATATCTTAGAGATAGACTTGACATAGAGATAGACTCGGAGTTAGAGATAAACTCTGTTTATACATTATACTATATATAGCCTTAATGCTACCCTGAATAATCCAAGCCCGAGATTATTCCCCTATTTTCAGTCTTTCCTGGTATCATAGCACTAGATGATGTTAACTACACCAGATGGCATGAACTCTTCCTTGTTCCTGCTAGGATGTTCAGTGCTAAGGGCCATATTGATGGCTGCTCCCATAGGCCAGTGGCTAGCGACACCAATTGGGAGTTGATAGACTATTTTATCCTCTCCTTTCTCTACACATCCATCCTCACCGTCATCCTCACCCCCGGTGCTTCTCCCCACGCCGTCTGGACCAGCCTGGAGGGTGTTGAGATTAGTCCAAGAAACCGACTAATCTCATATATATGCTGAGCCCAGGAATTAATCCCAACATATTGTGACTTCATTGATAATAATCATAACAATATCCAACTTAATCGTACTTAATTATATTACAAAAGAGACATTCAAGGGTCGAAGATACAAATAAAACTTCACCGGAACTACGTAGACTTTATCCTTCATGATGACACCACAGGCAAACCGACGTAGAAAACACCTTAAAACGCTCATCTTCCCTAAACTCTTTGAGTTTGTTTGGTTATAGCAAGTGTGAGCACATGTCGTACTTAGCAAGTTATGAGAAAAATTATGCATATGTAGACTTTAACAATAATATGGCAATTATGGCTCTTTTGCAGAAAACAACATTTACTTAAAAATAGTTCAAAGTGAGTAATAATTAAATGAATAATAATAAATAAATAACCACATCAAGATTCCAACCATCTTGACTTAACCAACCTTCCAATACCTCAGCCATAGTTCTCACCACCATAGTTGACCATAACCAACACCTCAATCATAGTCCTACCACTGTGATTGATCAAACCATACAAACCATCAAGTTCTAATCATGTGAGGGTTCCTTGTCACTTGTAACTATAAGTATAGCTGACTAACCAGGTCGAGGGGGTGTTTATTTATAGGTCCGAGGCTCGGGAAGTCCGGATTCATTACACTTAGGGTTTCACGGTAGCCGGCTCGATTTGAACTCGGTTTCCAAGATTAATTCAAGCTTTGGAGGAGATATGATAGGAAAAAGTTTGTGGACAACACATGGAGTCTGCTAACACAATCCTAGATGGATTTTATCCCGAATTAGATCAGATTTTGCCGGATTTGATTCGGCCGGCGTGATGCTCTTGGACTTTGAATTTCCTTTTGAATTGGGCTCGATTGAAGATCGATCGGGCTATGCCTTCTTCAAGCCTTGGTGAACTCATTTGACCAATCTCCTGGTGAAGTCTAGCTCGAGCATGGCGGTTTGGCATGTTCTTTTTCCGTTGTCGAGTAAGCAAGAGGAGGAAGAGGATCTACTGTTGAGCTACCTCACGTGCACAAAGATGGGCCACTCAGCTCACCGTGGCCCAAAATTGAGAGAGAGGGGAAGGGATTGGAAAGAGAGCGGGCCGGGTGAGCTGGTCTACTAACCGAACGGGCCGGAAGGGAGAAGAGGTGGGGAAGAGGGAGAGAGGGTTGGGTGATGAGTTATCAACCCATATGAGATTTTTTTTTTCCTTTTCATTTTTTTCCATTTCTATTTCTTGTATTTCTACATACACTTATACATACATATATGTATATAAAAGTGCATGTATTATTTAATATATATTCAAGCAATTCAAACAATGTAAATCAAACAATTGTAAAAAAAATTAAAACCATTTGTATATACACACATATGCATATATACTATTTAGGGTTTTAATTATTCTATTCATTTATTTTCTTTTGTATAAAAATAAATTTTAATTGATGATGAAATTGGGTTGTTACAAAACCTACCCCTTTAAGTGCATCTCATCGTCGAGATCTGAACTGATCTCCAAATAGATGAGGAAATTCTGTCTTTAACTCTTCTTGTTGTTCCCATATTGCCTCTTCTTCTGTGTGGTGACTCCACTCTACTTTGCACATTCGAATAAACTTCCTTCGAGTCACATGTTCTTTGATGTCTAAAATTTTGACTAGATATTCTGCATAAGTAAGGTTTTCTTATGGGTCTACTTCTTCAAATGGTAATTGTTCTTCTCATACTCGCAAGCACTTTTTCAACTGAGATATGTGAAAGACATCATGCACATCCGTGAGCTTAGGTGGCAATTCTAACTAGTAAGCTACCTCTCCCCGTCTAGCAATCACCTCAAAAAGGTTTAATATACCGAGGTGCTAATTTGCCTCTAACTTTGAATCGGGTAACCCTCTTAAAGGCAAAACCTTGAGATATACATAGTCTCTAACTTCAAAAGTTACTTCTCGATGACGATTATCTGCATAACTCTTTTATCTTAACTGAGCAATCTTTAGTTTTTTTCGATTGCTCGTACTTGTTCTTCGGCTTCCTAAACAATTTTAGGTCCAAACACCTGACCTTCTTCAATTTCACTCTAATGCAAAGGAGTTCTACATTTTCTTCCAACAATGCCTCAAATGGGGGCATCTGTAAACTGGACTGATAATTATTACTATAAGAAAAATCTGTATAGGCTAAATTTTTGTCCCAACTGTTATAATTATGTAAAGCACATACCCGTAAAATATCCTCAAGTATCTTATTTACTCGTTCCATTTGACTATCAATTTGAGGATGATATGACGAGCTAAAATTCAGCTTTGTGTCGAGAGACGCATGGTGATTCTGCCAAAACCTTAAGGTAAATTGGGTATCTCGATCTAACACTATTCTGTTTGGAACTCCATGTAAACATACATTCCTTGACATATACAATTTTGCAAGCTTGGCTCCACTATAGATAGTATTAACTAGAAAAAAGTGAGCTGCCTTAGTGAGGCGATCCATGATAACCCATATAGAATCATATTCTGACTAGGTTTGGGGTAATCAACTATAAAGTCCATACCGATTTCTTCCCATTTCCACTCAGGAATCTTCAAAGGCTGAAGCAAACCTGCTGACTTCTGATGTTCTGCTTTCACACGCTAACATGTGTCACACAATGCAACATATTCAACAATTTCTCGTTTCATACCAGACCACCAATAGCGATCTTTTAGATCTTGGTACATCTTAGCACTTGTCACGTCCCAAAAATGATAAGCTGTAATTAAGCATCGCTTAACCATTATCGCATGTGTTATCACCTATGTTGTTACGTAATTGTTCAACAAGTTTAGTTCGAAGGTGTTTCAAATACCCTAGAGATGGTTTAGAGCTCCTTAGAAAAGCCTGAGATCCTTTGGAGAAGAAAGAGAAGGGAAAGTGGGAATACTTAGAAAGATTCAGCATAAAACCCCTCTCGCGATCTGACTGGGATCACCCGCGGTCTGACCACCAGGTGGCAGCCACTTGGGCTTGCCACGTGTGCTTGCTACAGTCTGACCGGTGCCCTACGTAGTACAACCGCCAGCACACAGAGGCTCGACTTAAGGTGGTCAATTGCCTCTCTCACTCTCTCATTTGCTCTCTCTCTCTCTCTCTCTCTCTCTCTCTCTCTCTCTCCACCCAACACTAGAAGGGAGAGGGATTCGAGGGTCGGATATCAGAGGAGGGGACTCTCATGAGCTCCCGAAGGACTTCCCCAAGCGTCTCCCCCCTTCTCCCGTGTCGGAGACCCGCCGTTCACCTCAAGCTCCACCACCACCCCGAGAGCCGATCCACAAATCGAAGCCTTCCCAAATTAAACCCATCCGCTAGAAAGCTTCGATGCACTAAGGTGAGACTTCCCCTACCGTTTTTTCCATTATTTTTGAGCTCAATTAAACCCCCCATGTCGTTTAGGCCCAAAACTCAACCTAGCCTAACTCCAATCCATGAGGCATTTTGAGTTTAGCTCGGTGAAGGTAGTCCAAGTCACTTTAGAAACATTCCACTAGTCCCATAAAGCATTTAGATACCCTTTGTGGTCGAGGGTCTCGCCAGAGCTCTCGCCGCCAACCCCACAAGGGTGCTGCTAGCAAGGCCTAGCGGTCAAACCGACCCCAGCGGCTGTCTGGCAAGGCCTGGCGGTCTAACCGCCGCTAGGGTCGGTCTGACCGCCACTAGGGTTGGTCTGACCGCCAGTTAGGACCGGAAGGTCCGAAGTGAGGGCTCTATACATGGTTTAGATCGCCGCTAGGGTCGATATGACCGTTGGTGGGTGGTCTGACCACCGGATCAACGTCGGTTCGACCGTCAGCCCCCAAAACTCTCTGCTGGCCGCCTGTCTGACCGCCATGCCAGGGCCAGTCTGACCGCCAGCCACTGGCGGTCATTGAAGGCTTGGTGAACTTTAAGTTGGCTTATTCAGGGTTTCACACTTTGAAGCCCTAGTCCCTTAGCGGTATTTTACGAATGTCTTCGAGTCTCAGCGCCCCACTATTACTTGAACATGCATTTTATGCATCCTTTTTTGCATTGTTCATTTATTTATGCATTGCACCCATGTTTCTTTTAGAGAGCATCGATCCGACATTTCAGGCGAGCAAGGACGACACTGAGGCACCCCACTTCTATGAATTCTGTGCAGGTAGCATCAGGCAGCCTGCAGAGAAGCAAGGCAAGCATCTAAGTATATTGAACCATTGTGTTGAATTGAATGAAATCAAAATTTGATAAATTATGCTTATGTATGTTTGCATGAGTAGCGAGTCGATGTCAGGCAAAAATGGGTAGAACCTATGTTGTATTGCATATCCTCTACCTTGAATTATTGATTATCTTCATCCTTGTCACCTCAATTATATTGTTGATGTCTAGCCTAAGGGTTTTTTGGCATGCTTAGCAATGCATGAGTCATCGGTAGAAGTCGAGCGACGGTGATTCTGTTGTTCGCGAACTTAGGGCTTACTTAATGTTTCACACTATTGATTATGTTGTTGAGATGATTGAGATGTGAGAATGAGACGAGATGTGGACGATGTTAGGAGTATCATCTGCCCTGGAGGAGGTTCCCGAGGTAGTTCGAGAAGGGAGCCCGGATACCATAGACCGTTTTGCATTGGTTAAGCACCGACCATTGGCCGCTCTTGGCTTTAGCACTTCCGTACTCACCACATGCTGACCTAATGGTAAGGTAAGCCGAATACCTCTGTAGCTGTGATAATTTGGACCTGAACATCGACGGTGTGAGCGAGAGTGCTTGTAGAGGCATCTAGTTTACTACGGGAGTAGTTATGGATACCTCCGCGCCGAGCGATGTATGTAACAAATGGTTGGGGCTTATTGGGAAAAGTTGTCATAAGTACCCCTTGTATGGACCTGTGTGGTCATGCAAGACGAATGATCCTCGTGTCATGTGGGTAAAGGAGTATCCCCTGCAGGGTGTAAAAATAGTTTGAACTGTCGCGCTCTCGGTCATGAGTATATCTTCTGTCCATGCACACCATTTTAGAGTCACGAGTTGTGGTTTGTGGTTGGATATGTTGGTCATGGGGAAGATGGTTCGTGTTACATACATGTTCATGATGGTTCCGGTTACATTTATGTGCAGTTGGTCATTGCAAGGTATAATTGTATTGTTGTTAGTTAAGTTTAGGTGCTCACATATATGTCTAGGTTGCTTAAGCATATTAATGTACTTAACTTTGAGGTCTTTTTCTTGCTAACAATTCAATGCATAATCCTTGGAGTCGATCTGATTAAGTCTTGCGAGTACCTTCGTACTCAGCTACTCTACAAGTTTTGCAGGTGAGGAGAAAGCGGTGTTTGGCTACTTCATGCCTGTTGAGGGTAGTGGCGGGCATAAGTAGTGCATTCTACTTAGTTGGCGTACTTTGTGATAGAGCCTAAGGGTATATGGATCTATCCATGCCGTTTATAGCTTTAGATTTCGCTACATAGTTTCTTTTGTTAGCTAGGAGTTAAGCAGGTTTTAGTCTCCTTCTAGCTCTCTCATTTATTGTCAATTGTAATAACTTGGTAGTGCTTAAGAACTTGTAATATAATGTTAATTACTTGCTCTTTCTTAAGCTCTGTTGTAATGCTATATGTTGTAAAGGTATGTGTTCCGATCTTGGACACAAAACACGTACCGGGACTACCGAGATGATACTATGGTTAATCATTGAGGTTGTGATTATGAATAATGATCCTCCTATTGATTAATTAGAATATTATTTGGACGGTTCCCTTACACACTGCTTGGGTGAATAGAATAAGCTACCTCGTGGGGTTCTTTAAGAACTAACTCCTTAAGTTCCTTTTGTCTAGCACACATATGTACTTACCAAACCATACTATGCATGTCTCATCCAAGATTCTCGGGACTTTTCTTACTTTAATATTCTGCTTGATCTCCTTAATTTGTTTATCTTCTGTCTGACCTTTTGGAATATTCTCATCCAAGATAGGTTCTATTTCCATAGATACGGCTTCCATATCCGCAACAAATCCCAGGTTTAGTTGTCAGAACTCTTCACACAAAGCTGGTTGAGCTTCTTGCAGCATGGTCATATCCGCAGTGTGCTTTCTAACTTATGGCATCTGCAACTATATTTACCTTTTCAGGAAAATAATGAATTCCCACATCATAATGCTTGATAACTCTAACCATCTACGTTGTCTAAGTTAAGATATATCTGAGTGAATATATATTTCAAACTCTTGTGATCAGTATATATCTCACACTGTTGATACTGCAAAGCTAGCACCCGAACGTCCGATATATCAAACGTTACAACTGCCCATCGCAACATCAAAGACTAACGTCTGCAACATTTGAAATCAACGTTCGCAACATCAAAAAATGCACCAAAAAAGCACATAGATCCAGACAAAAAAATTATCCATTTGAGTTAATTCCTATATTCCGAGATGCAACATACAGAAATAATTTCTGCAACAAAATTCCATAACGTCTGAAACATTCAATTTGAACATTTGAAACATTGGAGATGCGAAAATATTAACTCGAATGGATAATTTTTTTCGGGTCCGAATCTGTACACAAGAGATTCTGGGATGCAATATTCTCGAAGAACTTCTGCAATAAATTCTCATAATGTCTGAAACATTAAATTTGAACGTCTGAAATATTGGAGATATATAGTAATTAACTCGAATGGATAATTTTTTCGAGTCTAGATCTATACGCAAGAGATTTTCAGGATGCAACATACGGAAATAACTATGGTAACAAATTTTCATAACGTCTGAAACATTAAATTTGAACATCTGAAATATTAAATTTGAACGTCTGAAATATTGGAGATGCAAAAATATTTTTAGCCGGTCCAATAATACTATGGGCTGAGCGGGCCGTTCGTCCGATAAACATGTGAAAGGGAGCATTTCCGTTACTAATAAGATAATATCTTCATATCTTCAAAATATACACTACAGCTACTAATTTCAAATCATAGGTTAAGTAATTCTTCACATAAGTTCTCAACTATCTTGAAGCATATGCTATAACTTAAACTTCTGGCATCAAATTGCATCAAAGTCTTTAGCGAGAAGCATGAAAATAAATGTCAAAATTCTACTGACACGTGGGCCCATATTGACGTCCTTGCCCCACGGCAACCATCACATGAACGAACCGCAGCAGCAGCAGCAGCATCTTTCCCCGTCCCTATCTCTTCGGCCTCCGCCCCGCCCTCCGCCTCCATCTCACCCCATCGCCTCCTCCGCCTCGCCGTCTCCGATGGCTCGCCTCCTCGCGCAAACCCTAACCCTAGCCCGCCCCGCCCCGACCGGTGCCACCGCATCCGCTTCCCTCCGCGGCCTCGCCACCAAGGTTGAGGTCATCGAGATCGACCTCACCGAGGAAGACGCCACCTCGGCCCCCGGCTCCCCCACGCCGTCGATCGAGGTCGTGGGGATCCGTCGCCTGGAGGAGGCCATCCACGGGGTCATGGTGCGGCGCGCCACACCCGACTGGCTCCCCTTCGTACCGGGCGGGTCGTTCTGGGTGCCCCCGCTGCGGCGCCCGCACGGGGTCGCCGATCTCTTCGGCCGGATCGCGGCGGCCGGGGGCACCGAGGGGGTCTTCGGGGCCGTGGGCGGCGCGGTCGAGATCGTGGAGGTCGACGCGCCGATGACGGAGGAGGAGGCGCTCTCCTTCTCCACGGCCCGGGGGTGGCCCTCGGCCTCCTACTTCGTCGAAGGTGAGGCCGTGATCTGGCGCTTAAGATTCCCAGCTTTGGATCTATGGCCAAATAGCGGTGGATGGTGGTACCAAAGATACACCTGCTTAGCTTAATTATGGCATGTAGCCTGATGACATGAATGGCAAATCAGGAATATTATGCACCTGATTTGACCAGAAATGTAGGGGTGTTGCTGCGTGTTGGCCTTGCGCTGTCTATGGTTGTCGCTTGGTAACTGTTAGCATCCACCAAAGTTTAGTTTTCAAGATATGCTTCGACACTGCAATGGCTGCATAAGTGAGATAAAAAAGGGTTAATTGCATTTGTTATCTGGAGGAATTTACTAGCCTGTAGGGTGGCATAGGGAAAGGGCATTGAAAAAATTGCTTTTACTGATTACTCGTGCTGACCTCATGTTACCGTTCTTATTTGTCCACTCCAGCACCGTCCTCCATTTCCATTAATGTGCAAATCTCCATTTTTTTTATTTCTTGTGTTCCATATAGTATATAGTTCATAACCCATTTTCTTGAAAAAAAATTGGATTGCTAACCAGGAGAAAAATCTGCAAGTTGGTAAGGGTCCAAACCTTCCAGAATAGTTTATCATTTATACTGGCCTAAATTAGCAGACTTTGCATTATACTGGCCTTTTGCATTCCACCGCTGTACAATGTCTTGGTTTTCTTCTTGTAGTTGTATGTTGATAGTCATGGATTATGCCCCTGGACCATACCCTGAGTAACAAATCCGATTATTGTCTCTCAAGGCCATGTACATTCTACTTTACTCGTCGGGACACCTTGAAAAGGTTTGGGGTAATATCCTTTGACACTGGTCCATTTGATCGGTGGTGTTCCCAAAGCTAGTTTTCTTGCCATTTCTGTTGGTGATTGTGGTGGAGCTATCGAACAAAGCCTGATAGGTGGCATTCACTGGCAATTGCATGCATAACCAAGGTTTGTCTGGTGGCTTCCACTCGTGCCATAGCCATCCGTAGCACAAGGCTTGCCCAAAACCTTTGAGATCTAGGACACCAAGTCCTCCATGGCTCTTTAGTTAGCAAACTTCGTTCCAGCTAGCTCTCCAGTGATCTCCATTGGCTCTTTCTTCTCCCGTGCAAAGCCAACACCTTTGGCACTTGTCTATTTTCCTAATCACCCACTTTGGTGGCTGACAGAGTGCCATTTGATAGATAGGTAGGTCTTTAAGGACCAAGTTAAAAACTGTCTTGCCACCTTACAGCTTAGTTTTGAACCTAGTAACTCTTGAAATGGCACTCTGTCAAAATTTTGCTGAATTCACGGTTGTTGCTATTGACACCTCTTTAAACTCTATTTAGTTTCATAAGAAAATGGAATAGAAATGTATTAATGAACTAAAGAACTTAAAATGGAATGGTATAAGAGGATACAGAGGTGCACCCTTATATGCTAATCTGTCATAGCTGATTTATGGTTGTATCAGAACAAGCTGTTACTGTGGTTTTGTTTTATATGTCACAGTTATCGTGTTAGTGTTTTCTCTCTCAAGGCAGATACTACCACAATAATATTTATAACATAAATTAACATGCATTAATTGTCATGAATCAATTTTATCTATAATGTGCAGAGTATGAACAAGATTTTTTCTTTGTTCTCATGTGTGCACATGCAAAGTCCTTAGTGATGGATATTAATTTCCTTTGCAAATTTGGACTTCACTTTAGATTATTTGCTTATCTGCTTAGTTTGTTCTGTTCAAGGGAAATTTCCACATTCAAAGAAGAAATCAAGGAAAAGCACAACACAAACTGATGATGAAGAAAGCTGATTGGTTTGTGCTTCTTTGCCAGGGGTAAGGTGATTTAAATTTCATTAGGAACTCAGTAATAATCATCGTGCTGTCTAACATATTGGCTACGGCTTTGGAATTTCTTCTTGTAATCTGCTGTTGCTATTTGCTCTAAGTAATAATCTTTTTCCACTGTTGAGCTTTGTAGGCGATTCTGTTACAAACTGCACCTAAGTACTCCCGTTTGCATTTGTTGCTGCCAGTTGTGCTGCCATTTTATGTTTGTCAAGAAAAAAGAGAGTTAATTTAGGGTTCCCATGTATATAGGTAACACAGTTTGGAGAGGGTGCAGTCTTAACCATAAGCCCAAATTAGCCACCCTTTTTGGATTGTGCTTACATCCATGGCCCTTAAGGTTTTCTTATTACCTTCAGTATCATATACTTCCTCATTAGGACTTATTAGGTACAGTATGACATGCCTATGAGCTCTGTCAATTGTCATGTCAAATATGCAAAAAAGTAATTGTTCCCTAAGAACATTTCTATTTCCATGTGCTTCTTACGATGTTGAGTTCCAAATGTTAATCAGATGTAGGGATAGCTTATGCTTGGAGTGCAGATTAGTACACAGGGAAACTGTAATTTTCAGATCAGAATTGTTTCTGGATAAAAAAAAAGATAACTATCATATCATTGGTTCAGATACTTGTTTTTGACAGAATAATACACTGATCTTTTTCTGAGTAATGACGATTGCCTCTCTTCAAAACACTTGTGTAACTAAATTGCGCTTGCCCACCAGAAGTAAAAAGATGGGCTGAAATCCCATTGAATTTTGTTAACCGGATTTTTGCAGTTCTGAGCTAGTCAACAATTTATTTGTGCTGACAGATTTAGTGAGTTTCTGCTGATGTGTATTTTATTCATAAAGCACTTCTTAATTTGTTGTGCAGTACCCCTCTGTCCCTCCCTCCCGCCTCAGCCTTACTGATCATAGCTGCAATGCACTAACTGCTGCCATGGCTAGTTATCATTGCTCCCTACACCACAGATTTCCTAGGACATTTTTAACATCACAATTAAACTGGTGGTCAACTTAATAGGTCTCATTTGTAGATAATATTTATCTTGCAGGGTAAAATCCAAAATGAATTTACAGGTTAGATATGAAAATATTTATTTTTTATGTGTTAGAATCTGTCTCATCTCATCATGCAACATGGCTAGAGCAAGAAGGCTGCTCCTGCATGCTTGGAGATGTGGGGATAAACATCTTGTCACATAGGAACATCAAACAATGCAAACAGTGATGTTCTGGTCAACTAGGCCATGGATGGCAAAGGCTGAGGGTGGTGAACTCTTGACCTTGGCAAGGGTATGGAGCCATGTAGTTATACTTGCTGGTGAGGCTGTTGTTGCATGTGAGGTCTAGCACCTACAAGATCTTGTTACTATTGATGCCTGAGATGGTCTTGGTGAAATTCTCTTACATTTCTTTAATTTAGTGATTCTTAGAATCTTGAAAGCAGAATTCTTTTAAAAAATGTCTTGCAAATTAGCTGACTAGAGAATGAAACTATGTCCTAACTGGCTGTTGACTGATTCAGTAGTTGATAGTTGTTCCCCACCTGTATGTAGTTCCCATATGTTCTTATGTGCACAACCATAATAATATTTGATCTCATAACATCCCTTTGTGCAGGCTAAGGCACTGCGGAGTTTCATGACTCTGCCATGACCAATGTACATATGGATGGTAAGGACCCCATTGATGAAGAACTATTGCAACTGCTATGACCGATGATGTCGCCCCAACCCTTGGAAGATAAACTATTGCAACCACTGTGAGTCGGTTGCAATGCTGTAAATTCGGTCTGAAGCCCTATTGCTTATTGTACCAACAAGCCCCGGGACCATAGTTTTGTTTGTAATAATAATCCTGGAGAGGGCAGCTGAATATGTGCTACGATACTGGACTCGATCAAGGGCTCTGGATAGCTTCTTGTGCCGACTATGATGAAATGTTTGTAAAACTGAAATAAGCATCTCTGTCTAGTGTCTACCCCTGATCTTGAACTGTTTCCATATCAAACTTTGTTAAAACTGTTCCAAACTATGTTGTCATGTGGACAGGTATAGGTACATCTTATATTGCTGTAGTACTCTCTGCACCTGTATGATGTTTGAAACTCATGTTACTTATTAAGAGGTGGTTTAAAGTTAACATTATAGTCTTATTAGTTTCGGTAGAGAGTTGTTGGAAGGAGGTAAAAATCGAAAGATTGAGTATCTCTTGAAAATACAGAATGACATTTCTAATCTTTGGAAGTTTGTATGCATATGGCTACTATCATTTTGGAATGTAGGAGTCATGAAGAAATTTCTTTGTGGCTGTGATTACTATCATCCTGGAATGTAGGAATTTATGAAGAAATTTTTCATAGTGGCTACTGCTATCTCGTTCCTAATGAACACGCGGCTGTTGTGGCTACTGCTATCGCGTTCACGATGAACACACGGCCGTCTGGATGTGCGGTTTTCTCCGGACAGCGTGGGGACATGGGGTTTGAGTTTGGAGTTCACTACAGCCCCGAGCCATAGAATTATTGTGGGAGACAACGGCAGCAAAGATGTTGCGGTTGATCTCATCTCTGCCCAATCGCCCATGGCGGTTGTTGAACATGTTACAAATAGATATTTAACATATGATCAATTAGCACATTAACTGCTTTTCATTAATAAATCAAAGGGCAACCATTCATTATTGAATGGATATGTTCATACCCTTTGAACATGTATATATATGTGTAAAACAGCAACCAATCAATAACTACTACTCACTCTCAAACTCTCTCAAATCACTCTCAATACGTCATCAGCACTTAGAATCAACCACAAGAGCATTTTGTCCATTGCACAGAAGCAAGAAGAAAAAGAAAAAGGGCCAACCAGCCTCACCAACAGAGAAGGCACGAAGGTCTCTCCCAGAACAAGGTACAAGACAGAAGATGGCTTCACCTCCATCTACCACTGGAGACTGTCAGTGACACAGGAACCAGGGGTTCCCGAGTCCCGATGCCAGATCAGCAGTTTGCCACGTGGCGCCCTTCCTCGGGGATCATCTCTGCGAGGTACGAGAAGACTAAGTCCCGAGAGAGGGTGCTCGGGGCCATGAAAAGTGGTCCCCGAGTACCCGAGTTCCCCGATGACCCAAGAAGATCAAGTGCCGCGAAGAGAGTGCTCGGGGCTGTGAACAGTAGCCCCGGGCACTCAAGTCCCCCGATGACCAGAAAAGCCAAGTGCCGGGAAGGGGGTGCTCGGGGCCGTGAACAGTGGCCCCCGAGCACCCCGAGGACCCAAGGAAGTTAGTTCCAGGAGAGAGTGCTCAGGGCCGTGAACAGTGGCCCCCGAGCGCTCGGTTCCCCGAGGACCCGAACAGCCAATTCCGGGAGAGAGTGCTCAGGGCCGTGAACAGTGGCCCCCGAGCACTCGGTTCCCCGAGGACTAAGAAAGGGCATATCTGGGAGAGAGTGCTCATGACTGTGAACAGTGATCCCCGAGCACTCGGTTCCCCGAGGATCTCAGAAGTCCTTCGCCAGTAGCCCCCACAGAGGTCCAACGGTGAGGTGTCAGCTGGTGAAAGATCCGATGTTGCATTTAAGAGGGCGCGTGGCCTATCACCTCCAACTGCTCCTGCCACGCTCGTTGTCAGTCCCTGCCACGGCCTGGCAGGGAGACGTGGGGACATTTAATGCACGGGTCCCATCGCGGGACATCCGGTGCGCCTCGAGATAACATCGTGAAGCCCAAGGCGCCCCGCCTACCGCCCTGCTGTGTCAGGTGTACAAGACCGAGCATGCACACCAGGCTGTTCAGTGGCTGCCCGGTGGGCCCTCTCCGCGGCGCCCATTGCAGAACGGCATGATGACGAACGAGACCAGACAGGGGCGCGTTTTCAACCCTCCCCGTCACTTCCCGCAGCAGCCCATGATGGTTGCTTTCCATTTATGGCGCCTCGGAACTCGCGCCCTCCCTTTCTGGGCACGCTACCACCCGGCGAGTATTTAAGGCGGGGCGGGCTCCCCGGAGAAAAAGAACCCAATTGACACGGAGCAACCGCCAGGACAAGTTAAAAACACAAAAGGCAAAGTCAGAGACAAGCCGAATTAGAAGACAGCAGCTCAGTGCAAGCGCAGAAGCTGAGATCACCGAAGAACATAGAGCCCGAAGCTCTAGGCTAGACAAATATTCTTGTAACCAGCAACATCTCTGAGAGACATTCTCAGAGCATCTATAGCATACACATAGGAGTAGGGTGTTACGCTCAGTGTGGTCCGAACCTATCTAAAAGACCTCCTGCGCATTTACTACTTTCTGCATCCGATCATCCCATTCCACCTGCATCGCATTTACGCCCATTTATTTCACCTACAAAACAGATTCAGAATCATCCTCCCGGCCGAATCTCAAAGGGGTCCCTCCGGATCCCTGCTTAAGGAGTTCACCCTCCGACAGCTGGCGCACCAGGTAGGGGGGTTGCATCCCTGAATTTGTTTTATTTTCCTGCAGAAAAAATGGCAGGTGGTCATCGTCTCCGACGCACCGGCTCCAGCTCCAGTGAAGAAATGGAGCCCCTCGCACAGGAGGCCCCAGTCACTGCAGCTCCTCAACAGCAGCCCCGGTCCACCCGCTTGGCGCTCCCCTCTCACGGGACCATGGCGATGGGCCCAGCAGGGCCGCCGCCGTCGTTGCGAGCGCACCGTCTAACCCTCAGCAAGCGGCAGAAACTCCTGTCGCGAGGTCCACGTCTGGACAGCGCCGGGCGCCGTTACGGCACAGGCTCGCCTTCGGCGATGCCAGTCTTGGGAGCACGCTGCTTGCGGCGCAAGCTCTCCTCATGCACCCGCTGGCTCCAGGAGGTGGCTGCTCTGGAGGCACGGCTCACCGTCAGGTGTTGGCCGAAAGCTCCCGGGCTACCTCCCACCGCGGCGCAACCAAGGCCGGTCCATCCTCAGGTGGCGACCGAACCGGCCGGGGGGCCTCCAAGCGGAGTGCCGCCCCCCTGGCCACTACCAGAGCTCAGGACCTCACTTGCATCTCAACCAGCGGAGGGCCGTCGAAGATGTGCGCGTCACCCTTGAGCGCCAACGGGAGTCCCGGCATAAGGCCGAAACTGAAGACCAAGCCTCCTCCATGCCGTCTCATGACCACCAGGGCTCCCCGGCTCGCCGGCGTTCACCGGCCAAGGGCGCTGCCCACGCAGCAGGGTACGGCACAGGCTGCCGCGCCTTCACCAGCGAGCTCCGCCGGGTCAACTGGCCCACGAAGTTCCGGCCAGAACTGCCGGAGAAGTACGACGGGTCCATCGACCCCGTCGAGTTCCTCCAAATCTACACCACCGCTATCCAAGCGGCCGGCGGCAGTGAAAAGGTGATGGCCAATTATTTTCATGTAGCCTTAAGGGGCTCTGCCCATTCTTGGCTTATGAACTTACTCCCAGGATCCATCGGTTCCTGGGATGACCTCTGCCACCAGTTTGTGGCTAACTTTCAGGGCACATTCACGCGCCCCAGCTGGAGTGCGACCTTCACGCCGTAAAACAGCAGGAGGGGGAGACACTGCAGCGCTTCATATAGCGCTTCAGCCAGGTCCGCAACACCATCCTGCGGATAACCCCCCACACCATTATCGTCGCGTTCCGGCAGGGTGTCCGCGACGAGCGGATGCTCAAAAAGCTGGGCATGCACAAAGTCGAAACCACCGCGGAACTCTTCGCATTGGCTGACAAGTGCGCCAAGGCGGCGGAGGCTCGGGCGTGGCATGTTCCGCGCCCTGAGCAACCCGCTGCCGATCAACCAGGTCCTTCTTGCTCTGACAGGCGGGAAAAGAAAAAGAGAAGAAGGCGCGAGGCTGTCCCTGTCGTGCTGGCTCAGGGCCCTGCCCGTAGGCCGGCTGAGGAGCATGACCGCTGGCCGGCGCGCCGGGCGGCCGCTGACAGAAGGCCCGCGCCCGCAAGGGCTCCAGCCCCTCCGAGGGCTCCGGCTCCCTCGAGGGCTCCTACCCCTGCAAGGGCCCCTGCTCCTGCGAGGCCTGAGCTGGGGAAGTGGTGCCAGATCCACCAGACCGAGTGGCATGACCTCACGGAGTGCCGCACGGTCAAAGGTCTCATCGAGCGGCGCTAGAGGGACCGCGAATAGCCCCGCAAGGGCGGCGACGACAGAGCCACCCCCGAGAATCAAGAGCTCGGGTTCCAGGAGCCTGAGCACACCGTCACCTTCATCGACGGAGGCACGTATAAGCCCTCCTCCCACCGCTGTGTCAAGACCATGCGGCGCGAGGTATGCTCGGCAACCCCAAGCACGGAGGCCGCAAAGCCCTGAAGTGGTCAGACTCCCCGATCACGTTCAGCCAGGCCGACCACCCCGCAGTACTGCAGGCGTGGGGTGACTACCCCTGGTAGTGTCCCCCACCATCTGCAACGTAAAGGTCAACAGAGTGCTGATTGACGGGGGTGCAGGCCTGAACCTCCTTTCCCGGGAGGCCTTCGAGAAGCTGCAGGTGCCTTTCAGGCGCCTAAAGCCATCGCTCCCCTTCTACGGGGTGACACCCAGGCACACCTTACCCCTCGGGCAGGTCGAGCTGCTCGTGACATTCGGGAGCCGAGACAACTTCCGGACGGAGAACGTCATCTTCGATGTCGCGGAAGTCCCACTCCCCTACAACGCCATCCTCGGGCGCCCGACGCTTGCTCAGTTCATGGTGGTCACCCACTATGCCTATCTCACGGTTAAGATGCCGGGCCCAGCAGGCCCCATCTTCGTGCCCACCGAGAGGGGGCACTACGGGCTAGGCCGAAAGGCCAAAAAGGCCACAGCCCAAGTTGTCTCAGCCCATTAGTCAAAAAATATTGAAAAATGGCTTTTTCACAAAAAAAACCCTCGGGTTTTCAGCATTTTATAGCCAATTTCAATATTTAATTTTACAGTTCTGTAAAATCACGTTATAGCCCCTGTCTTTAACTATAATTGTATTTCGTCCTGTTTATATTGTAAATATATATGTTCCAGTCCTTGTTTTCTCTGGAAATCTTATATGTTACATGCATTTTACCATAATGCATTCAAATTACATATATATGTGTGTGTGTGTGTGTGTGTGTGTGTGTGTGTGTGTGTGTGTGTGTGTGTGTGTGTGTGTGTGTGTGTGTGTGTGTGTGTGTGTGTGTGTGTGTGTGTGTGTGTGTGTGTGTATGTATGTTTACAACTTAGTTTTTGCAATAGCAATTATTTTTCATACAAAATTCATATTATTGCAAAATATGTGATTACCTCTTCACTTGATATAACACTATACACCTTTTAAGGTGATTACCTTAATTCATACCTCATATTGGCCATACACAAGGTAGTATCTATATACTACTGAGGGATCTATACTATATTTACATATAGTGACTATCCTCAACGTGCGTACCCAATGTGTATATGAATTAAAGAAGGTCTACACCAATTTTGGTGATTACCTACATAGTGTTAACACAAGATTTGAATAACACAAATTAGTGGAATTTATGGCATCTACTGAATAATTACAGATTATGCCCCCACTACTCAAAGGTTTTCATCATCTTGATGACTACCTTCAAAGTGTTACCGATATAATTTGAGGTCTACACTATCTAACTCCAGTATTACCTTAACTTTACAATTTTACACTATTACAACATTACCATGATTCTTTAATTTACCCAATATGTAAATTCATTCAATCATTGGTCAACTTGTAGGACAAAATGTCCAATATTGAGTTCAAAAGACACGAGTTAGATGGCAAAAACTATATAACATGGGCAATGGACATGAAGATAAGTCTATCATCACGCAGACTTATGACGGCAATAAATCCTCCTCAAGAAGGAGACCCGCCGCTTCAAGATCAAATCAAGTATGAGGCTTTATACTACATAAGGCACCATTTACATCCAGATTTAAAATCTGAATACTTGATGGATGAAAATCCACATGATCTATGGAATTCACTCAAAGAGCGATATGAACAGCAAAAGGTAGTAATACTACCTGATGCACAATGCGAATGGACCAATATTCGCCTCCAGAACTTTAAGTCCATTGGATAATACAATCATGCTGTTCACAAAATCTGCTCAAGATTGCTTTTTTGTGACAAAGCTCCCACCGATGCGGACAAAATAGAAAAAACTTTGTCTACAATGCTTCCTGCCCATAAGGTATTCCAACAACAATACCGTGCTAGAAACTATCAGCACTATTCTGAATTAATTCATACTTTACTTCAGGCTGAAAAGCATGATGGACTTCTTTTAAAGAATCATCACCAGCGCCCTACTGGCACTGCACCTTTACCTGAAGTAAATTCAAATATTCAGAATACAAAGAGGTTCGACAGCAACAAACGCCATCCAAAGAACTTCAAAGGCAGGCACAACCACATAAAGAAGCAAAAATTCCATAGAAATAACAAGGGGAAGAGCATTTTCAACAACAAAGACAAATCTGATATTTGTCATAAATGTGGTTGCTATAGCCACACAACTAAGAAATGCCACACCCCAAAACACTTGGTTGATCTTTACCTAAAGTCCGTTGGACAAAGCCGACCAACTCAAGGCAAAAGATTTGAAGCTCATTTCAGTCTTCAACCTGACACCACCAGGACAACAAGTTGTTCCCAAAATGTTCATCCAGAACTGAACAACGACATCACTCTTCAAGAGCAAGAGGACCTTGAGAGCATGGGCAATATGCTAGTGGAATTTGCTTCCAATGACTTATTTGGAGACTTCGATTAGGCTCTTAATTAATTAGATATTATTAATATCTATGTCCTACGTAGTGTTGTAATAGGTTGTTGTTATCTTATACTATTGTATCAACACATTGATACTCAATAAAGTTGTATGTATTCTATATATATCTATGAAGAATTTCACATTCTCTATTTTATATATATAGATGATTACGGGAGACAATCCAATTGAAGAGGAGATGTGCTTAGTGGATAGTTGTACCACTAACTCTATACTAAGGGAAACTAAATATTTCCAAACTCTGAAAAAGAGTCAAGGAAATGTTTTGACGATCGCAGGACGCGATGCTATGATTGTTGGCTTTGGTTGCGCCATAATCACTCTCCGTATGGGTACTCAAATTACAATCGACGATGCACTCTTGTATCCCGATTCAACACGTACTCAACTAAGTTATAGAGATATCCATCAAAATGGTTTCCAAATTGAAACCCATGATAACAACAAAGAGGAATATCTCCTCATTACTAAAAATAACGGATATGCAAAACAAATACTAGAGAAAATTCCCTCTTTATCCTCAGGATTGTTCTATACATACATCAAGCCCGTACCACATGTTGCGTATAAGGTAATTTTTTAGAATGTTGAATGTTGACACATTCCAAATATGGCATGATCGCCTAGGTCATCCCGGTGTTGGAATGATGCGAAAAATTATCTGCAATTCAATTGGTCATGGCATAAATACTGCCAAATTCCCACAACCATCGGATTTTGTGTGCACCGCATGTGCCATAGGGAAATTAATTTTAAGACCCTCTTATCTTAAAATTAGAGCTAAACTACTCAAATTCCTTGAACGCATTCAAGGTGATATATGTGGTCCTACCCAACCATTAACTAGACCATTTAGGTACTTCATGGTTCTCATTGACGCATCTACATGATGGTCACATGTGTGTCTATTGTCCACACGAAACCATGCTTTTTCCAAAATTATTGCTCAAATTATTAAATTACGAGCACATTATCCTGAACATAGGATACAATCCATTCGAATGGACAATGCGGCTGAATTTACTTCACATGCCTTCAATGATTATTGTATGGCCCTAGGAATTCAAGTCCAGCATTCAGTACCTTACGTCCATACTCAAAATGGTTTGGCCGAATCTCTTATCAAGAGAATCAAGCTCATTGCAAGACCACTATTACATAATTGCAACCTACCAACTTCATGTTGGGGTCACGCAGTCTTACACGCTACTGACTTAATTCAATTGTGACCAACTGCATATCACACTGCTTCCCCACTGTAGTTAGTACGTGGAAATCTTCCAAGCATTTCCCATCTGCGAAAGTTCGGTTGCGCTGTATACGTACCGATCCCACCACCACAGCGTACATCAATGGGCCCACACAAGAAATTGGGGATCTATGCAGGGTATAACTCTCCGTCGATCATAAAATACCTAGAGCCCCTAACAGGGGACCTTCTTACAGCCCGTTACGCTGACTGTATATTTGATGAGGAACATTTCTCGGCATTAGGGGGGATTTCAAGTACCAGAAAGAATGCCAGGAAATCAATTGGAATGCCACAGACATTTCCTCCTCAGATCCACGTACTCAAGAAACTGAACTCCAAGTTCAGAGAATTATAAATTTGCAAAATATTGCAAATACCCTGCCAGATGCATTTACTGACAATAAAGGTGTCACTAAATCCTATATTCCTGCTAGGAATGTGCCGGAAAGAGTGGAGGTACCAAATAAAACCACTCAACTCCCAAATCAAAATAAGAGGGGGAGAAGTACAGACACAAAAGATAAAGCTTCTTGCAAGCTACCGCGGAAACAGAGGAATCCTTCCTCCAAATCAGTAAATGCAAATCAACATAAAGTTGAAAGACACCCAAAACCCAAGGATACTAAACATCCAGTGGATGCTCAACATCCACATCCCAACTCAACAGTGCACACAAATACTGATGCTGGAAATCGGAACACCCAGACTCAATCACAATGGGAACTCACAATGAGTCGGAAAGGGTAGATGAAATTTCCATCAACTATATTGATTCTGGAGAATCATTTGACAGAAAGACTACAATTGTCGACACATAGTTCTCCTCAAAGATTGCAAACGATCTTCTCAATGATCCAGATCCAAAGTCCATGGCAGAGTGCCGCAAGCGCTCGGACTGGACACAATGGAAGAATGCAATCCAGGAAGAATTACACTCGCTCTCCAAAAGAGAGGTATTCACATCAGTAATACCTATTCCCCGTAACATTTTTCCTGTGGGATACAAGTGGGTTTTCGTCCGCAAACGGAATGAAAACAACGAGGTGGTGAGATATAAAGCGAGACTTATAGCACAAGGGTTCGCGCAGAGACCCGGCATTGATTTCAATGAGACTTATTCTCCAGTAATGAATGGAATCGCGTTCCGATATTTAATTTTATTGGCAGTTCAAAATAGTCTATCTATGCAATTGATGGATGTAGTGACCGCATACCTTTATGGGTCACTTGATTCGGATATATACATGAAAGTCCCAGAAGTACTTAACATTCCGAATCCAAATGCAAACCGCAACATATACTGTGTAAAACTTAAAAAATCATTATATGGTTTAAAACAGTCAGGAAAAATATGGTACAACCGACTAAAAGAATTCCTTTTACAAAAGAGGTATTCCAACAATGGTGATTGCCCATGTGTCTTCATAAAGAAATCCTCAACGGGATTTTGTATTATCTCTGTATATGTTGATGATCTAAATATCATTGGAAATACAGAAGATATAGATGAAGCACGCAATCATCTAAAGATGGAATTTGAAATGAAGGATTTGGGTAAAACCAAATTTTGCTTGGGAATACAACTCGAGCATTATCCTTCAGGTATTTTACTACACCAAGCCGCATATACCCAGAAAATATTGGAGAAATTAAATATGAAAAAATCATATCCTTCAAAGACTCCCAAGGTTGTTCGATCTCTTGATATGGAAAAAGATTCATTTAGACCAAGGGTGGAAGGAGAGGAGATACTGGGACCCGAAGTTCCTTATCTCAGTGCCATTGGAAAGCTTATGTATCTTGCAAATTGCACCAGGCCTGATATCGCATTTGCAGTAAACTTACTAGCTAGGTATAGCGCTACTCCAACTAAATGTCATTGGACAGGAGTCGAGAATATCTTACAATATCTCCAAGGCACTATAGATCTTGGTCTTTTTTTTTTTAAGAAATCAAGATATGAATATGATTGGATACACTGACGCTGGTTACTTATCAGATCCCCATAATGCCAGGTCACAAACAGGCTTTGTGCTCTTAAATGATGGAACAGCCATTTCATGGAAGTCTTCAAAACAGACACTAGTGGCTACATCCACTAATCATTCTGAAATAATCGCATTATATGAAGCATCACGTGAATGCGTATGACTTTGCAGAATGATTAATCACATACAACAATCATGTGGTATTGGATCTATTCAATCACCAACAATTATCTATGAAGATAATTCTGCATGCATTACTCAAATGCAAACAGGTTACATAAAGAGCAATATAACTAAACATATTGCTCCTAAAATGTTCTATCCTCATGAATTACAAAATAATGGGGAAATAGAAATCTTGCAAGTCAAATCATGTGATAACCTCACTGATTTGTTCACCAAGTCCTTACTGACTTCTACATTCCAAAAATATGTTAATGGAATTGGTATGCGACGACTATGGGATTTGCAAGGTTCAGGGGGAGATTGATCCCTAAATAGATAACCTGTTCTATTGCACTCTTTTCCTTTATGAGTTTTTCCCTTTACGGTTTCTCATATAAGGTTTTTAATGAGGCAATATCTACTTTGTTCCTCCCATTTTCCTAAAATGGTTTTTGGAGGTTTTAAATATGGTCTAAAGATCATAATCATTGCTCTCTAAGCTCATCAATGAGTTTTCTCATTTGAGCATACAATGAGGCAATAACTGATATATACAATATCATTTTCTCCTTATATTTTTCCATTGGATTCAAAGGAGTTTTAATGGTATATCAACATATAACATATTATTTCTCCTCATATTTTTCCCACAGGATTTTTAGAGGAGTTTTTAACAAGAAGTTTACACACAAGATAATTGATCAAGGGGGAGTGTTACAAATAGACATTTAACATGTGATCAATTAGCACATTAACTGCTTTTCAGTTAACAAACCAAAGGGCAACCATTCAATATTCAATGGACATGTTCATGCCCTTTGAACATGTATATATATGTGTAAAACAGCAACCAATCAATAACTACTACTCACTCTCAAACTCTCTCAAATCACTCTCAATAGAACAGCCACCCGTTAGGGGAGGAGTTGATTTCCTAACAGACACCCCTTCCACTTGTACATATGTAACATGTAATCAATGAATGAATTCTGACTCTACTCTATTAAGTTCTACTGTCTGTTCGTTTATACTTAAACACGTTATCAGCACACTTTACACTACGCTACAAAGCAATGCAGTCGTACTCTACTGTAGCAAAAATATCCTATTAGCCTATGATTATGATTTTAGTGATTAATGACAATATAGTTAATAAAACTAACATATTTGTTAAGAATATATATTAGTATGTCTCATGGATGCATTATATTAATAAGCCACCGCAGCCGGAACAAAGTTTGGTTGAATTAAAGAAGTCTTAGAAAAAATGATTACACTGGAATGTTCGGCGCAGAGTAGATGTGAACGCCGGAGTATTTTCTTATCAGGTGTTTTTACACATCGGATGATCCGGCGATATAGAGATATGAACGCCAGAGCATTTCTGAGTTGAAGATCAAGGATAGTACTCGTCGGCAGGTCCGACGATCGGTATTATGTACGCCAGAGTATACGTCAGAGCAATTATTGCAGAGAGGATTGCAACAGTGGGAAGACCAAAGGACTACACGCCGGAAGGTCCAGTGATTGAAATGTGTACGCTGGAGTATACGCCAGAGCATTTGTTGCAGAGAAGATGTTAAAGTGCGGTTTGATGTAGCTTAACATGCCGGATGGTCCGTCGATGAAGCAAAGCAACGCAAGAGTATTTTGCAATGAGGAAGGCACGGGATGGCTCAGTTGAACACATCGGAAGGTCCAACTATGGAGCTAGTGAACACGTCGGAACATCCGATGTTCACATTGGTTTTGAGTGGAGTTACAACGGCTCATTTTTCGAATGTGTACATGCCAGATGTTCCGATGAGTACAATCTGTCTACATTGGAACATCCGGCGCATACAGAGAATTTAGGCCGTTGGGGCAACAATTAGTTCATAGTGTTGAGGCTATAAATACCCCTTCACTCAGTCATTTGAAGGTGCTAAAGTAGAGAAGCTCATATACACTTGAGAAGACATCCGAGTCATCAAAGTGTTAAAAGTGTTCATCCACTATAATTAAGCACAAGATTAGAGAGTGATTAGTTCTTATAGGCCTAGAAAAAAGTGTTTCTAGGTGTTGTAACCTAGAGAGTGGATCAAGGAGTGATCCAACTTTATAGTAAGAGGTACACCGGCGCCTTGGAGTATTGGTGACTCACCGACAACTTGAGCCTTGATGGCTCAAGCTTGTTGACCTCTGACTTGGCGTGGAGCGGCGACAAGAAGCGTGTATGGAGATGTGGAGGCCCTTGCCTTGGTGGCTAAAACTCTGAAATGAAGACAACGTACAAGTGACCGGAAGAGAGGTTAGTGGTGAGACCTCATCTTGGTGGCTTGGTAGCTCAAGAGTCGTGATCGGAAGAATCTTGGTGACCGAAAGCATATCCTTTGTGGAGGTCCAACGTGGACTATGGGTGACTTGTGTGCCACCGATACCACAAGATAAAAATCCTTTATCCCGAGTTTGCTCTCTCTAACTTAATTACTTTTCTGCATTTACACACTTGCAATTTACCTTCCTATAGTAGGTTACGAACCTTTTGAATGATAGAGTAGACACACTAGATAAACTTAGAGCATATTTAGATAGAAATTAATATGGGTTTATCTTGTGAAGTTTTTTAAAACCATTAGTTTTAAGTATCCTAATTCACCCCCCTCTTAGGACATCATCGTTCCTCACATCTACACTACGCTCATCGGCCTAATCCAATTGGAGGCAAAGGAGATCTACTGCAAAAACGATTCTTCTACTCCTTCCCCGGCAACGAGATGAACACCATGAGAATACAAGCATGGAAAGACTGATGAACACAGGAGGCACGCCAACCACAACAACAGAGGACTTTTTTGCTCTCAATTCCGAGAAGAACTCCAAGAACACAAGACAGGGTAAGTGATGTATGACTCCGACATACCTTCAATATCGATGTTGCTTGCAACAGCTGTTCTCCTCGTTTTTCCCTCTCAACATGGCTCGCCAACGCAATCATCCTCTGCATGATCTCATCCATCGGCATCGTGCTTTGCGTTGTCGGCCTTATCGTCATTATCTGCCTCACCGTCGTCACAGTCGCCACATCTGTGTACCTCGGTCGACAACAACTCAACCAATCGCCACTGTTGTGGCCTCGGATGATGACTACATCCCCATGCATTGCATTGCCATCCCGCATGCCCCACCGACAATTCCTTCCAGGACGACACCCCTTCGAGGCGTGAAGGCAGTGACGAATGAACGGGGGCAGCGGTCCGCCTAAGGTGACCAACCCGAGCTGGCCACACCAACATCCAAGCAGTGGCCTGCCCTTCTCTGATAGGATGCACCAACGGCGATGAGGTGACCAGAACAGCGGTAGATGTCGCGACTGCCAACCCATCACATGTCACTCCCCCTCTGGCAGCATCCCTCATGGTAGCAGTGTATTTCATCCAACAGTGGCCTGCCTACAACCGGCACTCCTTCGGGGTGCTCGACCCTGGGCCGGTAGCGATCGATAGTGTGGCGCACTGCAGCAGCGTTTGGCTCCGATGCCCTTGACAGCGCACGACAATGTGTACGGCGACGGTGACCTGGTCACGCCTCACAGCGACCTGCCCATGCTCGACGGCGGCGGATGGTCGACAGAACTTGGTGGTAGCCTGGCCTGCCCTATAGGCGACAGCAGCGGCTACCCTCCACAGGGTGGCAGCCAACAGTCGGCGATGGTGGTGGCTCGGCCCCATCTACCATAGTGGTGGCGCTACAACAAAGGGTGGGATGGGGCAGTAACCCTACCACCCTCCCCTTTAGGGCTTGTTTGGATGGCCCATACCTCACCGGGATCCCAACCCATTCCACAGGGATGATTTGGTCTGTGGTTTTGCTCCCACTGCTATCCTGGACCGCCATTTGGATACCACGTAGGCCAAAAGTTCCCCAGTCCTTTCAACCCTAATACCCGTCCACCCACAGGAAAAATAAAAAATGCGTCCCGACTCCTGAAAAAAACTCCCCGTCGTGAGCGCTGCCTCGTGCATCTCGTGATTCGTCGTCGTCTCCGTCGCCTAGCAACTTTGCGCCTTCACATGAACCTGACCACCGGCACCTCGAGTGGCGATGGCGATCTGGCCTCTCCTTCTTGCGTGCCACCTCCTGATGTCCTAGGTACGTGGAGCTCGCTTCCCTCACAATTGGCCTCCGAGATGCGAGATCTGTCCACGCGATGTCCCTCATCCTCGCTGCCTCGGGTAAGTCTATTCGCCACCAGCCTCGCTCTCTAACCTCACCATTGGCCTCCAAGAGGGCGCTAATGGGGCGCAAAATGTGAGGCCACAAAACCCCAACCTCCCTCCTCTCGCCACCAGTCCACCACCAATGGAGTGGCTGGCGGCAGATATTGTTGCTGACATTGTAGAGGACGTCCTACGTGCCATCCTCCAGCGCCTCTCCCTGCTGACCTCCTCTGCGTTGCGCTCGCTTGCCGCCACTGGTGCCACGTCACCTCCCTCGCTCTCCCCCACGCATCGCCACTGCTCGGCTACTTCTTTCAACCCTCCGTTACCCCCGTCACACCACCCTTCCCGCTGGGCAAGGAGGGCCCACACCGCAATGCCAAATGGGCCTTCAGCTTTAGTGTGCGCAAAAATAGACGATCCTCATATTTTAGCTTCTGCAACCTAGTATGAATTTAGCCAACAAACATTATCTTAAAAACTGATTTATGTCTGCCAATAATAGACCTCACTCAAAATAATATATGCTCCCCATCTTAGAACAACTAAATTAGGCCTTTAAAATGACATTTCAAATAGATAGATACGTATATAATCAATAAGAGAACAATTCAGCACTGACAACCCTATGGATGCAAAAAAAAAAAAAAAAAAAAACTGCCACTGTGGTAGACATGATGATGCTGCTCTGCTTTTGCTCAGTACAAACTTGAACTATATTATGTTACTTTAATATTTAACCTACCGGTCCATTCGGTCCATTGCCCTTTTACCAATCTAGTTTGATAAATGCTGCTGGTGGTTCTTTTTAACTTTCAGTTTTGTGTAAATTTTGAACTAACAAATGATCTTAACTCATTGGCACGCCCACTTACCATTTTTGCATGTGGTCCATATAGCATTGTCCAAACCTAATCCTAGTAATCTGAAGTTCTGAACATCACAAAGCTGAAATATGTTGATGTTGGCACAACGCTGAATTGACTCGAATAAGTAGCGGCAGAGGGAATTACGTAGTTCTAGGCAGTAGAACTGTACAATAGTTGTTGTATTTCAGCAATTCAGGGCCAATTTGTTTTACCCTCGTGTGGGTTGGCTTAAGAATGGAAGTCGGCAAATACTAATGTTGAAGAGTCATTAGTTGTACAAACATATATATAGGTATACATACGCAGCAGCAGCAATCTCTTTCTGAGACTCGAACCTACCTACTTTTCTATTCTAAAGTTGTGTCTAATATACATGATGATCTAGATAAAACCATTTCAGAACTGTTATTAATAGGATTGTTGTCCAGGACGGTTATCAATGCAATGTTAGTTTAGAACTAAATAATTATTCTCTTTGATCCTATCTACTGCCAAAGTGTTGTATGGGTTTAAACAATCTCCTTATTTTTTTTCCTGATTGTTCTTTAATTAGTTTCTTCAGTTGTTAGTTTTTTTATTCTTATATTGCATTCTTAACTGTCATGCATTATGATGTGTCACATAAATTATTTATTTATTTTACCAATCTTGTTTTTTATATTCTCACATGTCTAATTTGGATCAACTTAGAGCTTCTGGGTCACAATTTTGCAGAATATGCTGTTAACTTTTAATATGGATCATGCCTAATTTGCATTGTTCAATTGTCTATGTACTTTGATGTTTTTGAGTTAGTAGATGACAAGTTATAATGATTAACTTGATCGGATGCATGTATCAGTACTTGCGAAAGATTAACCACACCACATATTTGTTATATTCTATTAGCATTTTCATTTTTTTTAGTTTTTGAATTTTTTATTGGCTAGGATTTTTATCCTTGTGTCTCCCAAACAACAAATAGGAACTTTTTCCAAGCGGGGTTTTTATCCGTTGCTAGGAGTGAGATGTCATTGGCATATGAAAAATCCCCTTTGGAGTTTAATTTCATATGGTTTTTGCACCCTACCATCCAAACAAGCCCTTATATGGGATTATCCCCACCAGGCCGAATGGGCCCAAAGGACAAATGGGCCTTAGCTCAAGTTGCCTTGGCCCATTTGGCCGGCTCACTGAGGCCAATGGCCCATTTTACAAAAAGGCCTCTAATTTTCTGTATATCTATGCGTAAAGTTTTTATAACTTTAGTCATAATAATATTTTTTGTGTTTAAGTCCTCAGACTATATAGAAATTATGTTATTTTTGTGTAAATATGCAATCCAGACCCTCAGGTTATTGTAATTACATAGTGCTATGTACTATTGCATAATAACCCCTCGGGTTTTCAATATATTACACATCGATTGAATATAACCTCAGTTATATTTTGCATTTTTGCAATTAAGTCCCTTAGGACATCGCAATCAAAATGATAATATTACACACTTGTATCATTTCTTTTTAAGCCCTTGGCTTTTAAATAAATTGTGTTATGTTTTATTTACCTGTTGTAAATATTCATTCCAAACCTTCTGGTCTACAGGAATTGTAGAAATAATGTGTATAACTGCATTTTACAAGTGTTACCTCAATAAATACTCCGTCGTAGTTTTTTTACACATTATTCCATACAATTTTTATTGCACAATTTTAATTGCAATAATATTTTCTTTTATTATTATTTGAGCTTTTGCTTAAATAACTCACAGAAAATTGATGCAAAATGCTATTATTTGATGATTACCTTCTAAACAATGTTGGCATAGCATAAGGTATTGGAGACTTTGACATTAGCTACGATTGTAGCGTTGTCGGCCTTAATTAGACGGAGTCCATATCAATAGCAGTGAGTTATCTCGCCCAATACTACGAGGTCTACACCATATTGGTGACTACCTTCATCGTGTCTATTCCACTTTTGAGTACAAAGTCTATATGTTGGCAGTGACTATTATCACCTATTCTATCAGGAATAGAGTCTAACATTATGGCAACGATTCATCGCATGTACTATATCAAGATCTACATCACTTGTCATTTATGACATTTTCTTATTAGCATTTTTAGACATGCAATTACAACATTTGCTATTAATTTACTCTCTTAGTAAATTAATCCATGCCACTTCATGTGGGACATGGCTGATATTTTCCTTAATGAAATTATTCAAAAATTGCATTGGATGGCAACAATTTCTTAACCTGGGTCATTGACGTCAAACTCAATTTGACTGTCCAGAACTATATTGCTACCATAACTCCACCACCGGAGAATACAGATCCTATTCCCGAGCATTCATAATATGCAACTTTGCATTTTTGTGGCATCAGCTCCATCCAAATCTCAAATATGAGTATTCAATGGAGAACGATACACTTGCTCTTTGGAACTTCCTCTAGAAGCATTATGTGCAACAATATATTATGCTACCCAGAGCTCAACGCGAATGGTCCCTCCTTTGCTTTCTGGACTTTCAGTCTATAGCAGATTATAACTCTTAAGTTCATAAAATCTGCTATACATTGAGATTTTGTGATCCCACGGTTTCGAATGATTGTGAAAGCTTTATGCACTTTCCATCCATAGTTCTAGATATTGCAACAACAATATCGTCATCACATTCACTCAACGGGTGCAGTACCCCTTCCTGATGTACATGATAATACTCAGGATACAAATTTCATGGCCATAAACGAAACAATTGGACATCAAAGGGAAAGTGAATATTTTCCGATGTGCAAAGATCATTTCAGCATAAATGATAATATAGACAACTCTCTAGTTTGTCAACAGCATGGATGTACGTTTCACCATACAAACAAATACCATATTCCCAAATATTGGTTGTATTTGTATCTCAAATTTATTGAAAAGGTCAAGAAAGTTAAAAGGGATAAGCTTGAATCTCACTTGAATGCACAAAGAGATGACACTCTACCACCAGACTGTCCATTCCTCTGATGGAGAACAATGATTTAGTCCAACATAAGGATGATATCCTTAGTGTAAATGTCATACTTGTGGACTTTATATTCCAAGATATGCTGGGAGATCTCAATTAGTATCCTAATATTCCCCTAAATGTCATATGCTTAATGTTATCCTACATGATATTGTATATCACTATATACAATAGTGTCTTTCTTGACATGATACTCAAGAAAATCAACACTACTCTATATATGAGTTAAATTCCTACTGAATTTTCTACTTTATATATATATAAAATTTACAGGAAGCAATCATATGGAAGAAATAATTCGTTTAGTGGGAAGTTGTACCACTAATGCAATTTTCTGAGAGCAAAAATATTTCCATACTCTGAAACATGGAAAAGCTATCACTGAACGCGATGTATTAATTGTGGATTTAGATCGAGCCACAATTATTCTCCCCATGGATACATACTTAGTGGTTATGGATGCACTCTTGTGTCCTGATTCAACTTGTATCTTACTCAATTATAAAGACATCAGTCTAAATGGTTTTCATATGCCAAACTAAGAACCGTGGTGAATATTTATTTCTCACCAAACCCAATGGATATGACAAGTAAACGCTTGAGAAAATTTCTTCCATGTCATATGGATTGCATTACACATACTTCAATCCCATAACACGTGTTGTGTATACAATACTTTTTCATAATCTTGATAAATTCAAGATTTGGCATGCTTGACTTAGCCATCCTGGTTTAGGGATGATCAAAAAAAATATTGTCAATTATGTTGGTCACAACATAAATGTTGCAAATAATTTCCATAATCAATTTTGAGGCTATTTTGTGCCGTAAGTGTGCACCTCTTATGCCATATGGAAATTAATATTGAGGCCCACTTGTGCCATAAGTGTGCACCAATTGTGTTATATGAGAATTAATTTTGAGGCTCTCTTACCTTAAAATTAAACATGAGCAACATAATTTCTTTGACCACTTTTTAGAAAGTATGTGGTCTCATTCAGCCACTATCTGAACTATTTATGATATTTTATGATGCTCCATGAAGCATCTATAAGATGGTCGCATGTGTCTATCCTCTCAGATAAACCATGCTTGTGCTAAAATTAACTGCTCTAATTATCCAATTAAGAGCAGAATATCATGCATGCAAGATAAACTCCATTCGAATGGATAATGCCATGAAATTTTTTTCACGAGAATTCAATAACTCTTGTATGGCTCTAGGTATCAATATAGAGCATTATGTATCTTATGTCCATACTCAAATAGTCTCGCTAAATTAATTGCATGATTACTCCTAACAAAATTGAAATTTACCAACCTCTTGTTGGAATCATGTGTTATTATATGCTACGGATTTAATCTAAATTCAACCAACTGCATATCATGCAATATCCCCATTGCAGTAATGAGAGCGTGCAAGATCTTTCGAAGGTAATATGATAAGTCGATTGGTGGAGTTTCGACGTTGATGATCCAAAGGTTCCGACCACTATTCTGTGGTTATCAACCGTGCTAAGAAGGTTTTTCCTGCAAGTGAATCGAGAACACAAGCAAGACCTATTAGATGTAATCTGAATATTGTTGATTATCAATGAAATGCTCGAGTTTGGGGTTCTACAAACCGATAGACAACGGAACTGTCTAAAATAGAATAATCTAAACAAAACCTGAGACTAAACTATAATGATTAATGTATATTTATAGGGGGGAATGTGAGGATGTCGACCTAGGGTTGTGCAACCATGGGAAGAAACGTACACAACCTAGACTCCAACCTTAACACGCTTACAAGACCCAACAAGGCCAAAAATAGTGATACATCATCTTATTTCATCAGCCCTGACTAAACTATAAAGAATTTTTTTGGTCAAGTCTGGATCCATTTGGAAAGGACTCTTCGTAAGCTTTCCAGCAAGTCCATGATCGCCTCAATCGGATTTTGTATGCGAGAGTTATCCCCGTTTTACTAATATGCTGTCTTGGGGCTTCGAGTAGACTTTGGAGTTTGATTAGGACTCGATTTTGACTCCGAGTAGACTTAGCCTTCGAGTGATGACGTCCAGATGAGGTTATGGTTTGTGGTGCTTCTTCTAGTTTCCTAAGCAACAAAACAACACAAAAACTTAGTAGTATTCTATTCTTTACAAAGAAAAAATGAATAATGATGAACAAATTCACCTGGTGTGTATCCGAGGGAGCCATGCCCTTATCATGCAATCAGTACGTGGAAATCAACCAAGAATTTCCTATCAACAAAAAATTGGTTACGCTCTCTACGTACCGATATAACCACCGCAACATGCATTTTTGGGACTCCATAAGAAATTGGAGATCTAAGTGAGATATAAATCTCTGTCAATGATAAAATACCTTGAACTCCAAACAAAAGACTTAAATACAACCCGGTATGCTGATTATATTGTGAAAAGGATAATTTTTCTGGCATTAGGGGGAGACATGTACCACGAAGAATACCTTCAGTCCTTAGATCCAAGTACTAAAGAATTTGAACAAAAAGTTCAGAGAGTCATAAATTTGCAACATTTTGCAAATACTTTGCCAATTATATTTACTGATCACAAGGGTGTTACTAATCTCTATGGTCAATGCACCAGAAACAGTGAAGGTACCTTATAAAACCACTCACCTCCCAAATGAAAATAAGAGAAGGAAAAATCTAGGCACAAATAATGATTCTTAAGCTACCACAGAAGCAAATAAAGATATCTTCTAAATCAGTAAATGAAGTTCAACCTCTTGTTAAAAGACACCTAATGGATGCTCTACATCCAGTACCCAGCATAAATGTACGCACAAACTTATATGTTGGGACATCAAAACACCTTCACTCCATTGTTGTGGGAAATCACGAGTTAGAAGGGTTAACTAAATATCCACAAACTATATTGTTTCCCCTGAATCATACAATAGAAAGACTACAATTTATCGACATTATATTTCTTGTTGAAAATTGCAAAGACCTTCAACTTGATCCAGGCCAAAGTCTATGGACATGGCATGGTGCCTCTAGCACTTGGACTAGATCAAATGTCATGAAGCAATTGAGAAAGAATTCCACTCGCATCATTAAGATTTCCCATTAGAAGCAAAATTGGTCTATTCATTCAAAAGAATGAGGCAGTGATCGAGATACAAAGCGAGGTATGTAGCACAATGGTTCATGCAAAGACCCGGCATCGATTTTTTGCTAATAATATACTCTCTAGTTATACGTAGAATTAAGTTCCGATATCTAATATTTTGGCAGTATAAAATGGATTTATCCATGCAGTTGATGAAGTGATTGCGTACTCTTATGGGTTACTAGATTCGGATATCTATATGCCTCTGAATGGCTTAAAATTCTGAATTCAAGAGCAAATCGCAACATGTATTGTGTAAAATTAAAAAGCCAATCTATGACTTAAATCAGTCAGACAAGATATGGTACAAGTGACTGAATGAGTTCCTTCTATTGAAAGGTTACTCAAATGATTATTGCACATGTGTGTTCAATAAGAAATCTCTGTAGGACTGAGAATGGCAATTGGAGGGGGATGAATAGGTGCCTCACAATTTTTTTTTATGGTATTCTCCTATTTTGGTCATCCAACACACCTCAAAACTAAGCGAAAGCAAAAATCAGAGAGAAACTAGTTGCTACTTAAATCTCCAAGCATGGCTCTCATGGTTGTAAATGAACTTTAGGTTCCATTGGCATATATCTCACGAGTCATTGCCAAGAAAGATAGCAACTTGAAGAAAGAAACATTTGCTCCAAAAGAAAGATCACTGGAAGAAGAAATTCTCTGAATTGATGATCTAAAGGCAAGAAAATTCAAGATCCACTTGTATACGTTTGTATGTGAATTTATGCCTCTAGCAACAAGAAGGACAACTTCCTTAGGTGGAAAAAACTCAGCTCGTCAACCAAAATGAAAATCCTAACCAAAAAGGAAAAAATCGTATCAAAACAAGGGAGCCAACATAGGAAAACTAGAAGGAGATGAATACAGGATTGGAGGAAACATGCACTTCATTTCTTGCAAAGATCAGCCCACTTTTTAGCAGATTATAAGGTATTTTTCTCACAAAAAAGCTCTCACCTATTGCAAAGGCTAAGCTCTTATCTCTCCTTTCATGTAAAACTCTAGCATGCAAACTCAAGTAGCTAGCTCAAACCTCTCTTATAGCCCTACCCCTCTATTTATAGGACTAGGGAGATTGTTTCTTCCTTAAACTTCCTTATTCCCAAAATACCCCTCTCTTCCAATGACCTCTTACCTACCACTGGAGCATTTGGGTCCATTTTTTCGCTCCATCCATCGAACGATAGTGGCTTCTTCATGACTTAGCTTCACCTCGACGCAAGCTTCATAATGATGCCATGTGCACTCTATCCTTCAACGGTTTTGAGGCCAAACTGCGAAACCACCTTGCACGCTTCTCAAAACGTGACTCATCGCCACTTTCTTACACCATAATCAAACGATCTGATGTCAACGCATGTACTCTGTCTTGTGATCTTGACCATCGACAAGTCTCTCCTACTCCTAATCCCTCGGGCCATATTGTCACTTGCATTGACATCCGTTTCACTTGACTTTGTCAATACGCTGTCTTCATCCACCTTCTCATGCTTTGCTCGTTCTTCATGTGCACAGCTTAGGACCACCCTTAGACTCTGCCTAGCCTCCTCAATCATCCAGCACCAAACACCCCACTTGGCCCTGATCATCCTGTCATCGATCGCCAAGTGGCATTCATCACCTACACAACATGGCTAATCCATAATCAAAATCCTCAGTCAATGCACATCTCAGAAAACTCATGAATGTCGGATGTTCCAACATTGTCACCTCCTCAGTGCGGGATCATCCGGCATGTTCAATCTAGCAGATCGACCATCTTGCAACCTCTCTGCAAGAAATTCTCCGACGTACACTTTATCCTATCGCCGGACCATCCGGCGAGTTTACTTTCACCAGACCATCATTCTACAACCTTTCTAAGGGAAATAGTCCAGCGTGCATTGCTCTCCGTCATCGGACCATCCGGCGAGTTTAAATCCACTAGAGCTGACTTGCAACCTCTCTGCAAGAAATGCTCTAGCGTATATTGCTTCCCATTGTCGGACGATCCGGCGTGTACTTCAATTTCTACCTCTAGGATGAAAAGCTTCAACGTGAACCTTCTAGCGTGTACTTTGGTTAGCCATGATCATAATTGCAACATATATACATGCCCGTGCAATCCACAAATCAACAAACCAAGATAACAACATTGTTAATCACTCATCATATATAAACCAAGGCACATTTTAACTTGGTTTCTCAATCTCCCCCTTGATGTGTGGATTGACAACCCTTAAAGCACAAAGATTTTGGTTTGAAAACTTTCAACAAGAGAAGCTTATCCAAGTGACCAAAAACTTAAGAAAAAGCAAAAGATGTCTCACTTGGCATAAGAAGGATCGCAAAAGCTTAAAGAGAGAGGCAGAGACAAACCAAATGCAAAAGCTCCCCCTTGATGAATGCACATACTTTAGGATTCTTCTTCTTTGTGATTTAGTGCATAAGTTCTCCCCCTTTGGCAATGCAAACATCAAGGACAAACAACTCCATTGAAAGCATGAATATGCAAACCTAATGAGCTTTCACAAGTATACATCAAAGCATTTGCACAAGTTAAAAACATCAAAGAGCAATGAAGAGTAGAATGTGGAGCTCATAATCACATAAAAGCTCAAAAAGAGAAAGTGACATAGGAACATGAAGCTTGATAAGCTAATCCTGAAGAATTTTTGGTGCATTTAAATTCAAGTAGCTGAATCATGTTAAAAGTGACCATTCACTCGTAGGCTTTGCAAGTCCACCAGAGTTGACTTGCAATCTCTCTACAAGAAATGTTTTGGCGTATATTGCTGCCCATCATCAGACCATCCGGTGTGTACATCGATTTCTACCTTTGGGATGAAAAAGCTCTGGCGTGAACCTCATCTGAATACTAGACCTTCCAGCGTGTACAAAATCCTAAGCTCTAGATCATCTGGTGTGTATAATTTCCTAAACTCAATGACACACACGCCAACTCAATTTTTGTCTGCAACTTTGGTTAGCCATGACCATAATTGCAACACATATATATGCTCATGCAATCCATAAAGCAATAAATCAAAATTACAACATTGTCAATCACTCATCACATATAAACTAAGATATATTCAACTTGGTTTCTCAATTTCTCATTGGATTTTGTATCATCTCACTACACAAGATATAGAAGAGGCAAATAATCATTTAAAGACGGAGTTTGAGATGAAAGACTTGGATAAAACTAAGTTTTTGCTTAAGTATATAATTTGGGCATATTCCCTCAGGAATCCTATCTAAATCACCTATTATCATTCGATCCTTTGGTGTGGATAAACATCGATTCAGACCTAAAAGTGATGATGAGAAAATATCTGAACCTGAAGTTCCATATACTAGTATGATTGGAGCACTCGGATATCTTGCTAATTGCCTCAGATCTAACTTTGCATTTGCAGCCGAGTTATTAGCTAGACACAACATAGCTCCAACAAAAAGACATATGATGGGCATATGGAATATCCTTAGATATCTCCAATGTACAAACAAACTTGATTTATTCCATTAGAATATTATGACATTGTCATGGTAGGATGTACCAATGCTAGCTTATTGTCTGACTAGTTCCATTTTCTTACATGGTAGTACAACCTTATGGTGGATGTCATCAAAAGCAAACTCTAGTTGCTACTTCTATTGATCATTCTGAAATAATTACATTATATGTAGCATCACATTAGTGTATTGCTTTGTAGAATGATTAATCATATTCTAGGATCATGTGATATAGATTCATCTGAATATCCCACAATTATGTATTAAGATAGTACTGCTTGTATTGCTTAAATGCATACATGTTATATAAAGTGCAATATCACAAAGCATATTACCACAAGAAATCTTGCAAACAAAGTCATATGAAAATCTAGTAGATTTATTCACTAAGTCATTACTCACTTTAATATTATAGAAATGTATCCATGGAATTGACATGCAAAGACTTCCATAATTGCGGAGTTCAGGGGGAGTTAAATTCCTAGATTATAACTTGTTTATGATATATATATATATATATATATATATATATATATATATATATATATATATATATATATATATATATATATATATATATATATATATATACAGTGAGGCTACTATGCGCCTATGCGCAGCTACCATTCGCGTTGCGCACATCTCGCAACCGCCAGTTACAATCCGAAGAATTGTGAGTTACAACTTGTTACATAGACCAGTTACAACTCGGCCTCCAACATTCACCAAACAACATGAGTCGGCCAACCAGCTTGTGCCACGTCACCCATCATCCACCCGCTAGAGCGTTGCATGCGGAGAATCTTTTGTTGATTCAAATCATTAAAATGCAATATCTCTAGAACCACATATCCGATTCTCGATCCATTTGATGCATATTGTTAGAAAAAATATGCTTAACAAAATAAGATCCATCAAGACTATATTTTGATGAAGTTTTAGAATTATAAAGGAGTTACGTCCATATAGTTACAACATGGTGAACATCGCAGTTACAACATGGTGAATAGTATACGGTGAGTTGCAACTCGTGAGTTGCTATTCTGTGCATGTGCTCATATTGCGCATACGCTGCGCATACGGCGAGCCTATTCTGCGCCTAGGCGCAACAGTGAACTACGTTGCGCCACCCTCAATTGATGCAGCCACCTTCGCACCACCCCAGTTATGACTAAGAAACTAGCCAGTTACGACGGCACATATAGGTGAGTTACGATCACATCATAAAAGGTGTATAATTACGAGAAGTATTGTAGTTTACTGCTGCGCCACCCCCAGTTACGACTAAGAAAATAGTCAGTTACAACAACATAGATAGTTGAGTTACGATCACATGACAAAAAAGTCAGTTACGATAGCAACTATACTGCCTTTTGAATTGTAACTGGGGTGTGTGCAGAGGTGATCCAGTTGTGATCACAGTTACGACTAAGAAAATAGTCAGTTACGACAACACAGATAGTTGAGTTACGATCACGTGACAAAAAAGTCAATTACGATAGCAACTATACTATTTTTTTATCGTAACTAGGGGTGTGCGCAGAGGTGACCCAGTTGCGATCACATAACAAAGAAGTGCATAATTACGACTAGATAAGGTACCCAGTTACGACCATATATGTTTGTAGTAATTGACCTATCTTATGAGTCACAATTATACTATTTTTTAGATCGTAACTGCGAGTGGCGTAACAGTGAATTATAGTGCGTCTAGGCACATAATAGATATATATTATCTATATACATTATATATATATATATATCACTTTTTCCCCTTTATGAATTTTACTCTCTAGCTTTCTCATATAAGGTTTTTAATGAGTCAACATCAATACATGCATATATGCCGTATTATTTTCTTCTAAGATTTTTCTCACTGGGTTTTCAATGAGTTTTGTAATGGCGTATTACAATCAATCTATTTCTTTTCATATTTTTCACATGAGATTTTTAGAGGAATTATTTATTAATCAATATACGAGGATGAATCGATCAATAGAGAGTGTTGCAGTTGATCTCATCTCTACCCAAACCACACATGGCGGTTGTCGAACAACCACCCGTTGGGACCCTTTCACCTGTATATATGTAAAAAAAAATGAATAAATTATGACTCTACTCTATTGAGTTTCATTGTCTCTATTTGTTTACACTTCAACAGATGTAAGGGCATTTCATATTGGGTTTCAAGCATAATCTTGAGAGCTCGTCCTGAAGCGAAGTTCAGACTTCAGGTTGCAGCAATCTTCTCAGGTAAACTACAGTGTACGTGCACAGGGACAGTCTAGATGGAGGGGAAGTACAGGTACTCGAAACAGCTCAGGACATTAGGGCCGTTCAAGAACAGGTTGAGCAGTTTTGCCGGGCTGAGATCGAACAATTC
Source organism: Phragmites australis (assembly GCF_958298935.1). Lineage (NCBI taxonomy): Eukaryota > Viridiplantae > Streptophyta > Magnoliopsida > Poales > Poaceae > Phragmites > Phragmites australis. The sequence goes on from NC_084936.1 coordinate 8,405,032, forward strand.
AGTAATAACACTACTATAAACACAAGGATGCGTGTGTTTGCAGTTGAAGAAGTTTGTATCCATGCATATGTTGTTTTTAACCCAGTCTGAACTCTGAACCGCCCTACGTGGCTTGTTCATACAGTAACAATACTAAAAGCGCCACTATCTAAGATCATATTTTGTGCTGCAACTTTTAGGACTCGTTTTGAAACATGGGATTTTTTGTTAACAAATGTCCATGTTAATAAGTTGTTTCCTTTAAAAATCCTACGGAATTCATAGCTTCGTTCCAAGTGGAACCTAAAGTATCGATCATGTAACTCTAGTCCTTTCATCGCATACTATTGTTATAGCCATTGCTCCGTTAGAGTTTCACCTGGAAAATCAATATCAACTTCTTGAAACGGCACGCGTGTTCCAATTTTCAAACTAATTGTAAATGATCAATATAGCAGGAAAATCAATTTCCACGTGAAAAAAAATGTGCACCTCAGTTTCTTGTTCACCTTCATCTCTATCATGTAAGAGTACTTCCTAGGAGACACAAAGAAAATACCGGGATGGCGTAAATGGTATCACCGCTACAAAATGTGTCATCCCAGATGGCTCTGAAGAGTCATCACAGATGTTTGAGCAAAAAGAGTGATATCGGCAATTATCCTAGTCGTCATATGTCGATGATCTGTAAACGACTGCCAATATATTTATAGGTGAAAAGGGATACCTGTATGTTGCAGAAAGAATATCACATCAGAGATATGGATTTATATAGGTTTGGACCTTCTGAAGAATAATAACTCTATATCATGTTTTATCTTAATTATCTTAGGAACGGATATTACAACAGTATAGGGTATACGTGTCTAGTTCTAAAAGTACAGGTGAATCATTCTGTGTTCTTGGTTCTAGTCCTAGTCAGATGAAGAGGTTGTTAGACATGGATCTTCGATGAGTATATGTTTTTTATCTGACTAGACCTGATCTAGGGTCTCACGACTTCATGGATCTTGAAGGCACGAATTGATTTGCTCTTAAAAGGCTTGTAGGCTTATGTTGGCATTGTTCTGGATGTACCCCTTCCTTCTTTTTATACTCAAAGTACGGCGGGTGTCAGCTACCCGGACTTCTTCTAAGTGTACTTTGTTTGTACTATAGATCCTCTGAATATTTAGAAGAGACCTGCAAAATATAGAGACAACTTCTCTATCAGGTACAATTACCCAGCCATTATTTATCTACATACCTTATATACTCCATGGTGGTTACGAAACCATACTGAAACGAGTAAATGGCTCGTACAAAGTTAATATACCTTATAGTTATACTTACTTATAGAATATATAATAAATAATTATATATCCTTGTCATCACGAGAAAAGTCGTATGTGATACACTACCTCGGAATAGGTTATTACAAATAAATTTTAAACTTTATAATAAATGGTTATAGGTTCCGTCTCTGCAAAAGTGTTTGTGATATCAACCTTGTTGCATACGGTTTCAAAATCGTCTGTAATAGACTAACACACAGATGGATTTTCTAGAAAACTATCTGTGTGTAGTAAGGATCACATATGATTTTTGTTCCAACAATCTATGAGTAGTTAGAGTCATAAACGGTATTTGTTAAAACCCATCTGTGAAGTAAGAGACATACATGGTTTTTGTTTAAATCCGTTTGTATTAATTGTCATAGATAGAGTTTTTTTAAATCGTATGTGTGACTCTTTTCTCCTATAAACAAATATACTTCCTGGTTGTCCTCATGATATAGCATAAGCATTCCATGATTCACAAATTAAACAACATATTGATGACCCGGCAACGAGACCGCGGCCAGTGTGCACCCGTTTGGAGTCCACCTTCTTCCGCCGCATTAGCGCCCGGGTAGCACGAGGTCAAGCGCCGCTGCTTGAGGAAGAAGCCCCGCTGTATTGACGACGGCAGGGACAATGGAATCGCCACTGGCCACCAGGATCGGGCTACGCTTCTATGGGTCCATGAAGTCCTTCTGCAGCAAGCCGTCAGCCTCCACCACCTGTGCCCGATACAAGGCCACCAATCCTGCAGCTAATCAAGAACTATTTCAGAAAGGAATCCATGGACTAAAGCAGCAGGAGAGAGGAGGGAGAGAGCAATAAAAATAACGCTACAACACCATCCGTCCATGCAAAAGAACTTAGCAAGAAACACAATTGGAGCAGCTGCAGAGAGAGGAAGGATTGGTCTATTGGTGCTTAATCACCAGCGAAAAGAGGATCTGTTACGATGCTCTCGCCACCATAGCCACCCCTCCATGAACACCTTCAAAAATCTTCCGCAGCTCGTCTCCTTGCTTGTAGGAAACAAGAAGGAAATGAAACGCCACTGGATCTAGAGCTCTAAAGATCTGGCCGCCTCGTCGAGCTCGGACGAGCAGCCAGGGTGATTTTCGCCAGAGTTAGAGCGCACCAGAGAGGGAAAGGACTCAGTGCGGGAGGAAGGGGGCATGTGATTGCATATTGGACGAGGCTGTGGTGGCACTGATGCATCGATATATACGTGGCCGGTAGGGTTAAGGGGGAGCTGGGCCTGTTTGGGCCCAAGAGTTGTAGGCTTAAATGTTATAGACGGTTTTTGTTAAAGTAAAAGTTCATATTATCTCTCTCAATTATAACTGGTATCTGTTTTTTCTCTTGAAATGTAAAATCAGATATTCCACCTCCTCCAACTATTTAAACTGGTACAATTTACCTCCTTAGCTGATTTTGATATTGGTCCTGTCCTACGTGACGCTGATGTTGCACCTCTCCCCTCCGGTCTCTCTCTCCTTCGGTGAGCCCTATCTCTCCGGTGTCTCCTCCTCTCTTTGAGGCGCACGCACGGGCAGAAGATGGGGAGAGAGAAGAGGGAGGAACAAGATGATGAGATTTCATCAGACATGCTGGTCCCACTGTCGTGTGTGAGCCACGTAGGACGAAGCTACTATCAAAACCAGCTAAGGAAGTAAATTGTACCAGTTTGAATAGTTGGAGGAGGTGAGATATCTAGTTTTGCGGTTCGATTGGAAAAAAACAGACTCAGGCAATAATTGAGGGAGGCAATATGAACAGTTTCCTTTTGTTAAAAGTTGTTTGTGGTTTATAAAGATATTGCAGACGGCTTTTAACAAAAATCGTATGTTACAATATTACAAACGCTTTATTGTTAAAAATGATATGTGAAACCTAGAGATATTGCAGATTGCATTTAATAAAAATCATCTGTGATAATATTACAGACAATTATTAACAAAAACCGATTATGATTAGTGAAGATATTGCAGACGATTTTTAAAAAAAACCATCTATGATAAACTAGACATCGCAAACAGTTTTTAATTTCTCAAATATTACATGTGATTTTCGAGAAAAACCGTATATGATATATTAATCATAGACAGTTTTAGCAAAACGTCTGTGACATCCCGTCACTTGCCAATTCCATTCATCCAGCTAGCTAGGAGCAGAGAATAGAAATCCCTAGTTTCGAATTACCAGAATAAATGGAGTTAGTACACCATATACATGTCAGATGCTGCTCCCTTCTTGCAACACAACTCGATCCATTTCCAGGAAAGTAAAAGAGAGGAGAAGAAAACAATGCACAATGCTTGCAACGCATAAAGTGTACTTAGTACCGTCCTGAGTGCACCAAGCCCCACTAATTCACCATGTGCCGTGTACTTAAAGAAACAAAAGAGCTCATTAAGCCGTCAAGGAAAATCCGGATCCTGCTAGCGAGTGATCATCATCTGACATCGCTCGCTAGCGGCCTTTCACCAAGCCCGCAACTCTCATGATTCAGACCATGGCTTGCAATCTTTGATATTCCAAATCAAGAAGCCAGAGCCAAAGTCCAAAGATCTTATTGTTCTTTCTTAACACTCAAGATTGTTCCTTCTTTCTTTTTCTTCTTTTCTTGGGAATACATGCATATCCTGTGCATCTTTGAGAGGATATGTCTAGTTTGTTGGTGCTGGCGTAAGTTGATGCCAAATTAGGTGGCTCCAACCAAAGGCATGAGGGAGGGTGGCCCCACACCTAAAGCCATGTGAGCTCAAGAACCCTGACCTAATGGCAGCTTGGACCTCCTATACCTTCTTGATTTGCCGGTGGGCATTACATATAATATGGCCAAGTGAATGGTGTTTCGAAGGAAAAAAAAGTGTAGATATGTCTGACAGAATGAGAACATGAGCTTGAGATTTGTTTAGCTTTGTTGTTAGAAAAGTATATGGGTCATAGTAGTTGCATATTGTTGTCCAACTTTGTGATTTGAACAAATGTATATATGGTCCCCACAATCTTCCAGTGGTATTAACTAGCTAGGAGCTTACATCAATCTTTTTTAAGGTACTTGGTTCATTCATGCACCTCATGCATATATATAATAGCTATATGCAGATGGCGCCCATTATAGTATTATAAAATAAACATAATTTTAATCTTATTATGTAGAATTGTGTTTGACTTTTAACTTAAATGGCAAAGGTTGTGGTGGAGTCTAAGCTCGAAATGATAAAATTATAGAAGTTTGTGGATTTAGTGGAGCTGGTCTCTAAAGAATAATTATTTAGAAGTTTATCATGGAATTTTTTTTACTTCAAACTTCAAATATGAATTTGGTCTGACGGCAGAACAAATTTGAAATGACATGGCCCTTAGATTTCGTTTTTGACTCAACTTTAGATTAAGAACATTGAACTCAAAACAAATTATTAATTATTACACGTAAAATTTTGCCCGGCAGTTATGCTTTCAAAATCCAACATGGACCTTGATATGTATATATATATGCATATGTATATATATATATATGTATATATGTATATATATATGTGCACTTTTAGTACAGATGAGAGGACATCACTAATACTTCCTCAGGCTTTAAATATACGATGTTTTGATCAAAATCTGGTCAAACTTTAAAAACTTTGATCGTCAGTAGCTTCTAAAATATTCACTTTGGAAACATAAAAATCACACGTATAGATTTGTCTTAAAAAATATTTTTATAATATTATATTTTTAGGTTTCTAAAATAAATATTTAAGAAACTATTGACTGCCAAAATTTTAAAAGTTTGACCGAATTTTGGTCAAAGGGTCATATATTTAAAACCGGAAGGAGTAATATTTTATACTGTCTGGTTGTCTTTCTTTTTGGGACATCTCACCTACTTGTTAACGTTATGATATTTGTGTTTGGACCAAGCTAGTCGAGTAATTAAAGAGTGGGCACCCAACATTTGCCTCCATATCCTACTTTTGCTTCAAGCCAAATACAACACCTATGCTCACAAATTGATGTCCTCCAATTAGAACAAACAAACTGTACTTTAGTATACTAAAGCACCATTAATAGCATTTACAAGCTTGAGCACCGTATGAGGAATTATTTGAGTATTTTTGTTTTAAACAAGTGTACTAACCCTAAAGCTTTTTTTTTATCAAACTCGAGGTGGTATATATATTACAATAGTAAGAGTTGGTCAATGAAGAGAAATTCTTCAGGCCAACTGCTCTAAGAATCCTTCTAACAATTGTACGGGTGATCACAATGCAAGGTAAATCTTCAGGCCAACTGCTCTAACAATTCGTCATCACTAATTTTTACTTGAAGTTGCATGTGGGAACAATTGATACGAATATGAAGACATGCGAGTGAGAAATGTGCATTTGGACAAATACATCTATCATAGAGCCGTGGGTTGATCAGGGCCTTTTGGTATAAACCTCACCAGTATCTTGTGTACCTCTTATATGAAGAGATTCTACTATTTTACTTAGGTAAAGTGATTGAATTGGTTTTCTATCTATATAAAACATTAAAATCATCGCATGTTAGTGAGGGAAATAATAGGCGCAATACAATGGTATTTACACACAAAAAAAAACCAATCCCCTAAAAAACTAGGGTTGGAATTAGGGATTGATGTATCTGAAAGTTACGCGTAGAGACAAACATATCCTAGATGTAGGCAATAAGGTACTGGTATATAGGTAGTAGCATATATAGACTTGTCATGAATGAAACATGATATGTTAGTATAAGCAATAGCATATAATATTAATGCGTCGATTACTTACTAGAATGACATAGCCATTACTTAAATTTCTAATACAAAAATAGTCATCAATGCTGGCTCAAAAACGTTACCAATAACAATTTTTGAACCGGCACTAACAATAAATATCAGTGACAGTTCATAACAAAGAACTGGCACTGATGCTTAGGCTATCAGTGCCGGTTTATAAGAACAAACCGGCACTGATAGTCTAAGTATCAGTGTCGCCTAATATAACAAGCTGACACTGATACTTTTATAGACACAAATAAATTATGAATTCAATAATATAGTATTCAAAATTCGATTTCAAATTTGTATTCAGATATACGTATGCATTCATCACACGAAGATATATACACATGGATCACGAATAGTTCATCCACATCCACACATAATCATGAGTTTATCAGCATCCACACATAAATATTATCATAGTTCACATCATAGGTTAAACACATTGCAAATACACTCATTCCTTATTCTACAGTGCACGTCAAATCATATAGTCTTCATAGTTGATATCTATGATATCAACTCCATATATTTCTTCCAAATGGCGTAAAGCATAAACGAGCGCACTATCTCGAGCAAGAAATGGCAAATTCATCACAGTTCCATAAACAACGAAACCTCCTCCATAGAACTTCACATAAGCCTGATACCTACCTTCATGAACTCTCTTGACTTTTGAGTAAATCATTGTGAAACCCAGTCGCTCCATGACATAACTTAAGAGTGAATCCAAGCTAACATCCAAATGCATCATGTTGTTCCAATAAAAATCTTACATGCAAAGAGAATGAATATGAAGGAAAATTTTGATAATATATGAAACAATATTATAGACTAAAATTCATAGCACCAACTGTGTCAAATACATGTAACTGCGACAGACTGATAGTCATTAAAGCAACATCATCCACATCCTACTCAAGTGTTCTCAATTTGAAATAGCTATAGTCAGGTACAATATACCCAACTTGATCCTCAATCTCTTGCAAAACTGTTGCCATCGTGTGTTTTTTTTGAGCCACATGGATCTCAGGTGATTAGATGCCAAAGACAACAACATTGATAGATTCTTCATTTACCGATATCTGAAAACTAATTGATATCTTTCTTGTGCCACTATCACCTATAGTGGTAGTCACAACAGGTTGTGTACAACCCTCTATGTGAGCAATCATTCCATTTAACCAAACTAGAGGAGGAATCACCTACATCAATACATGCATATCTTTAACAACTACACATTTTTTTTTAATTATCAGTTGTTCAACTAAAATAGATGCAAGGTATACAATTTTGATCATCCCTGAGGCCGCTGGGGAGGGTGAGGCGTCGAGTTCGTAGAGGAATATGCCGGGAGGATGCAGGGGGGATCACGCGGCAGGATGTAGACGCTACTTCAGATGCATCCATGATACCTGCTAGATCCACGCGGCATCTACAATAAGGCATATGTAAACCTGAGGCACGGGCTGTTGGCGGCCCTCGACCATGGCCTCATCGAGGAGGGACTAATGAAGTGCTAATGAAGTATGTTATATGTTTTGAGGTGGCATTATCCTGGAGAGTTGTTTTGGAGTTACATATTATAATATATCAATTTTTGAAGTGGAATATGGCTAAAACTCCTAACAACATTTCTAAGGTTTCACCAAACTTCAAGATATCCATGCTACAGATAAAATAGACAGTATATGTTCCTACATCTAGCACAGTTCAACTTAAGTAATCAGCACGGAAATGAAGCAACAAATAAATTGAAGGAGAAATAGACATAAAAAAACTAATAATTCACCAGCTCATCTTAATAACACAGCCATGACTAACTTTCCAACATAGTTCAACCAAAGTAACAAACACTGAGCCCACAACAATATATTCATTCTTCAACAAACCAAAATGCTCGCTTTTGTTCTTCAACAAACCAAGGGCACCACTGAACTAATGTTATGTAAAGATCATTAGTTCCTTTCACTACCAAATTACCATTTGATTACACAACAAAGTAATTACATTTTTTTTACTGAATCGAAGCGATGGGAATGAGGACAACGGGGAGGTGACGTCGGCTCCGGGGACAACGATGAGGATGAGGACGGCGGGGAGGCAGCGCAAGGGAGGAATGGAGAGGCTGCGGCTAAGTCCTGCTTATATAGGGATATAGTATCAGTGCCAGCTATAGTCTATAACCGGCACTGATACTAGAATTAGTGCTGGTTGTATAACCCAACCGGCACTGATAGTTAGACTATCAGTACCGGTGTGCAACTATCAGTGTTGGTTTTTTCTAGAACCAGCACTGATATTATTTTTCTTTTTTTGACAAAATATTTTGTTGTATATCTAGGTCTGTAATTTATTTTATATTAGGGTTTATATTAGACCTATAATTTGTGTAGTACTTGATCATTATTTTTTGCAGGAATTAATTTATTGTATATTTAGGTTTGTAATTTATTATATATTAGGTAATTAGAGCTTTTTTACTTAATAGAAATTAAGGTATATTCTTAGTAGATACGAATTACATCTATAACTATCATATAACCGCTCAAGAAATGAATTATTGTTTTGAAATCTCAATGCTCAAACTCGAGCTTTAGTGAAGTATGGAGAAAGTGAAAATTAACTAGAGTATATTCACATAGTATAATATACCTTCAAAGATGGGTGAAAAAGGGTGGCTGACGCCGAGGAAGCTTAGGGAGAGGAAGATGCCTTTTATATATAGTATACTTATTAGTGATGGCCTATAATACGAACCAACACTAATACTCATTATCAATGTCGGCTCATGACTACCAGTTGGTATTAAAGTATCAGTGACAGTTTATTCCAAGAGCCAGTACTGATACTGAGTATTAGTGTCGGTTCAACCTAGCTCGATCGTTTGATCGAGCGCAAAAAGTTATGAACCAGCATTGATACTTCGTCAGTACCGGTTCTATCATAATTGGTACTAATGGGACGGCACGGATGACTATTTTTGTTGTAGTGGATGTTTTGCTCATAAACAATGTAACAACATGATAGGTCAAAACACACATATGTGATAAGAAGAATAAAAGTTTTCCTTTGAGAGTTCTTTTAGAAAACAAATTTAAGGAAGTTATCATTTCTTTGGTTTCCACTCTTTGTTTTTCTCATTCCTAGCAAAAGATGCACTATGTGCATCGATGCATCAAACTCCAGAGGTGGTATTATGACAATAACATTTGTTGAAGGGAAAGAAATTCTTGAGACCAACTAAGTCATCAGACTACATCTTTTTTTTTTTATCACATCTCAAGATGTAAATTTGGAGTGAAAATCACCCAAAGTTGCTAGTGGGAGAAATATAAAAGCATAGGCATGCAAGTGAGGAAATGTGCATTTAGGCAAAAATATCATACTGTTGTGGATCATTGTCTAGCATTTTTAGATTATATAACCCTGTTAATATCTTGCCTAGCCATATTGTACGTAGGGCTTCCATTAATTTGTGGCCTAAACCAAAATAAGTTGATGGAATAGATCCATATAGGACACCAATGCCTTATGGTTGTAGCGGTAATAATGTACATAATATGTTTTATGTCGACAAACGTTGCACGAATCACCAAAAAGAACATAGAGCAGCTAGCGATGCATGTATCTCAACATTGCATATAGGGATAATATGACGTAGGCAGTAAGCTACTATCTTCATTCTTTTTAACTTATAGTGTAGGATATTGTTATTGTCTCCAACAAATACATTTGATTATTATTTTTAACAACTATCTCTAAGTAAAAGTTGATAAAAATTAGATGATGTTAAAATAATTTTCATAATAAATTTATTACTATTATTTTAATATATTAAATTTTAATAGTTTTATGTATATTAATGATTATTTTTTAAAAAATTAACTATACATATTCTAAGAAAATGTCTATTTTAAACAAAAGTAAGAAATAATAGTATAGAAGTGTCACATGAATCATTATCCACTAGTATAGCTAGCAACATGTGACATTCTAGTGCTCCAGTTACTCATCAGCATGTTAATTGCCAATAAATGACACGACCATTACGTAAATGCGTTATTTTTTACCGTTACGTAAATGCGTTACTGGCAAATAGTGTGTTATGTGGTACACACATCTACGGTACAATAGAAAGATATTTCTTTGAGATTCATTTCAGGAACATAATTCAGCAAAGCCGATCGAGGAAATTTATCATTACTTTCCTTTCATCTATCTGTTCCCCTCATTTCGGGTACAGATAATGGAAAAGGCTAAAAACTTAGGAGTATAAATAGTAAATAATTTGGATCAATCACAGGATCAGCGGGCAGTGAACCGTTGTAGGACTATAATAGTAATGGAATCAGCATATTATCTGACAAACACGAGAGAGAAAGTGACTATGGTGTGCTAGAGAGAGAAAGTGACTACAGTATGTGCGGTGCTAGAGAGAGAAACTGACTATGGTGTGCTAGAGAGAGAAAGTGGCTATGGTGAAGTAGGTCTGCCTCCTGTCTTCGGCCCCCTCTCTCTCCTACTGTATCAGATTTATCATTGTTTATGGTGAGAGAGAGGCTAAAGTACTCCAACATACACACTCTCTCTCTACACTCTCTGTCGCTCTGTCTGTTTGTTGTGTGCCTGCGTGTGGGAGCGCCCTCCCTTCTCTCTCTATCTCCCTCTCACACTTCCCTACCCCATTCTGCCATCCCGCAGCCCGAAGGCCCCAAACCCACCACTCGCGGAGAAAAATCTCGCGGGGGGAAGGAGCAAGGGGATAGCATCGTCGGCTGCCTCTTTCCTCAGGTGAGCCGGGAACTTCCACTGCTTCTTGGTGTTCTTGATGTGATGCACCGCCATTGCTTCGGCTGCTGGGATCTGGGCCGGGGCCCTGGTTCCGCGGTGAAGTTTGCCCGTCCGGTCGAGCACCTGGGTTTGAAAGTGCGGCTGCCGGGATCCGGGGGCCAGTTCTTGATTTTTCTTGGTGCGGAAAAGGAGCGTAGATAGTCTCGTTTCGATCGGTTTCGGTGCGTTTCTTGGGATCTAGGCGTTCTTGATTCTTGCCCCCTGCGGTGGCAGCGGTGTGGTGCGAGGGTTTTGCAATGTCGGTGGAGTGGCGTGAGATTTGGGGGGAGATGAGATCTTGACGGATTTGTCCCTTGCAGGCGCTGGATCTGCGCAAAACATGGGTCTTTTCTCGCTGGAAATTTTGACTGGGGTGTTTCAGTTTCTTCCGACGCTTCGCTTTCTGCTGTGAGAGAATCAGTTAGCTTCCTTTCTCAGCTTTTCCTGGAGAGTTTTTGCAGTGGAGGGTTAGGGTTTTCTTGGAACTGGTTTTTGGGAGCTGGATCTAGTGTTGGTTCATGCAGACTTGGCACGGATTTTGGTGTTCTTGGTCTGTGAGAGATGTGCCTGGATCTGGCACTGGTTTCTGGATCTGGAATGGTGGCATTGCTGTGTGGTATGATTCCTCCCATGGCAGAACTGAAGCTTGTTCTTCTCAGTTCAGTGACTGTGTATGGCGTGTGCTACTTTGTTCGTAGATTTTTAGCTCCAGGTCGAGGCTGAAGCATAAGATAAATCGAGCTTTTGGTGAGTGGTAGAATTTTCTTAAGAGGTAGTGGGTCCCTGGGACTCGGGTTGTAGGTTGTACATCTGGTGCTGCGTTGCTTCTTGTTGAAATTATGTTGGCATGTACCTGTCAAGTTCTTTGCTGAAGCTTTAAGCTATACTCGTGATCTAATGGTGTCGGTGGCGTAGTTGTTGTTTATTCCACTGCCTGTGTGGTTGAAATAATTTGGTAGGCACAGTTTGCTCTTACGTGGGACGCACATCGTGCTACTGATGTCCGTCACTATCAGTTTTTTTTTTCGCGGGATATTTAGCTTCTTGACTGTGGTTAGGGTTGCTAGGGTGCCATTTCCATAAATTCTGCATGTTTTGAGGTTTTTGTCTGTACTCCTTAGCTTCTTTTGGAGGGAACTAGAGATTACTTTATCGCAATGATGTGCTTTGTCCCATACTCGTTGGTGAAACCTGAAGCGGTGCTGCGAAAGCAAAAGGTTTTCCTCATTGAGTGCTTGCTGTGTCAACTTGAGTCTATATTTCTATTTCGGCTATATTTTCGTACCAAGGAAGTAAGGCTTTGGGTCAAGGGGTGTAGTTTTCTCATGGCTCATGCGTATTCTACAGCTTAAAAAGAATTTATTGTATCGTCACATATAGTCTTCCATTATTGCAAAATTGCATTTTTCACAGAATGCCGCCGTTGCTGGCACTCAAAAGAGGTATTACTCGGACCATTGTTTTGGACTTTAAGGTTGTGTTTGATTCAGTGTTGATGATTGGGAAAGGGCTTGACCTGCCAAACACTGGTGGATTAAGCGAAGTTAAGATAGCCAATCAATGCCTTAGATCCCTCCTGTCCCAGGGTTATGCTAGGCTAACCCACCACCTTTTCTATTGCTAACCTGGTTAGCCCCATCTCATTTAGCCAGACAGTAATTTGGCTAACAATGTTAGTTGCCAGGCACAAAAGCTGGTTTAAGCTAATGCCAGATAGGTTAAGGTTAGCTAACCTGGTTGTTGTAACCCGAGCAGCCGAATGCAGCGGGTGTCACCAACATACTCGTTGATTTTCTTGCATTCAAAGTATTAGTGCTAAGTTTTTGCTCTTTGTTGTTAGGATATGATGCTTACATGTTGTAAACATGGCAATGTTCCTCGGAAGAAATCTTAATTTTTGTTTAGCCACTTTATAATATTTATTACCTAATTTATGGCACTATGTTTTGGAAGTATTTGCACTGGTCCAGCTTTACGTTACCTTTGTTACTGCTAACCCCAGCTGTTAACTAAAATATATTTGTTAAAGGATGACATGTTATGCCATCAGCCGATTCGCACCTTGTACTACTTTGTATAACACCGTGAAATGATTATTCATCTAGGATTTCTTTGTTCTTTGGTAATCCTTGCATGCATAGTGATATTTGTGTTCTCAAAAAAAAAAATCGTGCTGTTTGCTGTAAAGCTGTTCCATCTGGATATAATGTGCTAAGTCTGTAGCGCACATCTCTTTTTAGGATCAGTGCCATGACCTAGTTTCTTTTGTTTTCAATTTCAGGTGCTGATGCAAGGCTATCAAGGACGCAACACAATCACTCTGAAGGTATAGTTGGACCAGTTTCAGAACATGGGTTCGCGGTTTCCATCCCACCAGCTAAGCAATGGTCTTTATGTCTCGGGCCGACCCGAGCAACCTAAGGAGAAGGCCCCAGTCATTTGCTCCACAGCTATGCCATACACTGGTGGGGACATTAAGAAATCCGGAGAGCTTGGAAAGATGTTTGATATCCATCGAAAATCTGGTCCTTTGGGTAATCAACCCTCAAGGAATACTTCATTTGGTGGTGCTGCTTCCAACTCTGGACCAGTTTCTAACTCAGTTAGTCGCACCAACTACTCTGGTTCTATTTCATCAGTAGTTCCTGGCACTGGAGGATCTTCAAGGACAAAATCTAATTCTGGACCGCTCAATAAGCATGGAGAACCAACAAAGAGGTCGTCTGGCCCCCAGTCTGGTGGAGTGACCCCGATGGCCCGCCAGAACTCTGGCACTCAGCCTCCTGTTATTCCTGCAACTGGGCTACTCGTCTCTGGTCCGTTGAATTCATCTGGTGCTCCACGAAAAGTATCAGGTCCTCTTGATTCTAGTGCACCAATGAAGATGCGTGCCACCTCTTTTGCACACAACCAGGCTGTCACAAATCTCAATGTGGAAGATGGTTACTCGATTAAGGGCAGCATTCCAAGCACAATATTTTGGCTGGTTGCATTACTCTTTGTGGTTGGGTTAGTAGCAGGCAGCTTCATTCTCGGCGCTATTCATAATCCAATTTTGCTTATAGTTGTCGTGGTGATATTTGGTTTTGTTACTGCACTTGTGACCTGGAACATGTGTTATGGAACAAAAGGTGTGACTGGGTTTGTCAGTCGCTATCCTGATGCAGATCTTAGAACCGCAAAAGATGGAGAGTATGTGAAGGTTACTGGGGTATGTAAAATACTGATCACCTTGTTGGAATGTTAGTCAATTATTCTGCTTATTCATCCTCATGTTTTCTGTGCAATTTTGATGTTATCCTGCATCTGCTTGCTTATGTTATAATTTATCCTCAAAGTAAACTGTTTCTATGCAATTTTGATGTTATCCTATATCTGCTTGCTTATGCTATAATTTATTCTCAAATCAGTTTTGGGGTGCAGGGTATGAAAATTTATTGTTGCAATTGCATCTCTTGCTGGCTCTGTCACACCATGCTTCTTAAATGCTCTGTGAACTGTATTGTAATGCCACAATCTATTTCAGTATTAACAGAATTTATATATCGGTATAACGCTTTAGATGGTTTTCAGTTTTTTTAAATAATTTAATCACAGAGAAACCAGAAAAGCTACTTTACTCCTACAGGTTTGATGACTATCAGTGGCAGATAATTTTATCAAACCAGCATATTGTTTTCCTGTACAAGGACTAGTAAATGATGGAGCATTGTACTATGTAATGTTTTTTCCCATGCAGTAATTTTTCTAGTTGTTATTATTAGAAACTTAGAGTGGCTTGAAGCAGTAGCACTTCTTTTTTAATGAGTAACAGCCAGTCCTCACTTAGCACATTGAACTTTGCAGGTTGTTACTTGTGGAAATGTCCCCCTTGAGTCCTCATTCCAAAGGATTCAGAGATGTGTTTACACTTCAACTTGCTTGTATGAGTATAGGGGTTGGGATTCGAAAGCTGCTAACTCTCAGCATCGCCGTTTTACTTGGGGACTCAGGTCAATGGAGGTGAGTTCACTTTTAACTTGAAATTTGATTATCAAGAAGATGGGGATCTCACAGTTGGGCGAATGACCTATAATTATGAGATATTATAAGGATTTCATTGAAGAATGGCCGACTCTTGCAACTTTATCACCTCAATCCTTTCTCATGAATTTCTTTTTCCATGCAACAATGGCAGCGGCATGCAGTAGATTTCTATATCTCTGATTTCCAATCAGGACTGCGAGCATTGGTCAGAGCAGGATCTGGTGCACGTGTAACCCCATATGTCGATGAGTCTGTTGTCATTGACATAAACCCTGACAACAAGGACATGTCACCTGAATTCCTGAGGTGGCTACGAGGAAAGAACCTCTCGAGCGACGATCGGATCATGCGCCTAAAAGAAGGGTACTCTTTTCTCGTCATTTGCATCCCAGTCACAGCTTACTAAGTGATGGCTATCCGTTACATTTGACATGGCCGTTTATGCTGCAGATACATTAGGGAGGGAAGCACTGTGAGTGTTATGGGTGTTGTTCAAAGGAACGACAACGTGCTGAGGATTGTTGCTCCAGCTGAACCCATCTCCACTGGCTGTCAGTGGGCCAAGTGCATCCTTCCAACCAGCCTTGACGGCCTGGTCCTGAGATGCGATACATCCGACATGGATGTGATACCAGTCTAGCTAGCTTCGTTCTGGCAGTTCTCCGGAGAAAGAAAAAGATGCCATCTTTTGACTATTGATTTGTCTCGTGGGATGCTAGGATTGAAAGAATGTGCAAATGCAGGGTGTGATTATGGCTAAGTACATTACAGTATCGGCGGTGGGTTACCTGGGTCTTGGTTGTATAGTATTATATGTGTTTTTTTTTTCTCTTTTCTTTTTGGTTGAGCCATGGATGGATACTTGTAACATGGATGGCTTGAGTCAGTACTACCATGGAGCTGTTTGGAGATTTAACGGTTTTGGGTTGTAGGATTACAGCAATATCATGAACCCTTCCATTTTCCCGTTTGTACCATTGATCTCCGTTCACATCACATGGTAGGTATATTTCCAGTAATGGATTCCCTCTCCTTGTTGCTGTGTTTGGCTTTTGAGCATGTAAGATATGATGAATCAACTTAATGGGAAACAAGGATGGTTATGGAGCTATTTCTCTTGATGTAAGGTAAGTTGATTGAGTACAAGAAAAATTGTCATGGCCACTTAACATACGTACATGAGCAGGCAGCTCACCATGTGGCGAGCTTGTAGAGTCGATGTGGGACTATACTCCGTCCACTAGGTTTAAATTCTAGTGGCCATCTATTCAGGTGCGTGTTTAGTGTTTATCCATGATAATACATGTCTTGCAATATGAGATGTGTCGTCTATGGTAATTTATGTCTTAGCTCTCTACACGTAATATGAAATGTATTTGCTTATGGCAAAAATGTGGTGTATGTAGTGGCATATGCGCGCGCCCGCCCTTCTTGTAATAAATAAACGGTTTCTCTTTTCAATTCTCAAGAGACATTTGTAAGATTCGCTTCCATACCTAATGGCCAGTGTGCCATACTGTCAACGTTTGGTTAGAGGTTAACACAAGCATTACACCTTTGGAGGAACCAACCGGGGGTTGCCCGGCACCTAGGTGGCCTGGTCCCACCTTGTGCTGCTGTAGCATCACTCACTGTCACCACCAGCTACCAACCTCAACCACAACTTAGAATGCAAAGTCTCAACAAATCTCGCAACAAAAATAATGTACAAACGGTATATTTTACTTACTGAAAGCGACACGGCTTCATAGAATTGCTGTACGCGGAGTGCGTCAAGTTGTTTAAATGAAATGTTGTGCTAGTATCAAAAGGCATCTTCAAAACTTAATCAACATATTATCGAAATTTGTTGACAGCTGTTTAAGCTACTATCAATTTAATTAGCTCAAATTCACATAAAATTCTGGTTGAAATACTTTAAGCATCTTACTAGCCATAGTATACTAAGTCATCTTACAATATTCTAAATAATCATTTCTTGCCAAAAGCCCAGTAGGAGCATATGTTTTAGTAGCAAGGTGTAACACTTAGAATGGTTCATTAACCTCGTAGGACCCGTTTGGAATTGAGAGATTGCTAATAGAATTTTCAGAATTTTATTCAAATCTGTATTGAATCCTAAGGATTTAGATCCTGAAATCCACTTTCCAAGCAGCGCTGTAGTATATAAAATTTTGAGAACTTGTCCTGGCAATCTAGGATTACTAATTCACCACTACAGTACAAATATACCCACTCGCAGAATAATAAAGAAATTGATAATTTAAAGTGTAGTCACTTTCTTTGATAGATAACCAAATGTAAGTGTTTTGTCCGCTCTCATTTTACATTTATCTGGTTGGAACTGTCCACATTTTTTAAAACAATAATCGAGAATGCCTAGGAGGACCATGGTATCTCTGCATTACGTTATCCGCCTGCACCTTTTACCAACTGAGCTAGGAAATTCCTAAGACTTTCCACATTTACATCAATTAAAAGTTTTTGTGCTGCCAAAGGTGTACTTCTTGAGAATGATGCGATAATGCTGAATAAGAAAGAAATGCAGCAATGGGAGCTGCAATTGCATAAGTTGAAATTCTAGAATTGATAATGCATGTCTGCGTCTTCTAACTTGAAATTGCAGTAACCAATGCAAGGGGTAGATGTCAATGCAGCAGTAATAGAAGAATTACAGAGTGTTCTGTCTCGGACTCTCAGTGGCCAACCTTCAACATTCAGCTTCAAACTTGAGTAAAGCTAGCGTATCCAATAACAACCGTATTCGAGACCCAGACCAAATTCAGTGCCCGGAATTACATGGCGTTTAACAAGATTATAATCCCACCGGTAACCACCGGTAAGTGGTGAGTCAAGCCAGTAACAAAAATTTACGAAGAAGAAAATCACTTGAAGTTCTACACTGCAATAACATCTGGAACAAATAAAATCTATCAAGAATGTACAGAAATCAAACGCAGACAAAGAAATTGAGCTCAGTCAGGCCTAATTGAATGAGTAAAACCTTTCAGAGGTAGCATACATGGTAGATGATGATCCTAGTGCTGAATCTTGCAGGGACCCCAATGTGAGGTACCCCATATTTTTCTCCGTGATGTATGTATGATCGGGTAATCATTCTGCAAATGGTCCCCAATGTGAGATAATCCAAACAACAATAGGGCCAGAATTAATGCGCACATGACAATAACCTGCATATTGATACACCGTTACAAGACTCGAAAGCAATCTAGTACCAGCGCTCATCTTCCAAAAAAACTGTGCTCTGTAGTGCTGCCAGTGTGACCCAGACACCATCTTTAGATCATTTCAACATAACAGGTTCTATGCATGTGACGACCCATGGGTTGAATAGAGACATGGTCCTGCACTGAGCCAACTTGTGACTGGGACGCACAGATCAAGAACAGCTCCAGATGGTCCCGAGTTATCCTCACGCCTTGGATTATTATGGACAACAACATTATCTCTCTTTTCATGACCATATGAGATCCCATCGGGTAACGAAACAACAATCTGTTCCAGAGGGCATTGACAGACATTCTTTGGAACATACGAATCTAACAAAGGAATGAAAATTCGAACCCATGTACAGACAGATAGGTCCTTAATGGCAAAATTACACTGGACACTGTTCCTTTCACAGATCAGCGACAGGTATGCACCTATGCGCCCATGAGCAATTGACACTTGGAGCTAAAATGGTAGTGATATTGATCATCTCAATAATTTCAGTGAGACCTCCAGATTTATCATTGAACAGTTTTAACAAAGAACTACACAGGATGGCATTATTAGGATCTAAACATCAAACCTATGAAATTCTCAAATTTATAAGAGAACAACATACAAATTTTAAAGATGTAGCACAAGCTCCACTTGATACAGCTGCCCATCAAATCTCAAGCCCAAGGCTTCTGCAGGGTGCACAAGGCCATCAACCATTCCACCCAAAATATACACACAGCAACCAGAAGTATCTACACATGCCCCATGGAAGGATCGATAATTCGGGCACTGGCCATCAATTTTTAGCCTTTTCCACATCCTTTTGGTCATTTTCTTGGAACCTGACTCATATTGAAGTTGAGCTGGTATATCCAAGATCCAAAAGTCATCCTTCCGCCGCCTTTGTGAGTCCTCCCCACCATATACAAGGACCTTGCCACCCAATGCAAGTATTGCTGAATGCCCAACCCGTGGAAAAGGCATTTCACCTAGAGAACTAGACAAGTCATACTTTAGCTCCTTCCATTTCGGGTAGTGATCACTAATATCAAACAGCCAGACATCATTAAGAACCTCAAATTCTGATCCTCTACCACCAAAAAGGACCATGTGTGTCCCACCAATCCAGGTTAAAGAGTGACCAGAACGAGGTGGAGGCAAGGGCCATGTGTTCCTTATTTGGTGCCAAATGCCAGATCGGAGGCCATTGGAGAGATCAAGAAGCCATGTATCACCAAGCCGGCTGCCATAGAGTCCTATCCCACCATGAATTACAATAAACTGATCATCCACACAGCAGGCTGCATGGGCTCCACGAGGTGGTGGTGCAAGTGGACCAACCTCCAGCAGTCTCCATGAGATCCGCATCCTCTGAGGTTCTTCACAAATAATCTGGCCTATCCATGTATCATTCAACCGTTGCCCACGATCAGTGATGCCACCAAACAAGACTAGCACGTCACCGACTAGAGTGCATGAATGACTGAAACGACCACTTGGAGTGCCAGAGGCTAATTGCTGCCAGTTAAGTATAGTAGGCGATCCATTTCCAGCTCCATTTCCAGCATAAGCTACCCAAGTATCATCAAGATGGCGACCTAACTAGAGCAATAGAGGACATCAGATAACTAGTCAGAAACCATACAAGACTGGGATAAATAACAATCAAATAGGTCTTCATAACAGTAACAAAAGCATAAAAATCATAGTATGCGATCATTTTATTACATAGAAAGAGCAAAAGATGGAAAGGACACAAGCACCTCCTATAACTACATATACAATATGTTATGCTGTGATACCACTTGTAAGGTGTAGCAGCCCTAGGATGGATCTGATATTGTTAGACACAGCATAAAATTTTACATCGGGACAATTATCATGCAGAGAAACGATTGACAGCACGGTTTGAAGGAGATAAAGAGCACTGAAAGGGGAAGCTGGAACAGAGATGAGAGAATATTAAGAAAGGAATAGACTAATTTCTCTTTCTCTTCTCCTCAAGGATATGATGGGTGCCCATTTTATGGGGATGCACTCAACTCAAGTAACATAAATCTATATCTAATCCAAATAGGACCAGACTCAATCTCAGGTATGAACACCCTGTAATAGAACTGACCACAACTTGACATTACTAACTCAAATTCTTATGGAAAAATTAGTTCTGTGACACTGAAAGATCCTGGTTTTACATATCTACCACTGAAGTTTTCTGGTTCACTTTAATACCACCGAAAGATTGCTCCGTTTAGATATATACCATTCCATCCACTTTATGCACTAACATCGTTAACACGGACATTTTTACTCCTCCTTCCTTCACATCTTAAGTACCTTGAGCCTCCTTCCTCCCACACCCAGCCTGGCTGCCGCTGAACGCAAGGGTTCCCTTTTGACATTGGCCATTCTACGCCTCCGAGATTCCATACTGCTGGCGGGGGTCCCGTTACGCCACCAACGTATGATTTCTGGCGCCAGGGTAGTCCATTCTACCATCGCCCACTCTCTTTTGCCGTCGTATCCCATTCTTGTGTCGCTCGATTTCCTCCATCTGGAGGATCCCATTCCACCGTCAGCAGCTCTCCTCTGCTGCAGGGATGCCGTTCGGTAGCCAGCTGTTCTCTTTCACTGTAGGAATCATGTTTCATCACTGGCTGTTGTTCTCCACCACTCACTGTGCGGCGGCGGTGCCCATAACCAAGCGGCGATTCGAGGACGAAGGGGTCAGGAGGAGAGAGACTAGACCAGATTGATTTGGTTCGGTTGAGCCTTCTAAGTAGGGGTTATTTGAGTCATTTCTCTCCCCAGTTTAGAAAAGAAAAATAAATAAAAAATCTGAAAAACAATAAGAAAATGGACGGGATGGTATATATCTATACGGCATGATCTTTCAGTGGTATTAAAGTAAGGAAACTTCAGTGTATATTTCTAAACTCAGAATCTTTCGGTGTTACAAAACCAATTTTCCCTCTTCTTATTCATCCTGGACATCTTGCTATCGACTAACATTAGACTCCTTCACATGCACATATGTGCTGCCACATGCCTATGTGTTGCTGCCATTCTTGCTGCTAGGGGCCGGGCTCTCATCCGCAACATGCCAACATTATACCCATTAAAACAAGCACCTCATCCTTGAGCTGCAAGGTGGCGGCAGCCTCTAGCATGGCCTGACGTCATGGAAGTTATCAATGACATGAGCAGAGTTAGCAATGGCACAATAACATTGTTACCCAACCAGTGGTGACCATCATGGTCCGCACCATAAATAGCACAGCTTTGGCTGACAACACAAAGAAGTTGGCCATGGGACAACGGCACGCCGGCAACCTATTTTTACATTGCCAGTGGTAGCGATGCTAGTGAAGATAGCGTGTCAACTATGGTAGTATGGTGACCTGCAGTATTGCAATTGATGGTTGCCCAGTTGGGCTGGCCCCTTGGTCAACTGTAGTGGTGTGGAGGCGCAACGTCATGCCATTCCTTCTTCACCTTGTTGCATGCTTTGCAGTACGTCAACTTCATATTGATAGCTTAATTCAGCAAGGAATTTCTTTAAAAGTTACGAGGCATTCCTCCATGTCTTGATCATGGAAGAGAAAGCAGGTAACTCGATGTCATACTGCCAGCAGCCATCGTAGATACACTGGCCATCTACTGGCCTCGCAACCTCCCCAAAGCTTGTGCTGCATCATGGTGTGAATTATATTCGATGAAGGCCGCAACCCTTGATCTCCCTTGAAATATTTCAGTGGTCTCCATTATCCATGAGAAGCAAAGACTTTATGGAGAACATTCTTCGTCATAGCACCTGCTAATTCATAACACAGAGGATACTTCTCATGGTCTCCTCTTGCAGAGTCCACATAGTAGGAATAGTCGATGTCTGATACCAAATGATGTGAACCTTTCTTTGACATCATGGTTACTCCCATCCAAAGGAAGGCCAAATGGCATGGCTTCAAGGAGCGGCAGGTGGTCCATGTGTGCTAAGGATTAGAATCTAACTTTAAGATGACTTTCACCAGATCAGGCACTCGGGCTCTAATCTAACTTTAAGATGACTTTCACCAGATCAGGCACTCGGGCTCCTTTTAGACCTTAATACAAACTCACCAACACTATTCATGGATAAGAAGGCGTTTCTTTCATATTGGTTGACAATGTCTCGAGACTTAGAGCGCAAAAGGTTATGTCTTGATGTAAAAGCAATTTTTTTTACATTTTTCTTTAACCTACCTGACAAAGCTACTAAGATTGTATTCAACCTACAAATCAACACAGACAACCAAATCAGGGTAACAGACGTGGTGGTGTTCACATTTAACAAGAAAGAGCAAAGAAAATCTTCTACCAAAGCAACCAATGTCAAACATAAAAAAGAAGCTGAAACAATGAAAAACAACCACAAAAACACAATCTGTACATCATTATGGTGAAAAATAAGCTTCAAGCTGGATAGAACTAAAGCAGTCATTAGAGGTAGTGTGTATAAAGTTCTGTACTGCGGTATAAATCTTGAATATTGATTTTCAAGTTAGGCTGTGATGGAGTAGCCTCCGTAGTCCATACAATTTCTGTATTACATCGAATAGTCCTAACCAGATTTACACTTAGACTTCTAATTAATTGAAATAATCAAATTAAACACAAGACCATCCAAAATCATCAAAAGTCCCTCCAAGCTTAATATTTCTGAGCCTTACTTCGTCAAAGATAACTACCGTACAAAAAGAGAACAAAAGCGACAGATTAAAGGTAGGTATTTTAGGAGAAGGAAAGACTATAGGCTATGGAGAATTCTATTTCTTCATTCTTTCTTGCTTGCTTCGAGAACTCATCCTTTTGGAAACCAAATAACTTATTGGATAACGAATACTATCACTCGATAACAATAGTACTCTGAAGGAAAGCAGCTAACTTGATTGTCAAGACAAATCCTTCCAGCTAATGGACTGTTTGAATAGGGGTGAATTGAATTTGATCCTTAGGATTTACTTCAAACTTGAAATGAACTCCCGAATTTTCCAAAGAATTCATCCTCATACAAACACCATATAAACCTGCCCGTGGGTGGTCCAGCCTGATGTGCTACACTACCCACGCGTTACCTAACATGTTACAGCAACAGGACACATGACAATTTTAGCTAAGCTATTCCAGGAAGGTTCTCCAAACAACTAGTGAGTCTGCCATAACTGAGAATCACAAAACTGTGCAAGTTTCATAATCGAACTTTTTTTTAATGAAAGGAAAGTAAAATTCAGCACTAATCATTCTACCTTTCCTGAACAGGTCCCATTTTGTTTTGCAGGCACAAACAAAACAAGCATATGTAAGTATGAATTAAATACCTGCAACACCTACAAGGAAGATTGTATAGACAATTTGCGGGCTACAGTATCACAACCAAATCAACTACAGTTCATCATGCCCATTCTAGTACTCTACCGCGGTGATCAAATTCCTCATGATTCAATTCATAAAGCGCGTCCAAAGCAACAAACTTAATGAACCAATTATGGAACAAGAACGAAGTGGTGAAACGATATGGTTGTAGTTACCTCCCTCGCAGCCGCCACCGAAAAGCACGAGCCAGCCAGCGACAAGGTTCAGCGAGTGCGACGCGCGGGGCCGCGGGGAGGCGCCCTTCACGGGGACGCGGCGCGCGGACAGGGCGTCGAGCCTGGCGACCTCGGCGTACACCCTCCGCCACGGCGCCGGCAGGCCGCCGCCGCGCCGGCGCTCGGCGAGCGCGGCGGCGGCGCGGGCGCCCCAGTCGCGGCGGCACAGTGCCTCCCAGAGCGCGTCGGAGGAGGCCCAAGCGCGGAAGGAGCGGCAGGTGGCGGCGAAGGAGAGCACGGCCTCGGGCGGGAGCAGGCGGAGGACGGACAGTACTTGGTCGTAGCCTAGCTGCGCGATGGGCGGCAGCGGCGGTGGCGACGCCGTCGAGGCGGACCCCGTCTCATCCATCTGCTCACCGCCGCCTGCAGCCTCTTGCCCCCCGCCGCATCCCATCACCGCCCACGGTTATCGCCATTCCTTGGCCCTTGCCCTCCTACCTACGGCGCCATGGTTCTTTGACTCCTGGGTTGACTCATCTAGGACGCCGTGGTTGTTGGTTTCTTTGGTGCTTGAGAACTGGTTTGATGCCCTACTTGGTGGGTGAGGTCTTCGATGCCATGGATGATTCTGCAAGCAAGGCTGGTGGAGGTGAGACTGGTGTTTGGGGACTGGAGCTTCTTTTTTCCCCCACAAATGCTGTGGTCCGACCGTCCGAATGCATGGACACTTTAATTAGCCGGTCTAAAGATATTATCTATTTAAATTAATTTTTGAGTTCTTATATCTTGTATGGGTCCGTTTGGATTTCGGGATAGGCGAGATGGGAAAGGGAAATATGAGGTCTCGAAATTCAATCCTAGTCATTCATCTCTCTTTTATTTTTTATCCTAACTCTCTATTTATTTCTCTTTCCCTATCCACTTTTCTTTTCTCAAATTGCCAACCGTCACCTATATTTCAGACATTTAAGTTTAATATTCTACGTATTATGAACTTTTGTTGGAATATTTATTTTCGTATGTCGCATCTCGGAATATCTTATGTACAGATTCAGATCGGAAAAATTATTTATTTGAGTTAATTCTATATTTTCACATCTTCAATGTTTCAAACATGTAAATTTAATGTTTCATACGTTATAAAAATTTGTTGTCATAGTTATTTTCATATGTTTCATCTCAGAATCTCTTGCATACAGATCTAGATCTGAAAAAAATTATCCATTTGAGTTAATTTCTATATTTTCATATATCTAATATTTTAGATGTTAAATTTAATGTTTCATACGTTTTGAAAATTTATTATCATAGTTATTTTTTATGTTGTACCTAATTCTATACCACATAGATTTTGCATGAAATATTGTATGAAACAAGCTGTAATGTTGAGGTGGGAATTTTTCTTATGGATCAGATACATGTGGTGTGCTATTTTGGTGCATGTCTTTGGATGTTAACAAACTAAAAATATTATATATTTGATTTAATTTTGGTATCCTCGCATCTTCTATATTTCAGATATTTAAGTTTAATATTTTACACGTTATGAAATTTTGTTGGAATAGTTATTTTTTATGTTGCATCTCAGAATCTCTTATATACCGATTCGGATATGAAAAAAATTATTCATTTGAGTTAATTCTTATATTTTCGCATCTTTAATATTTCAAATGTGCAAATTTAATGTTTCAGACGTTATGAAAATTTATTGTCATAGTTATTTTGATATGTTACATCCTGGAATCTCTTGCGTGCAGATCCAGATCTGAAAAAATTATCCATTTTAGTTAATTTCTGTATTTTCGTATCTTCAATATTTCATATGTTTAAATTTAATGTTTCAGACGTTATAAAAAATTGTTATCATAGTTATTTTTGTATGTTGCACTTAATTCTATAACACATAGATTTTGCATGAAATAAGCCGTAATGTTGCGGTAGGAATTTTTATTCTCGATTGGATGTATGCGATGTGCTATTTTGGTGCATGTCTTTTGATACTACAAAACAGTCATTCTGATGTTACAGGCATTATTTTTCGATATTGCAATGCACCGTTGAAAGGTTCGATCCATCAGACGTCCGGACGTTAGCATCCTCTTTTTTTTAAGGGTACAATCAGGATGTACACACTTACGCACACCTACATCTACACCTCTACTACTAACACGCACGCACACACGTGTGTACATCCTTTTACACATGCTAGGATAGGTTAGAGGGCACAAGACCCTTATTTACACGGGAACATATAGTACCACTTAACATGTACGCGCGTGTGTATCCTAACTACTCGGGATCCAAACCCGAGCATGAAACACGCCTAGGATTTAATCCTAGGCATAGGCGAGCACATGTGTCGAATTTCACTTGAACGCAGGCTGGTGAGTGGCGCACCTGACGACTTACTGCCTGAGCAATCGCTCTATCTCTTGGGGATTGGGGCCTTGGGGGCTCAAGCAGCGGCCAAATGTAAATATGGTACTACCTCGTTTTCATTTACTTGTCACCAATTTTTTTTATTGTAGCAATTTTGACCTTACGTTTTTTTCTATCAAAAATTTACGAATATTTAAATGTATACAATACTAATAAAGTATATTTCACAATGAATCTAATGATACGAAAGTTTTGAATATCTATAAACTTTTCGTAAGATCAAAATTGCTACAATTAAAAGCAGGTGACAAGTAAACGAAAATAAAGGTAGTATAAAAAATCTATATCCCACTAACAAATGTATACAAATATCGATATATCCGAATTTGTTTATCAGATATGATTATGGGTATATCCGAATTCATTTTCTCAGATATAGATATGAATGTGGATAATATCCGTATTCGAATATACAGAAATACTTCTCTAAAATATAAATATAAGTAACATAAATTTTTATTATTTTATCTTGTTCTCTTACTTAATTTCTTTGATCCTACCTATTCTTTTATTGATTGGTATTGTGCCATATATATTGTAGTGATAAATCTGGCCCTCTCATCTCTCGTCCAATGGTCCAAAATAATCAAAAAGCATGGTACTGTAGCAAGGTGGCTTTATGCCTTAAGGTAGCTTTAAATACGAATCCTATGTTGAATTGATATCATTCTCATATCAAATAAATTTGTTATTTTATAGTTTATCATTAAAGTTGTAGAATATTCACATATAACTGAATTCGTATTTAAATATGGATTCGAACAATCCGATTCGTATTCGTATTTAAATATATTTGAATTTATATTCATATTCATATTAAAATATGAATAACAATATAAAAAATAGACTATTCAATTCGTATCCTATGCGTTTCCACCCCTAAAGAGAGAAGTGGAGGTGGGAGGGTGTGGCCTCCTTGTGCTTGTGATGCCTGTGGTGGACTGGTGGTAATCACCTTGGGAGCAAAAATGTCTGAGCTAATTGGCTGCTTTGATAAGCTTTTAACAAGGATCAAGGGCATTCAGAGTATCTCTAATAATATATATAGTTATCATAACTATATTTAGCATAACTAATAGCTAACTATAGTTATCATAACAGCAACCTGCTTAACAGTCAGCTATAACATATTCTTCTAATTTAATATGAATCCACATGTAATAAGGTATATAATAGAGTGATAAAGTATGTATGCATCTATAGATTGACATTTCTCTCTTTTTATTTATTCTTCTCTCTGTATAGACATGTTGCTTGTTACGCCAATATCACTTATTCAACCAAAATTGAGTTTGTTGAGCATGATTTGATTTCTAAGCAAAATTCATATGAAATTCGCGTGTTCTGACACGAACATACCAAACTGAGTTTCACGCACCAGCTTGCTCTGGATTCTGCATTCTGTTACGTCCGTTGTGTTGGAATAAGATAAAGTGTTAGATCATCTCTAACCATATTCCCTTCATTTCATTTCTTTCCCGATTCCCTTTCTCGTTCTCGTTCCCTTTATTTCCTCTCATCTCTAACAGCTTCTCCTCGAGAGGAATGGCGAAGGAAAAGGAGAGAGAATCCCGTCCTGAAAGGAATGACCCTGAGAATCCTGTCGTGACAGGAACCGTGAAGGGAAACCGTTGGAGCGCTGAAGGAAACGAAAATCCAGTCGTGAAGGAATTTTAATCCCTGAAGAGAAACCGTTG
Source organism: Phragmites australis (assembly GCF_958298935.1). Taxonomy (NCBI): domain Eukaryota; kingdom Viridiplantae; phylum Streptophyta; class Magnoliopsida; order Poales; family Poaceae; genus Phragmites; species Phragmites australis. Next base: position 8,432,906 of record NC_084936.1, read on the forward strand.
GAGATGATCTTACACTCGTGTGTCGGTACACGTAACTCAGCAATTTCTTTTAATTGAACATGAAAGCTGATGGCGATGGTTTTAGTTCGGAGGGAAAATAATTTAGCGGAGTTTGGAGCGTTTCAATGGCAGCCAGTGGGGATGGGACAACAGAATCCTTGTTTCTAGAGAGGGCGTCTGGATGCCTTATGATAACGAAGCTTTCATCTCCATCTGAGGAAGGCCTCTTCTTCTGCTCTTATCACAACACTGGACACGCGGTCAATCAAACAAATCCTGAGTTTGCAAAGATGTTTTGTTCCAAAAAAAAAATCGTGATCAATGTTATGTTTTTCACTGTTCAGAAATTTTAAAGTCCAAAGGTAGAAATCATCTATTAATTGTACTTAAGTATACTAAGCATGTATGGCGGAAACTTCCCCAAAAATTCAGCAAAAATCTGATGCGGACAAACACACATCGGAGAAGCTTGGCATTACTGAGCCTCCTCTGTGGTATGCTCAACAAGCAAGCAAGGGTACTGTAACAGATGTAACAGCAGGTGGTTACTTGGCCAAATTGATCTCTTTCACTTAGCTAGCCGCCATGTGTACAGTGACGGAGATAGCATTACTCAAAGTTTCTGCTCTTTGGGTACATGAAGGATTTTAGATATGCCAACCGTGAAGCCAAGCAACTCGCTAGGGCTCCCCTACTGCCGCCGTCCCTCGGTCCGTTCATGATCTTGCCAGTGGAGAGAGGGAGTGGGGATCTTGTTTATATAGATACAGTAGTTTAATCTTCAATAAAGTTTCATATTAGTTTATACCTACTTAGGTTAGGACTTTATATTCCTCCATCTCTTCGATGACGGCTTATGTGAGTTCTCCAATGAAAATTAGGGAAGTATGTTCTCCTTAGCTTGATTACAAACAGGTTCGATGAAATTTTGCTCCCTTGTTTCAATGCTCCTTAGGCCATCTCTAAGAGAATCGGCTTTTCCATTCCGTAATACTGTGCTGACGAGTTTTTGTACCTTTTGCCGATCCAAGTAGCTGGTATCGCTCTCCAACGACTTCGGTATCAGGCGGCACAGTGTTGCGGGAGAAAAGCGGCAGCGGCAAATTTGCGGGAGGAAAAGGATCTCGCAACACTGTAGTGGGTGGATGACTGTGGGTCCGAAAGAAGGATGAGAGTAATGGAAGATAGGAAATAGGTAGCTGTTGGAGATGAAAAAATAGAGGATGCTATAATAGTGTTAGAAGATGTTGTAATAGTGTTATAGGGGATGGATTTTTAAGTATCTGTTGGAGATAGACTTATTCTGGGTTTTGATGTTTCAATCGGCAGCTTTGGATCTACATTCTAAGTTGCCAGCTTGTTTGGTGGTGTCGGTTTGTTGGTTTGCTAAGGAATGAAGATGGTAGCCGACATCGCTCATAGGCTTTTATGCGTGCAGGAGTTGGTCAATGTGGAGGTTGCGCTCGCCTGCATGCATAACTTGCGGTCTGTAACTCTTAGTTTTGTTTTTTAGATCGTATGTATGTTGTCCTTAATATTATTTTTGTTTTCATGTGCTCTCGTGGTGGTTTGCCGATGCCATGAGATGGCCAAGATTCATATTGAACTTCGAGATGAGAATTAGTGCTTGTGTTTGTGTAGTTTAAGTTAATCTTCGTTTTTTGTAAAATCATATTTTAATCATTTTTATTACTTTAATATAACCGATACATTTTTGGTAAAAAAACATAGTTATAAGAGTACCTAGCTCTTATGGCATTTATAATGCTCCGTGCTAGTTGTCTTATAGGTGACTTTAGGCCATTTCTAATATTTTGTTTGTTAGATGATATCTTAGAGGAGAGAGAGTAAGAAATTGGTGTTAAGAAATAAACTTTCAATGTAGAGTGTCTATATGTTGTTTTCTTATGTCTCTCAAGACGATTAATTGTTGTATGTAATATGATCAAAACTATCATTTTGGTAACTATGTTGCTTTACCAGAAAAGGAGGAGTGAGCAGTGCTTGTGTTATGGAAGACGCAGAGAATCAAATATCTTGATGGCTCAATTAACTAGTTTCTGTTGTATTTTTTTTAGAAATTTTAATGTAATTTTGCTTCTCTGGGTCGAATCTCAGCTGCCATTGGGCCTTCATCTGGTTGGGCCCAAGCCCGAAGCTGGTGTGCCCTAAAAGGGTGCCGGCTGTCCGGGTGTGGGAGAAGGGAAAAAATCCCCTTCGGGGGAGAGGGCGGCGGCGGCGGCGGCTGCAACAGCCTCTCCGGGCTTCTCGCGATCCAGCTCGGCTAGGATTCTCCTGGCGAGTGCTGGCCGTCTGATGCATCCGGATAGGGAGGTGCGCGTGTAGGGTTCGGAGTTGGGCTCCTCTGCGTCGTGAGTTTGTCGCCGCCATTTCCCCTTTTTCTAGAGAGGCTGGGCTTTGATTCGGCACATGAGTAAACCTGGGGCATCTCACAGTTTTCGGTTTTTCCCCTCTCTTCTCTATGTGATTTGAGCTTTGGTGTTGGGAGCTTGGACTCCAACTGTGGTTTGGCTGAAGCTCTTGCGGCACTGGGAGGCATTTTGTTGGTGCTCGGAGCTGCGCTGCCGAGGTTCGCCCGCACTGCAGAGGCTGTGCGGTTGAGGTATTGTATCTCCGTCATCCCTCCATCCGGCGGCAACGGCGGTTGGTTAGATTTCTGGGACTGCGACATCTGTGCCGTGCCTTGCCTCACTCTACAGCTTATTCCAGCATATCCACTGTGAGCTCTCTCTATTCCCCTGATCTGAACTATTGGATGCATGGTATAATTGCTCTGTGATGATAAATTTCATTGAAATTGAATTAGGATGTTGAGTACAATAGATACAACCTTGATTCTCTGTTTGCAATTGGCATAAGCAGTGATATGATCTTTCAGTTTTGATTATAAGGATTCTGATATCCTGTTAGCTGAATTTTGCTTTAGTTATCTGTCACTGCCTGTTAGCTTACATTCCTGGACTTGAGTAGCATCTATCTCTAAATTCAGCACATTGTGAAGATTGCACTGCAATCTGCAGCTTGGGACAGTTTCTGTATTTCTTTCTGTCACTTGTGCAGAGAGGTTTTAGTGTTCTGTTTGTTTGTCCTGTGAAGGCAAGGTGCTAGCTATGTGCTGAATTCTGATTTCCAGTAAAAATATCTTTGTTATTCTGTCTAGGAATCTGTAGAATTCAGATAATTGTATATCAAGGTTGTCATCTAGGTGTGATCTCATGTCCTAGTTTAATTTGTGATATGATTTATAGGTCAGCTTAGGAACAGATCTTTATTGATCTGGAGCCAGCTGATAAGAATACTCTGAGAGCCATTTTAATATCTCATCTAGTTCAATTCAGATTTATATATATGGTTTACTTTCTCAGTGCTTATGGTATGACAGTCATGTATCTCATATTTATATTTTTGTTATGTTGCTCCTACTGCTTATGTTATCTCTTTAGTGGAATATGTATTTATATGTTATTTATATCGCACATATTTTAATAGTTTCCTCTATAAGAAATAAGCTATATCTCTCTTATCTTTATATAGCTTGTCATATCGGTTTTTTGCTTACGTGAATATCTAATTAATATTAAAAAAAACCAGCATATGATGCGGAGAGGCCTTAAAGCATTGTCACGTTGGATTTCTATGATACAGAGGAGAGAGGCGAGAAAAAGATGCAATTCTTTAGCAAAACAACCGTCTCATTAACGAACTGTTACCGCTAGACAACTACAGATCCAACGTTGTTCCAGATGTTATCTTTATCGGAGGTTGGCCAATGGTTGTTTCACACACAAATAAAGGGATTATAGGATGAGTAAGAGACAAATTGTAGCTATTATCCATTAAATCATCATTAGCATACGTAAGAACCTGTGAGATAGTACCATTGTAAATGGTATTTACACTGGTACGAACCTGTTTTTTCGGACGAACCACCGGTAAGAACCTGTAACCATTGAACCGTCTAAATTCTTTTATCTTCCTAACTGAAGACTCTGCATCTTCTAATAGCTTCATGGTTTCCAACGATCCTGGAAAAAAAAAAGAGATTTGACCATCTATGATCTACAGTGAAATGTGGGATTTAGGATTTGTGTCTCGGTAGTGGTGTGTTGGTCTGGTCGTCTGAAGAGAATCAAACAATATTTTCTCGATAAAAATATTCAAATAATATTTGTTTGCACCAAACTTGGTTTAGTTTGGTAGCAAGAAATCTAGTAGCGGATTCACACACACAAAGCGATCCTAAGAAAATGTAGAAAAATAAAAAAACTAAATTATTTCCATTAACCAATGGGGCTCACAATTTCTATGCCGGCCAGATTGCGACAGAGAGGAAGAGCAGGCCATTTGAGTTGGAGCTTGGGCTGTGTGTGCGACTCCAGCCGGTGGCCCATTCTAAAGAAACATATCAACTGGGGCTGCTGGGCTTAGCATAGCTGCATAGTCCGTGTTTGGTTGTCCCGCTAGGAGGTAACTAGGCGAGTTTTTTTTTAAATATATTTTGTAACATAAATAATTAAATAAATGTATTCTGGATGAAAAGATTTAAAAAATAGATCTCTACCGAAAGTACTGTTTACAGGGTTATTTTACCTTTCTAACTTCTCTGTATAAAACAGTGGTCTTCTGTTACTCTAAAAATTCTAGAATTTTTTTACATGTTTTATAATCCATTTGCAACATATTTTAATTAGATTCACTCAAAAAACATGTGTAGAGTTTAAACTAAAATTCTCCAAAAAATGCTACTTTTATAAGCACTAACAATTGTTAGGATCTCAAATAAATTTCCAAAAATCTGAAAAAATTCACTAATGTTCTACTTATGTGATGGACTAATTTCTAAAATGATTTTTAGCTATAGGTTATATGGTGAAAAAATGAGTTCCTTTGTAATATTCTATTTATATGCATTTTAATTATTTTATGTGATATTCTTCTTTTAATTCAATTTGATCCGGACTTCAACCCGGTTACCACGAAAGGGATTGTGTTGGAATGTGTTGGACATACATGTGTTGAGGTAGCTCTCGAAAGAAAGAGGCAGCTAGCACTCTAAATGCCGAGGAGGAGAGGTTGATGACATCTTGTGGGAAAAGTGGTTCAATAAGTGCAGACCATTGAGTTTATTATTACCAATATATTTTACATAAGGTATTCATATGATGTATAATACGTGTATCATACCGTCGTAGTTGTAGTTTATGAGGGTGCTGCCAATTTAGTATGATTAGAAACAATGTATTCCGATGTACTATCTTAGTCTTATATAATATTTCTTTGTACCATGCAGTCAATGGGTGTATATGTTTGAATTCAAATTGAATTAAAAGAAGAATGTCACATTAAATGATAAAAATACATATAAATAGATTATTACAAATGAACTCACTTTTTCACCATACAATATATGGCTACAAATAATTTTAAAAATTAGTCCATTATATAAAAAGAATATTAATGAATTTTTCCAGATTTTTGGAAATTTATTTGAGGCACTAACAATTGTTAGAAGTTATAAAGTAGCATTTATTTTAGTTTAAATTCTACACATGTTTTTTGGGTGAATCTAATTAAAATGGGTTGCACATGGATTATGAAACATGTAAAAAAATTTAGAATTTTTGGAGCAACATAGGACCACTATTTTAGACAGAGAAGGTGGAAGGGAAAAATAGCCATGTGAACAGTACTTTTGGCGCTACACTATTCACCTTGTATGTAACCTGTAAGCCACGGTAGCGTGTGCTGGAGTGCTTACCGGCGGTAAGAGCCTAACCGCCCAATGAGAGGGCGGTAGGGGTCTATTTTTGTAAATCTTTTCTTCCGAAATACATTTATTTAATTATTTATGTTAAAAAATATAAAAATAAAAAAACTCTAACCTAGATCAGCTCAAGCTAAGCCAGAACAATGCAAGTAGCCCATGTTTGGTTTGATTGTATAAGCCTAGTTGCATTGATGTGGATTGTGTTTGGTACGCTGCATATGTGGTTGGGCTTGTATTATGCTGTTTAATTGACCTTGTTTGGTTGTTTGCACTGGGCTTGATCACGTAATCAGTCAACGCTTGTGGTGAGAATACCGGCCCATTCAATCACACTTATCCCTAGCTCCCTCTGTCCTTGCTAACCTTATCTCATCACTCATCTGTTGTTCCTCTCACCTTGTCCACTCTACCCGTGAGCGCCGCCACCGAGTAACAAATCGGTCGTCGTTGCCATGCCGGGAAAGCGAAGAGCGAAGGTGAGGTACCGAGAACGAGGAAGATCCATGAGCTTCGAGAAGGGTAGCTCTTGTTGTGAAACATCGTTGACCTTGTAGGACACGAGCAGGGGTTGGGGAGGTAGCGCGAGCTTTGAAGTGGCGAGTGGCCACCGTGGAGGGTACGCTAGCGGGGCAGATGGAAGCACTGAGAGTTCGTCGATGACAGTCGTAAGTCCATGTTGACCCATAGATTATGATAGAATCGAGTTTTAGGTTAGGTTCAATCGGTCCATTAGGGTTCATGGAATGAATTTATTAGTTCTTTAGGTCCTGATTCATGCCCTATGGCTAGACAAATCGAAGGATTCGTGGCTAGGGTTAGACAAATTGATGGATTTGTGCTTTGTATTTGACGAATTGGTTAGGATTTGGGTTTAGGGTATTACAAATCAATCTGATTTGATGTAATGGTCGTTCAATTTCATGCTTGTGCAGCCCGATTCTACTAGTGAGCTTCATGCGACAATTGAGGACTTGGATTGGTCTGGAGTGGATTAGTCCATAGGGCTGTGGTGAAGCCATGTGAAGCATCTACGGAGGAAGGTCTGTTGGGATATGTCGACGATTGATGAACCGTCGATCTTACAAACTTGTAGAAATAATAGGGGATGCCTTGAGTAGACGAATCACATAATACACAGTGAGTTTTTATACATGTTTATGCATCCCTTAGGATAATAACCATACATCATATTTGTTTTGTAATATTCTCTAAGATTGTTACAAGGGGGTGCGTGGCTATCTTAGAAAGATTTAAACCCAGTCGGATGTCTCCCTTGCGTGTAGTCGGGGGAGAGGGGAGGGGAGATGCTAATATAATCTAAACTGTAGAAGGCTTGGAGGGTAAGAGCTTCTACATGCTTCAATGGCGTGTGATGGCTTGTGTCCAATTGTATTTGCTTGTCCCTCTGTAGGGTCCCATTGCTCCGTATATATAGGGGTCATCGTCTGGCTTTAGGAGTCATTATTTATTATTCTTAGAGATAAACTTTCCTATTTACGAGATATCTTGAGCATCTGTGGGCAGTTTCTATATGTCCAGGGATAGATGTATGCTCTGAGAATGTGAAAAACCCTAGGGTATCTGGATACGGTAGCTATATACTACCTATCATCAAGCCCTATCAGTACATAAAATGAGGCTGTAATGGATCAAAAAACATAGCCCAGCTAAGGAAGACATCTCGATAGGCTGCCTCTCCGAATGATAACTCAGGCTCCCGGGTAGGATATACATCTACTCGGGTTCTTGGTTATCATCAGGACATCTAATCGGGATATTAGGCCTTCTCCGGGTAGCTCCATGAGCCTCCGAGTAGGGGCCTCATTCGAGTAGGAAATCTGGATCAACCGATAAGCATCGTCCCAACTTTTCAGGATCTCGAGAAGGTTGGGGAAAATATGGTTCTCCGCTCGGTGTGTTTTTCGAAAGTTGAACCATCAAAGCGGAGATTGCATGGTGGTGAAAGAATCTTTCCTACTTTTCTGGCAAAAGATCATGATGTCTGGAAACTGAGCGCATTTACCGATGTAGTGCGCTAGCTCTCCTGGTATTTCGTACCCACAGCCCCCCACATACGTTGGAAGAGATCCTGAATAGAAAATACAATGGGACCCTAGCACAGAAAATCATAGCTCTGAGTAGTACTCAAAACCGCCATGATGGCTAGTCAGAGGATCGCCAAATCTGCTTAGGCTTTCTTCTGTAATCTGTGCTTGGGTATATAAACTTATTCTTTTGTTAGTAAAAAAAGAATGTAAATAAAAATAGCAGGACTTCTTAGGAACTCGATATCGAGAAGATAACGACAACCTAACATGCTTAGTGTTACTCGCTTCCTCCTCCGGTGAGGGTAGGATGACTTTGTTATTAATTAGGGAATTTAATCGGGTCAGCCCTAGGTCCGACGTGAGTGGGAGGCTTCGTAGCCCTCAGGCACTCGAGGACACGATAATGAACCTTTATCATGTCCTTCGAGATCATAACTTAGAACATCATCTCCACGTGAAGGAAGTCACTTCAGCACATGCACAATATATTGTCGTTAGCTTTTGGTATATTGTATTAATCCAGCCCTGACTAGTTATCTGAGAAGAAAACTCAAATAGACAGTCAAAGATAATAAGATAAAAAACTGCCGATCGGCTATTATGAATTAGCTGGCTGGGGTAAGAGAAAAGAATTGAACGCTCATACTTCCCCTCTGGTCGTAGAAATTCTTGTTTCTTGAAGTCGATTCTCGTGTGACCTTGTACGAGCTTATCCGGGTGCGTGTGATAAGTAAAGGTACCTGGATTGCGGCTTACCACTAGTGTACCCATCTTATGGGTGCCATGCATTTAGTTTAGCGAAGACAAAAAAGAACACAAAGAGATTCAAGCGACCTTATGGGAGATATGAACCTTTACTGGTGTAAATTTACTCTTAGTAATTACTCATAAAACTTTTGGAGTTGGTTGACATTCCAAGAATTATTGAAGACTCATCCATCGTCCATTGCTAAGAGACCTAGGGTGAGTAGACTCGACCATCATATAGAGACCCTCTATTTCAGGGATAGCTTGTTGCCGTTACGTTGGCTCGTAGAACTAGGTTCCTAGTTTGAAGGGTTCATTGTCAGACGTCTTGGTCATAGTAGCTCCGAAGGGATTTGATATTCAGCTGATTGTATCAGGACTTGAGTCATTTCTTGGTAAAGGTACCGATAGAGATGAAAAAGAACTTGAAGCTCCTGGGCGCTACTGGGAAGGGCCCAGAATATCGAGACCCCAAGTCGGGAAAGGCCACGATAAAGGGATCATCTGTAGAGCTTGAGTGGGTTGATGGACATGTCTATTGCAAAACTGGGATTTAATGAATCTTTTTACCATCTCGCTCGCATCATGGAGAACCATAGGCCAGTAAAAACCTTGTTTAAAAGCCTTTTTGACCAGGGTTGAAAAGGAAGTGTGAGCTTCGCGCACCCCTCCATGGATTTCTTCGAGTAGTTTGCTATCCTGCTTCCGAGAGATGCACCTCATCAGCACTATGTGGGAGCATCTGCGATAGAGGATGTTGTCAAACAGGGTATACATCCTGAGCCTACGGGAAATCTACTCAGATAGTGCCTTATCCTCGGATATGACTCGATCCTAAAGACACTACTACATAAAGTGCCTTCACTACTAGTTTTGGAGTCGGTAGTGGGCAGCATCCTGGGATCAGCAGTGAAGGGGATTATCACTGCTGGCTGAAGCTTTTAGCTAGCAATGATAGTCGATCCCCAAATCCATATTTTTTTGTCAAAAAAAAATGAATTTTTTGGCCCAACCAGGCACCCCCCGCTGCCGCGTCGTTGCAAGTCACATGTCACATAATTTTTCACATGAAATAAATGTGCGTGCGGTTCATGCCACTCAAACTCGGGACCTCTCAGCTCACATGATACATCCTTACCATCCCACCGTAGAAGTACTAGTGATAACAATAGGATATGCTTTCCTTTTGATCATTATTTTCTGAAACTTTGTTATGATTATTTGAGCATTTAAGTGACCTCAAATTAAAAAGTTTTCAACTACAAATTTGTAGATCTTGTCAAGGCTACAATTTTTATATAAAGTTTATCCGCATCTAACTACGTATGAAATGGTTATGAATGTTTTAAGATAAGCTGTTATCCATTATCACTGTCGGATCGTAAGGGACCGGGAGTGATGGACTGGCATATAAGGCCTATTCTGTAGTAGTGAGAAACTTGCGGATTGGATCCATCCACACATCCTTGTATTCAAGCAGAGCTATGAGTTCCCTCATGGCTCCTTTTGGGGCATCGATTCCTGGCAAGCCCCCAAGTTGGTTATAGATCTCGTAGACCATTACTCCTTCAGCCATGTCATCTGTTGATTTCATGGACAGCTACGAGAGTCTTTCTGTAAAGATCCTAGTTTTCCTGGAGATCATGAGGTGCCTAGTCGGGCAAGACTGTGAGCGAGGCAGTTGTCTTTCTCGAGTCCAACGAATTTATTTTCTATCTTCCTCACCTCTACAAGGTAAGATGACATGGCTTTATATGAGGTTTAATACTCTTTGCCAACTCGCTTCACCACCAGCTATGAATCTCAATTCATGAAGAGGCGATGGATGCCAAGTGCAGGAGCTACTAGAAGACTGGCGAGAAAGCCTTTGTACTCGACCATGTTGTTTGTAACCGGAAAGTCAATTTGCAAAACATATAACAGACATTCTCTACTCGGGGAGAGGAGGGTTACATCAAAGTACAATTCCATACCTCGGATGACGATGATTCGATGTCTTTTCTCTTGATCCCCATGGATGGTGCCAGTTATCGGCGACTAGTGATCCGACAATCTTACAAACGTGTAGAAATAATAAGGAATACCTCAAGTATACGAATCACAAAACACATAGAAGGTTTTTATATAGGTTTAGACGTCACTTAGGATAATAGTCCTATATCATATTTGTCTTGTATTATTCTCTGAGACTGTTATAAGGGGGGTGCGTGGGTAGCCTAGATAGATCTAAACCTAGTCAAATGGCTTCCTTGGCGTGTAGTTGGAGGAGATGCTAATACAGATCTAAACCGCATAAGGCTTGGAGGTCATAGCTTTTGCATGCTTCAATAGCATGTGATGGCTTGTGTCTAATTGTTTCCGCTTGTCCCTCCGCAGGGTCTCCTAGCTCCGTATATATAGGGGGGGTCATCATATAGCTTCATGAGTATTTACTTATCATTCTTGGAAATAAACTTCTCTATTTACGGGATATCCTAGGATCTACGGGCAGTTTGCATACGTCCAGGGATAGAGATACAGAGAGAGAATGTGGAAAACCCTAGGGTATCCAGATATGTTAGTTTACCACTACACATCATTAGGATACACACTGGACGCCGTTATTTGGGGTGCCCTCTTGAGGTAATAGCTAAAGATCTTTGTTGATTCTTTTGCGGCCTTAATGGTTTCAACAAATTTTCCCTTTTTTTTTTGTAGGAAGATGAAGACCAGTGCAGATTTGTGCTATGGACTGATGAGGCATGGAATGACTTAGTGTAGAGGACAATTAAGCAGCTTTGGGACATGGTGCACAAGTTCTGGCATTGTGAAGAAAGACCTATTGCAGACCTCCACATGGCCATAGTGACGAGGAACGAAGAACTAGAGGCAAATGACGAAGAGCTGAGGGAGAAGGACAAGGAGGTGAGGGGGACGAAGGAATTGGCCAAGACAATATGCCAGAGGTATGAAAGGGGGATGCACGTTAAAGTGAAGGATAAGAAGAAAGCATGGATTATGGTCATGTGCCTTGTTGGGGTGATCATGGAGTTGGTCCACTTGATGTTGGACAAGAAGAAGTGAAGGAGATGGGTAGAACTCATTCGTGGAATGAGACATAATTATTTTTGGATAGGACTTAAACTCTCTTTTGAACAACTACCCTATTTTACTGGTGGCCCGTTATACTCAGTTACAGTAGGTATAATTGGCAGTGTGGTGCTATGAAAATAATGATTGGTGATGTAAATATTAAGCAAGGTCAAACTGAAGCAACGTTGTATGTGTTAATGGAAGGATGGAATGGTAGTTAGGTTGCATGAATTATGTTTGTGCGTCCTCTTGTGGTTCTTGCAGTCTTGTGAATGTATTCTTGTTGGAGTTAGTGCTTTAGTAGTTAGTTTGAATTGTAGGATGGAACAATATTGTTGTCCAAGTTAGTGCTCTTGTGGAAAATGGAAGGATGGAACGATAGTTAGCTTGAACTGTACTCATGGTTTATGGATAAATGATTGGAATCAAACCCTATATTAATGTGATGGCACAGGTTCATACAAGTCCTAACATTGATCATATGCATGTATACAAGCTCATACAAGTACTAACAAATGATATGAATCAAACATTGATGATCACATGATTGGTGTTGCAACTTGTGCTAGAACCTTTCTCTTTGACCTAGTTAATCTTGTACATGCATCCATTGCATTAGGTTCCTAGCAAATAAACAAGCATATGGAAGATGCGATGATCAATGTAAACAAAGAAATTGAATGTAGATAAACTAAGAATGTGATTACGAATAAAGAAGGGTATAACAATTTGATTGGTTCATAGAGGAACCTTAGTCCAAGAGATAACATCATTTGAATTGAATCATATGAGCTATATCATAGCAGGTACATTAGCAACACACCGGCAACCTCAGATGACAAAGATGAGAAGTAATCCATGGTAACAAACCAACAACTAGACACATATGTAAGAAGGCAATACTAAAGGCATACATGCACAAATCCATCATGTAATACCTTAGTCCGTTAGCAGCCTAGTAGTGGTGTTGGGCCATTTGACCCATATGTGGTTATGGTGGTTGGTTTGGGCCCATGTGGCCCAAGTGTCATGGTGTGCTGGTTTAGTATCACTTTGGTAGTTCAGGTGGGTGAGGACCAGTATATGAGCTTTGGCGCTCTAAACATGTCACCTCCGGGTTAACCCTTTTACATGAAGCGAGGTCGAAAGTATAAAAGAGGTGATTTGCATGCTTGTGCCTACCCCATAGGTGGGATAGGCTAGAAGCGGATTTTGGACTCGTTGTGCTATAATCAGAGCATCAACCATCGCTACATGTGTGCGTGTATGTGGTGATATCCTGTGACACGGCTGTTGTATCGAGGGGTGGTTTTGGGCATCTGCTGTGTTTGCAGTGTGCTACCGGAATGTCAACCTTTAAGGGGGGTGAATGTAATACCCCAGACCATTAGCAGCCTAGTAGTGATGTTGGACCATTTTTCCTAGGTGTGGTTATGGTGGTTAGTTTGGGCTCGTGTGACCCAATTAGTGTGCTGGGGTGGTTTAATACCACTTTGTTAGTTTAGGTGGATGAGGGCCAGTGCATAAGCCTTGACACTCTAAACATATCACCTATGTGTTAACTCTTTTACACAAAGTAAGGACAAAAATGTAAGAGATGTGATATGCGTACGTGGGCCTGCTCCATAGGTGGGCTAGACTATAAGCGAATTTTGGACGGGGGTTACAGATCATGCTTAGATCATAGGAAAAACTCAGCAATAAACATATATGTCGATAACATCACATGCTAAGAGAATGAGACATTTTGCAATAGATAGTCCCATTGCATCACTTGCACCAAGTTATTGCATCAGCAAACATCAAAGTCGTGACATCAAACAATCATAATTTAGGCATCCCAGCACCATATTTTGAAAGATATTGTGGTGTTGTCGAACCACTACACCGTAGTATATAAAAAGTATTGCATGCATCAATCACCTGTGTTACAGCATTTACAAAAACTGAATGGTGCCCAGGTGCCACCAATAGCCTACTTAGAGTATTGCATGTTAATGAGCCCATGATGTTAGAGAGGTTTTGTGCAACCTTCTCTCAAGTAGGCATAAAAAAATGGTTAGGGGACTTAAGTTGGCCATGTATGAACTAAAAAATAGGAGGAAGACCAAGGCACGGATGAAGTAGTGCTTTGCCAGGAAAGTCCTAAGCATAGGTTCTTATCTGCATTGCTCATCCTAGCAAATATGTAACACCCAGTTTTAAAAGAACAAAACTGGGCACAACACATGTATGGCAGGATCAGGTTTTATACATGTGTTTACATCATCAATGTATCATCACAGTGCCATTATTACAATAACGTAATTAACTTAATACAAAAGGACCCGAGGGTCTAAAAGAAAACACAATAGAACTAAAGATCTTCAACACCAGCGGGGCTTCCATAATTCACAGGCGTCAACCGGGGGCACTCCAGCCTAGAACAACAACTCCGGGTCGAAGTCGTCTTCATCAAAGGTTGCAGCTTCATTGACGGCTTCTGAACGGCGGCAGAATGCAAGAGAAGGGACAATAGGTGTGAGTATAAAAATGTACTCCGCAAGTATAGGAAAAATATGCTATGGGGCTTAAGTCAAGGAAAGGTTACACACGGTTAACTGCACCAAGCAAATTTTAACCTAATGACTTCAACAACAGGCATCCTATTTACTAAGTGTGAAGACACCACTATAACAAAAGGATTGACTCATTGGATTCCATCAGGCTACCCAACCAACCATACCAACTTTGATCCCATCTAATCCCGGAGAAGTCCAAGTCCGCTCTTGTTCGTGAGCACGACTGATCGACCAGATTGATACTCTGCAGAGTTTGCACAGCTTTCCCCACAAGTCATGATTCCTGTGTTACTTCACACTTCCGGGATGTAGAGTCGGGGTCTCACTACAAGGCCTTTACAAAGCCCCCACCAACTTGTAGGATACACTGAGGTTTCACTGCTAACAGACGATTACATTGCTACAGAAGCCCCTCTTGTGCCACTCAACCGTCCAACGGTGCCCACAGAGTTAGAGGGGTGGCTAATTAGTTAGCTAGGCCATACCCATATAGGTCTCATGTTTGTGCGGATTCACTTGGTTACATGTTCAAGAATAATTCCTTAGGACCCCACAAAGGAACAAACACAAGCCTGTTGTTTAGCACCACCTCAAACCAACCATCCTGATAGGGTCCCTATACCATGTTGCTACAAGATTACCATACATGATTCTTGTTGCATAAATATTAGTTAAGATTAACATTTACCCAACTATGATAGCACTAGCATATCTACCCTTCATTAACCATGACTCATCAATGACGACAAGGAATAATCATACAAAAGCTAATAAACCCTAACATAGGATTCCAGTTTAGACAAGCATGCAATGAAGGAATAAATAGCTACACATGAATCCTAAAATGGTAGCAAGATGTTCAAGGACACTTGCCTTCAGTGGAGGGTTGCTCAAAGTCCTCGTCAGCTTGATCTTGAAGATTCATGAACTGCTCACCTCCTAGTTGACAAACCAGAAAAAACACACGAAGGAAACCTCTAAGAACAGTATAGCAAACAGTACTAAAACTAGGTAAAAATCCTATAAAAATATTCTAGATGTCGCTACGAATATTTGAGCGTAAAAATCGCCTAAATCGGAACTACGAGCAAAAAGTTATGAGCTTTTGAAGTTCCAGGGTCTTTTCTGCAAATTTTACTTGATTTATGAGAATAAACCGATTTGTTTTTATATTGGAAAACTAATTTATGACATAAATCAAAACTGATTCAATTTTCTATTGGAAAAACTCATGGCATTGGTCTACGGACCCATGGACCACAACCTGGAAGGCCGGTCCATGTCCACAGTGGGCCGATTATGAAGTGATGAAGGGGTATGCTATTAGGGTCGTAGGATTGATATCTGACGGCCGGGGTTCAAAGAGGCGGCGGACGGACTCTGCCGGCTGCGTAGACACGACGGGCGATGGCCGACGGTGGTAGGGTCGCCAGCGCATCGTCGGAGATGCGCGGAAATGAGCGTCCGGCCACGGATTTTGACGGGGAGACATGTAAAATGAAGAGGAGGGCAAGGGGAGCATTACCACGGGCTTCTCATTGACAGAGAAGGACAGAGGGTGGCCAGCGACAGAGAGAGGCGAACGGCGGGGCTCGGTCACGACGCGGGTGATGCTCTGTGGGTCGGGCGACGCTGAAGTGCGACCGGGAGCTTCTCCGATGACCCTATGAAGTCGTAGAGGGGAGGAAAGGGTTAGAGACGGCTCGGCCATAGAGAATTACGGCGGTGGCGGAGCTCTCATTGGCAACGAAGAAGATGACAGTGCTGAGGGTGAAACTGAGTGGGAAAGGAGGGGAAATGGGTTATATTGGTGTGGAACTTCGCCACAGAGACAAAGGCCGGCTTATATGCGCGAGGGGGGAAGTGCATCGGTCAAGATTCGAAGAGATGGGCCAGCGGCCTTGATGGAGATAAATGCGGTGGATTCCACATTAGAGAGGGGTAATGGAGGGGAAAACGGCCGGGGTGCTTGATTGAGGGGCGAGGATCGCGGTAGTGGCGCTTAATTGACGCGATACGGCTCGGGGAGGCTCGGATTTGAACGGACAGTGACGGTGGGCAGGATTGAGCTCCGGCGGTGGGAGGTAGGAGAAGGGAAGCCGCGGCTCTGGCACGCGTGGCTCGGCGGCTTGGCTCGGGTGGGGCCCACGAGGCAGAGAGACGGAGGAGGGAGGGGGCTGGCTCGGGCGCAGGAAGACCGACCCGATGGCCCACGCGGGAAGGAGGCTGGTGGCCCACGTGGTTGGAAGAGAGGGGAGGGAAGAGGTGGGCCAGGAGAAGGATTCGGCCCGGGAGGCTTTTACAATTTTGAAATTGCTTTTCTTTTTACATTTGAAGCAATTCAAAAGAGGTTTAAACGAGCGCCTTATAGTGAACTTTTGCAAACTTTTTCCACGCATAAAAACCTATTGCAACTACGATGGCATGAATGCACTAAACTTATATATAACCTATGGCAAATTAAATTTAGAAATTAATTTCTTCTATTGAACAACATTTGCAACTCCTATTTAAAATTATAGAAAAATTTTAAACTATTGTAAAAATTGAAATTTAGGGTGTTACAAAATACTAGTGTGGTTGCCTTGTTCTCGGTTAAATAACCCAATGCAAACTTGAGTGAGTCGCTAAAGAAGCTAGGACAGTTCATGACTGCCTCATGTACACTAGGGGTGACCTCACAGTGAATAGTTTCAAAAACAGTTGCACCAAAGCCCCAAATAGCATCAATAAGGCTAGACATGAGTGAGCTATCCTCCTCACTTCTTGCCACTCTCTTCCTCTTTCCTAAGACATGGACTTATGGCTTCAAAGTGACCTCAAAATGGTCATTAGGTTTAGCAGCATAAGTTTGTTCAGCATCCACATCAATTGCCTCAGTCGAGTCAATCAGCTTTTTTAGGGCCTCATTGGAATCCATTGCAAATATCCCAGTAGCAACCCCACTACCAAAGATAATTTGCATGCGCATTAAGTTTTCTAATGGCACATTGAGAAAGTCAACACCCTTGTGGTAGACCTAAATAGAAAAGACTGAATGGTAAGATAAAAGAGCAAATATCTAACATGGAAAATAGTAAAGTAGGCATGTTCAGCAAATCTTGATGTGCTCTTTGTAATGTTTAGCCTCTAGGGTTATCATATAATTTTCCTCATCCCAATTAACCCCACTTAGCTCCTTGAGCCTGCAAATTTTGACCAATCTAGCACACCACTTATGAAGGTGGTTGTACACATGAGTCCTAGAGACCTTTACTCCTGTGAACTCAGTCAAGTCCCTAGCAACTGAGTTCAAGTGAACTTCCTTAAACCCTTTGTCTGTCCTCATCCCCTCCCTACAAGGACAAAAAATGAGCGCAAGGTAAACTCATACAT
Source organism: Phragmites australis (assembly GCF_958298935.1). Lineage (NCBI taxonomy): Eukaryota > Viridiplantae > Streptophyta > Magnoliopsida > Poales > Poaceae > Phragmites > Phragmites australis. The sequence goes on from NC_084936.1 coordinate 8,450,497, forward strand.
CACACTTTTCCATGTGAGCCTACCATTGCCTTAACCACCATTTCCATCTTCCCCATCGTTGCCCCCTGCCCACCGTTACCATCCTAGCCAGCATTGGCCACCCCTTGAGGAGCAAAGGTAGCCATGTCCTAATGTTATCAACATCACGCATTAGCAACAACAGAATATTAACACACCATTGTCACAGAAAGGATAACATCAAGTGTAATAGGGGATCATCATTGCAATAATCATGGTCTTAGCAAGTGAAGTATGAATGACAAAGCTTTTTATAGATGCAAAAAAGATTTAATCATTACAATAGAATCATGGTTTCAGCAGGTGAAGTATGAATGACAAACCTTTTAGATGAAAAAAAAGACTTCATCGTTGTAATAGAATCATGGTCTTATCAAGTGTGTTATGAATGGAAAACTTTAGCATAGTTACAATAATATAATACATTATTTCAATAGTTTCATGGTCTCAACTGTGAAAAATGAAAAGGCACGCATAGCGATAGTTGCAGTAATAGAATACATCATTGCAATAGTTACATGGTCTCAGCTGTGAAAAATGAAAGGCACACTTACAATAGTTGCATGGTCTCAGCTGTGGAAAATGAAAAGACACACATTGCAATAGTTGCAGTAATAGAATACATTATCGCAAAGTTGCATGGTCTTAACTGTGGAAAATGAAAGGCACACATTACAATAGTTGCATGGTCTCAGCTGTGGAAAATGAAAGGCACACATAAAAATAGTTGCAGTATAGAATTCATCATTGCAATAGTTGCATGGTCTCAGTAGGAAATAAATTAAAACCTCAAGCTACAATATTACATCACCATCACATTTAGTTAAATTATTTGATACCCATGAATTAAGTACATTAGACATGGCTTGAACCCCTGTTATCTCATATTTGTTGAGCCCAAATGTCCCTCTTAGTTGCCAATGTTGCATTGTCCATGACTACATTATTGAGAGCAGCCTCATCAACAGAAATTTGAAGCCCAAGCAGACTCAACAAGTACATGAGCATCATGTCCATGCCTAAGTATCCAATTATGACGGACGCAACATGTAAGAACTAGCTTCACTTGTGTCTTATATGGATTGAAAGGTTTGTTGTACAAAATTTTGAATCTATTCTTCGATGCATCAAAAGCCCTCTCTATAGTGACCCTCAAAGAGGAATGCCTTAGGTTGAATAGCTCTCTTAGGTTCTATGGGTTCCTTGCACCATATTGCCTCAAATGGTACCTTATACTTCTGTACAGTGGAAGAAACCCAGGTGAAGGGAATCGAGGACGTCCTAAGAGAGGGGGTGAATTAGGACACTTAAAACTATAGGGCCCAAAACTTTCACAAGATAAGCCTATCACAATTTCTATCTAAATGTGCTCTAGGCTTATCTAGTGTGTCTACTTCTACTGCTCATAAGGATTGCAAGGTAAATTGCAAGAATGTAAATGCGAAACGTAAATGATGTAGAGAGACAAACTCGGCACGAGGGATTTTTATCCCATGGTATCAGTGGCACAAAAGTCACCCCTAGTCCACGTTGGAGCTCCACAAATGATATGCTCCCGGTCGCCAAGTCTCTTCCGGTCACAGCTCTTGAGATACCAAATCACCAAGACAAGGCCTCAAACACGATGAGCTACCAAGGCACCAAGGCAAGGTCTCACCATTAACCTCTTTTCTGGTCACTTGTACGTCGTCTTCACTTCGGAGCTTTAGTCACAAAAACAAGGGCCTCCGCATCCCCGCACAATTCTCTTGTCGCCGCTCCACACCAAGTCGGAGGGTCAACAAGTTACCGGCGAGTCACAAAGACTCCAAGGCACCGATGTACCTCTCGGTACATTTTTGGATCACTCCTTGATCCACGCTCTAGGTTGCAGCACCTAGCAACTCTTCTTTCTAGGTCTATAAGCACTAATCACTCACTAATGATGTGCTTAATCACCTTAGATAAACACTTTATACTCTTGGATGGCTTGGATGTCTTCTTAGGTGTACAAGGGTTTCTTTGGACTCCAGCACCTTCAAATAACTGAGTAGAGGGGTATAAATAGGTTCAACTCCGTGAACTAGTCGTTGCTCCAACCATCACATTCTTTTTGTACTCACCGGATGGTCCGGCGTGTGCAACTTACAAGCACCGGACTATCCGGTGTGTACTTTCTAAAAACTAGCCATTGGAACTCCACTATCATTTTTGTGAACATCAGAGTATTTTTCATTGTGAACACTAGAACATCCGGTGTGCATATGGTGTCAACCAAGCCATTTTGCAACCTCTCTGGAAAATAGTCCGGTGAGTTCATTTTTGTGAACACCGGATCATCCGGTGAGACATATAGACTTTGGTACAATTTTTTTTGAACACCAGACCATTTTTCTCTATGAGCACTGGACTATCCGGTGTAGCACCGGACTATTTTTGTTGTGAGCACCGAATCATCCGGTGAGGCAAATTTCAGTATAACAGCATTATGTATTTTGGGCATAACTTTTCGCTCCGAACTCCGATTTTGATGTTCTTGGGCTCTATAAAAAGCTTGTGAAGTGCTCTACATTATTGTACAGAAATCTATCCCATTTGATCATATAAAAAATTCATAAAACAAGTCCAATTCATTCCTCTCTTTGTTCTGGCTTCAGTGACTTTTCTTTTGTTGCATCTATGAGACCTACTAAAGCATATACTTGACAAACATGTTAGTCTTATTGACTATGTTATCATTAATCACTAAAATCACATACATACCCTAAGAGGGGCATGTTTGCTACACCAGGACAAACAACATATCTAGCATTTACATATCTAGCACCTACTAATTAAACCAAGTAATTTGTCAACAATTAGGTAATACACTCTAGTTTTAGGGGGCTGCTAAGATAACTATTACCTTGAGATACTCTTAGGCCATCATCCCACTCAAGGGCATCAGCCAGATTGAGGACATCATGGGCTCACCCCTCCCACCCGACTAGCACATACGTAAACCTCATGTCCAAATCTATTGCAGCCAGAACATTTTGTGTTGTGGTATGCTTACTTCAAAGAAAAGCAACCCTGCACTGGTTGGGTACCCTAGCTAAGACGTGTTTGCCATCAATTGCACATATGCAATCCTACAACATTTAGGAAAGAGTTACTAAAATAGAGGTAATGACTGTTCAATAATAGACGAGAGGTGCTAGTATTACTCTAACCTTGAAGTATGGGTTCCACCTGCGACTATGGAGGATTTTCATTGGAACATTGGTAGAAGGTGGCAGAATAATTTCATTACACAATTCACCAACAACATACAAGATCTCTTGGAAATACCTGCTAATGATTTCAATTGACCTCCTAAAGGTCATCTTGACGCACCTAAACCTTTTGTTATGCCCAACTACATGAAGGAACATTGCCACTTGATCTACAATTGAGTTATGGATGCTTTCCCTCAACAAACCCTTTCTATGAAACAATCACACAACTAGGAAAAGGGAACCCTACTGTCGGTGAATCAGGAACCAGGGGTCCCCGAATCCCGAGGCCAGGCCAGCGTTCTGCCACGTGGCGCCTTCCCGCAGGGTTCACCTCCGCGAGGTACGAAAAGACTAAGTCCCAGGAGAGGACGCTCGGGGCCATGAACAGTGGTCCCCGAGTACCCGGGTTCCCTGATGATCTGCGAAGACCAAGTGCCGGGAAGAGAGTGCTCGGGGTCATGAGCAGTGGCCCCCGAGCACTCTAATCCCCTGACGACCAGAAGAGCCAAGTACCGGGAGGGATGTGCTCGGGGCTGCGAACAGTGGCCCCCGAGCACCCAAGTACCCCGAGGACCCAAGGAAGGTAGTTCTGGAAGAGAGTGCTCGGGGCTACGAACAGTGGCCCCCCGAGCACTCGGTTCCCCGAGGACCCGAACAGTCGATTCCGGGAGAGAGTGCTCGGGGCCGTGTGCAGTGGCCCCCAAGCACTCGGTTCCCTGAGGACTAAGAGAGGGCGTTTCCAGGAGAGAGTGCTCGGGGAGGTAAACAGTGACCCCTGAGCACTTGGTTCCCCGACAGCCCAAGAAGTCCTTCATCGGTGGCCCCCACAGAGGTCTGACGATGAGGTGTCAGCCAGTGAAAGTCTCGATGCCGCATTTAAGAGGGTGCGTGGCCTATCACCTCCAACTGCTCCCGTCATGCTCGGTGTCAGTCCCTGCCACATTCTGGCAGAAGGGCGTGGGGACATTTAATGTGCGGGTCCCATCCCGCGTCATCCGGCGCGCCTCGGGATAGCATCGCAAGGCCCGAGGTGCCCCGCCTGCCGCCCTGCTGTGGCAGGCGTACAAGACCGAACGGGCACATCAGGCCGCCCTCTAGCTGCCCGGTGGGCCCTCTCCACGGCGCCCGTTGCCAGCGCCATCATGACGACCGAAGACCGGGAGGGGGGCGCGTTTTCAACCCCCCGTCACTTCGCGCAGAGGCCATGATGACTGCCTTTCCATTTATGGCGACTTGAAACTCGTGCCCTCCCTTTCGGGGCACGCTACCGCCGACGAGTATTTAAGGGAGCCGGCGGGCACGGACAAAGACGGGTTGGACAAAAGGCTCGAACTCTCAGATACTTGCTCAGAGATCAAAAAACATCTTCGTACAAGCATAGAAGCTGAGACCACCGAAGAACAAGGAGCCCAAAGCTCTAGGATACACAAATATTCTTGTAACCAGTAGCATTCCTGAGAGACATTCTCAGGGCCTTTATAGCATCCACACAGGAGTAGGGTATTACGCTCAGTGCAGTCCGAACCTGTCTAAATCCTTCCAGAGCATTTACTTCATCTGGCATCCGATCATTCCACCCCACCTGTCATCGCATTTACATCCATTTATTTCTCCCGCAAACATATTCAGAATCATCCCCCCGACCGAATCTAAAAAAAGGGGTCCCTCAGGATCCCTACGACAGGAGTTAACCCTCCGACAGCTACCCATCCTAAGTAGCTCCACACACTGCACATCATTAGACTCATAGATAAAACACATATTAGCCTATCTATCACGGTCCCTTTGACACAGGAGCCCATAAGTAATATGCTAGCGTGCATACACCTGCCTTCTAAACTTAAAATACAAACAGACAACAAATACAACAACAAGAGTGGCACCCCTTAGAATTAGACGATAGCGAGGAGTAGCAAGATGCATTTCTATAGCCAAATTGAAAGGACATTTATTAGTTTGGTGTGATGGTGATTGTATTGTGCTCAGAATATTGCAATCAGAAGCATCATATACCATGAATTAAACTCAGATTAAAAAAAATAAGGGCATGGCTGTGACACCCAAAGGATGCGCCACGCACTGCCAATTAACATGACTATCATAGATGAACTATGCTCAAAATATTACAAATAGAACCATCATAGACTATGAACTAAGGTTATATTATAGTTAAACAAGGGCACGACTATGACACCCAAAGGATGCGGCACCCACTGCCAATTAACATTACCATCAGAGACCATGAACATGCTCAGAATACTGCAAATAGAAACATCATAAACCATGAACTAAGCTCAGATTACCACAAAACAATCCCACAGTTGTGACACCCAAAGGATGCTTAGAATATTGCAAACATAAGCTTCATAGACCATGAACTAAGCTCAGATAATAGAAGCATCATAGACCGACAAATACGCTCAACTTACTCCAAATAAAAGAAGCATGGCTACGACGCCCAAAGGATGCGCCTCACAATACCAACACTGCACCAATTGCCATTCATACGTGCCGATAACATTCATGTCCATTTAAAAAATAATAGAAACATCATGGACCATGACTTAAAGCTCATAAATTAGCCTAAATGCAATGAATTTCACATTAATTTTAGTGCTACAGATGAAGGTTATGAACAAAAGAACAAGGCAGAAGCTTCTCACTGAATAAAAAAAAGAACACATGGACATAAAATGAGCAAGAAGAGGGGAAGATGAAGGGAATGCGGTCATCGAGTTATCTAGATCTAACACCTCTAGAAGACGATGAGCCAGAGACGAAGAGTTTCTAACCATCACATAGACCGCGACCTCCCTCCAGGATCCACCGTACCATTGTCGATCCCCATATGGACAAACAACCTCCAACGACTACCGGACCACAAGCCTCCTCCCATGACCACCAAGCGGAAGACCACAAACCAGAGAGGGGGAGGGGGTCTCATGGACTAGGAGGAGGACAAGAGGGGGAGGTGGTGAATCCAACAAGGAGAGCTCAAGATCGAGATGGCACAAATGATAGGAAGAGGTAATCCTAACCTGTCGCCTGGATAGGGTTCTCCGATAAATCTACACAACATGAGCCAATGACGGGGCAAAGGGTGCATGAGCGAGGTCATGCTTGCGATCAACATGAAAAATTTCCGTGCCCAGTAGGCCAGGCTATGGGGGTCCCTTTTGCATTGCCTGGGCCTAGTTTGAGGGTCTCTACATGCTACTAAGCATGCCTTATGCACCCATCAAAACACAACCATAGGTGATAGGACTTGTCCCCTTGTATCAACGAGAAGATTCAGTGCCACAAACTAAATTCATTTAACTTTCCCCCTTTTCTTTTCGTGGTTAAATTACAGAACTTCGAGCAAAAAATATTTGTTACATCATTATCACATTACCATTTCCATCAAGGTGGAGAAGGAGAATTTAACCTTTTGCTATCACTCAGGATGGCCATCTCTCAATGCCACTGTCCCGATGAACATAACCTATTTGCCATCCGGTCCTGACAATTTCATTCACCTATGCCGTTTTCACTGCATCTAGACACCACCTGATGCATTCCCTCTCTCTTTGATGTGGCATCAAGGGCAAAATAACCCTTTTACCCATGGGTACAGCCTCAAGGCCTAGCATAGTCGTTTCCCCAACCCGGTCACACAATTTGAGCTTGCCTTAAGGCCTAGCGTAGTCGTTTTGCCTGCCATGACTGCGATCAAGTTACAAAATAGTCTCATCCCGTCATCTTCCCATTCTCTCTCGCTTTGTGCTGAAATTTTGTTTGTTCTTGGGTTAGGGTTTGATGAACTAAGGTTTCAGCCGAGGGCATGGCTTCTAGTTAGCGGCCACCGTTGTAAGTTCCAATGCCCTCCCCCTTTTTTTCTTTTTGTGCATACCATGGTAGCCATGCGATTGTGGAGTTAGTTGCAAACCCTAGCTCCAAATTTGCTCTTGTTGTTGTTATTTGTATGATGTGGTAGCCTTATGTTGATGCTAGTTATGTGCACAATATTATAACCGTAAGCGCATGTATCATATGTAGCCTTTCACTCAAAGTATTCTAAGGTTATTGTATCCATAAGGATCATCAAATAAATCAAATAGGGGTAACTACTTAATTTGCACTAACAAATTAACTCTGCTCATGAATGTAATTGCATAAGAGAATGACATATGTTTGCAACAGTTGTGAGAAAGAAGATAAAAAAAAATAGATATACAAACCTCATCTAGATATGCATTAAGATATATCTTGGTAGCTAATAGTTGTGGTTCTTAGCCAAAAAGGTGTTATTGCATGATATATGAGAAGCATATTAAATGATTATCACTTACTAAGCCCTTGAAGACTCCCTATTTCTCTGTTATGTCATAGGGAAATTTAGTTCTCTTGCTTTTTAGTGAATATAACCTAAGCAGATAGACTTCTTAATAGAAAAATACTAAACAACTCTCGAAAGTTATAAGGCCAGTAGAAATACAAGATCTACCAGAGACGTTCCAACTAGGTTCAGCTTAGAGAAGACTAGTAACATACCCACTTAGGTTCTATCTTAATTTTCATAGTTATTTTGACTAATGGATCTAATCACCATGATTACATCTACTAGTTAATCATTTAGTCGTGAACTTGATGAAGAATAAAGCATACTTATGATAATTAGGACAGAGGAAAAATAAGATCACTAACTAAAAATAAAAGTAGATAACACTTCATTGAAGTAATAGATACAATCACCGTCGTGGCATACCATGATGGCGGTAGATCCGGCTCCGAACCTTGATCTAGTTAGAATCCGGAGGTCTAACTAGATCGCTTAGACTAGCTTAAACTAGCCTCGACAACTAAAGCTAAAGTGGGGCGAGTTTTGTCGAGATTGTCTCTAGGCTTGATACCTCAATGCCTAGGACGTCGATGGGAGGGTGGGTCTCCCCTATTTATAGTGCTAGGAGGCGGTGGTGGCTACTAGGGGCAAACCCTACTTGTGTTGCATGACACAAGGAGGAGTGCGATGCAGCACACGCCAACCCTTGACCTGCCTACCACCGCATTCTGGTATGTCAGTTTTCCTCCTTCTAGAAGATGTCCAGGGGCTTGCGCATGGATTTCTTGAGATATATTTTGAGGATAAGTCAAAATCTCCGACGATTCTAGATTTCATGATGATGCTTTTGGAATACTTCTAATGGCAGATGAAATAGCTTCTTGAAGACTTACGCGAGGGGAAAGCCCTCAGCCCTAGATGGGCCGAGAGGGCCGCATGTCAACATCCTGGCTTGGGCCCCAAGTGGCCCAAGTCCTAATGGATCATTGCCTCTCTTCTAGTGAAATCTGAAGTGCCTTATTTCATTGTCTTTTTTGTTGATTATATAATACATGCTCAAATAACACTATGTACAAAAACTATCAAGGCTAGCGGTAATAATCAATAGCGATGATTATTTATCGATAATATGTTAAGAGAATTTGATGCTAAAATGGTACAATAACCGGTGTTAACAGCTTGATCCTGATACAACATTTAGTATAAACATTAGAATATTTGAGTATTTCACTAAACTAGACGATGGTTATCAATTGACAATCCCTTAGTAAGGTCATGCTTTCTAGGTGAATGGAGTAGTCAGTCTTGAGTGCCTATGTGAGAAGTTGAAGAGCCAAGTCACCTACGATACCTGCCAGCTGCCGATGTTCTATGGATGCGACAAGCAAAGAAATGAAACAGTGGAGATTGGAGACAACATGATACTTTTTCTTTAGTTCGTTAATAGATTTGATACGAAGAAGCTCTTCTTGAGTGCTAAGATTGTGGAGAAGGCACATTATAGGGTTAGGGTTCACAATGATAATGTAGTTACCTCCAGTTTGCCTCATGCAGCTCCATCAACAACTGCTACTCCTAATGATGCTATTACTACTGCACCAACTAAAGTAGTTCCAACTGTTGATATTGTTACTATTGATGCTACACTAACTGAAGCCAATGCAAATCCAGAGACAATCATTGACTAGAGTAAAGCGAAGATTTAGGCTTTAGTGTGTGAAGGTCAAATTGCACATCTTAGTTATGATGAGGATCACATTTATGAGAAGCTTGGGCTGAGAACTAAGGATGCTAGAGCAGAAGCAGCAACAACATCAAACAAGGATCCACCTCCACACTCTATTCTAGCTATTCCTCCAACACTAGAGAGACATGCAAAGAGCAGCTATTGCAGTCCATGATGTTGTACTAGGTGAGCCAATCATGAATTGGGAGAGTGATAATCCTCCAATTCAAGTTAGAACAGTTTACCCAAACATGCCAAAATTTCAGATTGGCTGTCAGGTAGCATGCAATCAAGGGAGAGTTTGAGCTTAGCATAGAGAAGTTTGACCTTAGCATGTTTAGAGGGTTTTGTGTAGCAGAGGGGTGTCCTTGGAGAATTTGTTCTAGGACATACCATGATATAATCCCTGATATTACTTTAGTTTTCTGCAACCAGTGTATAAAATGTGGCTAACTTGCTTTTTTATGCATGTGCAGGTGCACATAAAAACTGGGAGCACAATTAGAATTAACGGATAAAGGACTTCATGGACCTACCACTTGATATTCTAGCTTGTGCTATCAGGGAGAAGACAACCCTATTGTGGGCAAAGAGAAGGAATAGGACACAGACTGAAAGATCGTGCTTTGCCTGCAATAGTCCTACAACTCAATGCAACCATAAGAGGCTTATGTCACACGAGGGCCACAAAGGGTGCCAATGAAACAATTGAAGTAATTGAGCTCCATGATGGTGTGGATATACTTAGACATGTTGTATACCTCAAGGAGAGGGAGTGTACATGTAGGAAATAGCAACTAACTGGCATGCCATGCCCTCATGCTCTTGTATCATCTCAACAACTAGGGACCCTATCATGGATGATTTTGTGGAAACTATATTCTTTGTGGCCTATTTTCATGGCTGTATACGAAGGTGTCATTCCATGCATCATAGACAAGTCTTAGTAGCTAGAGGTGGACAAGGGATTCAAGTCGCTACCACCAACATGCAAGAAAAAATTGTCTGGGAGCAAAAAGATGAATAAGATTCCTTCTTGTCTTGAGAAAGGCAAGGCCAAGGTGAAAAGTTAGGTCACTTGCCCAAGATGTGGTGGAAGTGATCACAAAAAAGGGATGTGAAAAGTGTCCTCTTAATGGCGCAAAAAAGGTAATATTATGACATGTTTGTTTTTCTTTGTGCAACTCACATATTCATAAAAAACTAATCTTTTTATGTGTGTAGGAAGAGGAACCAAAAAAACAAGACTGGTGGGAAGAAAGAAGAGCAAGCAGGATGCAGTTGAAGTGGTCCAAACTCCACCTAGATCAAGGGTTGCCCTCACACTTCAACTGGTAGATAGTCCTGGTCCAGTAACCAGAAGGTATGACATGAAACTATCAATTTTTGTTGTTATTATTCTTTGTTCATGATCATGAAATTTCAATCATTTTGCAAGAAATTTGCTCTACTGGCAGCTGGAGAAGGGTCTTCATAACCTAGTCAAGGAAGCCTTGGACCAATAAGAAGGAGACAACTGGTAGTGGCAGCTTCTCCACAGCTTAGACAAGGAACACAACTTGCATCACCTACCAAGGCAGCCCCAAGGAAGAAGGTCACTCCAAGAAAAAATAAGAATTAAAGCTTCCTGTGATGCTACTAGTTTTGTGCATGTCCCAAAAAACTTATTGTTGCTGTGATGCTACTTGTTTTATGTTGTCTGAAACTTTGTGATGTGTTAAACTATGTGAACTATATGTGAAACTCTGTGATGTGTTAAACTATGTGAACTATATGTGAAACTCTGTGATGTGTTGAACTATGTGAATTATATGTGAAACTCTATGATGTGTTAAACTATGTGTAATTTGGGAACATGTGGTTATGACGTGAGATTGTTCTTATTCTGGTGCTATCTAGCTTGTCATATTGATCATAAAGTTCTGATCATATTGCTCAAGTTCTAGTACAAAGTGATATTGCATTGCTGTTAAAAATTAACAAAGAGGCACTAGTGTAGCCTCTAAAAGATTACATTGACCACCCATTCATTGAATCTACTTGACCAAGAACAACGTAACACAAAGCGCAATAGACATTAGATTGACAGCCATTATCTCCACCTTTGCTTCACTATCATGGACTTCCCCTAGCCAAGTAGCATCTCTACCTTTGCTTCCAACACATTGTTGATAACCTTGCTACCACCTATCTTTAATTGAGCAACTTCATTCTTCAACTAGGCAACCTCCATCTTGAGTTCCTCCGGAGCCTCCATGATGTCAGGGATTGCTCCAAAAATTGAAGTCAAATCAACACCGAATAAACTTTGCATAAGAACTTTTCATAATCAAGTTGCCACTTATAAAATCAACAAGAATTAGTCTACTACATCCTAAAAGGGCTCAATTAAGTGAACCTCTCAATACCAAGTTCCCTAATGCAGTAAAACCCTAATCCTGTATTCACCAAGAGGATTTGACAATGAATCACAAGAAATGGTCAATGTCACTCAATCCATGCTGGTTCTATTGGCATTTGAAGAATTTCTTGTCGTAATTTTTCGGAGTCCTCGTCATGACCTCGGTGATGTCGTCTTTCATACAGTTAAGGCAACTTATGAGAGGCAATCTGGTGTCCTTGCACACATAATTCTTGGACAAGAATTTTGACCTGTTGCTCGTGGAGTACGACGATCGAGGGGCCCATGACTTATAAATGGTCATCATCGCCGCCCAGGAACAAGAAGGAGAGGGTATGAGGAGGAAGAAGACGGATTGGACCAAGGATGTCAATGGGACGGGTCGGGTATGGGCAAAGCAGATCTGTACCTAACCCGCTACCCGAATTGTCTTAGCTAACCCATGCCCATGAAGGTTGACGGGCGAAATTTTATACACGTGCCCACCGGGTACCCAAAACCCACGGGTAGCTCGTGGGTAGGCGAACAACACATTCAATAGATTTTATAGGTTACTAAACTAGGACAAACCCTTAAACAATTTAACCATGAATAGATCGATCAAATCACAATGAATAAAGAACAAGTAATTTAGAAACAAGCCTCTAAATAGAGACAGATATTTATAGATCAGGAGAGTTCATCATTATTCATTAACATATTAAATATTGTTGTGTCCTGTGTTGGATTAGAAGAGTGAAGTCGCAACAATAGCTAGCTACGACTTGATAATTAACTGCAATTGAGCAAACATATCAGAGAAGGTCAGACCAACAACACTTCATCAGTACTCTAGTGCATGCATCAACACACTTCATCACACATAGACATCAGAAATAGTAGATCAGACATCAAATGAATAGGCTCATAGAAAAACGAGAAGGAAGAGAGGTGCGTGGGGTGGAAGCGTTCCTCGGTGGACTATGGGTAGCGATAGAGTGTGTCTCTGGCATGGTCGATCTAGCCTCGAGTTGAAGATGGTTAAGGCTCACCGTAGATCTGCAGGGCGATGAAAGCTCATTGGATTGCAGAGGATCTCGTTGGTGCACCGTTGGATCCGTTGGACAGTGAAGGCGCATTAGATTGCAGCATCGAGCACATGGCCATCGGTGCACCGCTGGACGATGGCTGGCTAGGGACGGGAGTGCGGCAGCTAGGGAGTGCGGCGGCGGCTGAGCATGAAGCCTACTTGCTTGGAGCGTCTGATAGCTGTGTGTGTACCTCAGCCTTAGTGAAGGAATCTAGCAAACCAAAGTGTTAGGATTAGCAATGGTTTAGGTTGGGGATTTAATGGACTGGGCCAATATTGTTTACTGGGTATACTCATGGGTACCCATGGACGAATTATAGGTGCCCGACCGCTATTTCGCGGGTACCTGACCCGCAGCACCCATAGACAAAAACTCACATCCCATACTCGCACCCATACCCACACGGTACCCATGGGTGAAACACGGTACCTATGGGACCTACCAAACATTAAGGCCACGCCCATGGATAGAAGGGTCATATCGTCCATGGTGCCACGTTTGAAAGAGAGGGAATGAGACATGCGACGTTCAAAGTGGCACCAGAGAATGAAATCCTGGAGATCGGATGGCAAACAGGGTTAACAAAACCGTTTGACACCCAAAAATCACCCCACCGAATTCATGAAATTCGCAAAAACCGGAAAATTCGGTGAGAATTCAGCCAATTTTATAAATTAGAGGCAAAATTCGATTGAATTGACATTCGGTAACTGATCGAATTCAATCGAAAACTGACCAAATTCTACCGTAAACCGAATACATTTCCCGAATTTCGTTTATGATAAAAAACCACTCGAATTGCATTAAAAACCATTCACTTTAATCAAATTTCAGTAGAGTTCAAGAAAAACCAAAAAAAAAACTCAACCTTGTCAAATCGCAACTAATTCATGTGAGATTCAAATCAAGTGAAACAAATTTTGTTGGTTTTCTTGTAACATAATCTACATGATAAAAGTATTTATACTCATGAAAAAGTTGTATATTTTCTGTGAGAAAATATATTTGCTAAACCTAGTTAAATACATAGTTAATTCTTTGCTAATCCAATAATCATGAAACCAATTTTGCTACTATTCTTACATGATCCTATGTCCTTTAAAACTACATGAACTCATGAAATAGTTATTATAACATGTAGGATTGAATAAATGTGTTGCAACTAGATTAATTCGTAACTAATCCATCACACTTCCAAAATTAGTGAAACCATTTTTATTAGTTTACTTATACTATACTTTATGTAGGAAAAATAATGATAGACATGAAAAAGTTAATTGCAATGATGTTTCTTAACATGTTCATTTTATGCTTGTGAACTTTGTAAAAATTATGGAGAAATTAATATAACTCTAAATGAAGTGGAACCAATTTTTATAGTTCCTTTTAAGGTACACTCTACATAAAAAATATTTTTACATGTTAAGATTATCTTTAACATGAATAAATGAGCTGTAAGCTCCACATATTTTCTTTTTCAAACCTTCTTCCTATAAAATATGATACAAATGACATTATTTTTGAAAAAAATCATAGAAGGTCTTAGAATTATCTCTAGTATTTTTAGGATTTTTTAAATATTTTTTTATATTTTTGAATTTAAATTTTAAAACCGATCAATTTTAGAATTTGGTGCGGAATGAATTGACCAAATATTGCGAATTTCGACTAAATTTCAACAAATTTTGAAACCGTGGCAAATAGGTGACCCTCGCGGCCTGGGTGGCATTTGAGAGGTGGCCATCCTGAGCCTTGGCAAGAAGTTAAATTCCCCTGCGGAGAAGACCCACGCCCCGCGGCTCTCGATTTCGCCGGAGGCGAGAAGGCAGCGTCCTGGCGATCTCCCGCCGCCCATGGGTCGACGGTCGCATTCGTCGTCGAGGGCGTGGCCGTGGCGCCATCTGAGCCCGTCGTACTACCTCAAGCGGCCGGCGCGCCTGGCCCTCCTCTTCCTCGGCTTCGTCTCCGCCACCTTCGCCGCCTGGGACCGCCTCTCCCTCGTCCGCGACTACGAGGTGAGGGTGAGCCCCTACCTAACCATACGCCCCGCCTGATCTGAGTTGGATTGTCGGGGATCTGGCTGGTTGCCTGCGCTAGCTCTTTGGTACCTGGAGCGCGAAATGTTTACTGCTAGGTGTTTGCAGACTTGGGTGGTGAAGACATTGGTGAAAAAGTGGATTTTTATTTTTGTGCGTGAGGAACTCATAGGAGGTGTACATTTGCCATTGTTCATAGTTCATGAGAATTTCGATTAGCAGAATCTTTTGTTTCATCAGCTGAGTTAGTTGTGTACTTGTATTGTTTCGTTGCTTTGGAGTGAAATATGTAGTCCTATGTTAGCCTTTCTTCTCATTATGGAATGCAAAAACATGTGAACTTGTACCCACCATGTCTATTTAGAACAATAGTTTTGATTTTTCCTTTGTTTGCTTGAAGGCTGAGATATCCCGATTGGATGAGGAGGTAAATCGGTTGCATGACCAGGTAGCTTTCTGATCTTTCTGTGTATTATTTTGTTGTTTTTTTTTTTGCAGAAATTTCAATCTTTTTAGTCTGATGTCACTTTTATGTAGTTAAGAAAGGCTGGAATTTATCTGGTTGAAGATGCAAATATTGATAACATCGTCAAGAAACATCATCTAGAGGTTGACCCTGTTAATAATTCAAGGAGAGAAAAGGTTAAGGAAGCTATGCTTCATGCTTGGAATTCATATGTAAAGTATGCCTGGGGACAGGATGAGCTCCAGGTTTGTTTCACTTGGAGTTACTCAGATATCTGCTTCCTTGTAAGTTGTGTTCAAACAAGCTCAAAAAATAATTCTATTTCTTTCCTTTTCTCTTTCACATCACATAATTGTCCAGCCTCAGTCAAAGAATGGTGTAAATAGTTTTGGTGGTCTTGGAGCAACCCTTGTGGACTCACTTGATACACTATATATAATGGGATTGAAAGATGAGTTCCAGAAGGCTAGAGAGTAAGTTCCATTTTGGTCCCTGTAAATGAAATTGGATTGAGCATTAATGTTTCCCGCGTGCTTTGGTCTCTTTAGTGCCACATTGTCAGTTTACCGTGAATTGTACTAGCATATAAGCTTTGCGGGCCTAACATTGGTAGCACTTCTGGGTTAACCTTTCTAGCGAAGCAAGAAGCAAGGATGAAAGCCCAAAAGAGGTGCTACGCATGTGCGTCCGCTCCTCATGGTGGCTGGGCTTTTGCGAATTTTGGGCTGCAGGCTGTTACAAAGTTATAGATTGGACTTGATCGTGCTTCCATAACTAAGATGTTTGCTACTAGTGGGTGACCTGAGTAAGCTTTGATTGGACCATAATTTTAGCACAGTAACTATGTTGAGTGAAGATATTAATGTGGAATATATTTGCTAACCTTTTGTAGCACAACTTTTGACAGCAGCCCACTAGCTCACATTTGGCCATTTCTTATGATGTGTGCATGACATAAGTGGCTTTACGTGGGCTTCTTGCTTAACGGCAGTGTTTTTAGATCTGTTGACAACCTTGTATTGCCAATGAGGCTGTGTCTCGAACAGGCAACATTAATAGTTTAGTTCCTTTACCTTGAAAGTGTAAATGTATGTCATTGTAGTGCTATGTGGAAGACGGCCACAACATGACAAAATGATGCCTAGAGAAACCTTATCCAAATGGTAGAGCTAAGTTGGTTCTCCCCAATGGAAAATATGATATTATCTTGTGAGAGAGTTTGCCATGCAAAGCAATGTTTCTGGGGGGTTTTCCAACACATAACCTTGCCTAGCAACGTTAGGTACTTAGGTGGTCACTTGCTTCGATGGGCAAGACAACCTATCATGCATGCAGTGTTGTGCAAGAAGATTTTAAGACCTAGCCATTTCTTCTAGAGCTGCTGCGTACTTGGCATTCCTTTGGACTTTAATTGCAGTATTCAAGACTCAAGAGAACAAATTTTATAAAGGGGATTAGTTTCTGCATTTTCCTGTTTCGCTTTTATTCCACATCTTGCATGCACTTGACACATAATTTCTTGTTGAGTTTTGATCTGGCGTAACATCTCTTTAATTTTTTTTATACAATAGTCTAACATTTCTGCTTGTTTTTGGAAACGTATCAGATTTCTATAGTGTGGTGATCACGGGCATTCTGTGCCATTTTATGCTCAAGCAACTAGAAAGTTGTCAACTTCTCAAGCAATTGTTTACATGATGCAAAGTATTGTACTTCTTTCAGCACTATTTGATAAAAACTAATTATATGGGATGATATTGATCTTAGGGCCCTGTTGCCGCATGGTTCAACCAGTAGTAAGCTTATTGAGTGGGACCTTTATAGCCCAGGGATAAATCTCCCTACACTGAATAGGGCTTTTCTAAAATTGTCAAAACTCTATTTCGTTATGCATCCTTGCATATCATTTAGTTTCAGGTCTTTTAAAGTAAATTAAGTTTGATTCATTGAATTTGCAAAATGTTACTATTGTTCACTTGTGTCATTGCCAGTAAATATGGCAATGTCCACTGCCAATGTTTTAATACCTTGGTAATTGAACTAGGCAATTACTCACTTGTTATGTTATGTTTCAGTTATAACATATATTGCTGGTCTAACTAGTGTCACTTTATGATGACAGCTGGGTCGCGGAATCATTAAACTTTGACAAGGATTACGAAGCAAGTGTGTTTGAAACAACAATAAGGTGGCATTATAACATTTAACCTCACTGTATCACTTCTTTTTTAAGAATACATGCCTTTGGATCTAACTGTGGCTGGGGGGTTGACAGACTTGTCTAATTAATTTGTCTAATCTTGTACTCTTGTTGGTTTATATTCAGAGTTGTTGGAGGTCTCCTCAGTGCATATGATTTGTCAGCTGACAAAATATTTCTGGAGAAGGCGAGAGACATCACTGATCGACTGTTACCTGCCTGGGATACATCATCTGGTATCCCCTATAATAGAATCAACCTAGCTCAAGGCCAAGCTAATAATCCAGGATGGAATAGTGTAAGGCACTATTGTTCTATATACTGGTTGCATGTTGTAGCTTATAAAGAACTGCGTTGTAATAGCTGTCATAATTGTTCTTCTACCATTGCTTTAAATATGCTTTTAATAACTGCTGTAAACTAAGGCCTTTCTTTTTAGCTTCTAGTTCTTGTTAACAAATACATGTATATAGGATTACCCGTTGTACCAGCCTTGTTAGGAATTACCATTGTCAAATTTTATTTATGGCATTCTTGGCTGCCTTATATTCACATAAAACTCTACTGCCCGTATTAAACTTTGTTTACCACTGAGCTCTCTATCATCACAAACATCTCTTTGTGATATGTTAATTTTCACATGTCCTGATTGGCTCAATTAGCAAATGCAAACAAGTGTTTGGCATGCTATTGATTAGTAATGAGACCAAAGATATTTTTTGACAAAACTATACGTACAGTGGCATATCCTTTGCAAAACTACACCATGTGGAATAAGCACATCAGTGTACAACATGCTGGCTGATGTGGTGAAGGTGGGATCAAGGAGCCCAAGTTTTTTAGTCCCCCTTGGAGGCCACGCTACAAGTCATTTATTGGCTTGCATGACAGGTCCTTCTTGCTCACCGTAAAGGACAGAAATTGCCATGTGTCACTTACATGTGGGCCTGGGCACTCAGATTCTATTGACTCAAAGGAATTAATTAGAAGTGTAAATTTGTAATAGGTATGGCAAAGTACGTGTCGTTTGTGAAAATTTTCTTAAATGTGTAGGTTGGTCAAAATACATGTATTTTTTTAATGAAATTTACTATATTCGTTTGTCTTTGTTACCAACCACTAAGCATTGGGAATAGCTAGAATGGCTGCTTTCAGCATATTTCACCAAATACTAGTTTTATCTTCTTCGGCATAGGTGGATAAATAAACTTCACTACTTTTACAGGGTAACAGTATACTTGCAGATTCAGGAACAGAGCAACTTGAATTTATAGCCTTATCACAGAGGACTGGAGATCCAAAGTATCAGCAAAAGGTTCTTTACACTGCCCTTGCATCTGGGTATTATAGGCAGAAAATAAGAATCATGCTTCTAATAGTTTCTCATTTTGTTCTTGTTGGTTGTGGTTAAAGTAATAGATACCAATCATGAAGGAAATGATGATAGACTTTGTGGTTGCATGCTGTTGTTGTGGACAAGTTTTGATTTGTGATATAGGCGCAGGCGCAATCTATGTTGCACGGTACGGGGATATGGATACAGGGATACGACATATTCAAAAAATAGCAATACAGGGATACGGTAAACCCCAAATACAATATTATAACCATTGTTGAATTGTGCATTACATAACAATATAACACAACAATATCATAGCAATATAGGATGAAGAAACATGCTAAGCTCATCAAGAAGTGACAAGAACTCAATCTTCCCTCCTAATATCTCATCCTCAAATTCCAGCTCATCAAGTGTGAGATCGGTGCCTTCTAAAAAGCCAACACCAACAAATCTCTTGGTGCCATCTCCCCCGACACCCCAAACATACTAATTGTTTTCACAAAAATGGCACCTAAATCTCGCATTGCCTCCATGCCGTTTGAACCACTGAGTATCACAAATCTGGTAGCATGAGCCCATAATGGATATTTGGGGTTGCTATACTTAGTCTCTTCATTTTCTGTTGCAGGATTATTTGTACCAACAGAGATCGTGTTCCACTTCCACTTGATGCCATTGCAATCCCTCAACTCCTAGCATAGGATTGAGCACAATGTAAATGATAGAAAATACTAGCCACAAACAAGAAGGGGCGGCAGAGAGGAAGGGCCATACTGGCGGCGGTAGACAGGAAGGGGCGACGTGACGTGCAGTGGAGAGGAGGGGTGGCGGCAGCGCGGCGCGCATGTGCTCCTCTCTGTTGTGGTGGTGGAGAGGAGGGGCGGCGGCTGGGGCGGTGGAGAGGAGGGGCGGCGGCATGGCTCCACTTTGCGGCTGCGTGACCCGTGCTCATCCTCTCAAAACGGTCTCTCACATGGGTCGGGCTGTATCCCCTCTGTATCCCTTTTTTTATTTTATTTTTAATCGAAAATAAGGGATACACAGGGATACGCATATCCCTGCCGTATCCTCGCATATCCCTGTACTGTACGTGTCCTGGACGGTGATACGACACCTGTGGGAAGTATCCGTGCAACGTAGGGCTAGAGAATAAGATCAAGTTAGGAGATAGGTTACCTTTTTAATTAGGAGATAAGTTTGGTAATTTGGGATTTGATTTGTTTAGAGATAGAATTAGCTAGGAGATAGAGTTGGATTTGGTTTAATAGTTGGATTAGGATTGTGACTCTTTAGTTGGCCATCTATATATAGTTGGCAATAGCTGTGTATTAGGGTAAGCAAGAAAATAAACAAAATAAAGATCAGAGCCCGCCAGGCGAGGCAATCAAGTTATCCCAGTTACCCGTTTCTCAATATTTGGTATCTAGTCTCTGATCTTGCGCCTGTCTCCCACGTCGTCGCCGCTCCACCAGCCCTAGCACGCCCTTCACGCCGTCACCATTGCTCCCCACACCGCCACCGATCCTGCTGCCCTCTACGCCAGCCCTAATTCTGCTGCCCTGTGTCACACACCATCGCTGCTTACTTGCCAGCCGCTGTTGTATTCCCAACAGCCGACCTGCACCCCTCATCATGGGTGACAACGCTTACACCATAGAGCTTCTCAGCAAGATGATGGAGAAACTTTTGGTGATGGTTGAAGCAATCAAGGCTCGTCAACATAAATGGGTGAAAAATTTCAGCATCAATGCAGCGGACATGTTGCCACCACCTGCCCCAACGGTCACATTAGCATAAGTCGCTTTGCCACTATCAGTGCCGGTTGAAGCGCTACCATCTGCTCTTGTGGCCACACACCCAGAGCTTACCATAGTGCTACCAATTCTTGCCGTCACATGCATGGAGGTAGAGGCAAAGCAGGAGGCAACACTGCTTCCAGTTGTGGCGTCACTGGTCATCAAACAACCACCTGCTATTGCTTTGGTGTTCAATTGCATTGCCGGTGACAAATGTCTCACTCTCAATCTAGTTGTCCTTAGCTGCTACAACGGTGCCTATGCTGAGAAACAAGGATGATATTGTCTCCATCCTTCACAATGTGGGTGTGTTCAAGAACTACAAGGAACCTTCCAAGAACATTAGACTTTCATCAACATGAGGTTTTCATGGGTTGCAGCCATGACCACCATCACAACTTTAGGACGAGTTGTTTCATAGCAAGAGGGGAAATGATATAGGCGCAATAGAGCATGAGATTAAGTTACGAGATACACTACCTTTTTAATTAGGAAATAAGTTTGGTAATTTAGGATTTGATTTGTTTAGAGATAGAATCAGTTAGGAGATAGAGTTGGATTCGGTTTAATAGTTAGTTGGATTAGGATTGGGACTCTTTAGTTAACCGACTATATATAGTTGGCAATTGTTGTGTATTAGGGCAAGTAAGAAAATAAATAAAGTAAAGATCAGAGCCCGTTACGCAGAGCGATCTATTTATCCCAATTACCCGTTTCTCAATAATCAGAGTTAGTGTTAGGATTAATACTAACCAAGAGGATAGCTGGGCGGTGTCAGCTGCTAGGGAGGGATTAGAGTATTGGGGAGCTGTCTGGTAGAACCAAGAGATAGAGAGGATTGAGAGAGAGCTGACGTGAGGGAGAGATAGGAAACAATTGATTAATTAATCACGGATGGTGCCGGGTATATATAGCCGGCCAGGAGATAACTCAGCCGACCTACAAAGACCTCATTTAAATCCAATTCTAATTTATCTCTAACTCTTATCTAATTTAAACTAACCGATCTCTAATCTTATCTCTCACTGAATCTGATTCAAACTAACAAACCGAATAGATGAATCCTAATTTGAAGTCTCTGAATCTTATCTCTTCTTGCTACATGTGGTTAGTAATTTCAGCACATAGCAACTAGTCACATCAGGAACTATGCAGATGGAGTTGGCGTCCAGGTCGGTTAGGCTAGCAGGTTGGGGAAGAGGAAGAGTTCAATGAAGCCAATTTAAATTAGGAGTCCAATTAAGTTATGTGAGATAGAGTTAGGAAAAGTCAAGATACAGTCCAAATTAAGTTCCAAGTTCTAGTCTTAGGAGGTTTTAGCCATTTAGTACTATATAAGTGTTGGATGTGTAATAGATTGAATCAAGCTAGAAAGAAATCTTCTCTCTTTGAATTGCTATTCCTGTCTATCTAGTTTCTCTTCTCTACCCTCGCTAGTCGCTACCCTTCCTCTAATTGCTGGTCATGTACTAAATCTCTGGATTCACCCTAGGCCGCCAATGAACTACCCTTACAATCTCTGTAGCTAGCGCACCCACAACATCAAATGATGATGTATGTGTTAGGAATATAGGGTCCTTGTCCTTTAAGTGTACGTTATTAGAGTCTTTTCTCTGTACTCTCTCATGTACTCTATATATTGCTCTATTGGGGCTATCATTGAATACAAGTGCTATTCTAGCATGGCATCAGAGCCTGGTTAGGGTTAGTTTTTTTTTTTCTGTGGTGTTGCACTTGCGCTGCCCACCACCAAATCATTGCCACTGTAGTGCTCTTCGTCTTGAGCACATTGCCGGTTTCTCCTCCATCGCCATCGGGATCCTCTCCCGATTGTTGCCGTTGTCGATTCTTCTCCCCATCGTCAACACTGTGGCTCTCCTTCATTGAATCTTGCTGACCTGCTCATCATGCTGTGGTTGTTGACGAAGATGTAGGCCACATGATCGATCTCGTGGTGTGGATCTGCATGTCGCCTTAGCTGGCTCTTCAAGCTTCTTTGGCGCTGATCTCTTCGTGTAGCGTTGGCTGTCGGAACCCCTCTTCGCTGGGGCCTTGCCTAGCGCCACCGATGGATCCTACCGCTGTCGTTGTTAGATCCCTCTTCGGGGCCTCTTTGCCAGGACCTCGCCTTTGTGCCGCAGTCGCCCAGATCTCGTCGTCTTGCGTCGCCGGCTTGTCGCGCTTTTTTCCCGCTTCGTGGACTTATCGCTCGTCTTTCCCTGCCACCGGTTCGTCATGCGTGGTGTCCAGTGCCGCTAGTCGCCGCGGGTCATGGTGCCTCCGGGTTTTGTCTTCAAACTGCCGCCGGATCTTTTGCCACCGCATGGGCCCTCCTATGCCTACTGCTCTTCTTTAATCACCACCGAGTGCATCTCCGCCACTGCCATGCTGGTGTTACCGCCCCACCTGTGCCAGCAGAGCTAGCAGATCCTTAACATGGGCTTCATTGGCATGTTTGGATGATGGCACCGTGGGATTCATTAGGCTACTGCTTGGCTGCTGTTTTTGGGTTTTGCTCTTGTTGCTAACCGTGATCGTTTGTCGCTAGCGGGCTGCTCTACCTTTGGGTTGGATCATGCTCATACTTGTTTGGTTGTGCTCACTACTAGCAACTGCTGTTTGGGTTGCGGTACTACGGTCTGCTAGTATATTGAGTCTCGTACTAGAGTTTGTCTTTGTTTTCCGCTCTGTCCACATCCAAGTCTCAGTCTCTATTTGAGTTTGTCTACATATTCTTTCGTCAATTAGTCGATTTCTTTTCCCGTCGTTATTGATGCAACAATGCCATCTAGATCTTTTTGTACCTTTAGTGATATTTTCATTTGTTGTCTTTCTACTCGTCATTGCTTTGTTTGCAATTCTTGATCTAGGGCATTCTTTTGTCATCTTGGTTTTTCCGTAGCTTTATTGGCAATTTTGTTTGTTGTCTTGCTATTCATCGTCGCTTTATTGCGATTCTTGACTAAGAGCATTCTTTTGTTGTCATCATCACGACTACTCTTGTGCTTCGCTTTGCACTTCTTTGGCTTGATTTGACAGGATTACCAAGGCTTCACTCGATGACGGCTTTGAAGAGATAAATTTTGGATATATTAGTTTATATTGACTAAGTTTAGTACTTATTGCATACGTCGTGCATTTGAGGGGGTGGGGGGGGGGGTGTTAGGAATATAGAGTTATTAGAGTCCTTTTCTTGTACTCTCTCGTGTGCACTATATATTGCCCCATTGGAGCTATCATTGAATACAAGTGCTATTCATAATGATCATGTGGTTTATGTTGTTTCAGTTTTTAGCTTACGTATTGAGTACACCCTCGATTTTATTTCATACATGAAAGTTTCCTGAAGCTATTTATTCCAGCTGCACAATAAATGTAACACCTGGTTAGGTATGTGTACCACTACCATGAATTGTACTAACTAGCAGTACAGTGAATTTGTGTCCATAGTGTAAATGCTGACTGATGATGGTTCTCATTGTGTTAATGTAACCAGATTTTTTACTTATTGTATTCCATTTACTGTGTTTTTTTTTTGAGGGAAAACTGTAGGGGAAACCCCCACAATGTTATTGATTTAATAAGGGGGAAACTGGACAAGGCAAGCCTACCAAAGGTAGGACGAAGTAAAAGAAAAAAGATGTACAAAATCATCACTGCTTTGATATGCTTTCTAAATCATCACTGCTTTTCTTAATCATATTATGGAAATTTCATTGGGAGCTTTTTTTTTTTAGGTGGAGAATGTTATTAGGCAATTTGAGAAGATATTCCCCAGTGATGGCTTAATTCCTATAAACATAAATCCTCATTCGGGGACCATGGAATTGTATTCAACAATTACGTTTGGTGCTATGGGAGATAGGTATAATACTTTGTCTTAATGCATTATCATTGTGCTATACATTTTCCAAAACTATGAACACCTGCTTTGCAAATTTTCTTCTATATCTAGGCAACTTCACATTTTCTAACTGGATTAGTGTCGAGTTGTTGTATTTAACTACCACTATTCATGTCACAGTTTCTATGAATACTTGCTCAAGGTCTGGATACAGGGTAACAAAACTGAAAGTGTAAAACATTACAGGTTTAATCCTATGATCATCCTTGATTCAGACAATTTGTTATCAGCTACGTTCGCCAATGTTTTGTGTGTTTAACAATGTTTCGTAATCACTGCTATCTTAGAAAAATGTGGGAGACATCGATGGAAGGTCTGTTAAGCTTGACAAGGAAAACTTCTCCTTCTAATTTCTACTATGTGTGTGAGAAGAATGGGGATTCATTATCTGACAAGGTAAAGAGTATCCCTGGAGTTAACCATAGCCAATAGTTGTCTCATATATCTTTCTGAAGTTCTGATTTGTTCAGCTTATAACTTGAACAGATGGATGAACTTGCATGCTTTGTGCCTGGTATGCTGGCATTGGGAGCCTCAGGCTATAGCCCTGAAAAATCAGAGCAAATTATGAATCTTGCAAAAGAGGTGATCTTGCTTTCCTCACCTTCTGTGTTTTATCCTGATTTTATGGTTACCTATTTATACCAGATTCTAATTGTGACTTTGCATATTATTCTACAAAGTTTGTCATACAGTGTGACATATCTCTGTACCTTTTCGCCATGTGTGGCTTCTGTGTATTCACATCATCATTCTGTTGTCATTCCGTTACTGCAACTGTAGTCAATATCAGTTACCTAGTACCTATAGAGACAGTTCATAAAATTAACTGACACAGTCATGCACTTGAGCTTGGACTTACAGTGCTTAATCACACTTTTAACAACAATAAAAGGTGTATCATCGCATATTAGTTCACTGCATGATCATTAGTGTTTGTTTCTTTTAAAGAAATTGAATGTAATGCACTGAAGATGTGGCTGCCAGCTTTATACCGAGTTAAGCTGCTAAAGATGTTAATCATATAGCTACATCACATTCCATTGCTCAAAGTAACTACCATTTTAATTGCACAATGATTACATTGGAGAAGTGTGTCAGAAACTAGTAACAATTATGGTTTCCCATTGTAGCTGTGAGGCCCATGTTAGCAAAATAATCCTAGGTGGCTAGTTATATTCCTGTTTTGTGCAGAACTTGTGTCTTCAACAGACCTTACGCTTTCTTCTTGTCCTGTTCTTATTTGCCTTTCCTTTTCTCTTTGATGTAGCTTGTGTATTGTAGCTGTGAGGCCCATGTTAGCAAAATAATCCTAGGTGGCTAGTTATATTCCTGTTTTGTGCAGAACTTGTGTCTTCAACAGACCTTACGCTTTCTTCTTGTCCTGTTCTTATTTGCCTTTCCTTTTCTCTTTGATGTAGCTTGTGTGGACCTGTTATAATTTCTATCAATCGACTCCAACAAAATTGGCTGGAGAAAACTATTACTTCCGTGCTGGAGAGGTTTTTGTTACAGCTTGTATATTTCTTTTTAGTAATCTTGCTCTCTTCACTTCACATAAATGGAATGCCATTGCTTTCTTACCATAGGACATGGTTGTGGGCACATCATGGAACATCCTTAGACCGGAGACTATTGAATCACTCATGTATTTGTGGCGCTTAACTGGGAATAAAACATACCAAGATTGGGGTTGGGAGATATTCCAAGCATTTGAGAAGAATTCCCATATAGAATCTGGATATGTCGGACTGAAAGACGTAAGTTTTCATCAGTGCCAGCATAGTTCCATCTTTCGAATTGTTCTAATAACACTTTTGATACAAGTCTTGCTGAAATATTTGGGTCTTTTAGGTGAATACTGGTACAAAAGACGACATGATGCAGAGCTTCTTCCTGGCGGAGACACTCAAGTATCTGTACTTGTTATTCTCCCCACCATCATTTATCTCCTTCGACGAGTGGGTCTTCAACACTGAAGCTCACCCACTGAAAATAGTCACAAGACATGACAGTGAAGGTAAAGGGTATCGCTGACTCCATGATCAAGCCGCTTGGAAGGAAGCACGGAAAACCTGAGTAGAATTTGACCAGTGCAGAGTAGAGGAGTTTTACTCATGCCATCTGATCTGGACACGGTAAAGGAAATCGATCGTGATGGAAGTTCAGTCTTGAAATGGCGAATGCCCATTATCACAGCATTAGAGCAGGATGAAACTACATGCAGAATGTGGCGGTATAGGCTGGGTGCTGACAGCTGACCTTTGTGGCACAGTTGATTACAGAAACAGCGGAATCATAGTATTTATCGTTCAGTCTCATTATAGTTGGAGACTTCTTTTGCCTTATGGTATATGAAAATTACAGTTAGGAAATACAAAATAGTCTATGACCAACAACTGGGACAGTTGTACTAGCAGGAAATAGATTAAAATCTTTGTATGCTTCATGCGGACTGATATTGATGCGACTTTTGTGTGCTTTGAGATACTTTTGCTTTGATTGTAGGTAGCATGCAACATGTGTGAACAGTGTAAAATAGTGATCTGCAGTGGCAGTACTTTGCAACATAAAATTGCTGGACATGCCGAAATGACAGCCATTTATTCATTATGACGCGAAAACTGAGCTGTAGAAGGTAAAATGTGTATAAAGTCTTTGGCCTTGTTTGTTTGGATTGGATATTTCAAGAAGAGATTGCTACCTTACGAAGTGGGTGAGAAACCGAAGCTCAAAGAAGGCAAGCTACTTTCAATGTGAGTCTATATTTTTCTGTTCAGCTAGTTGCTTGAATCGATTAGTTCAAGGCTTAGTATAAAAAATAACCTTGATCAAGATATGAAATTGGAAAGTTTTGAACGATTGTTTGGTTTTTTTTATAAAAAATATTGTTATTACTATATATAATTTTAAAATTTGAAACATGAATTTGAAGTAAAAGAAAGCAAAACCGCATCATGTGCCTCGGAACTTCATTTCTCACCCCCATCCTTCCTGCACACCAAAGCTAACAGTCTGTTGAAAAAACCGCCAAAGCGTAGCCACACTGTCACCTTCCTACCACCACTAGCATCGTCGCTTTCCCCACCTCTTCCACGCCCATTCCTAACCCAACAGCCATTTGAAAATGATGACCTTATCGGCGACTTGATTCTATTTTTCGAATGCTACTTTTCGAATGTATAGTTTATGGATGGGATTCTAAATATTAAAAATACCATTTTTTTCTGAGTATAAGTCAGATGCACAAACTCATGCAAACACACCACACGCCCGTTCGCACATATTCATGCGGTGCGCTCTAGCACACGCCTAAATGAGGTATTGAGGTGGAGATCCTCACGTGTGCATACACTATTTTCTACCTATAATTTAATTCTAGGAAAAAGATAAACAGTATTGAATCTAAGATTGGAACCTAGGTGAAGAAGATCTCACACTAAGACCCTAACCAATTGAGCATAAATCTAAGACTTAGCATCGTGTTTAAAAAGGAAGTCCAGTCCCCAGATTTCAAGAATTACAAACTATCATGTATCACATGTGAGATGCACAAATCTGGGGACTTTTTGCAGAACGACAAGCCTATAGACGCACGTACCGAGCAGAGCAATAGCTTCCTCAGACCCGAACACGGCTCTTGATCACTATCTCTAACAATACAGTAGCTAACTAGTATCTATAAGAGTTGTCAACTGACAGTACAACAGACAACTTACTCAACATACTAACTATGTCATGCTATTATACTCAGTATGGACCGACATATGTAATATAAGAATACAGGTTGCAAGCACACTGGTTCAACTGGCGTTCCTCTCTTCTCTCCCTTCAATTTAGACAAAAGTATAACATGAACTCTACCTTGAGATGCTTACCTAGTGGGCACATGGTGCGGTGCTTTGGAAGTTTGTAGGGGGTGCCAATAGGTGAATCCCTCTTTAGTTATTTAGGTCCTGTTTAGATTAGCTAGAGTTTATAGAAAGTTGGTTTATGGTTTATTGATTGTTAAAAGCTGGTTAGGAAAAAGTTGGGGTTATTTAGATCCCTGGATTATAAGGTGGTTGGATTGTTGGTTTTGGGTGTTAATTGTCTATAGTACACTTACCTTTATTACTATTTTTTGACGCCAAGTTTCTGTCCACCTACTGTTAGGCAGCAAGTTTCTGCTGCCACCATGTCTTCCTCTGGGCTAGCAGCTACATCGGCCGGCCAAGGAGTGCCAACACTCCTACCTGCACCGGTGGCGAACCGAGGAGTGCTACCACTCCCACCTGCGGTGACGGTGGTGACCCGAGGAGTTCCACCACTCCCAACTGCAGTGGCAGCGACCTGAGGAGTTCCACATGCCGGCTCAAAGGTATCCACCAAGGAAGGTGTCCGGCTTGGAGAAGAAGTCCTTAGTGGAGGGATTGGGTGGCGGCGTGATGGGATCCACGAACGCGTCGTCGTCCCTGTGCTCCCCAAAAAGGTCTATTGGCGAGATTCGAGACTACGACGGCCGGCGGTGGTAGCTGAGCCGTAATCCCAGTGGCAGCTAGCGTTCGATGAACATGAGGGAGAGATGGGCGGCGGCGGTTGCGAGCGTGAGGCACTACTACAAAATCCATTTAGTAGGACGTCGCTGTACAGACGGATTTATAAAGTTGTCTGTACAAAAGGTACCATAGACGACTCCAATTTAGAACAGTCTGATAAAATAGCAACGAACAGTTCCAACAAAGCGGGATGCTACAGTATAAATGATTACAAACTCCAACCATCTATACTAATAGTATAGATGGTTCTAATTTAAAACCACTTGTGCTGTTACTTTTATACGGACAGTTCTAAATTACAGACAATTTTAGTTTAAAATCATCTATACTATAGATAATAATAATACAGACAATTTCAAATTAAAATCATATATATAAAAAAAACAATATAGACGGACCCAAACTTAAACAGTCTATACTAAGCACTGGCCCCGCGCCCCTGCCGCACGCAAATGCTGCCGCACAAGCAACTGTGGCATGCTGGCATATGTACGTGGCCTATCGTTTCTTTTGCTGTGCTACTGCGTGCTGACTGTAGCATGATCCAGCACAACACCCATGGCTGCCTTGCATCAAAGAATCACTAACATAATCTTTGCCTACGCTTTGTGTGTCGCGATAGTGGATGAATCTATTGGATGAGTCGGCCAGCCAGTCTACCTTCGCCCGCTCTGTACTCATACGGCGCTTCGCACATGCGAACGGTCAGGCGGGACGCTACACGATCTCATGCCCATCTGTAAGAAAGATCAGTACATACGATTCTAAACTAGAATCATATATAATATTTAGTATAAATGATTTTAAGTTTGAAATCTTCTACATTAATAATGTCCTACTTATTTTGAATGTATCACTTATACACATTATTTTCATATAGTGATCAGTGAGACGGTACGAAAGGTTCGCACAAGGTCAGAGGTTACGGGTTCGACTCCTAAAAAAAACACTCATAGTATTTCGTATAAAAAATCGCATGACTTGCGACCGTGCCTACATAATAATAAAAGGAACTGGTGTGGGTTGGAATTTTTTTTTTTTAGATTTTGAGCTCCGAAAAATTTAGTATATACTATTCCAATTTGGAACCGCCTGTATAAATCATTTGTACAGACTCTTTTTCATAGACGGTTCGAAAAAGCGTCCCGCATGGAGTTTTTGAACCGTATATACAAATGATTTCTCTTGTAGTGAGGGAGAGAAGGCGAGTGTGAGGGAGAGATGGGCGGCGGTGGTGGCGGCTGCGACCATGAGGGAGAGAAGGCAAGCGTGAGCAGAAAGAATGGGTGCGGGTGAGGGGATAAGGTTGGTGCGGTGAAGGAAAAAATGATCTTTTTGACATGTATTAGCTGAAAATAGCTAAGGAGAGTTAGCTTATAAGATTATTGTTAGCTGGATAAAAAGCTAGGTTATTTGGATTAGCTAAAGCTTTTAAAAGTAGTTTTCTATGAGCTCTAACTGATTCAAACATGACCTTAATCTGTATAAGGAATCCAGTAAATGGAAGTGATTTTTTTAATTCATTTGCAACAAAACTAAACAGAGTCGAGAATCGACCCTCTTGCATCCCCAGAAGCTCACGCCCTGGTCGCCAGCTAATTGCTTCGGCAAGTGTGACCTAAACTGCACTTGCATAACAAAAGTGATGAGGTTACACCACTCCACAGATTTTGGTATCCACTTCCACGATGCATTTTACATGGAAGAAAAAAAATACTCCATCCGTTTAAAAATATAAAGCGAATTTTTTTTATAAAAAAAATCAAACTCTATTAGTTTTGACAATTTGTTTTAAAAAATACATGTTTAATATACAAAATTTGTTTCAATAATATGTAGAATTGTCCAGCCTTGCTTGAATTTCCAGTTAGGTTTAAATTCAGTTAAATTGGAAGTTCCGGTCCTTCAGTCGGAACATCCGATATCTGTTGGAACATCCGATTGTAAAATATGAATATCCAACTTGCTTCCGCATATCTATTTTAGTTTATTCAAAAAGCGCCTATTCACCCCCCTCTAGGCCACTATCTTGATGCTTCAATTGGTATCAGAGTCTAATCTCATTATTAGACGTAACCGCTTGGAAAATTCAATATGGTGACGAAAAAAGGGGATGGAGCTAAAATTCCTTATGATTATCCAAATGCATCGTCTTCATACATATCAAGTTCTTCCGGTAGAGAACTATTTTTTGATAGTAGACATTATACCGCATGGAAGCATAAGATGAAAATACATTTGAAATCTATTAACCCTTCTATTTGGCGTATAGTAGAAAATGACTATACCATGTAGGACCTAAGCAAGCCTACCCCCGAAGATGACCTCAAGAAGTACAAGAACGCTCAAGCTACAAATACAATCTTTAGTACGTTGAGGGGAAATTTGGGACACACTTTGTGATATTCATGAAGGCACATCAAGTGTCCAAGAGTTCAAGATCAAGCAATTGAAGAGCAAGTTGGATCGCTTCACCATGGGGATGATGAGACGTCAAGTGAGATGTACAATTGTCTAAGCCTACTTGTGAATGAGATCAAGGGGCTTGGATGGAAGGAGATGACCAACAACTTCATCGTCAAGAGGATGCTTCGTGCCATCACTCTAAGAATTATCACATTGGTGACACTCATTTAGGAGCGAGAAGATTTCAATAACCTCACATCTCTTGATGTCCTTGGAAGAATACTAGCACATGACTTGATGCAATAAGAGTCCAAGAAAGTCTATAATCTCATTAACCAAAGCTCAAGCTCAAAGAAACAAGATCTCGCTTTGAAGGCAAGAAGAGAAACGGAAGTAGGCACAAGTGAGGATGATAGTGAAGACCACAAAGACAAGGAAGACATGGCACTCTTTGTGAAGGGATTTAGCAAGTTCCTTAAGAAGAGTGGCTACAACAAGTATGGTGGTAGAAAGAAGACCTTTGGCATGTCAAGAGGAAGGCACTAATAAAGAAAATGCTGTGAGTGCGGTGAGCCAGGCCATTTCATCGCCGAATGTCTGAACAAGAAGAATAATGACAAGGATGAGAAGAAGGAGAAGTACCACAAGAAGGTCAAGATCAAGCACTACAAGAAGAGCTACAAAGGACAAGCTCACATTGGTCAAGAGTGATACTCCAATGACTTTGACACCGACTCCGATGAGGATAAAGGTGATACCACCATTGCTTTCACAAACACTTCACCGACCAAGTTGCTCTTTGATCTTTCAAGCGATGATGAGGCACCCATTTGTCTCATGGCAAAAGGACGCAAGGTATCATCTACTACCAAATCCCATGATATTGATGTTACTAGTGAGTATGGTAGTAGTAGCGATAGTGATGATGACTTGCTAGATGATTTAAGCTAAATATCTTTAGCTAGCATATGTGAGTTACTTGAGACAATAGAAGGGCAAGAGGAAACTCTCGAGAAGTAAGAAGAATTGCTCATCTTTAAAAAAGACAAAAACCTTGAACTCGAGAGGGCCCTTGTTAAAGAGAAGGAGAAAAAAAAAAGAAAATTTAGCTAAAATGCTTGAGTTAGCCAAAGCTATGATAGTCTTGAGATATTAAATGAGATACTTTAAGAGAAATTTGATTACTTGGATAACGCTCATAAAATTCTTGAAGTAGAATTTGAAAGTGTAAAAAATAGCACCTCCCTCTCTAATGATGCATCTTGCTCTACTAGTGCCTCAAGTAGCAATAGTTGTTCTAGATTCAAAGATATAAATATTGATGCTTGTGCTACTAACTCTAAATCTATGCAAGCATTAGCAAGTCAAAATGAAAAGCTTATGGAGGTTCTTCACAATGGCCTTCTAAAGTGCCACATGGGTAGTAAGGCCCTCAAGAAGTATCTTGGCTATCAAAAGGGAAACTTCAATCAAGAAGGGCTAGGATACATTTCCAAAGGGAAAAGAGTAAGAATTGGATACAAAAGGATCAAGGCTTTATCAACTTTGTCAAGGCAAAACGTATCCAGCCTCATATTCATGTATCTCATGCTAATTTTGATGCATCATATGTTCTTAGGAAAGATCGCCATGGTAGAATTGTTGCTAAATATGTTGGCATTGGGAATAAGCATGTTTCCATTAAGAAATCCATTTAGGTACCAAAAATGCTTGTGACTAACATGAAAGGATCCAAGCAAATGTGGGTACCTAAAAATAGAACTTGATCTATTGTTGGACTATACCTCTAGTGGGAGAAGTTTGTAATCGATAGCGGTTGCACAAATCAAATGAACCGAGAGAAATCTATGTTCTCATCATTCGATACAAGTGGATCACCATATGAGAACATTGTGTTTGGTGACAATGGCAAAGGAAAGGTAATGGGACTAGGTAAAGTTGCTGTTTCAAGTAACCTTTCCATATCTAATGTTTTGCTTGTAAAATCTTTAAATTATGATTTACTATCCATATCTCAACTATGTGAAATGGGTTTCAATTGTTTATTTACTAATGTTGATGTGATGGTCTTTAGAAGTGATGATTCCTCCGTAGTGTTCAAATGTCATATGAAAGGCAAGCTTTATCTTGTAGATTTTTCATCGGATAAAGCTAGCCTTGAGACTTGTTTGATGGTTAAATATAGCATGAGTTGGCTATATCATCGTAGACTAGCCTATGTCGGTATGAGGAATCTTAGCAAACTTCTAAAGGGTGAGCAAATTTTGGTACTAACGAATATTAATTTTGAAAAGGTTAGAATGTGCAGTGCATGTCAAACAAGAAAACAAATTTGAATGCCACATCCCACCAATAACATCATGACGACAACAAGGTCATTGGAACTACTTCACATGGACCTCTTTGGTTCTATCGCTTATATAAGCATAGGCAGTAACAAATATAGTCTTGTAATTGTTAATGATTATTCACGTTTCACTTGGATATTGTTTTTGCATGATAAAGGAGAAACTCAAAGAACATTCAAGAAATTTTCAAAAAGAGCCCAAAATGAGTTCAACTTGAAGATCAAGAAAATTAGAAGTGACAATAGGAGTGAGTTCAAGAACACTCAAATTGAAGCTTTTCTT
This sequence comes from Phragmites australis, assembly GCF_958298935.1. NCBI lineage: Eukaryota > Viridiplantae > Streptophyta > Magnoliopsida > Poales > Poaceae > Phragmites > Phragmites australis. Next base: position 8,484,587 of record NC_084936.1, read on the forward strand.
GATGAGAAATGAATCAAGCATGAGCTTTTGGCACCCTACTCCTCTAAAAAAAATGGGGTAGTCGAAAGAAAGAGTCGTACACTCATTGAGACGACAAGAACCATGCTTGATGAGTACAAGATCTTCGACCATTTTTGGGCAGAGGCTGTCAACACCACTTGTCACGCAACAAACTGGTTGTACCTTCATCGGCTCTTGAAGAAAACACTATATGAGTTCCTCACCGGTAACAAACCAAATTTCTCATATTTTTGTGTTTTTGTAAGTAAGTGTTTCATTCTCAACAAAAAGAAAAAAATCCTCTAAATTTGTATCTAAAGTTGATGAAGGTTTCTTGCTTGGATATGGATCAAATTCTATGCATATTGTGTTTTCAATAAAACCATCGGTGTTGTTAAAATCACACGTGATGTAATATTTGATGAGACTAACAACTCTCAAGTAGAACAAATTGATACTAATGCACTAGGTGATGAAGAAATTCCAAGAGAAACGATCAATAGGATGGCCATTGGAGTGATAAGTCCACAAGAGCCCCAAGAAGACTCAAATCAACCTTCTTCATCAACACAAGTGGAGCCTCCGACATCGACTCAAGATCAAGAAACCTCCAACACTTTTCTAGATCAAGATGAAGATGAAGTTGTACCTCAATCACAAGTGGCACACCCAACAATACATCAAAGTGTACAAAGAGATCACCCCACCGACAACATTCTTAGAGATATGAATAGGGGAGTCTCTACTAGATCTCGAGTTATAAATTTTTGTGAACATTACTCCTTTGTTTCTTCTATTGAACCATTAAAGGTAGAAGAAGTTCTCGAAGATCCGGATTGGGTGATGGTTATGCAAGAAGAGTTGAACAACTTTACCCAAAATAAGGTGCGGCTATTGGTGGAAATGCCCAAGCAAAATGTGAACGGCACCGAATGAGTTATCCGCAACAAGCAAGATGAGAATGGGATAGTAACGAGGAATAAGGTAAGACTAGTTGCACAAGTCTTCACATAAATCGAAGATTTGGACTTCGGTGAGAGTTATGCCCATAATAATATACTTACTGGTGCAATTTCCCTTCTTTCTAAAAAAATCTGTGCGCATCTTTTCTCAAAACTAACAAATCTGACATCAGTTGCATTCATGTCCACATCCATTTAATTTCTGTTACAATGGTACAATACCTGTCTTTTGTTTTCAATTTCGTTATCGAGGTATGTATATTTTGTGTTGCTATCCCAGATTTTTTTTATTTCTCATTGTTCATTTCTGAGAAAATATGAACTTCTGAACAGTAAAAGTACCGAGATGTAGCTAATAGTCAATCATTGCATATCTGCACCCATACTAATGGTAAGAACTTTTTTTTACAGAGATCTATTGGAGAAGAGTATGTTTTGCAAATGCGTATGTTTTTGCCTGGACCTGTGAGTCTATAACAACTCAGTAGTTTTGTTAAGGAGTTCAGATACTGTGACTAAATTAAAAAAAAACTCCGTTTGAATTATTCCTTGATACAGAACTTTAGCAAATAGCAACAATATTGTTGGGATTGATACAAAACTTTAGCAAATAGCAACAATATTGTTGGGAATGATACCGTACTGGTTCTCTAACCCCGTTCAGCTTTAGCCAGTCTTGAAGGATCCTAGACAAGAATGGACAAGTACTAACGTAATAAAAAGTGGTTTTGGAAGATGTCTTGTAGAGATAGAACCGAAGGGGAAAATCAACGCCAAGTACAAACGCCGGAGGTATCGGAGTGGGCACCAAAGGCTTCAGGGGGCCGAAGGGATATTTGGATAGGGGCGAGGACCCGAAGGGCAAAACATCTCCGTCGAAGGTACATGTGAGCAAAAGGCCATCTACAATGGAGTGAAAGACCCGAAGTTGGTTGCCATTAGCCGAAGGGGAGCCCAAAGGTGGTCAACTACGGTGACGAAGGGTTGGATAACACACGTGGTTGTAGACATGTGTCACATCGTGGGTCATGGAACAGTTGTAATAGTATAATGGCTGCAATACCCTGTAATATTCTAAGAACATCCCAAGGGATAGAGACACTAATGTAATGAGGATTGGGATGGTTGAGGTATGGCTATAAATACCCCTACCCAACCTAATGTGATGTCATGAACGGTCAATATACCACTAAGTATTAATTCACTGTGTGAGAATTGTTCGCTGTATTGTGATAATGTAATGAGGATTGGAGTGGTTGAGATGTAGCTATAAATACCCCTACCCAACCTGATGTGATGGCCGAACAATCAATATACCACTAAGTATTAGTCCACTGTGTGAGCACTGCTCACCGTGTTGTGATTTAGATCCAAACAAATATGATGTCATGTTGTTGAGCAACATCACTTTAATGAACTCGTTGTTGTCATAGCGTTAATTGTATGTTGAGTGCCCATATACCATTCGCAATTTTGTTGCCATGAAACATTGGTTTCCCGTCTATTCGAATACAAAGAATTCTCTAAATTCCTTGAAATAACTTGTGAGATAGTATGAGCTATTGCATGATATGTTATTGGCCACTTGGTGCATTATTGCAAAATTTGAGAGGAGTAAACATAACTAGTTTTTTAATGCCAAGAATTTGACTTGTGAGGTTTTTGAATGGATCAGGGAAGAATTTGGAATGTAGAGGGAGGCAGCTGGGTTGGGAGCTGGTTGTAGATGAAAATATCATGAGTCAGTAAAAAGTCTCGTCATTGGCCTTCTTCACATGGGGCGGGATGACCAGTCGGTCTCGACGCGTCAACGGCACCGGACATAGAGGCAGAACCCACCTCCTCAGCCAGACGCCGAGGGCTGGTAGGAGGTCAGGCACCAGTGCTCATGGCGACACCACCCGGCTTATAGCCTTACACTCAGCCGTCGAAGATCTACCGCCGGGTCATCCTCTTCTGCACCCCACTTGGGCAGTCTTCTTCTTGCTATGGAGCAACGAGATGGCGGTTGAGGAGGTGTGCCTAAACTGTGCTCTTCTTGCCTTCATTGGACGTGCTCTGTGCGACATCCCAGTGGAGTGCTGGATGCGCTCGACATGGCGATGTGCGGTTTCTTGGTTGGAAGCTGACAAGGATTGGCTGGAGACGTGTCGTGCTCTAGGTGCGTTTGCTGTCCTTGAGGTGGTGTCATGGCTGGGAAGATGACCGAGGATAGGTGGGCCACCATAGCGCCGTTCAGCCTAGAAGAAGCTGTCAGCCCAGAACCACACATGGGAAACGGGCCAAGATGCGGGCTGAGGCAAAGACGGCCCAACATCAAATGGAACCCAGACGAGTGGATGTGAGCGAGTGGCTGGGAGCGAGAGGGTGTCGTGTTATATGCATGCGTTGGAGAGGAGAGGAGGCATGGATGAACACAAGTGTCCAAACCCCTAAACCTCTATTGCTACCTGATTTCCCAATCCTTGCTACTAGATTTCCCAGTCCATGCTTCTCTTCCTAGTCTTCCAAATTGTGCTTGTTGCATTTTGGTATCAGAGCCTTGTGATCTTGGAGATCCCCGATTACATCCAAGTGCCACGATACAGGACCTGAGAGTAGCAACATATGGTGGAGCAAGATCAGCAGATGACAAAGCTCTTCCGTGTGCTGTGGCGGATGGAGGCGAAGAACGCGATGACTAAAGAGATGGTGGCGACCCAAGGGGCGACGCTCGAGGCGCTCACAAAGTGGAAGCCAGAGATGGAGGCATCCATGGCGAAGCTATGATCGGAGATGGGTGAACTGCAAGCCCAGGTGAGCCGAATTACGTGCAAACCGGTCCTCACCATCCAGCCAGTCGATCTACCTCTGATCTTCCCTCGTCTGGAAAAGGCTCAAGCGGGCGAGGAATTGAAGGAGGTGTGCGGCAGGAACAAGGACGGCGAGATCGGGCCGGATGGCTGTTGCTAGAATGATGAGATTCAGGGATCTGGGAACGTGGTGGTCACCACCCAGTTGCCGTCCCTGGCCAACGGTACGCATTCTGGATCTAGATTGCTCATCTCTCTGCGGGACACGATGAATTGGGGGGATCGGCATGCCTACAATCCACATCATCACACTCCATTACCGAAGCTAGATTTTCCCCAGTTCAGTGGAGATCGGCTGCGGTTGTGGAAGAAGCAGTGTGAATCATATTTTAGGGTGTTTGGAGTAGTCATGGAGTCTTGGGTGCATATAGCGGCAATGCATTTTGTGGGTGGGGCTGCGAGTTGGTTGGAGAATGATGGCCTTCGAGTGGATCATCTATCCTGGGAAGAGTTTTGTGAGGTAGTCTGTAACAAATTTGGGGAGGAGTTCGCCCAAATTCTGTAGAAGTTCTTTCATCTGCGTCAGATTGGATCTGTGGCTGAGTATGTGGAGAATTTTGAGGGATTGATGCACTCCATAGTGGTGCAGAATGCGCAATGGGATCCACAATTTTTTGTCTCTCAATTCATAGATGGGTTGAAGGAGGAGTTCTAGGCCGTAGTAGTGCTGCATCGTCCACAAGATTTGGATTTTGTTATTTCCTTGGCTGCCTTGTAGGAGGAGGTGATGGAGACCGGACGTTGACGGGAGACATGCCGGGTGGAGCTCTTGGCCATGGCATCCCAAAGGGTGCCACGTCAGGGCTACCTGCTATCTCCACTGCCGCCCAGGCCGAGAGGGCGGCCGACTCTTGCAACGGAGGAGCGCCGAGGTGTGGAGAATGTCAAGACGGCGAGGACCATGTGGACAAAAAGCTAGTCACGTTGAGAGCCTACAGAAGAGCGCGTGGGCAATGCTACACATGTGGGGAGAAATGGACTGGACACGACCACAAATGTGCTAGTACAATGCAACTCCATATTGTTGAGGAATTACTTAGTCTAATTCAAGCGGAGTTAGAGCAAGGGAATGCGCTGAAGACATATGAGGAGCTCGAAGCGGAAGGTCTCATGTCCGTCTCCATGGCAGCAGTATCCGATGTGGAATCTCCGTGTACTGTGTGGTTGCAAGGGCTGATTCAGCGAAGGGAGATGCTTATGCTCGTGGACTCGGGGAGTTCCAATAGTTTCATCAGTGAAGAGGTGACCTAGAGGTTCTTAGGCATTACCCGGTTAGTGAGGCCAACACGGGTTCGTGCGACTGACGATGGAGTTATGCTATGCCATGAAGAAATTCCTGATTGCGAATGGTGCATTGGTGGAGTAACATTCCGCACCACACTCAGAGTTCTGCCCTTAGCCTGCTATGATGTGATCTTGGGCATTGATTGGCTGGAGGCGCACAGTCCTATGAAAGTGCATTTTCGGTAGAAACACCTGACATTCGAGCATGGAGGGAGGAAAGTGCAGCTGCAAGGAGTGAAGCCAAACATAGAGCGGTGTGAATCCCTGAGGAGCACTCAATTGTGCAGAATGAGTAATCAGGGAGCAATAGCACATATGGTTCAGTTGTATGCGCTCTCAGAGTTGCCGGGAACGTCATCGATTCCACCCAGTATTTAGGCTCTTGTCCAAAAATACTCCCCACTATTTGATGAACCTCAGAGATTACCCCCAAGAAGGCAATTTGACCATGCTATTCCATTGATTCCCGGGGCGTGACCAGTAAACCTGCAACCGTATCGATACTCCCCAACGTAGAAGGATGAGATTGAGCGGCAAGTCCGCAAGATGCTACAACAGGGCATAATGCAGTTGAGTTCCAGTCCACACGGAACCTTCAGGTACCATTGAGCGGCAAGAATCGATTTCTGCTACCAGTGGTGGATGAGCTGGCCAAGGTGGTCTGGTGCATGTGTCTGGACCTTCAGGCGGGGTATCATCAAATTCGCATGCGCCTGGAGGATGAACACAAGATGGCCTTCAAGACACATCAAGGACACTATGAGTTCCGAGTGATGTCATACGGATTGATCGGAGCACCGAAACTTTCCAGGGGACGATGAACATCATTCTTACTCCGCTGCTTCAGAAGGGGGTGCTCGTGTTTATCGACATCATCCTTATCTATAGCACCACTCTAGAATAGCACGAGCAACTACTGAAAGAGGTGTTCGACATCCTGAGCTAGCATCAACTCAAGGTGAAACCGTCCAAATGCCTCTTCGCACAGAAGCAATTGGTGTATTTGGGGGATGTTATCGGAGACGGAAAGGTGGCTACGAATGAGAAGAATATCATAGCAGTGAAGGCTTGGCCCGTGCTGTCCAATGTCAGGGAGGTCCGTGGATTTCTGGGATTGGCGGGCTATTACCGCAAATTTGTGAGGAACTTTAGTGAAATCAGTAGGCTGCTGGCAGAGCTCCTAAAGAAGAATCGGGTATTTGTATGGATGATGGTGGAGGAGGAAGAATTCATAGCGCTACAGCAAGCAGTGGTGACTGCTCCGGTGTTTTCTCTGCCCAATTTTGACAAACAATTCATGATTGAAGGGGATGCGTCTAAGAAAGGAGTTGGAGCGATTCTTATGCAAGATGGGCATCCGGTGGCCTTTTTGAGCAAGGCACTAGGGCCGAAGATGCAATGCCTGTACACCTATGAGAAGGAAGGACTAGCAATTTTGCTGGTTGTTGAGCAGTGGCGACCCAATCTCCAGCATGTGGAATTTCTCATAAATGGATCAGTGAAGCATTGTACATCTAGAACAACAGCGGATTAGCACTCCTTGGCAGCAGAAATTCTTGGTGAAATTGCTAGGATTGCAGTACATGCTTTTGTATAAAAAGGGAGTGAAAAATCGAGGGGCGGATGCGCTGTCACGATGCAAGCCTAATGAGAATGCGGAGGTGTTGGCCATCTCAACCGGAATCCCTATCTGATTGGAGATGGTGCGTGAAGGATATCTGAAGGATCCGACGGCTCAGTAGCTACTAGACAAACTAAGGGAGGAGGAGGCTGAGGATGGACCATATAGGCTGAGTGAGGGAATTCTACGGTACAAGGGTCGCGTTTGGGTTGGAGCAAACAAAGGAGTTCAACAAGAGTTGCTAAAGGTTGTTCACGTTGGAGCGGCAGGAGGACATTCAGGAGTAAAGGCCACTTACTGGAGGGCGAAGCAATACTTTGCGTGGCCCGAGATGAAGGCTTCGGTGAAGCAATTCGTGAATTCATGCCATGTTTGCAAGCAGGTGAAGCCAGATTTGGCCAGATACCCCGGACTGCTGCAGCCTCTCTAGGTACCCCAAGGTTCTTGGCAGGTGGCGGCGCTCGATTTCATCGAAGGTTTGCCAATGCTGAACCAATTCAACTGCATTCTTGTAGTGCTTGACATGTTATCTAAATATGCTCGTTTCATCCCGATGGCTCATCCGTTCATGGCTTTGCAAGTTGCCAAAATATATTTGGAGTAGGTGTGCAAGTTGCACGGGTTGCCGCAAGTGTTGGTATCAGATCGTGACAGGATCTTCACCAGCTCTTTGTGGAGAGAGTTGTTCCGGATGGCGTGAACTGACCTGCGAATGAGTTCTGCCGATAATCTAGAGACTGATGGGAAGATGGAGCGCGTAAATCAACACCTAGAGGCTTACCTACGTTGCTTCGTTCATGCCTGTCCGTGGCAATGGAGCTTGTGGCTGGTGCTAGCAAAGTACTAGTACAACACTGAATACCATTCTTCACTAGGAAGGACACCATTCGAGGTGCTTTATGGGCATCCTCCAAGGCAATTCGGGATTGAATCGGTGACAGTGTGCCCGATCTCGAATTTGGCACTGGTTGAGGGAGCGTGAATTGATGATCGGCTTCGTGCGGCACAACAAAGGATGAAAACTCAAGCTAACAGGCGGCGATCTGAGCGAGAATATGCTGTGGGAGACTAGGCGTACCTAAAGATTCAACCCTATGTTCAAAGCTCAGTTGCTCAACGCTCTAACCATAAGCTGGCTTTTCGGTACTTCGGTCCTTTTCAGGTGATCCAAAAGGTGGGGAAGGTGGCCTACAAGCTACTGCTGTCGGATGACTGCCGGATCCATCTCGTGGTGCATGTGTCTTAGCTGAAGAAGGCTCTGCATCCATCAGAGAAGTGCGTGGGACCACTACCAACGGTGAACCTGGAGGAGATTGGCAAGCAAGTATTTGAAGAGATCCTGGAGCGGTGTTTGTACAAGAAAGGAGCGGCGGCGGTGACACAAGTTTTGGTGCGTTGGACGGGGCTGCCTTCTTCGCTCACGAGTTGGGAAGACATGGCTGTGTTGAAGCATCGCTTCCCAAAGGCGCCGGCTTAGGGGCAAGCCGCGGCTGAAGGGGAGGGAGATGTCATGGCTGGGAAGATGACCAAGGATAGGCGGGCCACCATAGCCGGCCTAGAACTATAGATGGGAAATGAGCCAAGACACGAGCTGAGGCAAAGACGGCTCAACAGCAGATGAAACCCAGATGAGTGGCTTTGAGCGAGTGGCTAGGAGAGAGAGGGTGTCATGTTATATGCGTGCGTTGGAGAGGAGAGGAAGCATGGATGAACACAAGTGTCTAAACCCCTAAACCTCTACTGCTACCCTAATTTCCTAGTCCCTGCTACCTGATTTCCCAGTCCCGGCTTCTCTTCTCAGTCTTCCAAATCGTGCTTGTTACAGGTGACCAACCAACCACTCTCCGCTGCGAAGCGAGGAGGTGGAAAGCGCATGGGATCCGATGCGTGATGAGCCCGAAGGCGATCCTGTCGGCTCCAGAGGGGAAAGTGCAGGCACCAATCATCGCCCCAATCAAGCCTACCGTCACCAATCAAACTCTGCTCGCGCCAAAACAAGCGAAGACACGAGTGCCGGCTCTGCATGTTGATGATGCGTCTCAAAGTTTGAGGCGGCGCAGCCAGGGAACTCCTCGGCTCGACCGTCGAAGAAGGGACAAGTCCTCGAGGCAGATGAGCAGGTGACAGAAGAACCACGCCAGGCCTACGCTCAAATACGCACCAGATCGCCGCGATCAAGGAGCTCTCCCCGGCAGAAGGCCTCTCTGATTGAAGCCACGCGCCCACGCCACAAGCAGGCGAGCTGGCCATGGCCTCCTGAGCCGCGTGCCTTCCTTACCCCTGGTTCTGCTGTATGTTCAAGGGATGATATGATATCGAATGTGCGAGGCTTAAACACAAGAAGCCGTCGTGACTCTCTTACCTAGAGAGCTCATTGCGGACTCCAATGCATCTATAGTACGCATCCAGGAGATCAAACTTGATGTAATCACCCCTTTTATGATTTCGGAAATGCTTGGAGCACAGTTCTCCGGCTTATCACCATACCAAAGGCGGTGTCCTGATTGCTTGTCGAGGGCTGGGTGGTGTTTCCTTGTCGGCGAGGCACGTTGGTGAGTTCTCTCGGTCTCGGTGGACATTACGACAGGCCACGAGGCTCCATGGTGTTTGACCTCGATTTACGGTTCGCAAGCTGACGAGGACAAGGTGTTGTTTCTTGATGAACTTCGCGAAGCTGAGCGCGATCAATCAATTGATCTGCATGCAATTGGCTTGCAACCCTACAGGGACTTGGGCCATCTCCAGCGGAACTCGTTTCTGGTGTTACAGTAGCCGATGCCGACTCCAAGAGTTTGCAAACACGCTCCAATGGAACCCGTTTTAGTGCTACAGTGATGCAAAGTGATTTAGCATAATGATATTTGGTTAATATTCATGAGTAGCTAAAATATGCTTGGATAGCATAGTTGGTTTGATGCGTTATCATTAGTTGGGTATGCTTATGATAGCGTATTAGTTTTGTTTGGAGTTTGTGTGGTATTACTTGAACTAATCTTAAGTCAAGTTGGAAAGACTTGTGCTCGTACTCGATTGTTTATTGATTCATGTGCAGGTGTTGCTCGAAGGCGAACGTGGTCGATGACGGATCAACGAACTAAGTTCAGGGAGGAACTGAGGTTCGGCGACTAGGTTCAAGAGGAACTGAGGTCGTGGTGATCAAGAATGTCATGCGGGATGTTCAAGCTGAGAAAACAATGCATATGGAGACAAGGCTTCGTGATGGACGCAGGAAGCGATATGATCATGACAAGACGTGAAGACTAATTCATGTTCAAGTCGGAGCAGACACGAGGGAGTCGTGTGGTGGCTGGACTTAAGACAAGAGTTAGTGTCGGAGATAGACTCTGAATTGGTTATGTATATGCATGTGTGCATGAGATGTGCATGCATAATTACGTAAGAGTTGTTGGCTAATTAGCTTAATTAGTGGAAGTTGTTTGTCCTCTTGTGATTAGAGGAGGATAGAGACCAGATTGAATACGACAGAGAGTTGTAGTTCGATTCGGTCACGTTTGTGTGTGTGGCTACCCTATAAATAGAGAGATCTATTGTATTAGGTAGAGTATAACAGAGCACAGAACAGGGTAGCATAACGCAACAGAGAGATAGGGAAACTCGAGAGAGAGTTATTTTAGGATTTCGTGAAAATTCTTGTTGGATACTTTGGAGAGGCATCTTGTAAACCCATCTATACAATGAAAATCGAGTTTCGTAAGTTGATGAGTTGCTAATTCGGAATTTTCTCAATGTTCTATATTCTGCATGTTTGGTTTTGGTTCTCGATTAATCTCGTGCTTTTATCAAGTTTCATCTTGGTTTAATCCATCCAAAACTTTGCTAGAATATCTAGTGTTTGATCTGAGAAAATTTCAAGTGAATTTGGTTTGTTCTCGAGTAGCTTTTTGTCAACTCGACTAAGTTTTGATCTACTCGATACTGGTTGACACAGTCTGCTTCGACCAGTAATAACTTTTGATACACATATCCAATTTACTCGATACTTATTGGGTTAGTTTCGTATTTGAATCTAATTTCTGCTGATCAAATTTGAAAGCAATTTGACCAACAGATCTTTCTGTACATTGTTTTTACTAGAGCATGTACAATCTGTTTCGAGTGAAATACTGAGTTTTGATTTGAGTGAGATATTTTTTGAATTTAGTTTCCACAATCATTCACCTCTTTTGATGGGGGTATTTTGCGCATTTTCGATTATATAGAGAGAAATCAAGTGGAGTAAACATATTATATATAAAAAAGAATTTATTGTAATTTTATTCTGTGTAGCGAAGATTAAAATAATAGCTAAAGAAAACTAAGTTACTGCACCGCGCGCTCCGCATACAACATCGATGTTCTTCCTGGGCGTGAGTCAGGTTCGGAAAATATGGGCGCCGATGAAGGTGAAATTCTTCATGCGGCTGGTCCATCACAATCGGACGCGTGTTCAGGCGTGCTGAGTCAACCACAGGCCAGATCGTGGAGACAATCAAGCAAGAGATCGACCTCTGGATTAGCGCGGGAGCCAAGCACCTAGGGTGGCTGTTCACTGCTGTGCAGTAGTTATAGTCGTAGCAACTAACTCCTATCACAATATCACATTCTGGTTGTGTCATTTCTTGTATAATCGATCAATGTTAGACAGTATATGACTATCGGCTGGTACGATCCGCGTTGTAATGGTCTTTTATCAAAATTTTCCTTTTTAATACAAAGATACACCTATGTATTCTTAAAAAAAATAAAATAGCTTACTTTTTAGTCACCATTCTAGGCCCGTAGTGGTTAGATGCTGATACAAAGCTTGTCCCAAGGATCTTTTTTCTCTTCCTCGCATTGATCAGATTGTCGACTCTATGGCAGGTTGTGCATTATTGTGTTTTCTAGATGACTATTCAAGGTATTAAAAAATTAGTATGGGGACAGAGGATGAAGAAAAAATAGTTTTTATTATTCCCTTTGGTGTATTTTGTTATGTAAAGATGCCTTTCGGTTTGAAAGGTGATGGTGCTACGTACCAACGGTGTATTCAAAATTGTTTACAACCTCAAATCGGATGCAACATTGAAGCTTATGTCGATGATATTGTAGTCAAATTTAGAACCAAATATGCATTGAATGACGGCCTCAAGGAAACATTCGACAACCTTATGAAGTATCGTATAATGCTTAACCCTAAGAATTGCACATTCGGTGTCTTGTCTGGCAAGCTTCTTGGTTTCCTAGTGTCAAGTCGGGACATTGAGGCCCACCCGGGCAAAATCAAGGCTCTTGACCAGATGCGGTCACCTTGAGCACTAAAGGAAGTTCAAAAGCTGACAGGATGCATAGCAGCCCTAAGTTGATTCATCTCCAAGATGGGTGAACGAGGGATGCCTTTCTTTAAGCTGCTGAAGAAACAAGACTACTTCGAGTGGACAAAAGATTCGGAGAAGACCTTTCAGGACTTAAAAAGGTATTTATCATCTTCGTTAATTCTAATCCCGCCTAATGAAAAAGAGGAGTTATTTTTGTACATCGTAGCTGCCACGTAAGTTGTAAGCACGGTTCTAGTGGTCAAATGGGAATGTCCCAAGAAGAAGGCCAAGATCTAGAAGTCGGTTTACTACGTGATCAAAGTCCTACACGATGCTAAGCTATGATACCCACAAGTGCAGAAGTTGTTGTATGCAATCTTGATGTCTTACCAGAAGCTATGATGTTATTTCCAAATGCATAAGATCACAGTTGTGACAACGTATCCGCTAAAGGATGTTATACACAATAAGGAGGCTACTGGATGAATCGTGCAATGGGCGGTCAAGCTCAATGAGATCGACGTGGACTATGCACTGCGCACAAGCATTAAGTCGAGAGTACTAGCAGAATTCATCGCTGAGTGGGCAAATGCTGAAGAAACTAAGCCACTTGTGGCCGAGGACCACTGAATACTCTTCTTTGATGGATTGATGATGCTTCAAGGCTCGGGGGCTGGCATCATGCTTAAATCTCCAACGGGTGATGAACTAAGGTACATTATTCAATTAGAATTTAAAGCTTCCAACAATGTTGTAGAGTATGAGGGACTAGTAAACGAGCTCCGCATAGCTACTCATGAAAGGGGACTCATAGCTAGTTGTAAACAAGGTCCAAAAGGAGTACCAATGCTTATATGACAACATGGTGGCTTATTTGAATGAGGTACGAAAGCTCGAGCAAAAGTTTGAAGGGCTAGAAGTCACACATATTCAGAGAGGCAACAACTCCACTGCTGATGAACTTGCCAGGCTCGCTTTGTCTCGTTCTCCAACACATGTGGGAGTTTTCGTCGAGAAACTCCTCAAACTATCTGTCTCGATAGCCTCGAGTGCAGATGCTGCCCAATTCGGCCAGCTATTTGGTCGGGTCAGCGAGGCGGAATCCACACATACGGAAGCCACACTACTCGAATGTGAGTTGACTTGGATGACCCCATTCTGAGCCTATCTTGAAGGTCAAGAGATCTCTGGTGATGACGCGTCTGTAGAGAAAATTGCTCGTAAGTCCAAGCTGTACGCTCTAGTAAACAGCAAGCTCTATTGAAAGGGGAGTAACAGAATCTTAATGAAGTGCATCATCAAGAAGAGGGCAATAAGATATTGCTCGATATCTGTATAGGCATGTCTGGTAATCATGCATCTTACCACACCATGGTTGGAAATGTTTTCCGCTAGGGATTCTATTGGTCGACTGCTCTCCAGGTTGCTTTTGAGCTGGTCAAAAGGTGCAAAAGCTACCATTTTTTGAAGGCAGACCACTCGACCAACCTAAGCTCTGCAAAAAATTCCTCTTTCTTGGCCTTTCTTCATTTGGGCCTTTGATATCCTAGGATCTTTCCCATGGGCTCAAGGTGGTTATAAGTTCCTATTCATGGCTATCGACACGTTCACTAAGTGGATCGAGGCCAAACCCATGGGAAAAATAACCACAGAAGCGACTAAGAATTAATGATGAGCATAATTACTCGATACGACATTCTGCATCGGATAATTACAGACAACAGTAGCTAGTTCAAAAGCGGAACCTTTACTGTGCTCTGTGAAGAATTTGGCATCAAAACTTGTTTTGCTTCAATAGCTCACCCTCAAAGTAACGGTCAGATTGAGCATGCTAATGGTATAGTCTTACAGGGTATTAAGACTTGAGTCTTTGAAGGTTGAAAGCCTACATGAAACACTGGGTGAAAGAACTTCCCTCGGTACTATGCGCCATTCGCACCTCGACTAATAGGGCCACCAGTGAAACTCCTTTCTTTTTAGTCTACGGAGCAAAAGAAATGCTCTTGACTGAGTTGCAGCTTGGATTGACTCGAGTGGAAAGTTACTCAGAAGAGGGGTAGAGCAGTTGCAAGTGGACCATATCAATCTACTCGAGGAGTATCGTGATCGAGTATCCATATGAGTGGCTAAGTATCAACAAGCATTGCATAGATATCACAACTAGAAAATTTAGCCTAGGAAACTCACTGCTGGCGATCTCGTCCTACACAAGGTGTAGAAGCAGGTTTGGCCCCACAAGTTATTACCAAAGTGTGAAGGGCCCTATATAGTAGTTGAAGTTACTCGACCTGGATCTGTGTGATTACCTACTACAAATGGTGAAGTACTCGAAAACTCATGGAATATCGACCAACTCCGATAGTTTCACACTACACCACGGTACAGTATTAGCATCGGACATCAGTCGGTAAAAATTGAGGACTCTCGATACACAGTTGGTCTGCAAAGCATAGCGACAAGAAGTCGGTTGAAAATCCAATTTTCGTCAACAAATAATCAGTCGGTATTTGTTAGATGTTTAGCATCAATCTATCTATTGGAAATTCTTTAGATGTTCGATGGCTAATAGGTTGGTGAAAATTGAGGCTCGAACTGTGAGTCGCTGATCCTAACCCACGCACAAATGAAAATTAGGCACGCAGCAAAACTTGGAAATGCGCCTAACACATAGACTTAGTGCACTCCCAAAATTCCCCATTATACAACCCCTGTCCTCGTGTCGCTCCCTCCCAAAATCCCAAGTTGCTCCCAAATACCTAGCGCGCCCCTGACCAATTGGCAAGCCCACAGTGCTCGCACATCTCCCCAACTGGCTAGCAGCCCACCGCCGCCTCACCAGCTCCCCGACCAAGACACCGATGTTGCTTCCCATCTCGCACACCACTGTCCAACATGACCACCTCTCTGCTAGCCCCAACCACAACCTACTCCACCACTAGCCTTCCCTACCACGGCCCTCTTGATGTTGTTCCTCCCAAGTATGGCCTCCCTCCACCGCCGATTCTCCTCGCTATAGACCCTTCATCACAGCACTGTCTGCACCTCGTCCCCCCGCAGATTTGGTCATTCCATCCGGTGACTACTGCAACTCGTGCTGGCTTGAGGAATGCCAGTGTGCCCTCGACCACTTCCACAACACAACCTCCGCTCAGATCTAGTCCTCCAGTCCGGTAACGACTACAATAGATGGTGTCCTCCACTACTTTTTAGATTTTTTGTTCAAAAATATTTGATTTTGGAGTTGAAGTTAGCTAGGTAGGGGAAGGATGGTTGCGGCTGAGATCTTGCTTGCTATTTTTTTGGGTGTTGTTGCAGTTGTTTATCTGGCAAATTATATAGGATTTTTTTTGCTGTTTATTAGATGTAAATTCAATATGACTTGCTAGAAATATTAGTGTGCCTTGTTACTGATTTTGGAGTATATGTGGCTCAACAGTTTTCTCTTTCTAGTAATAGAGAGAATTTTCCTACTTCAAGAGATATTGCATTATATCTATATCTGAATGCTAGAGGATCAAAACATTTTATTTTATTCTACAGTTGAAACTCTTGATGAAGCTTATCTCACATTGATTTGGTAGAAGAAGAAAGAGAAGTTTGTGACTCATGTATAAAGTCAAATCTGTTACTTATAGATCACACCCTTCTTGTAAATAGTCATATATGTTCCTAGAATTGAAGTAGTTTTGAGTACTGCACTACTGCTTCATGGTTCATGCTGCTCTGCTTACCAAATGCCAATGTATGTTATTCGGTATTTTAGTTTTGCCACTAGTTTGAGTAGAGCTTCATGTTGCCATCCATGGAAATGTATATATTTCTGTATTTTTTTTAACTAAATATGCTGTTGTTAGCCTACTGCCTTGAGCCAGTGCATCTAAGTCATTTTGGCTACTGAATATGCATCTATTAGTCAGCTACAAATTTGACTTGCAAATATATTTTTCTAAATATGGAGGGTACTGTTAGCTTATAATTTGGTAGATTTTGAAACCGATCAAGGATATTGCCTGATACAATTGTAGTTAACTTTGATCAGTTATATAATAGTATATTAGTAGCAGTCAACTAGCAGCACTACTTAGTACTTGGAATAATGAACAACTGATGGCCAATATATGCTTATAGCAACAGTAACACAAGCTAATCAATAGATGTCCATGAGAGAAATGTTGTATCGGAGTGGTATTTTGCTCCACTGTAAACCAGCATATTACAGGTCATGTTATCATTCTCTTTTGCTTATTAATGCAGGTTTGTGTGATTTTTGCTGGTAACTATAGAAAAAGATGGTGCACAAGGTGCAGCCGTAGGCATGGTGACAACCACACAAGGCCATCTCCATGGTTCAACAGTACTCTTTCAGGTAATTTTGCTTATTTATCAAGAAGATTTCATTTTGGTAATTTTTACTACAAAAGAGCTTTCTTTATCTCTGTATGTACAATCCTTGGTTGCTTAGTATGATCAAATAGACTATATGACTAGCTTTCTATTAGCACGTGCAACTGATTCAGTGGTAAAAATTTTCAGGTAGTGTTTGGTGGTGCTAACTAGCAGTTTTGAGCTCTACATGACAATCTACCGATGAATGCTTGTTTTGTGGCTTTTGGACTATGAGCTTTAGATGTGAAATGGGAGCTTTTGTTTAACAATGCTATCATTTGGTATTTTGAGCATTCAAGTATGTAAGTTGGATCATTGAAGTTGATTAATAGTTATATGTGGTACTGTGGAACATGGACTGTGTCCTTTCGGTTGAAAATGTATGTGATTCTTGTGGTGACTGAATGCATGGCTTATGGACTTCTTATTTGAATGTAGTAGTGTAAACTGGGAGCATTTGGTGAAAATGTACATGAGATTCTTATGGTGACTAAAAATTGCAAACTAATTTGATTGTTGTAACATGTACAATACTAATTACTGACAAATGTGCTATCTGTACATAGTTTGATCTTTTTAAAATGTTTGAATTCTTGGCTTCGCACCATCTATCGCTAATAATATTATGTTCATCGAACCATTGATCGGTAAAAGAACAATCAGTTGGCAAAAGCATGTTGGTCAGCAAAGTTGTCGGTCGGTGTTTCTTCCATCATTCCATCAAACTGTCGATTGGCAAAAAAGTGTTGGTTGGAAATACTTTTGTCAACTGGGCTTTAAGCGATGGAAATATCGGTTGTCAATAATTTTTAACGACCGAGGTTGTATCACCGATGAGGTTTTTACCGACATATTTGGGGTCGGTGATTTGGTGTCATCGTGTAGTGTCATTCATAGATAAGGTAACTTGAAGGTTACATTCAGTTAGATTACTTGTTCATTACATACTTTTTCTACTCCCAACATGTGTGGATAGTGAAAAGTTGAAAAAAAAAAGGATTCGCCTAGCTCTTGCACACAGCGAAGGTCCTACTTGCCCTCGAATGAGTCAAGGAACCTCTTCTGATCCTCCTTGGGGCAGCAGCTGATCACCTCGGGAACCGGCTGCCGACTATAATAAGGGCCTGGGAGAGTGGCCTAGGCAAAGACCCTTCCTGCATTGGAACTGTTTACCGACATCGACGATGCTGAGGGAGATGACGACCGTGCTCTCTTCACCACCGAAGGATTGGGGGCTCCATCGCCGAAGACCTCGTCGACGACCTAGTCGATGATCTCGTCGAGATCACCACTATCTTCATCTCCCTCTTGCACAACCCATGTTGCCGGCTCCCGTGCCGCTCGCTCTGCGGCATTGGTGTCGAGGAAGCACCGGAGGTGCCGAGTGAAGGGTCGACGACCTCCAACGGACACTCTATTCCCTCTTCTCTGAGGCCTCTCACTAGATTCCTCCTCATCGGAGGAAATGATGATGACTCCCGGTGGGACCATGGCAAGAGGCCTTAGGGTGAGAGATCCTACTTCTTCGGTTTCTGGACATTGGTCGGGAGATGATGGTGGAGTGGAGGCCATAGTTTCAAGTTCTACGAGTGCTACTGAGTAATGCGTAGGGAAGAATGGAAGGAGATTGGGGTGAAAACGAATGGCTTCAGGTTCCCCCTGTTTATAGTCATGGGAACGGGGCGGACGGAAAAATTTGGAACTGTTAAGATCCAATAATGAGTGTTGAAATTCTGAGGTCATCTTGGATGCGCGACATTCACAGGCTAACACGTCAGGCGGAAACTGATACTTCACCAAGGCAATATGGCACATCCAATCTCCGTGTAGAGGGATGTTGCGTCATTATGGCATATCAAATCAAAAGTTGCGGTGAAAACAAGCATGACCGGGAGTCTACGCTTTCGAGCATGTGGTCAAGAATAATGAAGCGATGCTTACGCTCCACTCTTCACTCAATCCAGTCATCAAGTAGAGAGTCAGGGGCTACATCGCATACTTTCAATGATGCGGCTTTACTCTCCACTCAATCCAATCATCAAGTAGAGAGTCGGGGGCTACATCGTATATTTTTTTATGGTACATATATGTTCTTTCTTACTCTTTGATCAGAAAATCTTCTCCTCGACCAGAGAGTCGGGGGTTACATAGTAATGCCATATTTTTTGTAAATACATTTTTTTTTTGCAAAACTTTACCTACCTATGCATTGGATAGAACCAACAGAGGCATGTGTTGGGTCGATGATGAACAGCTACACCTCATAAGGTATAACGGCATTAGAGATTGTCAGACATCTCACGCCTAACGGTTTACAAGGTTCCGGAGTTCTAGTTGGTCCCATGTGTGTTTTCTATCGAGTTCATATTCGCATGCTGGTTAATATGCAAGTCAGCTAACAGTTTGCAAAAAACCATCATGCTATCTTTTTTCTTAGTTTCATACTAGTTTTTTGTTCCTTATTCTTTCGGCTACTTCGAGTACTTACTCGAGGTCCGATGCTTCTAATAGTATGTCTAGTTGAGCTTTCAGGTATCAATGGATATTCAATCAACAAGTTTCAAGGATGGATATAATATATACTAATCAATATTGCATCTACTTATGCTAACTCTATTTCATCAACAAGAGAATAGTGGCAAAAGCATATTAGACAAGCAAAATAACAGTAGTGTTTACGGACATCCCCAAACCATGGACCGAGATTCCAATGTTTCAAATCAAGGACCATAGAAAATCAGCTAGAAAGACTACGCCCACTTTCATCATCAGGCAACAAAAGCGCTAAGGACTCAACGAAGGCAAGGATCAAAAGCTTGATGCTTTGAATGATGTTTGTTGCCTCCTCTACAGAACACTCGAACCCCTCCATCACCACCGAATTGTCAAATTTGGGGTTATAGCTCTTGAGGAGACCAAGCATTGTCTGGGTGCTAATGGAAGCCAACTGGTTCATGCAGTTGAGGGTCTGGTCCCTCAGCTTCTAAAGCGTTGTGACTGTAGTGTACCGTTCGGTAGCCATGGTGTCTTGATCAGTTTTCACTTTCTTCAAAGTGCTTCTAAGGTCTTCTAGATACTTGTCCTTCTTCTTGGTAACTTTCATTGCCTCATCAAGAACAACACTTTTGTCCTTTGAGTAGGATTCGAGAGCTGGGAAAGCAAACAAAAATAATTATCATCAGTTGCCCGATGTTCAAATCACATACTAGTGATCTGTGGGTAGACTAACCATCAATTCTTTCTTGGCTAGTGGCAAGCAACGCATCCTTTTCTTTCTGGCAGCTGGTGTGGTCGATCTTCAAATACTGAGCTTTGGCCATAGCTACTTGGGCACTTGTAGCCTTAATGAGAGCCTCTATCGCCGCCCAAGGATAGTTAGTTGGGGTTGATGTCAGGGTCTCAGCTTTGTTGGGCTTCAGGTTTGTTTCAAGTGCTTCTGTGGGAAGATTGTCCACTCAAGGAAGCAGAGGCGGCATAACAGTAGAGGCTGAAACCCACTAACTGGCCGATCCGCTTGCAGTCTATTCTCTTCAACATCTCTGGGTGTGACAATCTACAATCAACAGGAAGAGGAAGGGAAAGGAAGGCCGTAAGTCAAAGCAAATATTCAAGTCAAACCTTTTGGCAATTAGAATGCGTGAAAGGATGTTCGACCTCTACCTCTTGATTGTTATTTTCTTCTTCATTACAAGCAGTTGATACTAGTTGTGTCAATGGGATGACCTAGGAGTATGATAAAACTAAGGAAGACATTGCCTGCAAGAAACCTGTCCACAATGACTCATCATCATTCTAGACTTATCTAGCGAATCCTCAGAAGAATGACTAACGTGAGGGGGGACAACTTGATATGAGTTACCTCTCTTATCGAGTCATCAGGTGTGGCGGTCACTCAAGGAGGCGATCGAGGGGGAGCTCCAGTCGTTCCCTATAGAAAGGCCACCCATACAGACCGGGTGTCAGTTAGCATAGGCTCGATAATTAGAATAACAGCTAGACAAGTGATCATTTAAGGACTCGATTTCAGTACTAGTTGGCTTTTTCCCCACATGCGCTTGAGGGGAAGTGGGTCGGATGGTGAGGATGATCTCTTGGATCAAGGAGACTCTTTGTCCTCTTGATCAGTCAACGTTTTCCCCATGTCCCTAGCACCAAAGGAGGAGGTATCCTCAAGAAAAAGGATATTATTCATGGTGATGTTGTCCTCTTGGTGGAAGGTTGAAACCTAGAATAAAATAGATGAATTAGGTAATATAGGTAATAATCAGTACTACTTTCTTAATCCAAGCAAATTCTCACCGGTGGTCGAGGATTCATGAGGGAGTAGAGCGAAACAGAGCTTGGTTGTGCCTCTTCAGCAAATAATTTGCTCAATCGAGCAGCAGTGTCCTGCAGGGACAAAGCTAAAGAAAGAAGGAGTCACTAAAAAGAGTTCAACTACAACTACAGAAGCAGTAAAATGCTAACTAAATCTTACATTCGGCCGCGTCCTGTGAGCTATCATCATCTCCAACATAGACCCAGGCAAAGTGATATTGTGCTTTCAAGGGGATCGACCTTCGACTAATGAAGTCTTCGGCCACATGCCACCCGGTTAAACCACTTTGCCTAAGTTTGCCAATCTTCTTGACGTAGTGTGCAGTGTGGTCGGACTCACAGTGCTTCTTTGATCACGACGGATTTGGGCAGGGATGAATGCCTTTATAAACTAAGGGAGAGTTGACTGGGTCAGGGTTGGAAATGTAAAACCAATTTTTCTTCCAATCTTTTTACCACGAGAAGGTTAACGCAACTGGAATATAAGAATTCTTCATCCCATTCCGCAGTTAGAAACCATAGCCTTCGACACATTTGTTTTCAATATTCATTTTCAGATGATAGAAATGGTGATCAAGTTACCAAGGAAGGCTTCACATAGATGGATAAACACGCTAAGCATGGTGATCAAGTTCAGATTCAGATGGTGAAGCTCGATTTGGTAGCAGTTAAGTATGGTGAGAATAAACTTGGAAGGGGGAACATTGAAACCACAGCGGAAAAATGACTCAAATATCACAATCTCATGATCAAATTGGCAGGATGGGAATTCCTCACCCAATGTTGGCCTCCAGTTGGCCAGCTCGCGAGGAGGAATGATTTCTTCGCCTTCAAGTTCTTCGAGCTTTGACTCTTGCATCATCAAGATTGTCGAGACATCGGTTAGGAGCTTCATCTCATCCAGTTTCTTGGGAGAAGCGTCGACAACCTTCAAATCGGAGTCCTTCTCAGGTGAGGAAGGAGAGGTGACGTTCGCAGAAGGGCTAGAGGCCATGGAGAGAGATTTCTGTGTGGCGGTGTGTGCTTGGGTCAAGAAAGGTGAAGGCTTGTGTGAGAAGATTTATGGCAAGAGGATGAAAAATGGCTATAGTCCAGGTTCGTACGGATAAATAGTCACAATTTAATGTCTCTTTAGTAACCACTCTCGTTACTGTGGAACCTCATTCGACATGAAAGGCGGGGTGATAGCATTGTGTGAATCTTTGCACGTCTATCTGAGTGCATTAAATGTGTCTATACCCAATAGTTCGAATTTTAGAGATTTTTTTTACTCTAATCAAAGTAGAGTGTTGATAAGTCGAATTTTTAAGCCTTTCTTGAGACTCGAGGTGCGGACAATGGTAGGGTGCTCGACCTAATTGCGTTTCCACTCGATACTTAGATCATGATTTTACTTGCTCAATTCTTTCAACTACAAGCATGATCCACCTTTACTCAACCAAGCTTACACTAGGTGGTACTCGAGTGAGCGCTAGTGGAAGCCCTCCTTGCTGAGTAGAGTCAGGGAGCTACTGTCCAATATCTAACTATAGGGTATATATGCATAAGGAGTACACCGTATATTGATAGGGTACATAGTACACATGTTTAACAACTCCGGATATTGCAAACCCGAATCTACAGGACCTGGTATACTCAGGGATTTTAAAAACTAGGAAGGTCTCGATCGGGTTAACCGACTCGAGTACGACTAGTATCCAGATTGGATCCGATTACCTTGTCTTGACCGATAAGATAAAGGACCCTATCAACTACGGCTGGACCCAGGGTAGCGCCAGGACCCCTATATAAGGCGGGAACCCCGACCCCTAGGAAGAGAGATGCATACGTAACTCAACGCAAATAGCACCAAGACCCTGGCAAATGGAGAGACTCGGTGACTTCAGCCCTAGATTAGTCTAGATCCAATCCCCTCCATTGTAATAGGTCTAGCCACATTGCTTGTACTTGAGATTATCAATATACAACAACATCCATACATGACGTAGGGTATTTCTCTAACCAGAGGCTCGAATTTGTCTACATCGTTTGTCTTGTTTCTTACTCGATTCCTAATCTAAAGGTACCCCTGTTCAATTACAGATATATTATTGAGATCTAATCTTTGATAGGTTGAGATCGTGAAATAAGATGGCATGTGTAGCCCTCTGAGTAAGCTTTTCTTAGAGTCTGAGATCACAAAAATCAGACATCGAGTTCAAAAGTTATCTTTGTTTTTTAGAGTGTCAGCTGTGTTGATAGGAAGTTTCGATGTGTCAGAAGTTCCGATCCAAGTTCTGATGGGTAAATCGGAAGTTTCGATGGGTAGATCGGATGTTCTGACATGTTGGAACCTCCAATTTTCAGAAACATGGGGTTCTCGGATCTGGGTGGACTTTGGATCAGAAGTTCCGATCCATACATCAGAAGTTCTGATGTGTGCTTTTTAGCAGGTCTAGGTGTGCTCTATGTCTCAGATTTGACCGTTGGGATTTATGGGATCAGAAGTTTTGATCTGTGCAGTTTGTGTCCAATGGATAGTTTTTCAGAATGGGGTATAAATACCCCTTGGACTCCTTGTGTGGGGCTGGTTGCTTAGCTACCTTTGTGGCGGTTATGAGATGTGTTAGAACTTGATGTTCCACCTTTGGGTGCTCCCCCTCCCCCTTCCCTATCAAGAATTTGTGAGAATCAAGCTTTTGTGACTTAGTGAGGATAGAGTGAGGTGTGTGGAGCTTGCATTTCTCGCACGTGTTGCATTAGTTGTGTGTGTTTGAGCACTCGACGTTGATGTTGCACGAGTTTGAGAGTTCTGTTACTCTTGGAGACCACTGTCTCCTAGATGGCTTGATGGTGCATTGCTGGTGACCTCCTCAAGAGAAGATTGTGAGGAGGCTGGGAAATGGTTGTGGAACTAACACTCTCCAGAGTGGATGAATAGTTGACCATAGTGGAGACAAGTAGTGCATTGTGTAACCTTAGAGGAAAAGGGTTGAGAAAGACCCAGCTCAAGTGCTACCTAACTTCCTCAACGGAGACGTAGGGTATCCACAGGTACCCAAACTTCAGTAACAAATATTGTGCCTTCATGTCTCTTTATATTTGTGTTTAATTGTTATATGCTTGCTTGTAATTCATTCTATCTCTTTTGCATATCTTGTATAGAATTGAATTGCTATTTGGTCTTTATTTTTGTGGATCAATTCTTTTACTAGTTTGATTATCTTGCTTAGAATTGATTTGCTTTTCCATCACCCTAGGATTGCAAACCATCACACTTGTTTAGGGTGTTAGAGCACTAGTTGGACCTAGCATATTTAGGTTCTGCAAAACATCCGAAGTTCTGATTCAATGTATCGAAAGTTTTGATCAAGGGGATCAGAAGTTCTGATTTGGATTGGAAGTTTCGGTTTAGTTTGTTTCTATTACATTTAGACGAAGTTTTTAATAACGCCTATTCACCCCCTCTTGGTGACATATCTGTCCTTTCAATATCCTCACTCTGGTCAGAGGAGCTATCTCGTGGAAAAGCTCTAAACAGACACTTGCAACATCATCAATGATGAAAACTGAGTTTATAGCATGTTATGAGGCTACCGGACAGGCTATATGGCTAAAGAACTTTATACCTGAATTAACAGTGGTAGACAACATTTTAAAACCACTTACTCGGTTTTTTTGAGTCGACTGGTACTACCAAATGCATCAATATTAAGTATTATGTTGTGAAAGATAGAATCCATAATCAAACCATCAATATCAAGCATATAAGGAATGAGTCAATGCTTGCGACACTACTCACTAAAGGCTTGTCACCCTATAATTTTTGTGATTATGTTGCCGGCATGGAGTTATTGGAAAGCCTATGATTTTGGATAAGAGGACCATAAAGCAATCCAACTCCCATTAAGCATAATGAATATCCATTTCAAGATGGGGTAGCATGCTATGGGTTATTGGATTCCAGTGGCATTTCTTTAGCCTATGTAACGCTTTGCCTTTGTGTGCCATTATTAAGAGTGGACTTATGATGTTAACCTTACGATCAAGGGGGAGAATGTTGGATTTGATCTCGACTACATGATGATTACCCTAACAGAACCAAGAGAAGCGGGGGAGCCTGTTCCTCACATATGTGCCCTAATCGGAGGCGCAACCAACATGTTGGTTGCGATCCCACCCCGTGCAGCACCATATAAATAGACAAAGGGGGGGGGGGGGGTCCAGTGGATGACTATCAACTCACGCAAGCCTAAGCCACCTCTCCTCATATCTAAAACCCTAAGACAAATCCTTGATGGTGTTGTTAGCAGGGTGAAGACTGCCGCCTTCGCTTCATCCATGATGACCCTGCAAGGTACATCAAGCCAGCGGCTTCTCCCTCATGCGAGCATCCACTACATCCACTACGGCCGCATCACGTCGCTGACTGAGCCACATCTCCACCTAACCCGAGACTTCATCCTCGCATTTTATGGCATCACCAAACTCAGGTGTGTCACGCTTCCGCACTAATGTTTTAGTGGTGTTCAATTACTAGAGCTGGTGTTCATGATGATTGGATTAAAGATTAAACCTAACAGACACTAGCATGTAGTCCAAGATGTGGAGCTACCATTGTAGTGTATGTGCCTCTGCCTATGCATATGCTTGTGCCTTTGCCTGTGCGATAGGATTGAGATGGAAAGAGGTAGCTCCACATATATTGATAGGTTTTTGTCCCATCCTTGTCAACTGATGTTTTTTCTGTGGCACCAACTTTATAATGTACCTCTTTTTTCATTCAATCAAAATATAGCATATGTGTTGTCATTTAATAAGATAGTCTCACAAAACTCATACTTGTAAACGGGAAATTATTGTTGGTTCTAACTTAAGGAGGAGACAAGAAAATAGGGTAAACAAAGAACATGAGAATTGGTACTAGTATTTCATTCATCTCTCATTTTGTATTCTTACAACCAGTTACGTGACTTATTTGGTGTTACGGAGCATGAACCTAAGACGAACACGCAGTTATTTAAGGCATACCTTAAGTGAACCTCGATTTCTAACACTCCAACAATTTTACTATCTCAGGCAAGTTCCAACCCTTGCTCATCTTGATGAGATATCTTGCGCAAGTTATTGAAAACCTTTACTAGTACAAATAATAACATTCATGATCAAACTCTAGCTTGAACTTGAACATGCAGAGTACTAGTGAGATAGTGTGTCCCTTGCTTTCCTTGAATGTCTCACTAGTAGCTCCTTGTGTGTGTTCATTAATCAACCCCTTGTTGATCATTTGGTGCTATAATTGTGCATTTAACCATAGACCTGATTATGTCGGGCTATCGCCTTATCGGCACGTCTCCAGAGAGCTAATATCCACAGTGGGGTTCCATGTGGCTACTATAATGTCAAGATGATCTGGTCACTATATTTATGGGACCTGGTAGGTGGCACCTAACAGCTTGTCATTGGTGGATGAGAGGACATAGTGATCCCACCTACCTTGAATATGGTTTCAACAATTTCAGCACTACATGCATTAGCTGGTTGGTTGAAAAAGGTCATGTTGGCTTTGATTATGTCAACTGCATCTTGAAATGTGAGACATAGAGGTCATTTGCAGTTATGTGGGTCTGATAATGCACCTCTGGCTAGAGTCTTAAGGCTGATGTCACTTCTTGTTTTTGGGCTAAAATTGAAAACTATACTTGCAATAGGAAAGGGGACCATAATGGTTCTTCCGTATGGTGATTCACCAAGTAGAGTTTGAATCTAAAACTTGACCTTTCTAATCACACTCTTGCAAAATGCATGTGTTATCCCTTGGATAACTCTTGATAAATCAGTAGAGACACTGAGATCCTTGTCATGTTGTGTGACTCACTATTATGGAACTTCTTGAGTACATTCATACTCATACTTGCTATTCTCCTTGTTACATAGAGGCTTAGGACTTAGACCTCAATGCCACTCCACCTAAAGACGGGAATGAAGGATACATCAAGGCGAAGGTCGGAGACCAAGGTGGAGGAGCTCAATACGAGACTTAGGTAATGGAGACTCAGGTCATGGACAAAATGAAGATTAAGGTGTAGGCTAGGCCAAGATGGGAACTTTGACCCTCCCTTGAGCCGTGGAACTTGTGTCTCCTAGAACCATGTTATATGAACTTAATGGTACTTCATCTATGAAGAGACCAGAAGTGTTGGTGACTTTCATCTACAGACCCACTGCATTGCTTCTGCTATGCTATTATGATATCGTGGACATGATGTTCTATCTCAGAAGTGAAATGTCAAGTCACCACAAGTACTACCTTATATTACTTGATAAGCATGGAAACATGAATGAACTTGAATAAGAAATTCATAGACATAGTGACTGCATACTTGTATAGGTTATTAGATTCTAAAATTTTAATGAAGATTCCAAAGGGACTCAAGGTCTCAAATATGAGCAATGACATATATTGCAACACATATAGCATCAAGTTGCAAAGGTCGCAATACGGACTCAAACAATAGGGACGTATGTGGTACAATCTATTGAGTCAATTCCTTCAAGAGAAGCAATATGTCAACAATTTTGTATGCCCTTGTGTGTTCATAAAGAAATACACAGATGAATTTTGCATCATATTGGTATACGTCGATGACCTGAATATAATTGATACTAAAATAACATCATTGAAGCTAGCTCATATCTAAAGATGGAGCTTGAGATGAAATATTTGGGTGAAACCAAATATTGTCTCATATTACAAATAGAGAATCCGCCAAAGGACATATTCTTACATCAAACCACCTACACCTAGAAAGTTTTGGAGAATTTCTACTTCACAAAGCTCATCCGACTAGTACACCCATGACTATTAGGTCACTACAAGTAGATAAATATTTATTCCAACCTATACATGAGAATGAGGATGTATTAGGGCTTGAAACTCCATACTTGAGTGCTATTGGGGAACTCTTGTACCTTGCCAACAACACCATGCCTTATATTGCATTTCCAATAAGTTGTTTGGCAAGGTATAGCTCTGAGCCCACTAAGAAACATTGGAACAGAGTAGACAGGGTTCTAATATACCTTAACGGGATAACTGATCTTGGTCTCTTTTATCCTAGGGGACAACATAAAATGTTATTGGGTTACTCAGATGCTAGTTATATGTCTGGTTCCCATAATGCAAGATCACAGACTCAATATGTGTTTCTCAGCAGCAGGACAACTATCTCATTGAAAGTTGTTAAGAAAATACTTCTTGCCACATCAACAAATCATTATGAGATCGTAGCGCTCTATGAGACTACGAAGTAGTGTGTTTGGCTGAGAAGACTAATACATCATATCTTATAATTCAGTGGTGTAGAGGTAAATCCTCAACTATCCTCTATAGGGATAACTCTGCTTGTATTGCACAAATGAAGAACAACTATGTCAAAAGCAACAACAGCAGGAAGGAAAGAAAATAGAAATAGAACGAATTAAATTATGTGAAAACCTGGTTCATCTATTCACTAAGTCTTTACCTCCGCCTCTCTTTGAGAATCATGTACGAGGTATAGGCGTGAGGAAGCTTCGAGGGTTGCTTGCCTCAAGAGGATAATCCTGATCTTCATCATCTAGCTCATCCACAGGATGAATTCGAGTATTGCACTCCTTTTTTCTTGGATGAGTTTTGTCCCACTGAGTTTTCACAATGTGATGTTTTTAATGAGGTAATATGTGCAATGTCAAGACATGCGAGCTATACACTCTTTTCTTCTTGTTGTTTTTTCATTGGGTTTTCGAAAGAAGTTTTTTAGGCTTGAGCATGGCATTGACAAGTGTCTACGAGGGTGTGATGATATGAGGAGGTTCCCCGTATCGATAGACACTTGCCTAAATGTGTCCTAGTAGAATATGAAACAATAGTCCTAGTACAGTTATATTTTTTGGCTTACTTGGTTCTCAACAAGGAACTCTCCCAAAACCCCTATATAAAAGAGGCAAAGGGGCACCCATAGTACACCCAGCAACATCATTGATCGATAAAGTTGAGATTCTCTGGATTACAACTTGTGCATCATGTGCTTTTCTTTTATTGTTCTTTGTTTAATCACAACACAATTACTCCTTCGGTCATAAATATATGTCGTTTTGAAAAGTGTAATGTCAAACTTTTAAAACTTTGACTAACAATAGCTTTTAAAATATTTATTTTGAAAACCTTAAAATTATGTGTAGATTTATCTTTTAAAAAATCTTTCGTAATATCATAAATTCATTGGATTTTATAAATATATTTTAATAGAAAATAAAGATCAAAGCTACGTATCGGAGATCATATCTTATCTAAAAATAATATGTATTTATGATCAGAGGGGGTAAAAATTATGATATGCCCCCTCCCTCCAACCTGGTTTTTAACTAATTAATGGTCAACCACTACTTCGCTATATATATATGTCATTTTCCTTTTTTGGCACTCGGGTTGTCCCATGTCGGCTTTTACATTAGCCCGCTCCACTCCGGTTATTTTTCCCCGTCCGTTTGGCCAGGACGCGTTGATGTTTTCCAAGCTACCAACTAGTAGGCTAGCAACTGGTAGTATTGTCTACTGTTTCAGCCTTCAAGGCATCTTCACAGCTTCACAGATCAAATTGGCCTCACTTCACTGTTTCAGTTTGATGGACAAGAAAATCATGTAGAGTGGCTGTGATCTTCTAGCTGGAGTAGTTTTGATATGTCACCTGGCTGCATTAGCATCCATAGCAGGCACAAAATAGGGGCATGTGGTCTTTTGCTTCTGCTATGTACATAATTTTGGGTTACCCACCAGCACCAAAAGCAAGCAGGATTGTTAGATATCTGTTGACACAGATTTTATGAGGAGAAATATGTCGAATTTCTAGCAATTGATCTGCGTGGAGATTAGTGCTTATCAGTAGGAGGTCATCTTCTCCAGCGAGGTTAGGGATTAAGGTTAGGTTAGGATTTTGGGTGGGCATCTCCCGGGCTTAAAGGGAAAGCTTGAGGAAGCCGGTCAGCCCGTCAATGGCAGCGGGGGCTCAAGGACTGCCGGTTCGGCGAGGTTGGCAGCTAGGGCAACGTTCATCGGAGGGGTTAGCGAGAAAGTGGGTGGTGGCAAGAGCCACTAGATTTGAGGGAGAAGGTGGAAAAGAGGTGGTGACATCAGGGGAAGGGCGATGACAGAGGGGAAAGGCCGATGGGTGGCGGCGCGTGGGATGAGGAAAGGGAGGGAGGCGGTGCTGTAAAGAGTCAAAGAATGGATCGGAACTTGACGGTGCAATATGCTAGGGAAAGAAGGGTGTTGGGAGAATAGTACCATGTGGGCCCCAGTTAGTTGACTTCGGCCACATCAGTCAATCCATATGGCAAAGTAGCGAGGTTAATATCAAGACAGAGATGTTTTCCTTTATGTTATGCAAGAGTTAAGCCTGAGAAGGTATAGCAAAGCCCAAGGGTGAAGCCCGGAGGCGAGGACTAAAGGACGAAGGGACGCGACAAGGCCCAAAAAACGAAGGATACGACAAAGCCTTGAGGCCAAAGGGAGGTAGCGCATGGACCTTCAGTGGTAAAGCGAAGAATCATTTGGGAAGGAGCCAACGAGTCAGCCAAAACCCGACCAGAAGATAGCCGAAGGGAGACCACTAGTAGCCCCAACAAAGGGCTCGATGTGGGCCCCTTCAAGACATGTGTCAGGATCAGGTTGCACAGGACACCATAGGTGGGAAATGACTATAATACCCCAAGAATATTACAGGATATTCCTTAGTGTTAAAAGGAATATTCCTATGTATAAGGGGTACAAACATAATGATGATGAGAGTGGTTGAGGTATGTCTATAAGTACCCCCAAATTACCGGATGTAACAAGGAGATGAACAGTTATTACATTACGATTATGAATATTATTCACTGTGTTGTGATTACGATCCCAATATTTGGCGCCGTCCGTGGGGATCGAACCCACGACCACATGGTGATCTCATGCCACCGAAGACTAGGAAATAAAAAGCATAAGGATTTGCATATGCCGAGGGAGGCTCGGGGGCACCATCGTAGCAAGGAGGAGCCATGGTGACAAAGGGAGTCGGGGCTTCGGTCGAGGCCCATAGGATCGAGATACCCGTGGTCGGCATGGCTATCGAAGGTGGAACCAGGGATCTAGGGCAATCGCTCAAGGCACCTAGGAGGGTCAGACAGTTGCGTCGAATGTCCCGGAGCATCACCAGATTCCTCCACATGCCCTAAGGGACCATGGAGTAGGAACTCATAAAAGCAATGCCACGCAGTACAAGAATCAGGTGGAGGAGGCCAACAAGCAAATCCAAGAGCTACGTGAGGAACTCAGGTACCTCTGTCAGTCCATCTCCTCCCAGCGGGGGCCTTCAGGGAGACTCATCGATAGCAAGGACCTAGAGCTAACTCATCACCGAGGGTCAGAGGAATCTCATTGGCTACGGACGATAGATCAAGCTTCTCATTGTCCGTGAGATTGCACATGCGGTTGTGGCCCCTGGGAATCAAGATGCCTTGGCTGCACTTGTACAATGGTGAGACTGATCCGAAGGAGTTCATGATGAGATTTAAGGCCAGGATAGAGTCTGCATGGGTGGGCAGGTGGACGAGGCCACTATGGCTATGGTTTTTATCCTAGCCATTAATGGAATTGTGCTCTCGTGGTACACCTCTCTCCTGATGAGGATGATATTCTCTTGGGAGCATCTTCGGGAGGCGCTTTTCTCGCACTTCCATGGCAACTGTACAACCCCGATTACCGTTGGAGATCTGTTTGCAGTAAAATAGAAGGAGGGTGAGAGCTTAAAGGAATTCACCTGGCATTTTGTACGAGTGAAGTGACAGGTGAAGGGCCTCAATGATGACATAGTGATAAAAGTCATGTGACAAAGCCTCCGGCCAGAGGCCCTAGCCTCACACCTGGTGTGAAAGCCAGTCAAGGACATGGATGAGTTTTTCACCAAGATGGAAGAGTATTCGAGGGTCGAAGAGGATGAGATTTGGAGGCATGCCGATAGGCTAGCCTCCACAACCCAAAACTATAGGACAGACGAGGAGAAAGCATCTTGTGGGAAGGAGAAGGAAGAGCATCTGAGGGAAACCCACCGGTCTTCAGACAAGCACAAGGCCCATCACCATCATTTTCACCGGCCAAGGGGCCATAAGCGAGGGGTGCTCAACATCGAGGAGAGCCA
This sequence comes from Phragmites australis, assembly GCF_958298935.1. Classification (NCBI taxonomy): domain Eukaryota; kingdom Viridiplantae; phylum Streptophyta; class Magnoliopsida; order Poales; family Poaceae; genus Phragmites; species Phragmites australis. The sequence continues at coordinate 8,516,501 of NC_084936.1, forward strand.
TGATAGAAGTAGGCAAAGAGGCAGGGGCTCGATGAGGGGTCGGGACCATGGATCCAGGTGGCCTTGACTGCTGTACTACGTGGTACATGGTGAAGGCGCGGGTCACATGACCAAGTTGTGTCCTCATCTAATGGCCCTAAAGGAAGGGCTAAACTGGTAGTCCTCCAGACCTCTAGGCTCAAGGTCCTCACATGATCATCGATCAATGCATCACATGGAGATGCGAAGTGCGCCTGGCTTTGGATCAACCCCTATGTACTCACGTCCACCCTACTACCCCATATCATGGACTGGTGCCCCTTCCTCGCATCACTTGCAGACGCCTGAATTGTCATCGCCACCGCCCAGGATGGCTATCGAAGCCCCTCCTAATGGGACGAGGTCCGTCCATAATGTGGAAGGGGCTAGAAGCGTGATATTGGCTATCTTTGGGGGTGCCAACTATTGATTCCGAGTCCAAGAGGTTGCAAAGGGAGTATGTGCACATGGTCAACGATGTGGGAACAAGTTCCCCAACAATCAAGTCTCGATGGTTGCACCAGTCAATTACCTTCTCTCTGTAAGATCGTCAAGCTCATGATTATCCTCATACGGATGCCTTCATCATTTCCGTGGACATATCTAGATCTGAGATACATAGAGTACTGATCGACGGAGGGAGTTCTATTGATCTTTTATTTGCAGAAGCCTTCATCTAGATGGGGATTCCTAGGAGCCACATGCAGCTGGCTGGAACCCCGTTGCAAGGTTTTGGGGGGATGTCCATTGAAGCTCTTGGAAGGATCTCACTCCCAATGTCCTTTGGCGAGGGGAGAGGAGTGCGGATAGATGATATCCTATTTGATGTGGTGGATGTACCTTACCAGCATAATGCCATCTTCGGGCGAGGGATGTTGTCTAAATTTGACGCAGTAGTGCATCACGGTTATTTATGCATGAAGATGCCCAGCCTGGAGGGTGTCATATCTGTCTGGGGGGATCAAAGTACAGTCTGCATGATAGAGCATGGCTATGCTCTGGGTTAGCAAAAGGTGCAGATGTTGTTCGAAGTGAACACAAAGGAGCAGGAGAGCACACTACTAAGGGTCAAGCCCGAAGGCGACATCAAGCGGATCCCATTGCGCCCAGAGGACAAACTTAAGTGCGTGCAGGTAGGTGCAAAGTTGCCACACGAATAAGAAATGAAGCTGCTAGCCACACTTTGGGCTAACGATGACATATTTGCATGGTCACCCCGGCACCTTCCAGGAGTGCCAAGAGAACTAATACAGGACCACCTGAATGTGATCTCGGAAGTAAAACTGAGGAAGCAGAAGCTTCGGAAGATGTCTGCTGATCGCCAGGAGTCTACGAAGGAGGAGGTCAAGAAACTTCTTGAAGTAGGGGTGGTTTACGAGCTCATGAACCCAGAATGGCTAGAGAACCCCATATTGGTGAAGAAGCACAATGGCAAGTTTTGTGCTGAAGTATACTGAGGGGGGAGAACCAAGAGGCATATGCCCTCACAAAGGCCGCAACTCAAAGCACCCCATTGCCATCTGAAGTCTTCTCTGAAGTCCTCGAGACCCCAACGGTAGGAAAGGATGAAATACCAGCTGGTATCACCATGATAGAAGAACAAGATTAGCGGGAGCCCCTATTGGCATAGCTGCAAGGGTAGGTGTTACCTGAAGACGATGCGGCAGCAAGGAGGATCTCCTGCCGAGCACAAAACTATCAGATCATTGACAAAGTACTCTAAAAGGGGGGAGTTTGTGCACCCTTACTTCGACGCGTGCCGAAGGCCGAAGGCGTGGAGCTCCTCAAAGAAATACATCATGGATTGTGTGAATCTGACACAGGCTTGAGGGCCCTTGTGAAGAAGGCATTCTGACAAGGCTTCTACTGGCCCACAGTGACTTCAAATGTGGAGGCCCTAGTTAGCTCATGTCTAGGATGTCAGTGGATGGGAAGGCAGTTGCACGTTCAAAAGAATCCTCTCTAGCCCACCTCCACCTTCCAGCTCCCAATGTGGTTGGTAGCACTATGGGGAAATTATATCATCGGTCCTTTTCCTCAAGCACCGGGGGAGCTATGTTATGCAGTGGTGGCAGTGGATTATTTCTCTAAGTGGCCAGAAGCTACTCCACTTGCCCGGATCACAGCGAAGAACATTCAACACTTCTTCTGGCAGAACATTGTGTGCAAAGAACATTCATTGTGCATTCATGCTTCATGTGATAAAGAGAAATAGTCCGAGGACTCACCTATGGCAGACGTCTAAGGACTTGCCATCTCAAAAACCGGATGAGCCTGAGGGCCCCAGAGGGTTGATGCTTAGGGGCTCACCAATAACAAAAGAGGGTAGCAGTCTAAGGGCTCCCCTAGGGCTAATGTCTAAGGACTTGCCCATAATAAATAGGGGGTCATCACCCACTTATGGACTCGACTCCTCTAAAAGCCAACTAAGCCCAAGGGCTCCAGAAGGGCTGATATCTAAGGACTCACCTATGATAAATAGAGGATCATTGCCCACGTATGGGCTCAACAACTCCTAAAAGTCGATCGAGCCCAAGGGCTCCGAAGGGCTGATGTCTAAGGACTCACTCATGATAAATGGAGGGTCGGCGCCCACGTATGGGCTTGACTCCTCCTAAAAGCTGGCTAAGCCCAAGGGCTCCAAAGGGCTGATATCTAAGGACTCGCCTATGATAAACGGAGGGTCATCGCCAACGTATGGGCCTGACTCCTCCTAAAGTTAGCAGAGCCCAATGGCTCCGAACACCTGATGTCTAAGAACTCACACAGTAACAGAGGGTTGTCGCCAAAGTTGCCAAGTCATTGTGAACACATTATTTAATAAGGTAATGTTACAACATCACGAAGAGGCTGGGGGACCGACCAAAGATCCTAAGGATCACCGAAGAACACCTCCCTATATCTATGACTACAAATTAATTGAAAGGCGAAGCCTTGCCTTATCAAATGGAGCCTCCGGGTCCATTTCCCAGTCAGACCAACTCCCAAAGCGAAGGTACTCAGGTGACGAAGCCACAGCAAAAGCATCAGACGTGGTTGGCCTATCTTCCTCAGCAGGCTCCTCCTTCGGTACAATGAGCTCTGCCTTTGAGAAATGCTGAGCCCCCTGGACTTCTGTTGAGCTTCTAAAACTGAATCATCAAAGGTTCTCTAAAACTCCCGAATCTTGATATTACAAGCATCCTTAGTGACCCTTCGCTCACAGTAATAATCTTTGAAGTCCCCGTGGGGATACTGACGTAAAAATTTCCGCATGTCGTGCAAAGCATATAAACACCTTTGTACTCCATCGCCAAAGGCATAGCATCCAACACAGTCCTCTTCATGCCAGGGCCTAACGATAAGGTCTTCTCTCGCCTAAAAATAGGACAAGGGCTGCAGCCAGCGGTACATTTGAAACACTGAAAAAGCAAAGAGAGAGATTAAGAGATATAGCTAACAAAAGTGTGTTCCATTACCAAAGGTTTGCCTTACAAAAAGACTAACAAAGATCCACCCATGTCTTTACAAAATCAGAGCAGAGGCCCTAGCCCACGACCTATCCTAAGACCTAGTAAAGACATTGGAAGAGCCAGGGTCAAAAATTCACACCCGGGCTCTGCCAATGTTGACTTCTCCGCCTTTGCCTCCCTCTGTCGTGTCTCGACCACTCAACCCTTCGGATGCAACTTCTGCTAAGATCGAGGCACTGGTCCCAACATTTCGGGCACTAGCAAAGGCTTCAACCTAGCCACGGGTATACCTGAACTTGTTGAACAAGGTACGAGCGATCGCCTTCACCCCACAGCCTACAACCTTTGCAGCAGTTCCCATGGGGAGCTTGTAACTTGGCGCGTCGAGAGCCTCAAAATGGGAAAAGTTAGTAACCCTCAAAGCAGCCAAAGTGGACTTGATGGATACCCTAGTGTAGAAGTCACCAAAAGTGCACACGCCTGTCTTGAAGTGAGAGGTGACATGACTAGTCCACTCGAGAACACCTCGGATGTTAGCTTCAGTTGAAAGGGGAGGAGTATCAACCAAGCCGAACTTGCAAAACAACTGGGACACCGTAGCATAAGTGGCATGAGCATTCTTCATGAAATCAGCAAGCTCCTTCTCTAGGACCCTCTTCTCCCGCTCGAGGGCTGCTTTTTCCTTCTCGAAGGCAATGGTGGACTCCTCTCAAGCTGCATTCTCACGCTCGAGGGTGATGACGGAGGCAAGAACCTATTCTCGCTCCTTTTTTAGAGCAGCCTCCAAATCAAGCCGCTTCTGCTTTTCCTCTTCAATGGAGGCATCTAAAATGTGGCGTTGCTTCTTTTCCCCTTCGAGGGAATCATCAGAAGCACACCGCCATTTCTTCTCTTCCTAAAGGACACCATCTAATGTAAGTCGCAGCTTGTGCTCTTCCCCGAGGCTGGCCTGGAGGTCCTTAACCTCCTCCTGAGCATGAAAACGCTTGGACATGGCCTCTCAAGTTAGGTCCTGATGTGGGCGATAACTGTCTGAGCATCCCATGCCAAAACCAACCCGTTTTACAAAATAGATGAATAGGTTAATACTGACAACCATATTAAAGCAGAATATACGAAACTACACCTTCATCTGCACCATAAAAAGATGGTCCATCAAGTCAGCGGGGGTGTAATGTGTCTCCATTAAATTGTCCAGGGTATTCTACAATGACTCACTGAGCACGAGAAGGGCCTGTGTAGAGAACAGCCTCGCAAAGAGGTCCTTGCAATCGAAACCTTTGGAAGGTGAGGTGCTACCGCTTGACTATGGGATCCTCAGGGTCCCCATGAGTGACTTGCCTTTCCCCAAGCTGAGTTTTAGCATAGGAGAATGGCGTGGAGCGGTGCTCTCTGCTACGTAGCAAAGTGTAAGGTCAAGCATACCAAAAAGATAAAAAATGGCTAGAAGAAAGGTACTCAAAGTGTCCTCTTCGCCCATGCCCGAGTGAGTGTGGACATCATGTTCATGAGAGTCTTCACGATCCACAGGAGAGCCTTCGGGGTCCGCAGTGGAGCTCTCGGGGTCCGTAGTGGAATCCTCCTCATCACCCTCCGAATCTGAATAAAAAATGGTATAAATGTCTCGAGCCACCAGCTCACGCTCGCATGAGGGAGGTAGGGTGGTGAGAGGCACCGCAACGACAGGGGAGTTGGCTGGGGCCTTGGGGGCGGATGAGGTGGCCATCACATCACCATTGTAGGCTGATTTTGAAGACATGCCACTGCGATTATCACTGTGGCCTTCGATGATGGGGACAACCTGCCGCTTCTTCGGTCCTAGCTCGTTCTATGATCTGGAGCAACGGCGGGGGACCTTAGCGCAACGGCAAAAATGGATCGAATCATCATCAGCAGTCACTTCTGTCACTTTCCGCCTTTGTGTAACCTCGGGAGGCAGAGAGTGGGGCCCATAGGCAAAAGATAGACTGTCCATGACGCGGTTGAGACATCCCCCCTTCACCCTCATGGTTAATTCTTCATGTTCATAATGTGTATACGGTCCAAGCAGGACCTTCACTTCCACCTCGACCTCCTCGGTGCTCCCTAAAATAAAAAATAAGCAATCAAAATCAATTCACCAAAAAGGGAATATTGAACGCCCGAAGATACTCATCCAACACCCCTTCAAGACAAATTTTAAAAGCCTAAAGCACGTCCAAATATAATGAAGGTGGCACGTCAAACTTCCGGCTAAAGAAGAGTGGGCTAACCCCAGATGTGCAGTACTCCTCAACGAGGTCACAAAAGTCAAGATTCTTCGAAATAGTTGTGATGGTCCTAATCCTCTCACCGATATCATATGTGACATAAATCAAGGGCCTCCTTCGGAATAGGATCTCCTTCTTATCAGAGGATATCTTCAACCCATGGTGAATCTTGTGGTAGAACCAGGAGTCAATCCAGTCATTACCCCACAGATTATGTTGGGCCTTCATGTGCACCTACACCCCCATATGAAGACGACGCTGCCATATGACGTGACATGGACCTCCCCATTCAATGCCAGCTTCTTCGGTTGGCACTATGCATAGTGCAAGAATGCAAAAGCCAGAGCGCTAGGTTTCTGGCCCTACGAGAGCCAGGCCCATGCAAAAACCGAGAGTCAAACAATGGCATTCAGCGTCAGCTACTAGATCTGTAGCTCTAACCGGTTCAGCACACTGGCTACCATAGAAATCCAGGGGAAACAGAGGCCAGTAGAAAAGAACTTGAGGAAGACAATGACCTCACCTTCGCATGGCTACAGCGTCATCTCCTCAGGCTTAAGGCAACCAGACATCATTCGCATCACGAATCCAACCCTTCTCCACCAGAGACTTGATGTGTTCTTCAGTGCACCAACTAACCCTCAAAGTATGGCATCGATGGAACCTTGTCACTCGCATGTTGAAGTTTGGGCTTCGTCATCTTGCGGAAGAGGAGAAATATGAAAAACCAGAGAGAGCGAAGGACACTCCGCCCGAAGGGTCCCGAACAACTTACAAAGGTCGGCAAAAGCCAACGAGACATGTAACAAGAGAAAAAGAAGGAAATGGGAGTGAGGAAGGAATTACCACAAGAGGGGAGGGGTAACCCATATATATACCCCGCACGAAAGACTCACCACCGAAAAACCCGGGGCACAATACCGCACGTAGGGCGAATCAGGGTGTGACATGTGTCCTGACACACATGGCCCATAACATCTGTTTCACGTCAGCACGATGAGAAAATCGCAGGATGTGCGAGCGACATGTGGCAGCAAAAAGTGGGGACCACATAATGCCTCGAAATAGCCCACGCTGTTGCACGGCACCATATTGGCGTATGGCACAAGTACTGAGACGCCAGAGATTCCATTGAGAATCGCAAGCATCGCCACTAAACTCCAGACGACGTGCAACTATTTGCATCCTAAAACCAGGCGTAACCTGCCACCTATAGATACAAAATTCAATGTTGTAATTCCCTCACATTGCCCACGGGAGATAAACTCTCTTGACTGGTGGTCATGGATTAGGCGGGACTCCCGTGTCCCGCACTCCAGAGCATCGTCGACCTCTTTGATGAGCCAAGGGACTTTGCATCCTTCAGGGCGGTGTGCATCCAATGGCGCGCTGCGTTTGTCGTGAGGAGCAACCGTAATTTGTCCCGTGGGTGCTCTGGAGCAACAAAGTCCTCAAATCGGGCAACGTCTCCTTCTACTCGCTAGTGACGGATAGAATCTTCAGCAAGCACGTCCCGGCATCTGCGGGACATAGATGGAGGGTGGAAGTTTTTGAAGGAAGTTACCTCATCGGACTCAATTACCAAGACAACTTCGCGATAGTCACAAACCCGCTGACAAGAGAAACCTTCGAGCTACCGCATCTACCAGAGTGGGCTCGAAACAGGACCCCGAAGGGCTTCTTCGTGCTCCCGAAGGTAGGGGTCGAGCAAAGAGCATTCATTATCATCTATGCATATCATAACCGCTACCTTAAGACGGGTGAGCGCTTAGAAGAGGCATCGTGGTGGCATGTCAGCAGCACCGGTGGCTGGATCTCCGAGCCAGTGGAGGATTACTGGGCAAAGATATGGCTTGATGAGGGAAAAGACGCACGCATCATTCATGTTGGGGGCCATGTCCTCCTCGTCCGGAGCGACGAGCTATGGGTGCCCCCACCAGAGAATACCCGAAGGGTCTCGTCCTCCCCCCCGGAGCACCACGCAGCTTCGCAGACCGCAAGATGCTCGATGACAGTCGATGGAGATTCGGAATGCCTGTGGGCTGGCCTGAAAACTTGAAGCTTCATGACAAAGTTATCTTGCAGTGTTGGGACCATACATTGTATGGGCTCCCAGGAGACAAAAACCTCGCGGGACTTCACAAGGACTGCGTCTACTTCATCAGCTGGTTCGACCACCACGATGGTCAATAGTACTATGTGTGCCAATGGGACATCGAAGCGAATGTCCCAACTATCTTTAAGGCAGTTCCCACGGAATCTCAGTGGGCACCGAGGATCTGGTTCATACCAAGCCTGAAGTAGAACGCTTCACAAGGCGAAGGTTGATAGTCTATCGCATGTATCACGTACAGCTACTTTGTGTAGGTCGCGTAAAGAAGATATTTTGGCACTTTCAGTTGGTAACCGAATAGATAGTATTATCATGCGAAGGATGTATTTTGATTGCACCGCATGATAGCTGAAGGGTGACATTCAAGGTTAAAGGGGAGGTTTTACATGCCCACAAGATCATGCTCGCAATGCGATTGCCAGTCTTCATGGCGCAGTTCTATGGACCGGTAGGTTAGAACAATAAACACAACATAACAATTGAAGACATGCAACCTGCTATTTTCAAGGCATTGCTTCACTTCATCTACGGATTCATTGCCCGCCATGGATGACGATCTTGGCGGAGATGAGAATGAAGAAATGGTTAAGCATTTACTTGTGGCTGCGGACAGGTACGCCGTGGAAAGGATGAAGTTGATATGTAAGAGCATCCTTTGCAATAGGATTGATGTTGACTTTGCAGTAGCCTCGTAAGTGTAAGTTGGATTGGCTTTTAGTTTCCTGAGATACTTTGGAGAAGAAAGGTAGACTTAGCAAAATGTATCTTGTATGTGATGATGGTCCCCAGCCCCACTCTATACATGCATCTATGCTAGCTCGCTAATATTATCTTAGACATTTCGATCTGTTGACTATGCAATGCATTTATTGCTCTTTTCATTTCTCAAAGAACGAGTAATCTGTCAGTCTAATATCAATGAACAATGCTTTCGTGAATCATGACCAAATTCATTGTGATCGCTATGAATTATTAGCAAATAGCAGCATCATTGCAACTTGTTAAGCAAAATCTGAGCTTTTAGGAGAAAAAAAAACGTATGCAGTTTTTACAACCATTTCAACCAGAAGCCCGATTGTTCTGTTTTGCTTTCGCTTAAAGCAATATGTCAGCTCTTCTGCAACTTGTTGAGCAAAATCTGAGCTTTTAGAACAAAACCTCTGCTGTTTTTACAGCCATTTCAAGAAGAAGCCCGATTGTAATATTTTTTGATTTAGCTTAGTGTGATATGTTATCTCTGTTCTTTTGAATAAATATTCTGCTATGTCACTGGTAAATGGGTCTTGGACTCGCATGTTAATAAGTTGCTTATTAGTTCTTTTGAAAAGAAAGAAACTTTGTTCAGTATCTAGTATGACTTTACATAGTGAACATGTAGGGTTATACATGTAGAACTGCATATGCAATAGGTCCTTTTTTTGGCTTACAGTCATAGGTATGGGGAAGGCGGTATGAGATGGAGATGCTAACGGGCTTCATTGTTCGTTTGTGATGTTATTTAAGGTATCTTCCTAAGTTTTCTGAGATGTTGTACAAAATCTGAACAATTGTAGATGCTTGGATTCTACGAAGACCCCAGTTATAGATCTGTTGCAGGGTAGACATGATTTGGAGCAAGCTGGACAGAATTATTTATTATCAATTTCTGATGAAGCAATGACATCTTCCTTTTGTTTCGAACCATTAGGACCAAACTTTAATTTTCCTTCTGTGTCCATCTTTTCTCGAGACAAGTAAGAAATATCAGTTGCATTCATGATCATATCCATTTAACTGAGGCATTGCTGGATAAGAAGATGGACTCATTACAGTAGTATGTTGTTTAGGGAAGATAACATTATCGCAAGATATAGATTTTGATGAGAAGATACTTTAGCTTTTGTTACAGCACTGCAATATCTGGTTCTTAATGTTTCATGCTGTTGTGGAGGTCTCTACACTCTGTTCATGTTACCCCAGCTAAATTTTTTATTTCTCATCGTTCACTTTTGAGAAAATCTGAACTTCCTTTTCTTTTAAGTGATAAAACTGAGATTCTGGCACAATAATAGCTTGTGGTTATGCTACTATTCTTTGCAAACTCTACACTTGTGGTTATGTTACTTTTCTTTGCAGAGTTATATTGGATAAGAGTAGGTTTTGCCATGTGTATGTGGCTAGGATCTGCTAGTTACTTAATTAGGCTCAACCTATGAGTCCATAATAGCTCAATAGTTTTCTCAATAACTTCTAATAGTTGGACTAAATAATATCTTTACTGTCCTAATATTCCTTGAGACAAAATTTAGCAAATAGCAACATTGTAATGAAGTTGTGAAGTAGCATCACTAGCAATTATACTTGATGATATCAAAGTGCTAGCTTTACGTTCGCTCCAGCATTGCTGTTAAGTGCTTGTATATCGCTCACATTTTATTGCCACAAAAAAACTTTGATTTCTAAGCTACTAAGTGATAAGTGTACAGTCAAATGTCAAATTTTACATTTCAGTTAGAGAAAGAGCTATATTAAAATACAATTCCAGACTTTTTTAAATTATGTCAAGAAATCTGGAGTCAACAACCATTTAAGTTATTTGTCACTTGGTGCAAGGCCCATTTGAAAGGTGCGAAATCTGCACATTGCTGCAACCTGATCTTTAGGCTGCAGAGGTGGGAGCTAGTTGTACATGAGTGCTCATCGGTAAGTAGAAACACAGTTTACTTTCTAAAGGGGCTGTACTTTCTTCGGCAACATTGTATTGAACTTTCCCCCCTTCAATTCAAATGCTCTGGTCCCTGCAGTCTCTTCTGTGCCCTGTCACGAAATTTAAATATGTGAAACTGTATATGCAGTTGGTATTTCGCTCGCAATCACAGATGATTTTACAAGAAGAGAAGTGAGAGATGAGATCTTATTGAAATAGAATGTACAAGATGGTAAGGACAGAGAGGCAGCCTGTCAAATAGAAGTTTCTTGCCTCAAAATATATTCTGAGATGGGGTCTTAGCCTCAGTATTCTCTTAAGGCGATGATGCACGTGTCGACACAATTTCAGCAATTCAAAGCAAATGAGAAGAATATGAGTTTGGGGCATCAGCCTCCACGTCTGTAAAAGCATCAGCATCTTCCAGGTTTGTGCGTTCATGCCTATCTCTTGCACGCTAAATATTTCAGTAATTGGCTCTTTGACTCATACAATGTACAAGTTTCTTGCTTAGTAATTGGTTGATGAATTGAATGAATGGAAGTTTGTCCTTGTTTGTTGCCGTTCTCTGTGATAAAGTTATTGGAACTGCAACTCAGACGACTTTGTAATGGTCTGGCTGTTTCCCCACCAACATAATTCAGGCTTGCTATTAGATAGAGCTGGATTCTGACGAGGATAAATGTATTTCAGGAGGTAACGTTATTCCCAGCATAATTTATTGGTTATAAAATTGCTCCCTAAAACTAGCATCACGTAAAATAAAAGGACATACAGTGCAGTTTAATATTTTGTTCTGTGTTTTATATTGGTGTTCATTGCATAAGGTTCCACAGGAAGCTTTGTTGTCAGCATGAAAATGAGGACATGAATGGACAGAGGTGATGCCCTGCTTTACATTTGAACTAATTTGTGCTTTCCATTCTTTCTGTTGTGCAATGAAGCACCTCCTGATTTAGTAACTTTTATAGGACTTTGATAGCTTGATTTACTATTCACTTCTATAAAAGTTTTACAATGTGTTATGCATTGCAAATAGCAATTAGTGTTTAGCTTTCCTTTTTAGACTCACAGTTGACATCATATATTAGGGGATAACAAAGCTAGAAGGTTTTATACATGCAGGATTAGAGAAGATAGACAAGCATATATATATATATATATATATATATATATATATATATGTATATATGTATGTATGTATATATGTATGTATGTATATATGTATGTATGTATATATGTATGTATGTATATATGTATGTATGTATATATGTATGTATGTATATATGTATGTATGTATATATGTATGTATGTATATATGTATGTATGTATATATGTATGTATGTATATATGTATGTATGTATATATGTATGTATGTATATATGTATGTATGTATATATGTATGTATGTATATATGTATGTATGTATATATGTATGTATGTATATATGTATGTATGTATATATGTATGTATGTATATATGTATGTATGTATATATGTATGTATGTATATATGTATGTATGTATATATGTATGTATGTATATATGTATGTATGTATATATATATGTATGTATATGTATATATATATCTATGTATATGTATGTATGTATGTATATGTATATATATATATATGTATATGTATGTATGTATGTATGTATGTATGTATGTATGTATGTATGTATGTATGTATGTATGTATGTATGTATGTATGTATGTATGTATGTATATAAGCGACGAGTCTATTCTACGCCTAGTCACACTGTAGTTTACTGTTGCGCCACCCTCCAGTTACAACTTAAACAACTGTCAGTTATAATCCACTAGATAGATCAGTTACAACCGCGCAACCAGAGGTACATACTTGTAACACAAGAAGCTAATGAGTTACGTTTTATATTGTACTACGATTACAATAGTGTCCTTATGTCGTACATCATTAGACAAGGAATTCGTTAGAAGTTACGTTCATCCATAATGCAATTGCAACTAAAAAAAATTATTTACGTCTGGTTGTAACTTTCTGTCTTGCGGATTGTAACTCTACTATTTTTTAGATTGTAACTGGGGGTGACACAATAGTAACTAGAATTAAGTCTATGCACATAATATATATATATATATATATATATATATATATATGACATTTGTGTGGAAGAGGTTGGTGCCAACAATAGGCCGTAGCAATGCTTGAATAGTTTTAAGCTGCAAATCTGATAAGGAAGTTCCACGAATGCATGAAAAGGTCATGCAGGCATGTGTAGCAAAAATAGTCTTATTAGGTCATGATTGTAATTTTGGTGATTAATGACAACATAGTCAATACGACTAATATGTTTGTCAAGAATATATGTTAGTAGGTCTCATAGAATACATAAAGAGATCACCGCAGTCAGGACAAAGTTGGACTAAATTAGATAATCCTAAGAAGATTTGCCTCACCGAATGATCTGATACTCTGGGTGTTGAACTTACCGGAGCATATTTGACAAAGGGGAGAGAGGCCTGAAAACCTCACCAGAAAGTCCGGTGATCAAAGAAGATATACACCTGAGCATTTTGTCCAGAGAAGGTTGCAACCATTGAAGTTGAAGATCAAAGCACCGGATGATCCGGTGATCAATGTGTTGCACACACCGGACAATGAAAAGTGCAAAGAGACAGAACGAAGTTCAACGCATCGAATGGTCTGGTGATGAAGGTTGTGCACAACGGAGCATTATTTACAGAGAAGGTTGCATTGGCTTAGTTGGCTGAAGTCAACTCACTGGATAGTCCGGTGATGAAGTAATGTGCACCGGATGCTTACACCCGGAACAATTTATATAGAGATGATGCAGTTGGCTCAGATGCTAAGTATATACTCACCGGATAGTCTGGTGATGGAGATGAAATATACACCGGTGTGTCCGGTGTTCACAGAGGCTTAAGTGGGGTTTCAACGGCTAGTTTGTGAGAGTGTACTCACCGGATGATCTGGTGTTAGTACTAGTGTTCTCATCGAATCATCTGGTGTTAACAACTTTTCTAAGCCATTAGGTTAATGGCTACTATGCGGGTTTGATGCTATAAATACCCCTACACTCAATAATTTGAAGAAGTGGTATGTTGATGGAGTCCAGAGAAGTTCATGTACATCTGAGAAGGCATCCAAACCACCAAAGTGCTTAATGTGATTATCCAAGGCGGTTAAGCACAAGATTAGAGAGTATTTAGTGCTTATAGGACTAAAGAGAGTGTTGCTAGGTGATTGCTATCTAGAGAGTGGATCAAGGAGTGATCCAACCTTGTATCAAGCGGTATGTCGGTACCTTAGAGTCTTAGTGACTCGCCGGCAAGTTTGTTGACCCTCCGACTTGGTGTGGAGCGACGGCAAGGTGATTGTGCAAGGATGCAGAGACCCTTGTCTTGGTGGCTCATGCTCCGAAGTGATCACGGCGACAAGGAACAGGAAGAGAGGCTAGTGGTGAGACCTTGGCTTGGTGGCTCATCCGGGTGGAGGCCTTGTCTTTGTGACTTGGTGGCTCAAGAGCCGTGACTGGGTGCTGACCAGGAGCATATCTTTGGTGGAGCTCCAACGTGGACTAGGGGTGGCATTCATGTCAACGATACCACGGAAAAAAATCCTTATTTTCCTCTCTCTACCTTGTTTACGTTTCCGCATTTACATTCTTATAATTTACCTTCTTAGATAGGTTGTAAGCGCTTTGATCGGTAGAGTAGACACACTAGATAAACCTATAGCACATCTAGATAGAATTTGATATAGGTTTATCTTGTATTGTTTTTAGAGTCAAAATAGTTCTAAGTGTCCTAATTCACCCCCCTAGGACATCACCGATCCCTTCAGCGTGACCAACTTAAGAATAGGTGGAATGTCTTAAAGAAAATATATACATAGTGGAAGACTATGAAAATAGGAGAAGAAGGCCGGTGGATGCATATGGGAAGAAGGTTGAAAGCGGCTAGTGGATGCATAAGAGAAGAAGGCTACAAGCAGTAAAAATTCTACAACTTCTGCAGTGGTTGATCATGTAAGAGAGGAGATAGATCAACTATTGAATTTAGTTATTAATGCTGGGGCTGAAGAAGGGAGTGAGGAACACTACTATGTCATTCAACTTCTTATTAAAAAAGAGTAAGGTGATGTGTCTATAACTTTAAAGATGTTAAATAGAAGACTTGCTTAGCTTAAGAGGGCATGAGAGGATCATAGAAAGCATTAGGAATACTTGCATTAACTTACTTTCATCGTGTTGTCCTATTATGTAATATAACTTCTTTTCTTTATGTGTAATGGACCTGTTGTCACTATTTAATAATTATTTGTATTGCCCATTCATGTATGACCTGCATGGTCTTATTTTCCTATATGTGTATCATACGGTAGCAATCATGTCATCCTTTTTAACTAGTGTGGAGATGAGCCTTCAACTGTTTCAAGTGAGATTGAAGAATCGAATGAGGTCATTCCAGAGCTTGTTAGAAATGGTCGAGCCCGAACACGATAATGTGGGCCAAACTGTATCTGCCCTGTCCATAGATGCGGAAATCAGGAAGACTTGAGGAATCATATTCCTCGCAATCGGCACGATCTATGGACGGTGATCGAAAACCATCGTGAAGAACGCCGTGAAGATGATCGCTGCTACTATGACTACGGATCTACATGACAGGATGGTCGACATGACTCCCCTGCTCGGAGAGGCAGGCGTGTCAGTCCCCCACCATTTCCTCCTGATGAGTTCAACGGAGGCTGCGAGGCTTTCGTACATGAACTTCGGTCAATTCGGGGGCCCGAGAAGTTCAAAGCGGGCCTGGTCTAGAAATATGACGAGAAAATCAATCCCAATGAGTGGTTGCAGATCTACACCACTGTTATTCGAGCAGCCGGTGGTGACAATCGAGTAATGGTCAATTACCTGTTAACTGTCCTTGATGGACCCGCAAGGTCCTGGTTGCTAAACTTGACACCCAAGTCGATTAGTTCATGGGCAGAACTTAAGGCTCAGTTTATAGCTAATTTCCAAGGCACATTCGAGCGCCCAGGAACGGAGAACGATCTCCACCAGCTACACCAAGGCGACAATGAATCTCTTCGAGATTTTATCCGCCAGTTCAGCGATAAGCATAACACGATCCCGGACATCTCCGATGAGTCAGTAATCATTGCCTTCAAATGAGGTGTTCAAGACATAGATTTACGTGGAAAGATGGCTACTCAGAAGATCTGTACGGTCAAAGAGCTTTTCGAGTTAGCCAACAAGTGCGCAAAATGAGCAGAAGCGCAAGTGCGTGCTAAAAACCTTCAATCTAGCAAGGACAAACCCGACTCCTCGAAGAGTAGAGGAAAGAAGACCAGACCCGGTGACAAGTGCAAGGGACCCGATACAACTATAGTTGTGGTCGACAGGAACAAATCGCGCAACACTGGGGACAAAAAAGGCCTCAGTTGAGGTGGCAGAAAGTGGTGTACCATCCATCGGAGCAACAAGGGTGACTTCGACGAGTGCTATGTGTTCAAGAAGAAGCTTGATGAAAAGATCAAGGCGAATGCTGAGCGTGGCAATAAGCAGGCTAAGTCAAATGTTGAAGGCAGCGAGCCTCAGTTCCATGAGGCAGACCATAGCTTAGCGCACATTTTCAGAGGATCCGCCATGTACGAGTCCAAAAGGCAGTACAAGCGGTTGAGCGAGAAGTCAACTTGGCCCTAACTAGGCCCACTTGGTATCTCAAGTGGTCGAAACAGTCGATCACCTTTGGTCAAACCGATCATCCGGTCGCGATACCACATCCTGGTCAATACCCGGTCGTGGTTCAACCGACCATACTCAACATCAATGTTTCTAGAACTCTGGTCGATGGTGTTAGTTCACTCAACCTCATTTTCTCCAAAACCTTGGACAAGATGGGAATTCAGAGATCAGAGCTTAAAATAGGAATCGAGCCTTTCCACAGCATAACTCCTAACTCATCGACCATGCCTCTCGGCTGAATCGAGCTGCCAGTCACGTTTGGCACGCCCGACAATTTCCGCACAGAAAAGCTGACCTTTGATGTCACGGACTTTGAGATGGCTATTAAACCTAGTGCAAAACCTGTGATGTAGAAACAGCGAAAATTTGCGAAAGATAGGAAGTGGGCCATCCAGGAGGAGGTCGATAAACTCCTAAAGGCGGGCTTCATTCGAGAAGTGTGTCATCCTACGTGGTTCGCGAACCCTGTCCTCGTCAAGAAGGCCAATGGCAGATGAAAAATGTGCATCGACTTCACCGACCTCAACAAAGCTTGCCCCAAGGATCCTTTTCCCCTCCCGCGCATCGACCAGATCGTTGACTCTATGGCAGGCTACGAATTTCTATGTTTTCTAGATGCCTATTTAGGGTATCACCAAATTAGTATAGGATTAGAGGATGAGAAGAAAGCAGCTTTTACTACTCCCTTCAGTGTATTTTGTTATGTAAAGATGCATTTCGGTTTAAAAAACGCTGGTGCTACGTATCAAAGGTGTATTCAAAACTGTCTACAACCCCAAATCGGGCGCAATGTAGAAGCATACGTCGATGATGTTGTAGTCAAGTTGAAAATCAGAAACGCATTGGTTGACAATCTTGCGGAAACATTCGACAACCTCAGGAAGTATCGCATGATGCTCAACCCCGAAAATGGGATCAAATGGGATGGATTTCTTCCATGAATTGGACTTGTTCTATGAATTTTGATATAATAAAATGGAATATATATCTATATAATCTTGTAGAGCTCTTCACAAGCTTTCCATAGAGCCCAAGATTATTAAAATCAGAGTTCGGAGCGAAAAGTTATACCCAAAATACATAACACTATTCTGCTAAAATTTGTCTGACCGGATAATCCAGTGCTCATATCAAAATTAGTCTGGTGTTACATCGGATAATCTGGTGAGAACAATGAGAAACAGACCGGTGTTCACAAGAAGTTTGAAGCGGAGTGTTTTGCCTCACCGATGATCTGGTGTTCACAAAATGAACACACCTGACTATTATTTTCAGAGAGCTCCAAAATGAACATATGCACATAAGATAATCCGATGCATGTGTCCGGTGTTCAGTGAGTTATCACAGGATAATCCGGTGTTCACAGATGAGTCTGAGTGGGTTCCAACGGCTAGTTTTTTTTGCTATACTCACCGGATGATCCATTATTCACAAAATAAACACACCAGACTATTATTTCCAGAGAGCCCCAAAATGAACATATGCATATAGGATAATCCGGTGCTTTTATCCGGTGTTCAGTGAGTCGTCACAGGATAATCCGGTGTTCATAGAGGCTTGAGTGGGGGTTTCAACGCCTAGTTTGTGAGAGTGTACTCACCAGATCATTTGGTGTTAGTATTATTGTTCTTACTGGATCATCCAGTATTAACAACTTTTCTAAGCCATTAGGTTAACGACTAGTGCGCCAGTTTGAGGCTATAAATACCCATCCACTTAGTCATTTGAGGTAGCTGGAGTCTAGAGAAGTTCATATACACCTGAGAAGACATCCAAGCCACCAAAGTGCTTAAAGTGATCATCCAAGGTAAATTAACCACAATATTAGAGAGTGATTAATGCTATAGGCCTAGAGAGCGTGTTGCTAGGTGATTGCTGCCTAAAGAGTGGATCAAGGAGTGATCCAACCGTGTACCAAAAGGTACGCCGTCAGTCTTGGTGACCCGCCGGTAACTTGTTGACACCCTGACTTAATGTGGAGCGGCTGCAAGACATGTGTACGGGGCACGAAGACCCTTGCCTTGCTGGCTCAAGCTCTGAACTGATCACGGCGGCAAGGAACCGGAAGAGATGCTAGTGGTGAGATCTTATCTTGGTGGTTCATCTAGGTAGAGGCTTTGTCTTTGTGATCTAGTGCCTCAAGAGCCGTGACCAGGTGTCGATCGTGAGCATATCCTTTATGGAGCTCCAACGTGGATTAAGGGTGGCATTCATGCCATCGATACCATGGGAAAAAAATCCTTATGCCGAGTTTGCTCTCTCTACCTTATTTACGTTTCCGTATTTACATTCTTGCAATTTACCTTCTCAAATAGGTTGCAAGCGTTTTTTTATCGATAGAGTAGACACACTATATAAATATAGAGCATATTTAGATAGAAATTGATATAGGTTTATCTTGTGTCGTTTTTAGAGCAGAAATAGTTCTAAGTGTCCTAATTCACCCCCACTCTTAGGACGTTACCGATCCCTTCAAGGGTGTGGTCGATACCAGTGAGGGTGAGGGCGTCGCTGAGGGCGAGGGAAGTGACGATAGCGGTAAGGTTGAGGGTGACGATGGCTCTGACTTTAATGAAAGTGATGCCACTGGCCCCTTCTTCGCCATTAGCCATTCTATTGCCCCCGGTGGGGTAGACCAAGAGGTGTAGGTTGTTTTAGAATTAGTTAGTGTAGGTGACACAATTTGGATTTAGCAGTCTTTTATGATCCGGATTGGGGGGCTTTGTGTAATCTGAATCTTTGTACCAACTGATATTTCTTCTTTTTTCTAATTCATGAAAAGGTCAGTTAGCAACTACAATGATGGCGTCGACAAAGAAAGCTAGGATAGTGTAGTGGTGAAAAGCTAAAATGTAGTAATAATGTACTGCTGGTCTTCTATTGTATATAATAAAAGAGCCATTCTTAAATTAAATTATCTTGTGTTTAAATACACTTCCTATCTAAACATGCACCTACATGGCTCATGCACTTAAATTCAATCTTGTGTTTAATTTCTCTTATGTTTGGTCAGTTAGGTGTTTTTTTTTAATTTTCTAAGTAAATGTATGATATAAATTCATTTATTTGTTTAAATTATTTTGTTTTTAAATTTTGGAGCAAAGTCAATGTAGTAAAAATAGGTTAAAAGTAATATATCCTGAAACCCTAGCATGAAACTCAAGCTTGCTTACTTGGTAGGAGGGTTGGGTCATAGACATGAAGTCTTGAGTTTAAATCCTGGCTGAGGCATTGGCAAAAATGGTGAGAAAATGGGAGAAATAAACAGGGGTGGTTTGGGATGAAGCCTAAGTGATCTTGCTATCGTCCAAAAATCTTCATATTTTCTTAGCACATTCCACAATTTATTGCCTTTTTTTAGGCTTTGGAACTAAGGATCATTGACTTCTTATCTCTGATGGTTCCGCGTTGAATCGTCGGAGATAATGTTTATCATACATGGCTACTTAATTTTCAAAGATAATTGGCTACTTATCACTAACTATATAACCTTGACGGCTCATAAACCATATGAGACGAGAATTTTTGAGCCGTCTAAGATGACCTTTGTGTGGTAATGCCTGCAGATGCCTTAAACTCTCCCTCTACTCTAGACGCACAAATACCATCGGGAGCTTTTTCTTCCCCAACTCTGGTTGAAGTGTCACCTATCTCGATCTCCATAGCCAGAGCATCGCTCATCGTTGTCCTCCTCACCGTCGGATTCCTTACAGCGGCATGGATATGCTCGAACACCCATCCTTCATCCAGCCTAACCACTGATAGACTCATGACGACGGTGGAGAAGATTAAATGGTAGAGGGAAGAGAGAAATGAGACCGATAGAGAGGGGTGAGAGATGACCACGTTGGCACGCCGTAGGTGAGTACTCCCTAATTAGGGAGATTTGGAGTGATACATGTTAGAACTTTAGAGACATAGATATGTATTTTCAGAGTTTAAGGATTTAGATGATATCGTTGGATAGCACTGCCTAGGAATGAAAATTTGAGTGCACATATTCTGTTGATTATTGTTTGCTCCTTGATTTATTGCGTTATTTCTTCTGTTCCAAATATCTACTTATATTAAATTTCTTACTTGGTACAGTAACTTATATTAAATTTCTGTATTTTCGGATGTTTTTCCCCATGTGGGCCCTGGCCTGAGCTCTCCACAGTGGTGAAACCCATTTGGTACCATTCCGTACAGAAAGCAGTCTGTGCATAGGCTAGGCACGTGCGTAGTGACCAGTCACTGCGAGCCTACTTGCGTGGACACCACGTGGGGGGGCCTCACTTACTAGTACGTTTGTAGGTACGAACCCCGAGGAGGATGGCACTCTGGTAGCCCGGTATTGGCTGCAACCTGCCATGTGGACCCGGTTTGCCAGATGGTCCACTGGTGCACTGCAACGATGGCTTGTCACCTTTGCTCTCCAGCTAGCAATCACTCGATTTCCACACCGATTTTGACAGCCGATTGATCACATCCGGTATTTTACGCTTATCTGCAAGCAATCTCTCGATTCTTAAATTTCAAACGATTTGCTTTCAGGTCCAATATACTTACATTAACCGAGTGGATAGATGAGGGTTTACAGATTCGTTTGAGGGTCGCTCTTTAGCGAATTTTTGAAATTCGTGAATATTAAAAAATTCTCAAATTCAGTGAGAATTCGGCCAAATTCACACGGTCAAATTTATAAATCGAAATCAAAACCTGGTCGAATCGACATTTGGTAACCGCTCGAATTCAACTAAAAATTGATCAAATTGTACCAGAACCAACTGAATTCTCTATATTAAACATATTTCGAATGAATTCTTCAAAAATTGTTTGGTTTTCCCCTGCGTATTTCTTGACTTTCAGTGAAATTTAACAAAAGAATTAAAAAATTGCTCAATATTGTAAAATTAATAATTAATTCATATGAGCTTCAAATAAAGTGAAACAAATTTTGTTGTTTTTCTTGTAGCATTATCTGCATGATAAAAGTATTGATACTCATAAAAAAAGTTGAATATTTTCTGTGAGAAAATGTATTTGCTAAATATATTTAAATGCATAATTAATTCTTTGCTAATCCAAAAATCATGAAACCAATTTTGTTAGTCTTCTTACATGATCCTATATCTTTTAAAAATACATGAAATCATGAAATAGTTATCGTAACATGCATGGCTGTATAAATGTTTGCAACTTGATTAATTCATAATTAATCCATCACACCTCCAAAATTAGTTAAACCACTTTTATTACTTTAGTTATAATATGCTTTATGTAGGAAAAATATTGGTAGAAATGAAAAGGTTAATTACAGTGTCGTTTCTTAATATGTTCACTTTATAACTGTGAACTTTGTAAAAATTATGAGGAAATTAATAAGACTCTGAATAAAATTAAACTAATTTTAAAGATCTCTTAAGATACGTCTAAAAAAATATATCTATTTGCATGTTAAGTTTTTCCTTAATATGATGGGTCAAATCATCCCGTTCATATAGCCAATTTTAGCATTTTTCTTTTTCTCAAACTTCCTCTCCATGAAATATGATGCAAATAATAATATTTTTTAAAAAAAACACAAACTATCGTAGAATTGTCTCTAATATTTTTAGAATTTTTTGTGTTTATTTATTTATTTATTTTTGAATTTTTTGAATTAAAATTCGAAAACCGATCGAATTTTGAATGCGGTGTGCACCAAATTTACCGATATTCACGGAGCGGTTTTTAACGTATTTTTGAACCCTGGACGAGGGAGGATACATGCATTAATTTCCCTTTCTCACGTCTTTTCAGCCGAGGAAAACTCGCAAAAATGGGCGAATTGAAGCAATTTGCGTGGATACCCATTGATTCGAAACTCGGTCGATTTAACTGGTGGAATTGAAAGAGCAAATGAAAGGGGCCAGCTTTTTGTAAACAGGTAAGGTTAGGGGTCGCGTCAAAACACCTTAGTTATTTAATCCAAGCGATAATGCATGCAGCCATCATGTGTTTCTTTAACTAGTAAATCAAACTAGCATTGCTTAGAAAGAGAAGAAACAATTATCACGACGTTCCAACGGTTGCATTGACACAAATCAATGTCATGGTCAAAATAGACAAAACATTTTATTATACGAGTTTTACCATTATCCTTGACAACTAAACACCTCTCTAGTGGCAAGTAAAACTAACCGAGCCGTGTTTATTGGACCAACTTGAGACCTGTTAATGCGAGCACAATCTAAACACAGGGCACATCTTGCCAAGCCATGCTTGGGCCCTACCATGCTGTCATCATGCCTAGACCAAAAGCTCAGCACGTGAACCAGCACGACACAGCACACCACAGTTCGTTTAGCTAATAGATATGACCAGATCATGTCTAAATGGATTTGAGCCGTATCATGTCGGGCCAGGAATAATACATATGTCACTTCCCAATATAGCCTTCCCCAAACACGAAAAGTAATCAGCACTGATGCATATATGGGCCTGCCCATTTGTGAATGGATAGATCTTACACCTGATGCCACGAATATGCAACCACCCTGTACTGTGTTTGTTGTGCGTGTGTGAGACAAAGCAAAAGACGGGGCAGTAGGTAAACGCACACCATCACATGACCATCGCTCACTCTTGCAGGCCATCTTGTTTTCCTTGTGCCTAGCCGTCTTCTACACATTTGCCTCTTCTTCCAATCCAACTAGCTAGTCCCATCGATCGTTCCACTTCTGGCTCCCTCTCATCATCTGCCTCAAGGTCCTCAAGAAGCGAGAGAGAGAGAGAGAGAGAGAGATGGCAGCAGCAATGGCGGTGGCGTGCTGCGGGCTGGAGGAGGAGACAGTGACGGGGGAGCAGAAGGCGCCGGGGGCCTGCCCGCGGTGCGGCGGCGCGGTGGTGGCCACGGACGTGGAGAGCGCGCGGCGGGTCCTCTGCTGCCTCCCGCTCTGCGTCAAGAACAAGCGCAAGTTCTCATGCGCGCGATGCCGCCGCAGCCTCGCCGCGCTCTACCCCCACGCCTAGCTCTATTACCATGTCAAAGCTAGCTCACTGAGATTGCAGTTCATGCTTACTGCTTAACTACCTTCTTAATCATCGACGATTGTCACTGAGATTGAGCTGTTGGGATTAACTAGCTAGTTAGTACTTGCACTTGAAGTAGTTTGTAACCTGTTCATTAGGTTTGATGATGGCTGTTAGTTATCATGTTGATGCTGAACCCATCTTCAGGTTTTAGCTTCTTAATGAATTTCTTCATGTATTCTCTCCTTTTGATATATGTTCCATTCATATCGTATTTCTCATGGATTTTTCCTTGGGATTTTGCAGCGGCCACCTCATTACTGGATAGTCCTTTGCATCTCATCCTTTTGCCCTTTGGACAAAATGTGATAATACATTATTTCCCTTCTGGTCTAAAGTGCTTAAAGAGCTAGGTTGCTTGCAGTGCTTTCTTGCCTCGGATGGACGGCGTACGTTTCCATCAAGCTACCATGCTTTGACGTTTCCATCAAGCTACAATCCTTGAAGGAAAAAATCCCACAAACTCTCATTGTGTTCGAGAGAGAAAAAGATAAAGACTTACATGTCTTATTTTGTGGCTTTAGACTATGATGGCACAGATAGTTGTTATATCTGTATGACAAATAATATATTTCAATCATAGACGTGAGAATTTTGTAGTGAAACAACAATTTTTTTATGAAAATACAATAATATTCATAAATAGACAATAGAATATGCTCTACCTGTCTACGCGACTGTAGTTTCATCTTTAGCCACAAAGCTACTTTCGGCTATTCCGTTAGTTCGAACTTTCGAGAATAAAGGAAGTCCTCGACTCCATAACAACACAAGAACCAAATCATATGCATGGATTATTTAGGATTTGTTTGGTAGAGTTTTGGAAGCTATTAAAGGTTGTTTGGTAGAATTCTGGAAGCTGATTCCGCCTCAGATTCAACGAGAACTGTACCAAACGTCCTGTCGTAAAATCGATTCTGTGGCAGAATCAGAGAGAATTATTCCCACGTTTTGTACTGCGAGGTGAGAGTTGAAAAATCTAGCTTCCACCGATTCCCGACTGATTCTCCTCAATTTCAACACAATCTTCTCTCAGAAATCACTTCCACCACTTATATACCAAGCAATTTCACAAACATAATCATTTTTACTATAGAATCTATTTATACCATAAAATCATTTTCACCATAAAATCGAGAGGTTAAAAAGCTCTACTCTTTAGACCCTGTCCCTTTTACATAGGATTATTCTAAGCATGATTTGTGCTGCCAGCTCGGTCAAACTGATGTGTCAGGTCAGCCTTGATAGGGTAGTTTTTCCAAATCAATGTTTTTTTGGAAGCATGATCAATGCTTATTTTAGGTGATCGGGATTAATTAGATCAAATCCCTATGGACTAGGGGATGGGGATGGACCAAGATATATTCCTGCCATTCCAAAAGGAGATTGGTCTAAATCTCTAGTGTATCAAACATAAAGAAGCCGGTGCACTTGCTTGTACTGTGCAAGGACAAAGCAAGGTGCCAAGCGAAAATTTTGACCCGTCTTTTTCGGTTCAAAAAAACAGGCAACGTTCCCAATTCCAAAACATCGGAAAACAACCATGAGGTCCCTACAGTGCAAAAACAGCGCAACAAAACAAAATAGAGTGATGCATGAGGTCCGAATCTGATGATCTCCCTACAGTTTAGTGCAGTAGCAAAGTATTGTGCAACAATCATGGATTCAATGCAGGTTTGGCTTTTTGCTCAACCTATGTGCCACGCTAGTGGACAATGTTGGGCAAGAAAAACCATGGTAGTGGAGTGGAGTGGAGTGGAGTGAAGTCGATTTCCTTCATTGAAATCATGACGACTATAAATAACCGACCGCTATAGCGTTTTAGACACTCAATTGCTAAACTAAATATGTAAATATTCAGCTAATGCCGCCCGCAACGACTCAAAATTGTTTCTGAACCTTGATTCAAAGATATGTGGCCAGATCCTGATTAGCTCACGTTTGTGCTCCTCACTATGTATGTTGTGCGGATTGTTCGTTACCTTTTAGGTAGGGGTAGTGCAGATTGTAGCTGGATTCAGGTATGTGTGTATGGTAGTCAACGTGTAGTACAAACTAGTGCTTAATGTGTGCTTCTTATTATTATTATTTTTTTTGCCTTTTATGTGAACATGTCTACTGCTGCAAGTAGCTAGTGAATTAACAACTGATGCAACTGCAAGGAAATCGACCCAGCCAACGGAACCTATTTGGAAGTATCTTTATTACTTAAAAAGTAAGCAGTGATTTCTGTTTCACTCGTATGTATTTTATTTTTAGTATTTTTGGTGTCTGTGTTTCGCTCTGCTCCCTCACGTCGGCCCATGTTCCGCGTCTGCGCTCTTGCACGCTGCCGCGCACACTATCACGCCCGCTTTCGCATGGATCCGCCTGCCGCGCACACTATCGCGCCCGCTTCAGCATGGACCTGCCTGCCGTGCGCGCTGCCGTGTCTGCGTTACGAGGAAGCATGTGCATGTAACTAAGTATAGAGAAATGATTGATGAAAGCAAAATGCCTTATATATTGACACGGTTGCATGAAACACTATTGTTTGTGGTTTTATGTACATGTTGATTGTTGTTTTAAGCGATAACTGTGTTGTTTAATATAATAAATAAAATTTATATTTGATATTTTTCTATATGATCACAACGTAAGATAGCTCCTGCTATAACCAGCGATGGCGCTACGAACCTAAGATGCCACGAGAATCACGATTTAAACCATTGATCCTTACACACCAACAAAAAGCAAACTAGGAAAAGTTAATCTTCTTTACATGTCTTATAGGGGGCCTCCGATTCCGATGTCTACCAAACACGCATCTAAATGCCAGACATGCAAACCGTGCAACTTCATTTTCCTATTTCTTTTGGGGAGGCTATCTATCTATCGGACACGCTATATAACAATCTATCAGACTCGGACAATTGTAAGTGTAATGACTCATTTGTACACAGTATACAATTAGACTCCTAAGTGTAGTGGTATTGATTGGATAGGATCGAATTAAAGCCAAAGGCAAACAGGGTCCTCGGCAACTAGGGTTTCTCCTAGGTGACTCGGGGTTGGTGGCTGGTGTCTAGGTTTAGGCTCTCTTAATTCTCCCTCCTTCTGACTTCATTTCGATCTGGTTTAATTTTTTGCTCTGGATCGATCTCCACATCTACTTCCACAAGTCCATATATTGTCTTCTCCACCATTGTTTTTGTGAGCCCTAGAATCGGCTTTAGGTCAAGCACCATAATTTGAGTTTGTGTGGTTCTGATCTCATTCCTGCCAACGGCGGGGAAGTGCCAGATATGGCTGAGTGGATTGGAGGCGGTGGGGAGTTGAAGTGGGTTGAGGGGCTGATGAAAAACCTCCATTTGTCAGTAGGCTGATGAAAAACCTCCATTTGTCAATAGAGGAGATGAATGGCATCAAGGTTGGTGGATCGGCGATGGGGAAATCGACAATGGAGGCATATGAGGCCATCAGAGAACTTCTGTCTGAGAAACAGGCACATTCATATGCAGTTGCGTGGGTGTACTACGTGAAGAACAGACAAAGTAGACACGAAATGAGTGACGGGTCATAATATGATTCATCACTGATGATAAAAGCGACATGTCATAGTTGTGACCATTCACTTATGATTTATCATAAATGACGTGTCATCCTAGGTCAATTATAGGTGACGAATCGTAGTTGTGACCCATCACCTATTATGACCCATAAGTGATGGATCATCCTAGCTAGTTATTGATGACGGGTCAAGTTGGATCATAACTTGACCCGTCACCAATGACTAACTCATCGGTGACGGGTCATCCTAGCCAATCATTACTGATGGGTCAAGTTGTAACCCGTCATCAGTGACTTGATCAATACATAGAGCTATCATTTCATGTATTGTGTGTATATATACCCCTAGGTATTCATATACTTAGGTTTATGCAGATATATATACACAATATTTATGACTGTTTTTATAGATATACATGATCAATATATAGAGCTATCATTTCATGTGGTGCAAAAGTATATGTACTCCTAGTTTATATCATGTGTGTATATATATAGTAGTACAAACATATACTCATATATATGTGTATCCTATGTTATTTTTCTCGATTCATCAGGGGTGTATATATATATATAATATACCACCTTAGGAATATATATATATATATGTATGTATGTATGTATGTATGTATGTATGTATGTATGTATGTATGTATGTATGTATGTATGTATGTATGTATGTATGTATGTATGTATGTATGTATGTATGTATATGATGCTAAAAAATTATTTTTCTCTTATTTTTTCTCACCTCAGCGGCACTAGAATAGGAATTATTGTACAATTTTTCTCAAGTTTGATGTAAGGAGTGGTGGCTATGGATACAAACACGTGTTTTGAAAATTGTGCAGAAACTTCCAGGGGCGAGAACTCAATCTTTCAATCCATTTTTTGTCTCGAAAAATTCTCCAAACCCGACAATGTCAGGGAGAAACGGATGTAACTTTTCCTATAGATGTCTGTAGAGTCAAAAAAACATTAAAATCGGAATCTGTATACAAAAGTTATACCCTTTTTACTAAAAGCACTCCGAGTCAACATTTTAGAAAAAAACATCATCGGTGATGGGTCATAACTGCGACCCGTCACCTATGACTTGCATAAGTGACGGGTCGCAGTTATGATCCGTCACCTATGATTTTCGACAATGAAGGTTAAAAGGGTAATATAACTAGTTCTTTCACAAGCATGTGATAGCTGAGGTGGTAAGGGAGTCGTGCACGAGTCCCTGGGCATGGGTTCGAGTCCCACAAAATGCAAAGACAGAAATATGTTTGAAAATGATGTGGATTGGGCATATGCGATGGGCTCTGTATTAGGATGGCTCTCGGGTGATTTTTTTTACTTTTTTAGTGTCTAAAAAACATGAAACACGTTCATCAATCATAAGTGACGGGTCACTCTTACGACCTGTCACTTATGTTCAGTTATAGGTGATAGGTCGTAACAGTGACATGTCACCTATAATATTTATTAGTGACAGGTCAAGTTGTGACTCGTCACCTATGACCACATTGGTGAGGGGTCTGTACCTGTCACCCATAACGACTCATTAGTGACGCGTTCGGGTGGTGGGTAAAATCTAATGTCTGATTCATGAAGTGTTCTGTAAGGATCCATTTCCTCTTCACATTCCATCAGGCATCAGGGAAGAGGACAACCTTAGAGGAGAGACAAGGAATTTTATGAAGGATTTGCCACCACTACAGAAACTGCTATCACTATCGGTTGAGAACCACATCACGGCTAGTTTTTGAACTGGTATTGTGCAATCGACAATGATAGTCTGGGATTATCACTACTGATTCCTGAACCGATAGTGATAATAGGCTCCCACTGCTAGTTTGAGCCATGAATCGATAGTGACAACCTAATAGCATTACCTGTTTGAGCCACGAACGATAGTGATTTCTGAACTATCCCTAGCGGTTTGAGCTAAAAAAACGACAGTGATATCACCATAGTCACTGCTGGTTTGTGGATCAAACAAGTGTGGATGTGTTGATATCACTGGTTGTTCATGGCTCAAACTGGCGGTGATAAATCCACACCCACAAAAAAAATAGCATACATGGTTCATATGCTCATCATCACATATTGCATATGATTCAATATAGGTAATCATCACTTACCACATATGGTTTACCCGCAGTTCATTGTTCACATATGATTTCATCTTAAATTCCTAAAAACTATAAATTCAACTTAAATATCCCAAAAGAGACAAGCATCTATCACTTTGGATTGTAAATTCAACTTAAATTTCCCTAGGGCCTCAAACTAGAGCACAAAACATCATAACTATCATATATATGTTGACTCATAAGTGGCACAAGAAAAATAACCTCCCTATCACCATTGTGCACCTTATTTTTGCTATTTTAATGAATATATCATCTGATGATTACAAAAAGAATATTCATAGTATATTGGTGCAAGAATAGCCACTTCATCTTAGTCCACTCTTTGCCTCATCATCATAGGCCAACAGCATAATCACCATCTATCACTGAAAATAGACAAAAGTAGCAAAGCAGAAAAATAACTCATTTGCCAATATGAAGCTAAAAGTCGCAGGTGGGCAAGTAACAAAAAAGACAAGTTCACAATTAACAAAGGTAACAAGTTGACAATTAGGAAAAGTAACAAGTTTACATGTAATAAAACTCATCGGCCTCACTCAAAACTGAAACAACTAATACACGTGAAGATGTCATAACTTAATCATAATTGGTAGAATGAGAAACCTCCATGGAAATGGGTCCATCCGTGATGAGTTTCTACATATTGTGGCACACATAGTAACCCTAGCTATCGGGATGGACGAAGCCACAGTGGCTCATGGTGGAGGAGGCCTGGGAGGCGCAGCGGCATCAGTGTCATGCATCGTGGGGCTTCAGGACAAAGGAGGCAGGGGAGGCACGACGGTGTTGGTGTCATGGAGATCCACAACAGCATGGGATTTTGGGATAGAGGAGGCCAAGAAGGTACGGTGGCATCGGTGTCATGGAGGTTCATAGCAGCGCGATGCTTCAAGAAGGAGGAGCAGAGGAGGCATGATGGCATTGGTGCTGATGACAACATGGGGGCTTCAAGACAGAGGAGGTTGGCAAGGCGCAGCAGCATCGGTGTTATGGAGGCTGACGACAGCATAGGGCTTCAAGACGGAGGAGGCCGAGGAGTTCACAGCTAAGTGTTGAAGAAGGGCGGAGAATGATAGTTATATATGGCAGCAAAACTATCATTACCTGTTCACAATTACCACCGGCAGTCAAAGTATGAAAGCGCATAGCATGAGAAATGCGGTGTCGGTGAAAATCTATCACTGTCGGTTGGTAACTAGAACCGACATTTATATTGCAAACATAAATATAACTAAAAATTACAAATACCTAGCAATCAGATATAATATTAAATACAAATAACATTTTAACATAATATATTAAAAGATTCATTACACAAAAAGTTATATAATACATATATAAAAGTACATTACAACAGTTTAAACAACCCTCCTATTGATTAAACTGCACTTAGCATCATCTGCACCATCGTAGATCCTAATGCACCTCACAGTGATGAAGTACACATTGTCTTCATCAACAGTGTACAGATGACGATGCAGATACTCTGCATCTCAGGGTTTTGGGTAGAAAACGAAGCAATTGATGTTGCGAGGATTGAAAGCAATCTGGAAGGCATTGTTTGGTCCCATGGCATTTCGGAGAGCGGCAGCTACGGTCAACCACCGACATCGGGTTGGATGAACTTGGTGTTCGGAGACAATGAGCATTCAATCTTGAAGGCCTGTAATGAGATCTAGGTTATGAGCCACCATCTGGCTCACCCTAACCCTCCTTCCAAGCGGGGAGGCCATCAAAATAACACAAAAGAGTATATCTATAAAAATAATACAAACATAAAACAGAGAACTATAACATAAGACAAGAAGAACAAAGATCTAACTAAGGAAGAATGAGACACTAGATGATGAAAAGAAAATAGCGTCCTTCGTACAAGAGCGAATAATGTATGAAAGAACAAAGAACTATGCGCTCATTATTATCAGAGTTAATTCTAACTTGTGGGTTGTGGTATAAAAACAACCGCATAAGGATTTAATAGAGGTCATAGTTGTGCCAATTCAAGTTACCAACTGGCAGTGATAGATTGATGCCTCGATTCCCGTGCATGAAGTAATGATATTAGTACCGATTAGAGGAAACAACCGGCACTGATAGACCGACACATCAATTTGTGCGCACCCTCTATCACTTGCCAGTTGTAACTCCAACCGGTAGTGATAGATTACCTGCCCTCTTGGTACCTCTACGCGTCCCTTCATCTTTCACACCATTATTTAAACTCCGTGACACCCCCTTTGTCTTCCGCAAGCGGCTATTACAACTGCTGGCCTTCCCCATTCTCCTCATTCCATCAGCCACCATCATTCCTAGCTAGTTATACCATCATCGTCATTGCCTCTCCTCCTCCACCGCCGCCATCTTCAATCTCTTCTCGGTCGCAACCACCGTCACCTCTGAACGACCCTAGATTGGCCTTCTCCTCTGATGACCCTAGCCCCTCCTCCTCCGATGACAAGTACTCCTCCTCCTCCTTGCACGATGAGGATTGGAGGTACTTCATGGAGGGCACTCCGCCCCCTCGTGCCACCTGGCGGTGAGGTTGGAGGAGGATGAGGCTGGCGTAGAGGACAACGCATCCTCTGAGAAGCAGGACGACATGTCTGACTCAAAGGAACTCCTCTACTGAGGAGGATGACAAGGAAGAGGAGGAAGAGAAGCAATCATCTACCAAGGAGGATAAGTAATCATCATCATCAAAGAACAACAATGAGGAGTTGGAGCCACCACTGAAGAAGCCTAATCTAGCATAGGAGTAGGCTATAGAATAGGCTAACTTAGTTGTGTAATCCAGTCTTCTTTTGTAATTAGGAGACTTTATGTGTGTGTGTGTGTGTATTGTAATCGATTAGGAACTTATTTCTTAGATTAATCATATATTTATTAGTGTACGCATATTTCTTATTGCAATCAGAAACTTATTTTGCAGTTACCTTCTTAGTCTAAATCTTGCAAGTTCCAAACTTAGTGTCTTATTCTACACTGTCGGCTCATGGCATCAACCAGTAGTGATAAAGTGTATATCCTTGCCAGTTTTAGCCATGAGCCGGGAGTGATGTACCATTGCTAATTTGTGTTATGAATTGGCAGTAATATGTGATATCACTGGTGGTTCTAACGAAATGATCAATTTTTTGGCCCATGGTCATTATGAACTGGCAGTGATATCTTATCTCTGTCGGTGCTAGTAAGATTGGCACTAATAGACAGTCATCGTTGATGATTATGGCTTTTCTTTTACCCTAATTTGGGTTAAGGGTTTCAAAGATGCTACTTGGCATGATGAATAAGTAAGTGGGAGAGAAGATCGGGTAAGAAATAGTTGAGATCATGGAGGTTGATATCGAAGATGATGATATCGTAGTGGGGCGTTTCTTGAGGATCATGGTGAATATTGACTTACGTAAGCCGTTGATGAGGCGTGTTATCCTCACAGTTGGAGAGGATGGAGAGGAGAGAAGATTATGGTTCCCACTTACATTCGAGTTCCTCCTGGACTTTTGTTAAATCTATGGCATTATTGGTCATATCAACATAACGTGTGATATTAGGTTGAAGAAGGGAGAGAAATTGCAGTTTAATAAGGGCCTAAGATATGTTAAATAGAAGATGAGGTTTGAGGATGAACAACCAAATAATAGAGCGATGTCGAAAGATATCTTGTTTTGGAGGTCAGGCAGAACTGGGAATAGGGGAAATGATATTACAACATGGAGGAAGGAATTGGGCAGTAACAAGGAGGAGCAGATGGCTAAAAGGGAGAGGTTGGCAATAGGGGAGGAAATAAGCCTTTTCTCATTAAAGAGGTAAAGAGTGTTGGTACTGGGACCAAGGTGTTACTTATTGATGTAGCTACAAGTAGTAAGAGTGAAGGTAGTGGGGGTGGCAAGAGAGGTTATTGGGGAGAATGTCATGCAATCTCCTCAGGTAGAAAATGTTGAGGAGGGCAACATGCATAGTGACATGCACTGCATGTATGTAGATGATGACCAGAAGTCCAAGTTTGAGGAAGGAAAAGATTAAAAGAATAAGAGACGTATTACGTGTACATACAAGAAGATAGTGTGTGCAGTGACCATGTAAGCTTGATAGTTACTGAGAAGAAATGAGGATTTGGTGATCTTATGGAAGAGGACAAGGGTGAGATGACAAAGAGAATGAAGGTGGACCAATATAGTATGAGTAGTTGTGACTTAGTTTTTTCAGCAGCTAAGGCCAAACACCTGAAGTATTTGCTTTGCGCTTTCGAGCACCTATCTGGCCTTAAAATCAATTTTCACAACAGTAAGTTGTTCTGTTTCGGATCAGCTAAGGACGCAGAGGAACAATATGCTCAAATTTTTGGATGTGCATTCAGCGAGTTAACGTTATGATATTTGGGTATTCCAATCCACTATCGCAAGTTGAAAAATGCATAGTGGAAGGAGTAGAAGAGAGATTTGAAAAAAAAAAGGCTGAGCAGTTGGATAGGCAAACACCTATCATCAGGTGATAGGTTAGTCATGTTAAACTCGGTTCTCTCTAGACTACCGGCATATATGATGTCTCTCTTCTGAATTTTGCGAGGAGTAGTTCAAAGACTAGATTACTTTTGATCTATATCATCGATGTATTGAGTAAAAGGGTACCCTGGCTAATGGACCCCACCGAGCACTTAACGACTAGAGGTGTATATTTCCCAAAAACTAGTTGATCGTACGACCAGGATATGGCTCCAGCAACTAGTATAAATGCCTACGCAACCAGTCTCCCTACGCCATCTCATAAACCCGCGACCAGCCCTACTAGTCGCAGGGCCAGATTTGACACAACCTGTCCAAAGCACATTTATTGACATCTACTCAAGTGTTTTCCTTCTCCAGGTGCCAGCTCTAGTGGACGAAGTCATGAACTATGTAGAGGGGTATTGTCACGTCTCGTAGCATTAAATGTTGTGGGGTGGAATGTTGCAGACCGACACGATGGCACACGATGAATGGGACGTCATCAGCAGCCAAACTAGGCAAGTGGACAAGGATGGCGTAGAAGGACATTGTCCCGTTCCGTAGCATTGAATGTTGCAGAGTGGGACTTTGCAGGCTAGCACGGCGACGCATGGCGACACGATATACGGAACCTTCAGAGTAAGTGGGTAGGACTTGTCCTCTGTAATGATTGTTTGGATTAGATATTAGGATGAGCAGATGTTTTCTGTTTAGACCCACATATAAGTTCTCGTCTAACCTACTATATAAATGGATGAGGACCCTGTTTGAGGGAGGGATCAAGTCTGGCAACCAACTAGAACATCATCTGTAATCAACTGAGATCCTCCATAACACATAGGACGTAGGGCTATTATCCTCCAGGAGACCCCAACCTGTATAACTCCCTGTGTCCCCGAGTTCACCGTCTACACACACATCCTGTTCCTGAAACACCATTCACGCACCCACTGTCCAGCATACCTCGTTGTCAGGGATTAACCCTCGACATTTAGTGTGCCAGGTAGGGGGTCACGTTTCATTGTTTCAACAAGTTTGAAAAAACTTGACCAGGCCGCCCATGGTCGAATCCACAGCAACTGCTGAGTCCCGTGCCGGGGACCTTGGCCGCCACGAGATGTTCGTCATGGGGTACCACCTGGATGAACCCAATGCGCTCCAGGCATGGTACACCGAGTCGGAGTCCGGGAGCTCCGAGACCTAACGCGAAGTCTGCATGGCGGACCATGCAACAGGGGACGCTGGAGGGCCCCCACTCCCCAAACGTCGATGGCAAACCCTCGACTTTACGCCCAGAGGGAAACCAGCCTAACGCCAGACAAGCATGTGCTTCAAGATAGCCCCCGCTCCCCCAGCGCCATCCTGAGGAGCCCCTACACAGGGCGTAGTCTGCAGTGGCGTCGTTGCCTAGGCCATCACGCCGCCTAAACACTGGGGGCTCCCCACCTCGCGACTTATTGCCGCTCCGTGCCCAGCATCTCAACTACGAGACCATGACATCGGTGTAGAACCTACAGACCATGCGGGTCCTCCTCGGCCACCCACCAGTACCTGTGCCAGAGGGCTCGCCTGTGGCACCATGGCTGCGTGATCTCGCTCTCCTGGTCGAGACCGCCTGACGCCAGACCACGTCAACATGCACCACACCCATCGCAAAGTTCGGTGAGGGTCATGGTCCCCAAGAGTCACAGCAGGGCCCATGGTGGAATAGGTCTCGTGCTCCCCCAACCACAGGGAGTACCCGTGGACCACCGCCATGTCATGACACCCAACCCTCTGACCTGCGTAACTCTCTGCACCAACGTGACCTCCGTGGCGTGATCCAGAGCCAGGTGACCACTAGAGAGCAGGAGGGTAGGGCTCGGCGGGAACAGGAAAGGGGCAAGCAGCCCTATCGCATGTCTTCCCCCTGCAAGGAGGCATTAGATGGCTCCACCCCATCGCTGAGACCCCGAGACCTGTATCTCCCCTCAGGCACACACCGCCGCCCAGCAATGAGTGGCTCCCCATTATGGGATAGGGTGTAATGCCATATCCACCAGGTTACAGGAAGTGCGCTTGCCAGACAAGTTCCGATCGGTCCTAGCCAAGAAGTATGACGGCTCGACCAACTCGGAAGAGTTCCTGCAGATCTACACCACCATGGTGCAGGCTACGAGAGGCCATGGGAAGGTTATAGCCAACTACTTCCCTACTGCCCTGACTAGTTCTGCCCGGTCTTGGTTGATGAACCTCCCTCGCGGGTCGATTCACTCTTGGGAGGACCTGTGCGACTAGTTTGTCCCCAACTTTCAAGGGACCTACGCCCGACCAGGGATTGAGGACGACCTATATCAAGTTCGATAGTGACAAGGTAAGTCATTGTGAGACTTCATCCTGCGTTTCGCTGAATGCTAGAATTCCATGGATCACGAGAGAATTCGTGATCATAGCGTTCAAGCAGGGGGTCAAAGACCTAAAAATGGTCGAGAAGCTGGCCACCAGGGTATCTGAAGCACAGCCAAGCTCTTCAAGCTCACAGACAAGTGCGCGCAGGCCACCGAGGCCCGAGAGCGACAGATCGACACCAGGCCACGACTTGCGTCCGACCAGCCCGCCCCTTCCAAAGGGGTCAGCCGAAAGGACAAGAAGAGCAAGCGCAAGGCCAGACCTACCGAGGTCTTCGCGGTCGAGAAAACCAACCTAACATGTCGGCGCTTCGAAAAGAAAGACGGGAAAAAGGGTCGAGGCTACTGCCTGATCCACCGTACAAATGTCAACGACCTGACCGATTGCAAGGTCGTGCGAGGCACAATCGACCAGGAGCTCGAAAAGCACGAGCACAAGCATGGCAATGACAATAAGGATGGGGCCGCCCCCGACCAGTCAGCACTAGGATACTAGCAAGCCGATCACATGGTCCATCACATCTTCGGAGGCGCCGCGACATATTCCTCTAATAGGGAATACAAGTCGGTGGTCTGGGACGTGTGGGCAATCGCATCAAACCCGAGCCCGCGCCTGAAGTGGTTGCAGGTCTCGCTCACTTTCAGCCAGGCCGACCACCCCACGTGCGTCAGACGCCCTGGTCGCTACCCCATCGTAGTCGAACCCATGGTGCAGAACATCCTGCTAGGCCATGTACTCGTCAACAGAGGAAGCTTGATCAACCTCCTCTTTGCTGACACACTTGACACCCTGCAGATTCTGAGAAGCTCGTTAAAGTCATCTTCACCTTTCTTCAGTATCACCCCGGGCTCCTCGGCCAAGCCGCTAGGACAAATCGAGCTGCCTGCCACCTTCGGCTCACCCGACAACTTCAGAACCGAAAGGGTCCTTTTCGATGTGGCCGACTTCGGGACTGCGTATAACACGATCCTCGAACGACCAGCGATGGCCCAGTTTATGGCCCTTGCTTACTACGCATACCAGTTGATCAAAATCCCTGGGCCAGCAGGAGCCATCACCATTGCTGACAACACCAAAATAGTCCTGCACTGCGATAAGAGGAGCCTCGACATGGTTGAACTGACTCCTGGGTCATAGCTCGTAACCACTGAACCGAGTGGGCGACCGGTAAAGGTCCATGTCGTCGCCAGCCCAAACGATCGGCTCAAGGTAGTGAGTCTAGATGAAATCGACCTGACCAAGTCGGCCGAGATATGGGCCACGCTAGACCCCAAATAGGAACTAGCGCTCATCACCTTCCTTTGGGTGAACGTGGATGTCTTTTCATGAAGTCCGTCTGATATGTCCGGAGTCCCCAGGGATGTGATCGATCACAAGTTGTCTATGCGACCAGACGCACAACCAGTAAAGCAGAAGGCGCGTCGGTTCGCGGCCGACTGGAAGTAAGCACTTTGTTAGGATATTGACAAGCTCCTGGAAGCAGGCTTCATCCAAGACGTGCAGTCCCCAGAATGGCTGGCTAACCCAGTCATGGTCTAGAAGCACAATGGTAAGTGGAGAATGTGCGTCGACTTCACCGACCTCAATAAGGCGTGCCCAAAAGATCTTTTCCTGTTTCCCCAAATCGATCAGCTAGTTGACTCAACTGCCGACATCGATTTGTTATTTTTTCTTAGATGCTCGATCGGGGTACCATCAAATTAGTATGTATAGAGAAGATGAGGAAAAAATAGCTTTTGTTACACCTTTCGAGGTCTTTTGCTATGTAAAAATGCCTTTTGGCTTAAAAAGCACTAGCACCACTTATCAATGGTGTATTCAACTCGTTCTACGACCACTGCTCAGAAGAAACATCAAAGCATATGTAGACGATTTGGTCATCAAGAGCAAGACCAAGACAAACATGGTCACAGATCTCCAAGAAACATTTGACAATCTCCGGAAGTACCGCATGAAGCTGAACCCAGAGAAGTGTACGTTCAGGGTTCCCCAGGCAAATTGCTTGAATTCCTCGTGTCTCATAGAGGGATAGAGGTGAACCCTGACAAGATTAGGGCCATCAACCAGATGCGATCCCTGACCAGGTTAAAGGAGGTTCATAAGCTAACAGGATGCATTGCTGCTCTAAGCAGGTTCATCTTAAGGCTAGGGGAGAAGGGACTCCCGCTCTTCAAACTTCTGAAAAAACGACCACTTCAAGTGGACGCTGGAGGCAGAAGCAGTATTCCAAGAGCTCTAAAGGTACCTCTCCTCCCCTCCCATACTAACCACGCCTCAACCCGACGAGGAGCTCATACTCTATGTTGCCTCAACACCACAGGTCTCAAGCGCAGTCCTAGTTGTCGAGTGGGAAGGCCTCCAACGACCAGTATATTACATCAGTGAGGTCCTGCACAACGCGAAGGCTCAGTACCCACATGCTCAGAAACTGCTATAGGCCATCCTTATAGCCTCTCGCAAGCTCAGACACTACTTTCAGGCTCACAAAATCAAGGTGATTTTCTCATTCCCAATTAGGAAAATTCTCCATAATAGAGATGTGACAAGAAGAACAGGAAAGTGGGCAGTAGAGCTCGGGGGATTCGATCTCTAGTTTTCATCCCCCGAACTTCTATCAAGTCCTAGGAGCTGACCGATTTTATAGCCGAGTGGTCGTCCTTCGAGCCCGAGCAGGTACAACGACCAGAGGCAGATGAGCACTGGACCATGCACTTTGACGGGTCGTTCACACTAAAGGGAGCCAGGGCAGGAGTGGTTCTGATCTCACCTACTGGCGACATCCTCAGGTACGTAGTTCAATTACATTTTTCGGCCACTAAATAACACTGCTAAATATGAGGACCTCTTGTCCGAAATGCGAGCAGCCTCCACACTTGGGATTAAACGACTGTTAGTGATAGGGGACTCGATACTAGTCGTGAACTAGGTGCAAAAGGAGTTTCAGTGCTCTGACCCGACAATGATAGCATACCTCGCCAAAGTGAGAAGACTAGAGTGATACTTCATCGGTTTTGAGGTCAAGCACGTCCCTCGTAAAGACAACTTCCTAGTCGATGAGCTAGCTCGTCTAGATTCTTCTCGTGAATCTATCCCAGTCAGAGTCTTTGAAGAAAGACTCTCACGACCATCCACTGCGGTCTCAGGACAAGGTGAAGGGGATGCTCTGCTCTGAAACAGAGCACCCAAGGCAACACCTTTGGAGGCAACGCCTCCTTAGGTGTCGTCGACCTCGGGCGGCCATCATGTGGTCGTCCTACTCAATTCGGGTATGACCTGGATGGATCAGATCTTGGACTACCTTCAGAATCGAGCAGTCCATGATGAGGATGCATCAGCCGAAAAGATCTCGCGGCAAGCCCGTAGATACTCCCTGGTAAAGGGACGCCTGTACCACCAAGGGAGAAACAACCTTTTACTGAAATGCATCACTCAGGAAGAGGGGAACACATTTCTCTTTGATATCCATAAAGGCATATGTTGTAGCCACAGTTCATACCGCACCCTTGTCAGAAAAGCGTATCGGTAAGGATTCTATTGGCCCATTGCCCTCCACGATGACTGCGAGCTGGTGAAATGGTGCAAGTCGTGTCAGTACCATAGTCAAAATACCAACCTACCAGCCCAGGCACTACAAACCATACCACTCTCTTGGACTTTCACTGTCTGGGGACTCAATATCGTGGGATCGTTCCCCAAAGCCCCAGATGGTTTTGAAATCCTATTCATTGCCATCGACAAGTTCACTAAGTGGATCGAGGCCGAACCCGTCAGGAGGATCACTGCCACGGTAGTGATTAAGTTCATACAAGAGCTGGTAGTGCAGTTTGGCAGTCCAAATCGCATAATCATGGACAATAAAATTCATTTCGCTAGTAGTGCTTTCCAAGACTACTGTGAAGAAATCGGAACCAAGGTTTTCTATACGTCTGTGGCTCACCTCCAAAGCAATGGACAGGTCAAAAGAGCGAATGGGACGATACTTCAAGGGATCAAAACCCGGGTCTTTTATTAGCTTAAAAGCTATTCGAGACATTGGGTGGATGAACTCCCCACAGAACTCTGGTCGCTGCGAATGACCCCCAGCCGGGCTACGGCCGAGACCCCTTTCTTCTTGGTTTTTGGCGTTGAAGTAATGCTCCCCTTAGAAATCATCCTCCAGCCACCTCGAGTCAGCAACTACTCAGACGACGACTAGATGGCGCGATAACAGGATGATATAAACTTGATCGAAGAGTTTCGCGATCATGCTCTGATTCGAGCTGCCCAATATCAGCAGAACCTCATACGCTACCACGACCAGAAGGTGCGAGAACGAACATTGATCATAGGCGACCTCGTCCTTAGGCAAATTCAGAATAAAACCAGTCGGAATAAACTCTCCTTCAAGTGGGAGGGACCTTACAAAGTGGTCGATGTCACCCGACCTGGTGCGGTCAAGTTAGCCATGGAGGACGGTTGTGAATTACACAACTCCTGGAACATCACCCTGTTGCTTAAGTCTATGTGTAGGGTCGCTAAAAAACGGGCCTGTTTCTCTATTTTGTAGGACCTTCTAGACGAACGTGGAATACAACCTATAAGTTCTCAAATTCAAAAAATCAGACTCCCTACTTTACAGGACTTCCCGACCAGCAACAGGCTCCCAACAGATTGGCTCTCCGACCACAGTACGCGACCACACTTGACAGCCACTATGGAACCTGGTGACCAGGGCGCCAAACAACAAGGCGGCCAGAGACCCTAGAACAGTGCAAAGCCATATTCTCCCTAAATCAAGTGACTAGCGTGAAGCATTTTCCATTCATAAAGAGGATAGGTTACAAGCTGGCTAGTTACATCCGATCGGGCTAACTATCCTAGTACATGCCTGTCCTATCCTCCCTAACTCAAGTGCCTAGCGCAAAGTTGACAGAAAGAGTCCACCGGACTCTCACCTCTATCTGCCTCTGAACGAGTCAAGGAACCTCTTATACTCCTCCCTAGAATGGTAGCTCACCACTCCAGGGATCCGACGATGACCTGCATAAGGGACAGGGAAGATGGCCGATGCAAAAGCCATGTTGGAGCTGATGACCAGCCCCGATGCACCCTGAAGACCTCCCTCCGCTTCATCTCTGACTCTTCCTCTTTAACGATCTTCTTCTTCAGAAGGTCCCAGTCGATCACCTTCTCATCATCGGAAATATCGATGACCTCAGCCAAGGGATCCACCCAGGCGGGAGAGCGAGACAGACCAGCAGAAGGCGGCCTTCTTTGGAAGGGCGTAAGCTTGATGGCCACTGGCTCCAATCTTGTGAGCACCAGCTTCGACCTCGCAGGCGCACCCGTGAAAAATGCCGCGTCCAGAAGCACCACGGCAAGCGGATTCGGAGCCAGAGAAGACCCCACCTCCGTCGAGTCATCCAAGGTCATCGACCCCTCCAACGATGAAGGAGGGGAGTACGCCATAGTCTCAGGGCCTGCTTACACTATGGAGCAGAATGCAAGACGAGATAGAGACGAATAGACACTAGGCACTAAAGGCCTGAAGGTAAGAAGGAAGGCGAGGGGGTGAATCGAAAGGCCATCAAACACTCGTCCTTTAAAAAACCTCAGCGGCGCCACAACCAGCGCGACATTGAAACTGCTCGAAACCTGAGGGGGCGCACAGAAGGAACCAAGAGTCCTTCAGGTCTAGTAGCAATCAATTTCTCTCTCTCGTACCCTCTTTTCTCTCTCAGGGCACTTAAACCTCCCCACATGACGCGAAGTTCAGAGTTGAACTTTAAGAACTGACGGTGTCAATGACGACTCTTTGGGTGAACTATGTTTGCCGTGACCAAGCCAGACCACGGTCATGGTGAGGCTTGAGGGCTACTGTCAGTGTATAAGTAAAGTGGTACCTTGGCTAACTGACCCTGTCGAGGACTTAACGACTAGAGGTGTATATTTCCCAAAAACTGGTTGATCGTACGACCAGGATATGGCTCCAGCGACCAGTACAAATGCCTATGCAACCAGTCTCTCTACATCATCGCATAAACCCATGACCAGCCCCACTGATTGCAGGGCCATATTTGACACAACGTGTCCAAAGCACATTTATTGACATCCACTCAAGTGTTTTCCTTCTCCAGGTGCCAGCTCCAGTGGATGAAGTCATGGACAATGCAGAGGGAAATTGTCCCGTATCGTAGCATTAAATGCTGTGGGGCGAAACGTTGTAGACTGGCACTGTGGCGCATGATAGATGGGACATCATCAGCAGTTCGACCAGGCAAGTGGACGGGGACGACGCCGAAGAGCATTGTCCCGTCCCGTAGCATCTATTGCTGCGGAGTGGGACTTTGCAGGCTAGCACGGTGGCACACTGTGACGGGATATACAGAGCCTTCAGAGCAAGTGGGCACGCCTTGTCCTGCGTAATGATGGTTTTGGTTAGATATTAGGATAAGCAGAGGTTTTCTGTTTACACCGACATGTAAGTTCTCCTCCTTCCTACTATATAAAGGGAAGGGAAACCGTTTGAGGGAGGGATCAAGTCTGGCAACTAGCTAAAACATCATTTGTAATCAACTGAGATCCTCCATAATACACAGGACGTAGGGCTATTATCCTCCGAGAGGCCCAAACCTGTATAACTCCCTGTGTCCCCAAGTTCACCGTCTACGCGCACATACAGTTCCTGAAACACCGTTCATGCACCCACTGTCCAACATACACCAAAATTATTGTTATGGATTAACCCTCGACACATATTTTACTGGCAAAATGATGGTCATAAAAAGAGAAGTAAATTTTACAAAACTACAACTATTTGTACCTAACTATCATAAAACTACAACTTCTAGAATAAATTTCACAAAACTACAAGTATTTGTGCTCCTAGTAACACAAAACTACATTTTTTTACACAAAACTATATTTTTTGCGTTTCACAAAACTTCAACTAGTTTGCGCAAAATAGTTGTAGTTTTGTGCAAAAAATATAGTTTTGTGTTACTACAGACACAAGTACTTGTAGTTTTGTGAAACTCGTTCCAGAAGTTGTAGTTTTGTGATAGTTAGGTGCAAATAGTTATAGATTTGTGAAATTTACTCTAAAAAGAAATACCGCCTGGCAAAATGAAAGATTCTCTATCATCCCAAGGAACAGGGTGGACTAGTGATCCAATACCTAGATGCCCAGAACATCTCTCTGCTTTGTAAATGGTTATTCAAACTTCTGAATAAAAATAGAGTATGGCAAGATGTATTAAGAAAAAAAATATTTGGGTTCAAAACCATTATCCTGAGTTCACTGGGAACCAAGAGATTCACAATTTTGAGCCGGCTTGACGAATATGAAGCAACATTTGTTCCACTTTGGCACATTTAATGTCAAAGACGGCAAGCAAACTAGTTTATGGGAAGATACGTGGGTAGGAAATCCACCACTTAGAGATCAATATCCCAGGTACTTCAAGAGTATCCGCCAAATGTCTCTTTCTGTCGAAATTTGAATGGCCTAAGGTTGATCGCATGGAACCATCTCATAATGAGGATTAGTAGCATCACAATTACACAACAGCGAGATGGATTCAACTATAATTTAACCAAAAATGGTAAATTCTCAGTAAATTCCTTGGATCGTACATTAAAACATATTGATACCCCTAATATAAATAAACAATTGTGGAAATTGAAGTTACCCACAAGAATCAAAATATTCCTTTTGTACCTCTAACAAGGAATCCTCTTAATTAAAGATAATCTGGAAAAAAAAAGAGAAAATG
Source organism: Phragmites australis (assembly GCF_958298935.1). Lineage (NCBI taxonomy): Eukaryota > Viridiplantae > Streptophyta > Magnoliopsida > Poales > Poaceae > Phragmites > Phragmites australis. The sequence goes on from NC_084936.1 coordinate 8,560,145, forward strand.
ACAAGGGAGTCAGAAATGTTATTTTTGTCACAAAATAAAACAGCTAAACATTTTTCTTTGATTGCCGTTTTGCATATTTTGCGTGGTTTATCATCCAGGTGGCTTCGAATCTTTATCCGCCCCGTAGCGTAACATGATGGGAAACTGGCTATATGGCCTGAGTAAAAAACTGAAAGCTTATATACTAGTTGCAGCAATAGTCTTGTGTTTGTCGATATGGCTATACAGAAACGAAATTGTTTTTGACAAAAGGAATCTATTAACTCCAGTACAAGTTGTATATATATGTACACACTGATTTTATACTTGATTTGTGCTTAGCAACCGGAAGGTCGAGAAATAGCTACAGCAACATATACGCGTTTGGAGCGGGTGATCTAGGCACTACTTTCATGGTATGGATGGGGTTTTAAATAGGGAATTTTAAACCCACCATCTTAATTTCCCTCATAGTTTCATATTGTGTGTGGACTTTTGTTTAAGATCTTTTTGGTTTTAAGTTATTTGGGTTGTATGCGTCTTAGTTACGCAAAGACTAGGAGTGAACTTTCTTACGATTGTATCATCTTGATGTAATAATAAGAATTAATAAAAACTTATTTTTATCGAAAAAAGGCCAAACACCTGACACGACCTCAAGAAGAGACCTATCAGGGGCGATGAATACTCCCTCTATTTCAGTTTACCTTTCACTCTTTTTTACTATAGCAAATTCGACCATACGCTTTTTCCTGAAAAGAATTTATAAATACTTTAAATTTTTATATTATTATATTTATCATAAAATAAAATTTATTAGTATTATATATTTTCGAGTATCTATAATTTTTTTTAAAAATGTTTAATCAAATTTATTACAGTAAAAAGTTATGATAAGTAAACTGAATCAGATGCAGTATATATTCAGTTGGAACTGTTGAGGGTTGGGGAGCCCTCGGGTAGTTCAAGAACTAGTCCACCTTGTGCGGATACATGACCCCAAGATTGTTTTATCTCGGAAACAAGACAATAAAAACAGAGTAAAGAATTTAAGGTGGCGCTTGGGACTGAAAAACTATTTTGTGGTGGAAGAAGGAAAAGTGGGCGGCATAACCCTATTATGGGATGAAAGCATACATGTTGATGTTCAATCTTTATAGCCTACAGCACATTGATACTCTTATTCGGACAGTGGGCATGCAAGAGCGAGAAGGAACTTTGTTTATGGTGAGCCTAGAACTCAAGACCGTCACCTCATGTGGGATCTGCTGCGACGTATCAAATCTCGACCAGCGGCTCCATGGATGATTATTGGTGACTTCAACAAAGCCATCTGGTCTTTTGAGCACTTTTTTTGCTAGTCGGCGTGCTGCTGGACAGATGATTGACTTTGAGTTTTTTATTTTTTACATTTTTAAATTCAAAAATTGTAAATATATGTTTCCATTTTAAAACTTCACAATTTTATACTCTGCAGCCCGTTGAAAAAACGACAGATTAAAAAACAGTGTTTTAATGCTCTCAAAATTCAAAATACTATTGAAATTATCATGAAATTTTTTGAAAGAAAATTATGGTGTAGAGAACCTATATCCAGCGCTCAAAAAAATTTCATCACAAATAATTACTTGTACAATAAGAAACAAAAATAACAAATTTTAGCATCCCTAAAATTTGACATTTTTCTCATTTTACAGGTCATATTTTTGTCTAAAGTTTTTTAAAAAGCTAGATGATAGCGTCCTCTACATCGCAATTGTTTTTCAAAATTAGTGTTTTAAATTTTAAAGCATTGGAATGTTATATTTTTATTTTTTTAATATATTATCCGTTACAAAGACAATAGATCTATGTCACCTTCCAACAGACGACAAGAGTATAGAGTTGTAAAATTGCAGAATAGATAAATATATATATATATATATTTGCAATTTTTTGATTCAAAAACTAGAAAAATAAAAAAGGTCATTGACTTTCGAGAGGTTATGTCTCACTGCGATTTACATGACCTTGTTTCTCGGGCCTGCCCTAGATGTACGACAACAAGCAGGATGGGAACCAGAATGTTAAGGTACGTACGGTTGGTGATGCGTCCATATTGCACACTCATTTATTTAATGTTCAGTTGCATTTTGTGTCTTATTTACCTATCGTTATTTGATAAACTAATAAAGTAATGTTTCACGAGATTTCCTGTGAGATTTCGGGTGAACCAACCCACCTGGAAGCTTCTAGAGACCAAGAAGAATGCAACATAAGAAAGACGCCGCTTCAGGACCGTACTACCCTCCGTTGGATCCGCCTCATTAAACAGAACAAAATGAAGGTAGTCCCACAGGCAAAAAATGACTCCGACGCCAAAGACAAAATAGATCAGATCAAAATAAGACGCCCACGACTGACAACATATAGAGGGAGGTTGCCGCCCTAGAGTTCCTCAAGGCCGTCATTACCACTTCACCACCATTCCATCCATTAGAATTAGCCATAAATATTATATCTGTAATCGACAGGATTGTTGCCACTAATTTATCTACCATCTCTTTGTTTTTTATTAAGGGCCATTTATTTATATAATGTTTATCATCCATCTCTCTTTGTGTATTTGTGTTCATTTACTATGCATTAGTAGTTGGTTTAATTCTTAAGATTAGAGGATCCGATATACGGTTATGTGACGCATACCCTAGATTCATTGGAGTGTTGGTATGATTCGTATGATAATCCTTCTTCATGAGGATGTGCAAACGTCGACTGCATATTCTCTTAGCCCTTGAGGACTTAGAGCAAGTCACCGCTAATTGTGGTGGGAGCAAATCACCATTAATTGTGGTGGGATGATAGGTGGACATGTGATAGCTTAGACCTTGTCTTCTCATATCGCTAATGCTTGGGATAAATGGAGACCCTCAGCTTAAAGCTACAGCCTGAGAATCTTCCCTTAAATCACTTGCATAGACTGGTTTATGGCATGCGAGTGAGGGTTATAAGGAGATGTGAACCCAAGACATGATTTTCTTATTGAGGCTCCGATATTATATTGGTACTCATCGAATACGCTCTGCAGAAAGGCGAACCAACATTCAATAACGTCTTTTCATATATTTACTCTTGGTTATTTACTATAGCATATATAATTCTGCAGTTAATTCTAATTGATTTTATTGATTTATTGTTTTTGTTTAATATCGGCATAGTTACTTGGTTACACTCGAGCAATATAATCTGACTTTCTATAATCTATTTCTTTATTATTAGAAAATAACAAAAATATAGGTTATTGCATTTACATGAGTCACTACGTGAAAAAAGGCTATAGGTGACGGGTGATAACCATCATAGGTGATGGGTCCCTGAACGCGTCACTAATGATTAGTCATAAGTGTATCACCAGTAAGATCATAGGTGACGGGTCATAACCATGATTCGTTACTGACGTGTGTCTCGTATGTGCTAGAAAGAAAGATATAAGGGACGGGTAACTTAGTCACTTATAACTGGTGCAGGGAGACTTGTTACTTAAAACTGGTACAGGAAGACCCGACACTTATAACTGTGCAAAAAAAACCCATCACTTATGACTAGGTCATAAATGTAGTCATAAGTGACATGTGTAGCTATGACCCGTCATCAATATGATAAGTGACATGTTATATTATTACCAGTCACTGATAATAGATTTGATCCCGATACGAGGCTACATAAGTGACAGGTCGTAGAAGAATCTGTCACTAAATTGTGTTCTCTTTATCTGTTTTTCACATAGTAAATCTTCTACTCTATATGGATATGATATTTTTACATTTAAAATAAGCTATTAATAGCAACCCATGTACATGTGGGCATCAGCTGGAGCGGGCGGTAGCCTCGCCTTCGTGGTCAGCATGGTTCTTTGATGCAAAATTATCACATCTAAGATCTGTGTTTTTATAAATGGGATGATCTAATTTTTTATTTGGTTGGGATGGATATAATGAGCTAATTTTCTATTTAGTTAATGAGATTAGAGTGGATAGGATGAAGCAATTTTCTGTTTGGTTAGTGAGATTAGAGTGGATAGGATGAACTAATTTTTTTGTTTAGTTGGTGAGATTATAGTGGATAGGATGATCTATTCATATTAATATGTATTCCATAAGTATTTGGATAAATTTATGCATGTTTGAATTTATTTAAATTTAAATTTAATTAAAAGAGAATATCATATAAAATGATAAAAATATATGTAAATAGAGCATTATAAAGAAACTTACTTTTTTACTAAATAATATAGAGATGGAAACATTATTATAAATTAGTATATCATATAAGAAGAATATTAGTGAATTTTCTATATTTTTAAGAATTTATTTGAGATATTAAAAATTGCTAAAAGTTATAAAAATAAGTTTATTTGGAGAATTTTAATTAAATATTGACTCATATTTTTTTATCAAACTAATTAAAATAGGTTTCTAGTGAGCTCTACTTTACTCGTAAAAATATTTAGAATTTTAAAGTACTTTTATACTTACAAATAAAATTAAAAGTTAAATAAAAAATCATGAACACACTAAACGAACGCACACCTACTACTAAGCGAATCTAGATGGCTCTGTCCAGCCGATTTAGCCTAGATTAATTCATCTAGGATCTAGGCGAATATACATAAAAGTTGAATGGCCATCTTTCGGATAGCTTCATCCACCGAATCAAACACACACCTAGTGTCTTCTTGGCCACCTTCCTGGTCAACATGGTTCTCTGACGCAGAACTGTGACATTAGTGTCTTCTCGGTCGGTCCACTGTCCATTGACTAACAACGAAGCGGACGATCGACTGACAACGAAGCCTATGCACTACGAAATTACGTTGGAACGGGATGAGTCTCTCCGGGTGAAATACAGAGTAGGACATGGGAACAAGGAGAACCGGTTAATCACGTGGGTGAAGTGGCAAAGCGGCTCAAAGAAGTTATGGCGTCTCTTCATAGGTGGAGCTATGACAAATTTGGTTCAGTTAACAAGGAACTAGAGGAAATTCGGAACAAGATAGAAGCTCTTAATGAAAGTGATCCGGCAGGCCATAGTGATGAAATTAAAGCCTTGATGCACAGGATGGATGAACTGCTCTACCGTGAGGAAATGATGTAGTCGCAGATCGGAATACGAAATTATTCCACGAGAAGGCTGCTTGGAGGGCAAAGAAGAACAAGATCAGGAAACTGATGAAGGAAAGTGGTCTTTTTACTGAAAACTGAAAAGAGATGGAGGTTATGACAAAGAGTTTTGTTGAGAATTTATATGGCAAAGATGATGGTGTGGCTCTAGATCAGCTCCTTAATTTAATCCAGTCGAAGATAACTGAAGATTTGAGTGATGGTCTCTGTAAACCGTTCACGGATGAAGAGATATCTGATGCTTTGTTTCAGATGGGCACTCTCAAAGCTCTTGTGCTAGACAGATTCCTTGGAAGGTGTCGTTTGGGATTTCTTGGGAGGTGTTCTAGTTTCAGCGAACTTGGGTGCAGTGGATTATGTCGGGTGTTACTACTGTGCGCTACTCTGTCCGCTTCCGCTTCAATGGTTCTTTGCTAGATTCCTTCAAACCCTCTCGCGGTCTTGGTCACGGAGCTCCTCTTTCGCCGTATCACTTTCTGTGTCGTTGCTGATGGGCTATCAAAAATCCTGCAGCAGTAGTTGAGCGAGGTGCAGTCCAGGAGCTGAAAGTATGCAGACGTGCGCCACCTCCTTTTTGCTGATGGCACGCTTGGTAGTATTCTTCTTTAAGGCCGACTGTCAACAGGCAAGAGTGGTGAGTGGATGCGCTGCGTTTGGATGCAAATGCTCCATCATGTTCGGGAATCCTTGTTCTAAAATCTAACCAGACGCGGCAGGAGATTGCTGACATTCTGTAACTTCTATGCCCCAGGCATGGAGATGGTTGACTTAGTCGTGCTGAGGTCGTCTGTAATAGCTTTGTGCTTTTAGGATATGTTTGAATTGCAACTATATTTATCACATCTAACGTTAGTTAAGTGTGATTAAAATATTTAGATGCAAATGTGACAAAGTTAGTCAAAAAACTGAGTGTATAACGTATGAGCTGGGAGCTAACAAATTGTGACTTAGCACGGATGTAGCAGTCAACCAAACAATTATCTAAAAATTCATGATATAACTAAGCTTATGTGTGATAAGCTTAGACTTAAGCCAAACATACCCTTAATTAATATATCTCTCTCTTCTGCAAAAAAAAAAGAAGGTGGTATTGATCTTGTTAGGATCTATGGTTAACTTACAATGCAATTTGCAGGTATGCATGGTTGACTTGTAACTACCATCAAACTTGCTTGTAATGGCATACAAGTCCACTTACACATAGTTACAAATTAGGTAGCATTTGGTTTAGGTAAATGTAATGCAATCTTATAACAACGGTAAGCAATTCCATTAAATCGTGTTTGTTTGAGCATAAGTCGTAATCTGATCCCACATAATCAGATACCAGCATGTAGAAACTCGATACCACTCACATCCGATCGTAATCGGATTACGATACATGATGCCCATCATCGTCTTCACTCAACTGCATCAACAGCGAGTAGCCACCCACCTCTAACGCTTCCTCCCTTCCCACCGCGGCCACCCACCTCCAGTGCTTCTTCCCTCCCACCATATGACTCGCGCGCGGCTTAGGTTGGATCGCGTCTGGTGGTGCAGTCGATGAGGATGGGCACAAGCAGCTGCATCATGAAAGGGCGTGTTTGGATGGTCGGTTCTCCGTGTGCTTGCATCCGCGCGTACAATCGTATCTGCTCAGCGCGTGTTTGGTTGCTCGCTCGCCTGCACCCGCCCGTGCAAACACATCGAGCGAGCATCGGGCGTACGCGCCGGGGCTGGCTTGCTCGGTGCAAAAAATACTGTGCATAATAATTTTTTATTTAACTTTAGATTTTATTTAGTGGTACAAAAGTGATCCAAAAATTCTAAACGTTTTTGTGAGCAAATTAGAGCTCACTAGCAACCTATTTTAATTAATTTGATCCAAAAAATCTAAGTCAATATTTAATTAAAATTCTTCAAAAATCATAAAAAATTCACTAATATTCTTATCCTGTGATGTACTAATTTATAAAAATATTTTCAACCTAAGTTATTTGGTAAAAAAATGAGTTTCTTTGTAATGCAACGTATACTCATGCGGGCAACCAAACACAATCTTTTCTCAGCCAGACTCACCACATACAACCAACCAAACAGACCCTCATGCATCAACTCACCCTGACTCAACTCAGCCTGCATGACTCGTACGAACCAGGCTGAGAACATTCGGGCAACCAAACACATCCAAAACAGGTGGCTCGTTCAGGATCCAATGGGGTCACGTTCGACGATGTTGATAAGGATGAGCCGCTGCGATGGGATAACGCGCAACCCATGCGCGCGGGCTCTGATGAGGTCGCCTTGGTCTCAGTTGGAGATGCAGAGCTCTCGCCGGAGATCCAGCTTGCCGGAGGCTCAGACTAGTTGCAGGAAACCTGAATGTCCATTGCAAAGCCAATGCCATGCCAAACTAGCCAAAAGCCCAAACCCCATGGCTTCAAATTCCATTACGGTGGGAGAACCAAACAAAGTCAAGAGTCGCTTACTTCTTTTGCAGTGCCGGCATTTTCCGACACCCTTTGCATTACCGTTTGCACTTCATAACCAAACACCTGCTTAAATGCAAACACATACAAGTTCATCAATATATTTCTTACAGGTACGCCAACCAAACATTCAACTGTCGGACAACAAAATTGTACAATTTCAGGGGATCTGGATCATTCAATTTCCTATTGGAATTCCAGCTGTGAAAGGGCCTCTCCATCCTGTTTGTTGAGCCGAAATTGCGTATCCATCATTATCCAACACCAGCAGCAGTTGTATTAGGCCCAATATTTCTTAGAGGTGCATTAGGCCCAATTGGATAGAGTAACTGCAGCTACAAGAGCCCATCAACCGCAGCCGTCCGATCCTCCCTCTCGAGGGCGCCGAAACCCTAAACCTAGCGCGCGGAGCAAGAGCCTCGCCTGCAAATAAGTAGTCTCATCCTGCCACCCCGCCGCCACTTCCTTCCCTCCGCACCTCGGCCTCCCCTCCTCTCCCCAGCACACACAGGTCATCGAGGTAAGCGCGCGCCTCCCCCACCTCGAGCCCTAGAGCTCGTCTTCCAACTCTTTCTCCTCGTGGATCTGAGGTCGTGCTGTTCGTGTCTGTGCAGATGGCGGCGGAGGCGAAGGCGGCGGCGGTGCCAGAGTCGGTGCTGCGGAAGCGGAAGCGGGAGGAGCTGTGGGCAGCGGAGAAGAAGGAGAAGGCGGTCGCCGACAGGAAGAAGGCGCTCGAGGGCCGCAAGCTCATCTTCGCCCGCGCCAAGGAGTACGCGCAGGAGTACGACGCCCAGGTGAGCCATTCCCCCCGTCTCGATCTGTCATTCTCTTGCTGTTGAGAGGTAGTTAGATGCGATTGCTTTGGCCTGGCAACGTCGAGATTCGCGGGCGATCTGTGGAGCTCAGCGTGTGGCATCTAGGGTCGGTGGGTTCATTGGATGGAATTTGTTGTGAACATAACAGTGTAGATTAAAAAATGGGATCACTACCCCCTATGATGGCGCGTTAACTTAGCGATATCTAGATCATTTTTGGTTTGTCAAACATGTTTGTAGATTTTGTATGTGAACATTTTGTTTATTATGATGAACCCACATGTGGTTTGGTAAAGCTTGGACCTTAATAGGTTGGAAGTGTACATGATAACTGCTATCGGTTTAGATTGAAAGTTTCGGATGATTTGGTAAATGCTTTACCTTGTCTATGAGAATTGTTAAATATTATATGCTGCAATGCTGATTCTTGACTGGTTCAGTTGTCATTGGAATGAGATTGCCATTTGTTACTCGGATTCTTGTATGGATAATAGATTGTTCGATAGAGATAATGGTTCTTTCTGAATAGATGTGGGAACTTAGGGAATCTGTTGTGATTTGTGCAGGAGAAGGAGCTTGTGCAGCTCAAGCGTGAGGCCCGGATGAAGGGTGGGTTCTATGTGAGCCCCGAGGCCAAGCTTCTGTTTGTGGTCCGCATCCGTGGGTAGGTCATTGTATAGATCAGTTGCTGATTCCCTTGTCTTGCTTAAATGTTAAATGTTGTCGAATGTGATGTGTAGTATCAATGCCATGCACCCCAAGACCCGCAAGATTTTGCAGCTCCTGCGTTTGAGGCAGATCTTCAATGGTGTCTTCCTCAAGGTTAACAAGGCTACCATTAACATGCTGCGCAGGGTTGAGCCATATGTTGCATATGGGTAAGTTTTGAATTTGTGCAGTCTGTTTTCACATTAATTGTAGCAAATTGCACTTATAGGAACGATGTGCTTTTCTAAGATGTAGAAGCACAATTATGATTTAACCTTTCACATCACATGTAGAGTGACCGCTCACACTTATGAGGTGTAAAAATGCTTTATTTTTTATTTTTCCTTTGTTTATACTATGGTTGTGATATCATGTAAGTATTCTGTAGAAGGTTTGAAGTTTTCGTGATTCTTCTGCTCTGGAGAAAATGTTTAAACTTGTTCATTTAGTCCTTCTGGGTTGAAAGTTTAAGCCCAGTTGATACGTCTTTTTGTTTAGTCACTTATGGTTTTTTGTTCAACTACTACCTTACTCTTACTGTCACTAAGACAGTAGTAAGTTGAATATTGACATGATATTGGTACAAACTGTACTAGAGTTAGATTGATTACTCATAATATTACAATATCCAACTTATTTGGGTCCATATCCAATTCGTTTTAGGTGATTTTATTGACTGGATCACAAAGCTGAGGCACCAGTGGCAAAAATAGTACTGTAATAAATTCCAGTTATCCTAGTGCCTTGATTTCTCAGTTTTTCTCTTTTTGTGTAAATGATTTTTTATGCTCCGAAGTAGTCTGAAACATCAATTCTTATATCTTTAGGTACCCTAATCTGAAGAGTGTAAGGGAATTGATCTACAAGCGGGGTTATGGGAAGTTGAACAAGCAGAGGATTCCACTGAGCAACAACAATGTCATTGAGGAGGTTTGTCATCTATAACAATCATAATGATTCTGAATTTCTGATGTGTTATAACATTTCAAAATGTGAATTTAAAGTCAATTTCTGTACTTGCCGTCGATTAGGGCCTTGGGAAGCACAACATCATCTGTATCGAGGACCTTGTCCATGAGATCATGACTGTTGGCCCACACTTCAAGGAGGCCAACAACTTCCTCTGGCCATTTAAGCTGAAGGCGCCGCTGGGTGGCCTGAAGAAGAAGAGGAACCACTACGTCGAGGGTGGTGATGCTGGCAACCGTGAGAACTACATCAACGAGCTCATCAAGAGGATGAACTAGGCTCTTGTATTCTGTGAGAATGATTTCTATGTCAACAAGATAGTTCTACTTTAGGGACTATGTTGGATAACAACGGATCTTTCACAGTGAGACTTCCAATAGGAAATCTGCACCTTTTTGTTTTGCTGTTGTTTCTCGAGATGTTTGTGTTTGCTTGTTTGGTCATGTTTCCTTAGCTGTGCGGGCTGTGCTGTTTTGTTACTCAGACGGATCCAGCATCCTTGTAGGTCAGATTAGGAGCAGAACATTTTCGTTTCCAATGGTTGCTGCTCTGGAGTATGCTATATACCAGTAAGAAAACTACTTGCATATGATATGTCTGGTTACTTTTTATGAAACAAATCCTATTGCAGTTTTACAGCAGATGCAATAAAGTTTGATTAACACGTTTACAAAACTAGCGGAAGTACCTGAGGAAGTAGTTGGCGATTTTGCTTTCGAGATGATGTAACAGGCCTAACGAAGAGACGGGAATGCTGTGGAAATTGTTGCGGGCAGACACCTCTTGAGAGTCTATACATTTGATCAATTAACTAATAAATTACCATCTACAGTTACCCACCAATGGACATCTGTTTTAGTGGAACTGTCATCCGGCCGGATATGTTACAAGTACTATTGCTCTCACATTATTTACTCATTATTTTCATTCTAGGGGCCGATTGGTCTGAACACCTACAAAAGAGAAGCACGAACGCTTCTTCCATATCATGATATCTACAGGGAACAATTTGATGGAAAGAGAAAATGTGTTTAGTGGATAATTGTATTACTATATACTAAGGGAGATTAAATATTTTTAAACTTTCAAAAAGTAAATAAAATGTTTTGACAGTCGCGGGACGCGATGCTATGATTGCTAACTCTGGTCGCGATATAATCACTCTCTTCATGAGTACTCAAATAACAATCGATGATGTACTATTATATCCTGACTTAACATGTATCCTACTAAGTTATAAAGATATTCGTCAAAATAGGTTCCATATCAAAAGTCTTGATGATAAAAAAAGGAATATCTCCTCGGTAAAAAAAATAACGAATATATCAAACAAATACTAGAGAAAATGTTCTCTTTATCTTCAGAATTGTACTATATATTCATCAAACCCGTATCACATGTTACATATAAGGTAATTTTTCATAATGTTAACACATTCAAAATATAGCATGATCGCATGGGTCATCCCGGTGTAGGGATGATGCGAAAAATTTCTCAATTCAATTGGTCAAGTATAACTACTGTTAAATTCTCATAATCTTCAGATTTTGTGTGCACTGTATGTGTCACAGAGAAATTGATTTTAAGACTATCTTGTTTTAAAATCCGAGCTGAACCACTCAAATTTCGTAAGCACATTCAAGACGATATATGTGGTCCTATCCGATCATTAATTGGACCGTTCAGGTACTTTATAGTTCTTATTGACACATCTACACTATGGTCACATGTGTATCTTTTATCCACACGAAATCGTGCTTTTGCTAAAATAATTATTCATATTATTAAATTACAAGCATATTATCTTTAACATAGGATACAATCCATTCGAATAGACAATACGACTGAATTCACCTTACGTGCCTTCAATAATTATTATATGCTATAGGAATTCAAATCCAACACTCAGTACCATACATCCATACTCAAAATGGTTTAGTCGAATCTCTCATCAAGAGAGTCAAGCTCATCACACGACCATTATTACACAATTGCAACTTACCAACTTCATGTTAGGGTCATGCAGTCTTATATGCTGCTGACTTAATTCAATTACGACCAACTACATATCACACTGCTTCCCCACTGCAGTTAGTACGTGAAAATCCTCCTAGCATTTTCCATTTGCGAAAGTTTGGTTGCGTTATATACGTACCGATCTCACCACCGCAGCGTACATCAATAGACTCACATAGGAAACTAGGGATCTACGTGGGGTATAACTCTCCATCAATCATAAAATACCTTAATCCCCTCACAGAGAACCTATTTATAGCTCGGTACGCTGACTGTATATTTGATTAGGAACATTTCATAGCATTATAGGAGATTTTAAGTATAAAAAAGAATGCCAAAAAATCAATTGGAATGCTACAGACATTTTCTACTCAGATTCACGTACTCAGGAATCTAAACTCCAAGTTCAGAAAATCATAAATTTACAATATATTACAAATAACCTGTCAAATGCATTTACTGATAATAAATGTATCACTAAATCCAATATTCATGCTAGAAATGTGTCAAAAAGAGTGAAGGTACCAAACAAAACCACTCAACTCCAAATCAAAATAAGAGAGAGAAAGTATGGTCACAAAGAATAAAACTTCTTGCAAGCTACCATGGAAATAGATGAATCTCTCCTCCAAAATAGTAAATACAAATCAACGTCAATTTGAACGACGCCTAAGGCCTATGTATATTATACATCCAGTGGATGTTCAACATCCACATCCCAGCTTAACTGTGCACACAAATACTGGTACTGGGACATCGAAACACCTAAACTCAATCGTAATGGGAAATCACGATGAGTCAGAAAGGGTAGATGAAATTTCCATCAATTATACTGATTCTAGAGAATTCTTTAATAGAAAGACTATAATTATCGATACATACTTCTCCTCAAAGATTGCAAACAACATTCTCAATGATCCAGATCCCAAGACCATGACAGAGTGCCGCAAGCACTCGGACTGGACACAATAGAAGGATACTATCCAGGAAGAATTGTGCTTGCTCTCTAAAAGAGAGGTATTCGCATCAGTAATACTTACTCCTCGTAAAAATTTTCCTGTGGGATACAAGTGGGTTTTCGTCTGCAAACAGAATGAAAATAACGAGGTGGTGAGATATAAAGCGAGACTTATATCACAAGGGTTCACGTAGAGACGCGGTATTAATTTCAATGAGACATATTCTCCAATAATGAATGGAATCACGTTCTAATATCTAATTTCATTAGCAGTTTAAAATCATCTATCTATGCAGTTGATGGATGTAGTAACCGCATATTTATATGGGTCACTTGATTCGGACATATATATGGAAGTCCCCGAAGGACTAGACATTTCGAACCAAAATGCAAACCGCAACATGTATTGTGTAAAGCTTAAAAATTCATTATATGGCTCAAAGCAGTCGGGAAGAATGTGATACAACCAAGGGTACTCCAATAATGATGATTGTCCATGTGTCTTCATAAAGAAGTCCTCAACATGATTTTGTATTATTTCTGTCTATGTTGATGATCTGAATATCATCGAAAATATAGAAGATATAGATGAACCACGCAATCATCTAAAGACGGAATTTTAAATGAAAAATTTGAGTAAAACCAAATTTTGCTCGGGTATACAACTCGAGCATCTTCCTTCAGGTATTCTAGTACACCAAGCCGCATATACCCAGAAAATATTGAACAAATTCAATATGGATAAATCATATCATTCCAAGACTCCCATGGTTATTCTATCTCTTGATATGGAGAAAGATCCATTTAGACCATGGGAGGAAGGAGAAGAAATACTTGAACCTGAGGTATCTTATCTCAGTGCCACTGGAGCGTTTATGTATCTTGCAAATTGCACCAGCACTGATATCGTATTTGCAGTGAACTTACTAGCTAGGTATAGCGCTGCTCCAACTAAATGGCATTAGGCAGGAGTCAAGAATATCTTTCGATATCTCCAAGGTACCATAGATCTTGGTCTTTTCTTTCAAAGAAAACAAGATATGAATATGATTGAATACACTGACGCGGCTACTTATCAGATCTCCATAATATCAGGTCATAGACAAGCTTCGTGTTCTTACACGGTGGAACAGTCATTTCATGGAAGTTTTCAAAACAGACTCTTGTGGCTACATCTACAAATCATTCTGAAATAATTAAATTATATGAAGCATCACGTGAATACGTATGACTTCGCAGAATGATCAACCATATACAACAGTTATGTGGTATTGATTCTATTGAATCACCAATAATTATCTATGAAGATACTTCTGCATGCATTGCTCAAATACAAACATGTGACACAAAGAACAATATAACCAAACATATTACCCTTAAAATATTCTATCCTCATGAATTGCAAAATAATAGGAAAATAGAAATCTTGCAAATAAAATTATGTGATAATCTCGCTGATTTATTCACTAAGTTCTTACCAACTTCTACATTCCAAAAATATGTTCATAAAATTGGTATGCGACAACTGTGAGATTTGTAAGGTTCAGGAGAAGTTGATCCCTAAATAATAACCTGTTCATACTATATTGCACTCTTTTTCTTTATTAGTTTTTCCTATACGATTTCTCATATAAGATTTTTAATGAGGTAATATCTATTTTATTCCTCCTATCTTACTAAGTGGTTTTCGACGGTTTTAATATGACATAAAGATCATAATTATTGCTCTCTAAGCTCATCAATGAGTTTTTTCCTTCTAGATTTCTCAAATGAGCTTACAATAAGGTAATATTCGATATATACCATATTATTTTCTCCTTATTTTTTCTATTGGATTTTAAAGAAGTTTTAATGGCATATCAACATATCATTTTTCTCCTCATATTTTTCCCACGGTATTTTAGAGGATTTTTTGAATAAGAAGTTTACATTACAGATAATTAATCAAATAGAGTGTTACGAACAGACATCTCATGAGAGTCTATATATCTGATCAATTAGCCAATAAACTATCATCTACAATTACCCACCAAGAGTCACCCGTTCAGTGACAGTTCCACCCAAACGGACATGTTACATGTCCCTTACCACATATATATCGATGGTCAATATATAAGTTACTGTTACTCTCACATTATTTACTGCACTCGATTTCCATTCTAAATAGAAATCGTTGCAAGCCAGAATAGTTAGTACTTGATGTTGACCTTACTAAGAAAATGGTAATCATGCCGCAACTTGACCAATATATGTTCTGTAAGTCACGATTGAACTGGTTTGGATGATTGAAGCTTAGCAAAACTACGCTATATAAGCTCCGAGTCACTAAAATGTGCTATATATAAAAACCAAGTTGTGAAGTCAACTTGAGCATGAATATTAACGAAGCATGCGCAATCAAGTTGTGAAGTCAACTAAGATGCCCAATAGCCACTTTGATGAATCAGTATGGAGAAACAGTCTTATTCCAGCTACAATATAGAATCACTTTTTGGAACAGCCATCGAAAACCAAACATGCCCTCAGTCACGATCGAACTGGTTTGGAATGATTGAAGCTTAGCAAAACTATGCTGTATGAGCTCCGGGAGAAAAATGTGCTATGTATAAAAAGCAAGTTGTGAAGTCAACTAAGATGCCCAATAGCCACTTTGATGAATGAGTCTTTGGAGAATCAGTTTTATTCCAAAGCCACAATATAGAATCAGTGTTTGGAACAGGCGTCGAAAATCAAACACGCCCTCAGTATAATGCCAGCTTCACTTGTGGGCTGCTGCAGAATCCCAGTTCGATCTATATTCTATAGAGCCAACAGCATAATGAAGCTTGATTGTGAAACTTTAATTCCACAGGGTTTACAGGGCAATTTCGGCTTGGAACCTTAAAAGCAAGCGCGAGGCGAAGCACGCGAAAGAGGAGTTGACGCACTCTCTTCTCGGGCGCAGGCGGAAATGGCGGAGATTGCCCTCACTTTGGTGTTGCGCTTGGTTGAAGAGATTGCCGTCAGTTTGGTGAAGGAATTTCAGGAGGAGGCCACCTTGCTCCGGAGCGTGCAGGAGAACATCAGGTACCAGCACCCCCATCTCTCTCTGTATTCCCGCGTTCGAGACATGCCCTGATTCTTCTTTTGTTGCAATAGTGGCTGCTTAAGTAGTCGTGAAAACACCGATTTAGTTTAGAGCATATAGATTGTCTAGATTGTCTACATCAGAAAGTTAAAGTTATTTTTGGCAAAGAATCCAAACTGATGTACCAATCCAATTTATGGGGGCAATCTGTTGTTCTACACTTCTCCAAGTTATTTCACTCAACTTCTGCCATTACTGGGATTTGGCAGCAGGAACCATGTTGAGCAAAATCTTCGCCTGACATAATTTTAGGAACACGTGAGACGATGATTTGTTTTTCTCTTTCTTTTAATGCTTATAAACCTTGATTAAGGGTATAATCATGTAAAACTCGGTGCTATAATCTAAGGGTGGGATTAAGAGGTGTGCCTTAGTAGTCCATTTCTGAAAAGGTTTACGATTGAGTAAAAGTAGTTCAGGGGCAAACATGTACATCTAGAAAAAAGATTAAACCAGTAGTTCCTGGGCATTACTTATTTTCGAGAATGATTGAACCTGATCCAAACCCAAATCAGAAGTCCTTGCCTGCTGCGCTGGAATATCTAGTCTTCTTCATTTAATCCTTGACCCATTCTATGGAAACAAGCCAATGCTAGCTAGTTTTTCCCTTTATTGTTCTCATAGTGCACAACTCTTGAATCTTGATTGCCCATTTGACTCGATCGGGTCCAAAAATGACAAGATCATCTTGATGAGGTTATCTGAACAAAGACTTGTTTTGTTTGTTATTTAATTGATACTATTATTATTTTAAACTTTTTTTTACGCAGTTAGCATTAAAATAATACTAATCCGCACAAAATTACAAGTTCAGAGAATGTCACACTACAAATTCCAATAACTGTAATGTTTAACAGGGATCTGATTTCAGACATGATTTCACACAACAAGACGGCTACGCACCTCCCAATAGTGAAAGGACAATGATGTCGCCTAGAGGAGGAGGGAATAGGCGTTTTTACAAAAATTCAACCCTTTCTACCGTTGGCCTAAACTTGCAGCGGAATATAAACTAACGAGTTTTTCACAAGAGAAAAACCTAAATATGGTAGGCTCAACTAGTGCACAATCACCCTAAATAAGTGTGAAAATTACAATCCTAAAGTGACAAAAATTACTCAATTCTAGCAAAAGATATGCAATAAAACTTAAATTGAAAAAGGCTGAAAATACCGTTCATATGCCTGAAATTACTGTTCACCGGAGACTCCGGTGTAGTCCGGATACTCCGGTGTGTACAGGTCCAGAAACTCCGGTAAAGACCGGATTCTCCGGGTTCTGTACAGAACTGAGCCCGAAACTGAATAAAATTAATGAGTAGAGAGTTCTAGCTCAAACCAAGTGATGTCCTGTGTTCCCGGAGATGATTCCAAATAGATTCACGAAGAACCTACACTCAAATACACACAAACAAGTAGATCGAGCAATATGCACAAAGATTTGAGCAAGAACATAAAAGTAAGGAAACAAGAGAGGAGACACAAAGATTTGTTTCCCGAAGTTCGGATTCACCACCGTGAATCCTACGTCAACGTTGAGGAAGCTCCAACGAGCCGGGTCTCTTTCAACCGCTTTCCTCGATCCACTAGCTTTATCTCTTCCCTTTCAGAGGCGAGATCGACCTTCACAAACTTTCCCGCGGCTCACCACACGCGCGGGAGCTCACCGGGCAACACCTAGCCGGCTAGGAGGCTTCACCTCCAAGAGTAACAAACGCAATTGAACTTCTTGCCGAGAACTCAAGTGCTCAAGATTGGATTTTAGCTCACTTGCACTCAATCTTCCAATCTCTCAACCCAACTCACTTTTCTTCTCAAATCACACACTAGAATGGAGTGGGAGATGTTCTTTTGGCTCTAGAGGATGTTCTTTTCGTGCCCTTGCAGCAGCCCCAAAGGATGGGGTGAGTGGGGTATAAATAGCCCACTTCAAAAAACTAGCCGTTGGGCTCTTTTCTGGAACTTACCGGAATATCCGGCCTACACCGGAGTCTCCGGCCACTCCAGGTACCGGAGAATCCAGTCTTCACCGGAGTCTCCGAGTACAGCACAGCTGACCTCCGAAAAACGGCGATAACTTTTGATCCCGGAGTCCGATTTCGACGATTTTGGACTCTATGGAAAGCTTATTCAGAGGGCTACACATCCAAAACCCATTTTGGACACTTCCACACTTTCCGCTCTGGACTCTTAACAACAAACTCTCACTTTGGGTTTGGTTGGGAACTCTTGAGCACTGAGACACGACAATTAACTCACGTTGCATCCCTCTTAATAGTGCGGCATACCTAGACTCAATTTCAAAGATAAAACACATTTGAACCAATTTGAGCCTTTTGAATACTTTCAAGTATCGTTTTTTACTTTCAAACCTTTGAGGGTTGCCAACTTCTATAAAATCTTTGCTCCATATATTCTTGATTCCTCATGTGATTGATGCGAATCACTCATAGCTTCTCATGGCCTTGCACGGTCCATTGGCACAAAGCTTCACTCGCTCTTCACCACCGCCTTGGTCCTTCGGCGCCAAGCCATTTGCTTGCCCTTCACCACGGATGGTCCATCGCAGCCGAGTCTTGCTTCCCCTTCACCGTCTTGCCATAGAAAACCACTTTGTATTCGACATCTTGAAGAAATTCACTTTATCAAATGTGGAGTCCATTCTTGTTCTTCACTCTTGGCATATATGATTTCAATTCAACTTATGACTTCTTATGGATCCTAACCCCAACTCACTCTCAAGCATAAAGCACATGGGTTAGTCCATAAAACCTAAATGACAACATTTATACCTTAAGTTACTTGATCTCGACAAGTAACTTATTAGCCTTCATGCATATTGTCAATCTTCATATAGAACCTAACCCCACTCATTCTTAAACACATAGCACACGGGTTAGTCTATAAAACTCTATTGACAAGCATACCTTTAGTTACTTGATCTCCACAAGTAACTTAGCCTTCAAGCTTATTGCTAATCTTATTGAGCTTCTTCTTCTTCTTATGAGCATCACTAAAATCTCAATGACTTTTGATGCAATTATTTGAACTCATGGCATTTCTCAAAGAATCCATGCTTCATCATTTATGCATCTCCTATGGAATAACCTAATAGCAATTCTCAATATGATTGTTAGTCCATAAGCATTGTCATCACTTACCCGAGCATCACTTTGAGCTCATTCATCTTGATGCATTTTCATTCTCCCCATTCACTTAAAGCTCATGCATATCTCATCCATGCATCACCTATGGAACAACCTTCTAACAAACTCAACACCATTGTTAGTCCATAGGTATTGTCATTAATTACCAAAACCACACATAGGGGCTAGATGCACTTTCAAATAGCAACCACAATTTGACACGAGCAGAACACATGAACAATGGAACGGGTCGAATTTTGTAGCAAAAGTTAACAGCCGCAGAGGCCTGGAAAGCAAGTAACATTTGCGTATAGCAACATGTCCAAAGTTACACTAGTTACAACTGATCAGAATCTCAAAAACTAACAGTAGACGTATACAGAGCAACCAAGTACAGTGCTTAAGTGTCATTTGCATAAATCCGATCAAAATATCTTAACAAACACCTAAAACACCACAATGCCACCTCCGAAATGGCGCCATCCAGCAACTACCAGAACTCTTCGTGAATCAATATTACATGGCAACAACGAGTAACATAAAGTTTCACGCGGATCAGAGGCCAACGAGCGAACACGGAGCGCCAGTGATCCCCGACCGCCGGAGGGTGTGGACAGCTTAGCCACCGCGAGCGCGGAACAAAGAAATGGCAACTCTCGTTCTATACGAGGTCACCTAAGTCATTGACAACGGAGCAGAGCCACAAAATTGTTGCCAGTGGCAAATTGTTACTCTAAATAACCCAACAAGTCGCAGCCAAGAACTAGTCCAGTCTCTGCCACCTCATGCTCTCCCGTGGCGGCTACCACCGCCGTCCCTCGCGGCTCCGGCCACCGCGGAGTTCAAGTGCTCCGTTTGCGGCAAGTCCTTCGGCTCCTACCAGGCGCTTGGGGGCCACGAAACGAGCCACCAGGTCAAACAGCCAACCCCTCCTGCTGCTGCTCCGGCAGTACCCCTCGTGGAGGCCCCCGCCCCAATCACCGCCATCCCACCGCCGACCGACCTCCGTGAGCCGGCCACGTCCTCTGACGGGGCGGCTGCGAACAGAGTCCACATGTGCTCCATCTGCCACAAGGAGTTCCCGACTAGACAGGCGCTCGGCGGGCACAAGACGAAGCACTACGACGGGGGCGTGGGCGGCGCCACCTCCACCGATCTCCTGGCCGCGGCGGCTGCCGAGACATCGAGCTGCGGCAAGATGTGGGAGGAAGACGAGGAGACCCAGAGCCCCCTCGCCTTCAAGAAGCCTCGCCTCCTGATGATCACGTGAACAGCCGCACGGATCTGATCCATCCAAGGTAGCGGAAGGGGACGCCGCCGGGGGCGGGGACGGGGGCTGGGAGGAGAGCAGACGGGAATAGGATGGGATTATGGCTTCTTAAAACCATAAGCTTTGCCTTTTGGACATAGACAGTTTATGGCTTCCTATAACCATAAGCTAGGCATAAGGGCATTGATCCGCTGCACCTCTTAGAGAGAAGAACTTAACATATCTTAAAGCTACGTGTAAAGGGCAAGTCTGTACTTACAGTGATCAACTTATAAATTCATCAGGTTGAGGCTTGGTAATCCAACTCTCCCTATCCAGGCCCATCTAATACCCGAATTCAATTCAAATTCAACTCCATATATCAAATATGTTTCCCTTTGTCCTACAATTCAACACAACATTTTACTACAGTAACCTTATAATACATTTTTCAATCTCCACTGGCAGGTACATTAAAGATGAGTTGGAGACCATTGGAGCATTCCTTCGTGCCGTTGAAGATTTGCAAGAGGGTTACAAGCAATATCAAATGGTCAAACCTTGGGTGGCTCAAGTGAAAGATTTGGTTTATGACATAGAGGACTGCCTCGAGGAACATACCATTGTCTGCACCCATAATTCAAGTTGGTCATCGAGGACACTCTGTAACAATCGTCTCAGTCATGTTGCTGCCAAATTAAGTCATGTCAGGTCCAGGACTGTTGAGGTGAGCGAGAGAAAGAAGCGCTATGAACTTGTTGGTCCCTATGAATCCACCTCTCGTTATATGCCTATTACGGTGGTGTTGGACGATAGGCGGTCTCTCTTCTGGAAAAAATCTAGTCAAAATTATGACTTTGGTGATCCGAAGGAAGATGTGGGTTTATTGGCATCTGCATCGCCCGAAGAAACCAGCAAAGGGGCTCCCAAGGTGGCTGCAATAGCTGGGATGTGTGGATCAGGCAAGACTTATCTTGCTCGTGAGATATATAATGAGAAAAACCGTCATTTTGCTTACCATGCATGGATTGAATTGCCACAGGATATGAAGGTCATAAAGGTGTTTAGAGATATGATTGTGCAACTCTCTCTTGTTTCTTCAAGCCAAACTGGATATATTGGCGAAGAAGAGGAGCTAGCCCATCAGATTCAAAATAAGCTAAAAGACAAACTGTTCTTGATTGTTTTTGATGGTTTATGGTCATCGCATTACTGGAATAGCAT
This sequence comes from Phragmites australis, assembly GCF_958298935.1. Classification (NCBI taxonomy): domain Eukaryota; kingdom Viridiplantae; phylum Streptophyta; class Magnoliopsida; order Poales; family Poaceae; genus Phragmites; species Phragmites australis. The sequence continues at coordinate 8,581,965 of NC_084936.1, forward strand.
CAAAAGGGCACTGCCTGATACTAGCATAAGTGGAAGTCTGATAATTGTGACAACAGAGATCCTTCATGTTGCAGTGCACTGCACAGAGTCAGCTGATCGGGTTTATTGCATCCCGCGATTACAAAAATGGAAATCATTGGAGTTTCTGAAAGATTCGGTTCTTAAATCAGAAAATGGAGCAATGAGTCCTGAAGACAAAGATGACTTTCAAGATCTGGACCTGGACAGCATTAAGGTACATGAACCACCATTCGACACAATTGCAAAAGTACTGAAGAAATGTGGGGGGCTCAAATTAGCTATAAAAAGTGTAGCACAATTACTTGCCTCACAGCCCCCGCATAAATGGGGAGAACTATGTGAAGATCTTCCTTCATTGCTCTACAATGATCCAAGGCTCGACAGAATAAGGGAAGTGATGACTCGTAGCTACAAATTTCTCCCAGCTTATCTTAAGCCATGCTTCTTATACCTCAGTATTTTCCCAGAGGATTCTGGCATCAATGTGGCAACTGTTCTGCGCCGATGGGTGGTTGAAGGCCTTGTGAGGGAGAAGACTGGGATGAGTGCCGAGGCTATTGCAAAACGGTATTTATCCGAGCTCTTCGATCGAAACTTGATAAAGGCGACAAAATTGACAAGGGACGGATCATGTGAGACATGCTGGATCCATCGTATGATGCGAAATATCCTAGTCATGACTGCACAAGAGGAGACATTCTCGATTACAGTAGGAAAAAACATAAGTTCCATTCTGCCAGCAAAGAGGTTTCGCCACCTAACACTAGATGGTCCGAGTGACAGGAAGTTAGTTAAATCTGTGGATATTTCGGGCATCAGGTCACTGACAGTGTTTAATGAACCGTCGGAGTCAATTGCTTCACTTATTTGCTCCTCCCAAATGAAGACACTGCGAGTTTTAGATTTCTCAAATGCCAGATTTAAAATCACTCAGCGAGACATACAGCACATAGGAGAATTGTGCCATTTAAGGTACTTGAATCTTTACGGATCAAGTATTTGTGAGCTTCCTTCTTCAATTGGTATGCTACCGTTCCTACAATTTCTAAATGTGAGGGAGACGCAGATCAGAAGCCTTCCTAGTGAGATCACTCGACTCGAGAGGTTGCAGAACCTTAGTGCTAGTAGAAAAATAGAAGACTCTTGTCGCTGCAGAAACAAACACTGCTCATATAATTCAGAAGGTGTAACGGTACCTAAAGGTATAGAGACCCTAGAGAACATAGAAGGTTTGGAAGTTGTGGACGTTATGGGTGGCACTCACTCGACGATCAAAGCTTTGGGAAAGCTAACTCGGTTGAAGAACCTGGGATTGACTGGACTTACCAAGAAGAACAGCGAAGAAGTCTCCGATACCCTGAAAAAGCTTTCCCCTTCATTGATTGATTTGTATCTCGGAGCATGTCGAAAGAATGGAACACTCTGCTGCCTGCCCATGGACAAGGCATCGCTGAAGTTCCCACGCCTCCGAACTATAAAATTGGATGGCCATATTGGAAGAATGCCAGAATGGATTTCGCATTCATTGACACTTTCTGTGGTAATACTGTACAGGACAAATCTGGAGCAAAATCATATAAAGCTCATGGAGAGAATGCAGAGCTTGATCACTATTGCTCTCCTAGACAGTTCTTATATCAGCGAGAAGTTGGCTTTTAATGCAGGAACATTTACAGGGCTCAAGCAGCTGGAGCTTATAGGATTACCCGACTTGCAAGTAGTGAAATTTGAGGACAGAGCGGTACGCCGTATACGAAAAATATTCATTAGGTCATGTAAAGTGAGATTATTCGGCAGAATGAAGCTAAAGAAACTCAGGGATTCTGATTTTGATGTCGATAGTGGTGTCGAAGTGGTGAACTGATAGGGGGAATACACTATCGTGTTAGTTGTAATCATGTTGCCCGTTTGAGTTGTGTTTGTATGTAGTTCAGTTAGTTTTCTAGTGCATGTTCAGAGGTGTGCTGCGTCCACACCATGAGTATTTTTAGGCATGACTGTTGTGCATGATCGGGAGTGTGAGTGGTGGAGCTTATAATCCGGATCATGGCGTACGAATAGGTGCATGTAAAGTAGTGGTCTTGCATAATAAAAGGAGTAGAAAAACCCAAGAAAAGGCTGCAAGCCAAGTTGTGCAGCGCAAAAATCCATCTATTCCACTGTTCATCTTCTTTCTCGGGTTCGTGCGAGTTTCAGGTGATTGGGTGATAGCATGAGCTAGTTATCTGCAGGAGAGGGGCTGCGAGATGCAGCTCCAATAATTGGCATCAAAGCCTCAAGATTCGAGGACTTGCACGGTGGAGCTGCAGTCGAGGCGTTGTGGAGGCGCGGAGGCGCTGTGCGGCTGCGCGGAGGCACGGCGCGGCGGCCATGGGGCCGTGGTGCTGGACGTCCTGAGGGGCGTCCACCTCGGGTTCTTCGATTCGGTCCTTGACGACTACTGCTCGGACATCAGGGAGGTTATCAAGGGGATGCAGCGCGAGGTGCTACGCAGCTGCACGGTGGCGTTCAGCCGAGTGATCCCCCTCGAGGTCTGCGCCGAGGAGCACCCCGTGTGGAGGTTCGCCGAGCGGCTCGGCGCCATCTGTGCTGCGGATGTCGATGTGACGGTCACCCATGTCGTCGCGCTGGATCCGGGGACTGAAAAGGCGCTGCAGGCGTCGGTATGTCAAAGATTAGGAGGTAATCTTGACAGGTAGTATTTGCAGGTTAAATGTGTTTACTGGTATGTAGTGGACGGGTGCATAGACTCCATGCAGTTAGTATGTTGGTGACCGAGCGAGTAAAAGTCACATAAACTAATCTGAAAAAAAGTAGTTTTTCTGCTGAAGTTGTTGAGCTAGATGCGGAAATCTTGATCAATTTGCCAACCTTTATGTGGAATAATTTGTTAATCCTGCACAGTTGTGGTAATGAATGGTCACTAAATAACATGCCACAATTCATAATTTTGGCTACGGAGAAAATATTTCACCTCATTAATCCAACATAGAATTTGTTTTTCAGGAATACCAATGCTGCAAGGCGTCACTGGATCATCGCGGCGACAGTGTCAGCTAATCTGTAAATAATTGTTGCATTCTATGTGTAAGCCTAAATGGATACATTTATGCAGACGAACATTCTGTAGTTGTAACACTGAAATTTATGGGCTTGCAGAAGCACTCAAGCTTTGCTGGGCGCTGCAACTCGTTCTAACATATCACCTGTCTTGCCTGATGTACAGTTCAGTGTCCTGAATGCCTGAAAAAAAAATATTATCAGCACAACTATGCATTTTGTTCGACAAATATTACACAAATCTCACAAAGTAATGACTTGAAATGGAGCCATTTCAGGACATATCAGCACTTGATCAAATGTATTATACTTATCAGATTTCAGATTGACTGATCGAGTGATTCTCCGAAACATGGAAGCAGTTCTAAACATATGAACAGAGATAAATTCTAATGATTCTTTTTGCTTCCAGTGCCTCCGAGCAAATCAATTGAGGATGAAAAGGGCCTGCTTGATTACGCTGGCGGGATTTGGTGGCCAATAGCATCCGAGGGAGAGAATCATCCATCGAAGAAACAATTCATTCGTGTATGTGGGAAGGACCTAGAAGAACCAAAGAATTAAATCGGAAAATGAGAGGAAAAAAGAAAAAATTCTGCGCTGAAGCAGATTTGCGAGCCTTCTGCGAAGGTGCACGGATGCCAGCCTTCCGCACTGAAGCCCGTCGAACCCCATCGCGGCGGCGGTCGACCGGCATTAGGTGGGCGGGCGGGCGGACCAGAGTGGGCGCGGAGGCGGAGGCGGCCACTTCGCTCTCCCTCTATTGACAGTGCAGGGTGGGAATCGATAGCCATAACGATTTGGATGGCAGCTGCATCGATTTGGACTGTGACAGCCTCGATCTGGGAGGCGGTGGACGCCGATGTGAGAGGCCTCGATCTATGAGAGAGATACTGGAGGAGAAAGCGAGGCTGGTTAATGCATTATCTCAACTAGGCAATATAGTCTTTTACTTTCTCTATTTTTAAATTTTTTTTCTAAAATACGTGTTGTTAAATTTTAGAAATTTTGATCACATATATATACATTTTTTAGAATTTGTTATATGAAAATAATAGTAGTGAATTTGTTATAAAAAATATTTTGATATTATCTAATTTTTATCAACTTTTATCAAGAGGTAGTTGTAAAAAATAATAGTCAAATGTGTCTGTTAGAGATTATTTTGATAAAAGAGAACGGATATAGTATAAATTATCTAATATGGTGAACGGAGGGCGTGAAACGACGAGTTCACGGTAATGGCATAAAGTAGAAGATTGCAGGTTGTCGCCAGCACGTAATGAAGACGGACGTTGTCAATGCTAAATAATGAATTGAGGCCTTGTCTGATTACATACAATCAATTTGTTCAAAGTTTAGACACTTTGATTGCATGCAATCTAAAACGTCACTAATTTGAGGTTAGCGTGAACAGCTTCCAGCTTCAGCTTCGTTTATCTGAACCTTGTTTTGGTTCATTGTATAATCGTCCTAGGTGAGGCTCATTTTGGAATGGAGGAGAATTGAATAAATTTTGAAGAAATTCGTATATTAAATATTCCTATGACAACATTTCGAAGAAAGGAGGGCCACCCGAGAATTCTTTTGTGCAATCGTCCCACGTAAGGCACGCATTGAAATGCAGGAAAAGGGGACGGATTTTGGAGGGTTCTATTCATAGATCAAATATTCCTATGAGAACATTTCGAACAAACGAATGCCACCGGACAATTCCTCTGAAACTTCTTTAGAATGGGCATTCCAATAAGAATTTTAGAGGAAAACAAGCGTGAGTTTCACCTCATGTTTTGATCTTTATCTTTTCAATTCTTGCATTTTTGTGATGTTGCAACCAAACGTTTTCTTTAAAAAAAAAGAAACACTTTTCGTTCGAAATTCATGTAACGTTCCATGTGATACGACACTTCGAACCTACGTTTTTTTAAATCCATACTATCACATTTGATGATCCTACGATTCCAAAGTGTCTCTAATCCTTACACTATTCAAGTGATCTCATTGTACCACGCTTTCCTGCATTAATACAAGTACACAGCTCTCCTGCTGCCTATGTTGTAGGAAAAAGATGTCCCCCCTCCAAAATCCTACCTTCCATTTTCCCTTGCCGTTAATGAAGAACGTACCTACGGCGGCGTTCACAACGCCCAACCACTCCTCTCGAGTGGTCTCCGGTGGTCAGTCAGTCAGTTCCGCCATTGCTGCTGCTCTGCTGCTACCAAGATCGGGCTTCCATTAACGCAGTGTGTACAACGGCAGCTGACCTGCCCTGCCCTGCTGCGTCTGGTCGTCGTCTGCATTCAAGTCCTGTGGCAGATCCATTCATTCCGCTGTTGAAACTTCGCTTACGGCCAGGCAGATGCATGCGTTCATTCAACCGATTTTCGTTCCTTTAATACTATTCTTTACAGTTTTTTATTTCATTTTACGAATCTCTAAAAAAAATTATTAGAGATAAAAGAAAATAAAGAAATATGAACGAGAAAATAAATCAGGAAGGAAAAATACGGTTAGAATTGCCTAGTAGACGACTTTAACTTCAACCTGTCTACGGCCTCAACGACAGCGGCTCCAACAGTCACAGCTACTGCTAGCTACAGTTATTACATGGCACATCTATCTCAACTAAAGATAGCACTAAAGATCATTCATCCAAAAATCTAACTTTAGCACAAACCCCAGAGGCTTCGTTTGGAATTTAGAATACGAGAGGTGAGAAGGAAAATACGCCATTAAAATTCAATTCTAAACATCCGCTCATTTTCAACTATCTAACTTAACCCTCTATTTATTTTTCTTTCCCTATCCCACCTCTCTTTTCCGGCTACCAAACAGATCAAAAGATATAGATTGCACATGTTAATAATATTTTAATCCACCCACCCCACTTCTTCTCCCTCCCAACTAATCTTCTCTCGATTGGAGCACAGAAGGGAGAGACAAGATCCACGTGGATGGGCCCGGTGGACGTGTGAATCTATGCTACAGACTAAGAGCATGTTTGTTTCAGCTAAAGATTCTGAAAAGCAGCTTATAAAAGCTGGATTGTTAAAAGCTGGATTGTGAAAAGCTGGATTGTGAAAAGCTTTTAGACTGTAGATTCAAAAAAAATTAATAGACAGTTTAGTAAAATAGACTTTCACAATCTATCAAAAGCTGAAGAAAACCAGCTTCTCAGATTCTCACAATCCAACCAGCAGATTTTAAAAAGCTATAACCAAAAGCTGCCTGTTTGTTTCAGCTTCGGATTATAAAAGCTGAAAGCCAGAATCCGAAGCTGAAACAAACAGGGCCTAACTCTTGAAGAAACGCTAGCGATTTTTTCTTGGATATTTTGGGATTTTAGACAACAGATATCGCCGTATTTGCAAAAATAGACAACATGTTGACATATTTACAAATTTAGCATCCGTATTCGGAACCTCAAACGCCGAAAACTGACTTTCGGTAACTCAGAATCCAAAAACACCCCGACCCCATAATTTTCGGCAATTCAGTTGCCGAATACGGCACTGTTCACCGTATTCGGCAACTCAGTTGCCGAAAACACTGTAAACAGTGCCGTATTCGGCAACTCTGCATGCGCCGGCGCCCGGAAGAAGCTAGCAAGCAAAAATGTATAAAAGTGCATATTTTCAAAAAAAATCGTGAATTAAATAAAAAACATGCACTTTTATACACTTTGCTTGCTAGCTTCTTCCGGGCGCCGGCGCATGCAGAGGCCGTATTCGGCAACTCAGTTGCCGAATACGGCACTGTTTACAGTGTTTTCGGCAACTGAGTTGCCGAATACGGTGAACAGTGCCGTATTCGGCAACTGAATTGCCGAAAATTGTGGGGCCGGGCTGTTTTCGGATTCTGAGTTACCGAAAGTCAGTTTTCGGCGTTTGAGGTTCCGAATACGGATGCTAAATTTGTAAATACGTCAACATGTTGTCTATTTTCGCAAATACGACGGTGTCTGTTGTCTAAAATCCCAAAATCCCCATTTTTTCTTCTATCCCTCTCTCCTCCACGTAAGCTTAAAGCGGAGCTGAATTCTTCTATCACTCCTTCGACATGTAAAATAAGATTATAATAATTTTGTTCATATATGACATATTTACTTCTCAATTTCTTTAACATTTAATTAATGGCATATAATTCATCAACCCTTTGATTACAAATGTAGGTTATTTTAGACTTGTGTATAAGAATTAAAAAGTAGATCAAATGACTTTGTTGCCCTTTATTTATTCTGTATTGAAAAAGATAACTCATTCATTTGTGAGAGCGATTGTATTTATTAAACAAGGGCAAAACGGGAACAAAAGAGAAAAATATATAGAAGTTCGAGAATGACTTATATTTAGAGAATAGTTGAAGAAGCTAAAACGACCTACATTTACAACTACATTTACAACCAGAGGAAGTATTCATTAGGCTAAAACTCTACTTTTCAATAGGCTCTAATATGGACACTCTAGTAAACACCATCTTAAAAACCTAAAACATGAAATTGTATCTAGCCCTTATGCGTAGTTTTAGTAATTAATGATAATACATATGGACTAACAATAGTGTTGAGTGTGTTAGTAGGTTGTTCCATAGGTAATGCATTGAGAGATATACATGAGCTCTAGGTGAATAAGGAGATTGAAAATGCATCAAGATAAATGAGCTCTAGGTTATTTCATAGGAGATACATACTTGATGAATCATGAATTTACTGGGAAATACCACGAGAACAAAAGAAATACATCTTTGTCAATGAGCTCTCAGTGATGCTCGTAAGGAGAAAGAAAAACTCAAAAAGATTGACAATAAATTTGAAGACTAAGTTACTTGTAGAGATCAAGTAACTAAAGGTATGACAATGTCAATAGAGTTTTATAGATTAACCCATATGTTTTATGCTTGAGAGTGAGTTAAGGTTATGATCTATAAGAAGGCATAAGTTGAATTATAAATCATATATGCCAAGAGTGAAGAGCAAGAGTAGACTCCATATTTGATAAAATGAATTCTTTGAAGATGTCGAATACAAAATGGTTTTCTATGGTAAGACGGTGAAGGGCAAACAAGACTCGACTGCGATAGACCATCCGTGGTGAAGGGCAAGCAAATGGCTTGACGTCGAAGAACCAAGGTGGTGGTGAAGAGCGAGTGAAGACTTTGCGCCAATGGACCATTTGAGTCCATGGGAAGCTATGAGTAATTCGTATCAATCATATGAAGAATAAAGAAAGATGAAGTGAAGAATATATGAAAGTTGACAACCCTCAAGGTTTGAATAAAAGAAGCGGTACTTAAAAGTTATTTAAAGGCTCAAAGTGGTTTAAACGAGTTTTATCTTTGAATTTGAATATAGGTATGCTGCACTGTTAAGAGGGATGCAATGTAGAGCTAATTGTCGTGTTTCAGTGCTCAAGAGTTTCTAACTAAACCCAAGTGAGAGTTCTTTTTATAAATCCTAGTGTGGAAGTGTCCGAATTGGGTTTCAGAGTGTTCCTAATTTGATCCAATGTGTTTTAGGTCATGAATTCAGTTGGGATGTATAGCCCTCTGAATAAGCTTTCCATAGAATCCAAAATCATCGAAATCAAACTTCGGGATCAAAAGTTATCGCCGTTTTTCGAAGGTCAGCTGTGCTGAATCCGGATATTCTGGGTTAACTCGGATTATCCGGGTTGTCCGGAGTCTCCGGGTGAGGTTTCAAGGAGAGGTCTCGGTTTTGGCCTTTTTAGTTAACCCAGATACTCTGGGTTAACCCAAATACTCCGGGTTTCAGATACTTCAGGTGAGCTTCCGAGTTTGGGTGCTCGGTTTTGCCTTTTTTAGCTTATCCGAATACTCTGGATTGACTCGGAGACTCCGAGTCAGTAAAAAAATACTGTAATGGATAGTTTTTTGAGGTGGGCTATAAATAGCCCCTCACCCCCATCCTTTGAGGCTGCTAAAAGGGCACCAAAGAAACATCCTCTATAACCAAAAGAACTCCCTCTCACTCTAATTTAGTGAGATATTTAAAAAGAAAAGTGAGTTGGGTTGTGAGATTGTAAGATTGAGTGCAAGTGAGCAAAATCCAATCTTGAGCACTTGAGTTTATCGGCAAGAAGTTCATGAAGCATTTGTTACTCTTGGAAGTGAAGCCTCCTAACCGGCTAGGTGTTGCCCGGTAAGCTCCCGTGCTTGTGATGAGCCGTAGGAAAGTTTATGAATTCTTCAATTTCGCCTCCGCAATGAAAAAAGTTAAGAGTGGAAGCCAAGTTTAAGTATGACTGAGCTTGGAGAGGAAAGTGGTTGAAAGAGACCCAACTCATTAGCTCCTCTCTTGTTCCTTTTTATTTGAGTTCTTACTTAATATTTGCGTATTTTATTTGATCTACTTGTTTGTATGTATTTGATTGTAGGTTCTCCGTAGATTTACTCAAAATCATCACTTAGAACACACGGCATCACTTGGTTTGAGCTATACTCTTTAGATGTACTTTAAATTCAATTTCGAGCTCAGTTCTATACAGAATCCGGAGAATCCAGATTTACCCAGAGATTCTGGAACTGTATAACCTAGAGACTTCATGTTCACTCGGAATATCCGGATGAACAACAGCCTTTTTCAATTAGAGCTTTCTTGCATATATTTTGCTAGAATTAAGTAATTCTTATCACCCTAGAATTGTAACTTTCAAAACAACATCTATTTAAGAACAAAATCAAATTTCTAAAACGATATCTATTTAAGAACGGAGGTAGTAAGTAGCTAGCTAAGGTTCCATTTGGCACATCTTGTGTTTTTTAATAATTTGTTTTTTTACAATCCTATGAAAAATAGATTATATTTCTTGGGATTATATAGTTTATTCACATAACCTATTGACTAATAATTTACTGTAGAATCTTACTGTTTAACATAATTTTTACAGAATCCTTAGAAGCCACAAATAAAAGCTATGCCAAACGAAACCTGAGCCACGCCGTCAGAGCTACCCTGATGACATTCACAGATACGGATGGTGATAAATGACTGAATGTGATTGTCCACATTTTTTCGTACGTGTGATCGATCGATGCTGATCTCACGAGCTCGAGATGGTCAATCTCTCTCAACGGAGGACTCGCAGATTTATTGAAATGAAATCTGATGGTGGAGTTGAGTTTGGCACACCAAACTTCCTCCGGTTTGACACCGAAAGAAAGGTTGACATTGTTCAAGTTATTCTCGCCAGACGTTGCAAACCGCTGACCGGGGGCACTAGCACGTGCGATGCGACCACTTTGATTTGCGAGTCGGTGTGAATTGACCGGAGTAAAACGCGCTCGATGGCCGATGCAGTGCTACCGTAATTTTTCCGGATTGAAAAGAAGAGGCGTCGAAAATGATCTGATTTCGGAGATATTATTTTGACCACTTATTTATTTGTATTGTGATATATGTTTGCAGAAATACAATGAAATTACGGAATTGTGAAACTATTTTCCGAGTCGAATCTAACCACATCATTTTAAAATATTTAAGCTCAAAGTCGTATTTCTCTTTACTTGCAAAAATAAAAGAATCGTACACTTCTTTACTAGTAGAGGTTGTAAATGGAACTAGGCCTAGGATAGATCCATATACCAAAGGTTAGATAAAATTCAAACTGATATACTACCTCCGTTCTAAACTGATATCATTCTAAGAATACGTACAATCAAATTTTAGAAACTTTAATTATTAATATAAAAAATATATTAAGATTTAGCACATAAAAATAATACTAATAAATTTGTCAAAAAATATTTGAATATCATCTAATTTTTATCAACTTTTATCAAAAATAGTTATCAAAAATAATAATCAAACGTGCTTTTTAAAAGTTGTATTGATGTCTAAACAATAAATAAAAGAGAATGAAGGTCCAATGCTTGTAATCAAACGTGCTTGTTGGATAATTGTTCAAAGTAGCTTCGAAGAGAAGACACCCACAAAAGTCCAATGCTTGTGATAGCTTTGCTTGCAGTCCGAGTAAGCCTTCAATATTCAAAAGTGTACGAGGGCATGATCGAAGTCCACTTGTTGACCCAACACATAATTACTTTTAATAGAGCAAACCACTGGAGTAGATTACGGGTCAGACTTAGTATGACATAAAAATGCAGCAACTTTCCAACTTTGTTCCCCACCATGAAAAAGGAAAAAATAGTATTCTAGTAGGGAGTGTTTTAGCCAATAATAAAAGTGGCATGGTTTACAACACGCCTGCCCAAGTCGGCAAAGCATATGATATGCTCGTGACCTGTTATTCAAACAAGTGGGGATAATTGTTCAAAGTATTCCATATTGGTTGACTGTAACGAACAATTGGACGTAGAAATATCTATGCGTTTCATGGGACAAATCGATATTTCTAAAGATCTACTAATAAAATATATGTATAATCAAAATATTCTATATACAAGCATTTCTTATCTCTTTCACCACCGCACCTATTTCTTTTACTCAATGATAAATGTAGAGCCACCAAGTAGGTGACTCTCTTTTTCTTTTCTCTCTTTCTTCTCTGCTTATGAGCTCTTATATCATAGCCAAGGTTTCCCTTCAGTGTCTAGATTTCCGTTAGGAAGGAATTTTCGTTTACTTCAGCGCTTCAACGGTTTTTTTTTTACGGTTCCTATCACGAAGGGATTTTCAAGTTCATTCTATTCAGGATAGGATTTTCTTTACTTTACCTTCACAATCTCTTTTGAAGGGAAGTTGTTAAAGATAAGAGAAAATAAAAGAAAAGAGAATAAAAAAAAATAAAAGAAATATAGTTGAAGATATAAGGGTTCCACCTTTGCCCTCATGGCGGATCCGCCCCCACTTCCCCTGTACTATCACATCCTCGCCTCTCTTCCAGAATCTGCTGGTTGAAATTGAAACCTTAGAATTTCACAAGAACTCAAGTCCCAATATAGGAGCAGGAACCTGGAGCCACGGCGATACCTCTCCTGGACATGTCTGAAAGTCAACGGAGGGAAAGCTTTGGAGGGTGGAGAGTGCCCTGGGGCACCATCTGATAGGTGGGCCCGAACGTCCCCTCGGTTTTAACGCGCTGCGCAGGCATGGTGGCGAGATGTGGTCAACTCTTGGGCACCAGCTGCGGTTAAATAGCAGCCGTACGATCCCAGCGCCCCACCGCCACCGAGCGAGCAATAAAGGCCCCGACAGCGACCTCTCATCGCCCCTCTTTTGACCAAGCTCGTGCTTGTGGGCCCCGCCGCCCGACATGAAACTTAAAGTGCGTGTTGATGATGCCCATCGCTTGACTTGGGCACAGGGCCGCTGAACGCCATAACAAAAATTTAATAACGTGTAAAATTGGAGGAAAATTGATGGTAAGATTGTCGAGAAAATTGCTCATTAGAGATGCAATTAGGAGCTACAAGCACAGCAAATCCCCTCTCTAATCTGCCTTCCTTGCTCTCCTCTGCAATCTTTGATTCTTTACACGAGCAGCTACCACTAATCAAAGAACAAATGAAGGAGCATGCTTCTACTACTAATATGCTGCAGCTAATGATGCACGGCGACAGCGGGGGCGTCGTGGCGGTGGTCGCCCTCGTAGGTGACGATGAGGGTGGCGGGGGCGTCGGCGGCGCGCTCCACGTGCTTCCGCGCGGGGCAGCCCTTGGCGGTGCTGCACCGGTAGTACCCGCGCGGGTAGGGGGAGCCCTTGATGGGCTTCTGCCCGTACTTGCGCCACGAATACTCGTCGGCGGGGATGTCCGCCGCGGCCGCGCGGGAACCCGGCGGCGACGACGACGGCGGCGCCGGCACGCGCACCGTGCGCGACGCGCCGCGCGAGTGCTTACGTTTCTTCTTGGAGCAGTGGCACCGGGCGGACTCGGGGTGCGCCGCGGCGGCGGCGGCGGCGCAGGGGAGCTTGCGCTTCGGCAGAGGTGGCTTGCCGGAGGAGATCAGGCTTCCGCCCTTGGACACGCTGCCATCGCCGCCGGCCGTTACGGACGACAAGAAGGAGGTCGACGTCGCGGAGACGGCCGGCGCCGCAGCGGTCTTGGTCGCCGGTTTCGCGAAGTCCAGCGCCAGGCTCTTCTGTGATTGCGAGACGAGCGCTGCCGCAGCCGGAGGCAGCGACGGCGCGGAAGGAGGAGGAGGCGTTTCCGTGGGCGCCGCGGCGGCGGGCGCGCGGCGGAAGCGGGCGTGACCTGTGCGGTCGAGGAGGTTGATCACGCGGCGGAACCTGGACACCGCCTGGTCGGCGATCTGCCCGAGCGGCAGCGGCTGGACAGCGCGGGGCGAGAGCGAGGACGACAGCAGCTCGAGGCTGCGGAGCCCCGCGGCGGCGGCCTCCTGGAACGCGAGCTGCTCGTAGCCGCCGCAGCCCATCAGGTCTACCGCCATGGTCGCCGGCTCCGGAGGAGAACGCTGAGGAGAAGGAGACGACTGCGGCCTTGGCTGGCTTGCGCCGGTTTCTTTGCTTGTGGCTTTGGGTTGTGGAATTGAGAAGTTGTGATGTGGGAACGGGTGGTGGGGGTGGGTTTTATAGGTGGAAATGGGAAGGAGGAAGACGACGAGCAGCAGTGGAGAGAGGTGCAAAGTCAATGGCTTGCTTATCTTTTTCAACTACTAGCATGAGTATTTTCTTTCACATATCACCTTGACGTTATTGTAGGTACCACCTTAGGTTACCCTGAATTTGAACATATGTTCCTGGGTGTATATGTACTTTTGTTTATTGTAATTGAGGTAGTAGTACTCCTTTGTTCGTTTTGGAGGTTGATATAAATCCAAAATATAAATTTAATTATTATCTTTTAGTTGTAATATATTGATTAAATATAATAAAAATTATTATTATAAAAATACTTTTCAAGATAAATCTACTCATGTCATTTTAAATTTTTCAAATTTAATACATAAAAAGTAATTTATAGTTAAAGTTTGGAATAGTTAACTTATACGTAATTAAAATAATATTTATTTTGTACGGGGGAGAGTAGTAGACTAATACTAGTTCCATTCCTGATATTAATTTGAAATTGAATAAACACCAGGGGTTCTGCCTAAGGCATCACCTAATATGCGCACTGATGGTGGAATCCTCGTTGCGGAGTGGGGGCACTTTGGGGGATAACGATGCAACAATTTTATACTTCTGGACCTCTTTTCCAAATTTTGTTGAGGGGGCTAACTTGGCTTGGAAGTCAACCATTGGAAAATGGTGGCGAGGTTCCTAGAACTGTGTAATGGCTATAATGAAGTAGGGTCATGACTCATGAATCCATGGTTGGTCATACGGTAGGAACATGGTACTCGTACTTTGATTTTGATTGACCCAACGAACCTACTAGGGGAACTCTTGACCTTGGAGCTTGAGGGCTTCCTTCGTAAGGCCATCCTTAGTTATTTTTCTTTCATTTTATTCTCTTTTTGATTTTCTTTTTTCTTTCTTTTTCTTATTTCTAATAGTTTTTTAAAGAGATTTACGAAAGGAAAATAGAGAATCTTAAAGTAAAAGGAATAGCCTTGAGAATTCCTTAATGAAAGGAACCGTGAAGAGAAATCGTTGGAATGTTGAAGGGAATGAAAATCTATTCGCGAAGAGAATATGACTCGCGAAGGGAATCTGTTGGAGATAATCTCATATAAAGAAAAGTGGAGGAATTCCATCAGATTTAAGTCTTGTAGAAAAAATCTTATTGAGCCTTTTGGAACTAATAATTAAACCTTTAGAATTCTTATGAAATTTCTATGAAATGATGTGTTGCATAGGAATTTTGGATGATTTTTAACATGAGGTCTAACCTCTTAGAAAAAATCCTTTGTGTCTATCTTTTGTTTTCCTATGTTTTTCTTGCACTCCATCCAAACAATCATTCTTGTAGTTTTCTTGTGCTTTACCATTCCATAGGATTCAAGGTGCATGTGTTTCGAAAATCCTGTATTTCAAAGTGACCCTTGCAAGTCAATGATGGAATTAAACGGTGACTACACAGGTTCAACTTTGAAGGAGTACTCGTTTAATTTAGGCTAAATTCTCGTTGGGCAAATCGAGCTATACAGAGGTGCAAAACTTTTTTTTGAACCAAATGAAGCGAAAACTTATACTGGAAAAAAAGAGAAAAAGAGTGCGCGTTCTACAATGGACTAACAAGTTGGTGCAGAGCAAGAATTGTAAAAACAATTTTTTTTCTAAAGTTTAATGCTTAGATTGCCTTAGGAATATTTTTATTTCAAATGGACTGTTTTATCAAGCCAACACATTTCTGTCAAAAAAAATCTAGCCAGACATTCTGTGAACAATACCACAAACCCTTTTTCAGGAAAATGTTACCTTTATTTTGAAGGAAAACGGCAAGATTTATGCCTTTGCATTATCATAGATGTTAAAAGTACAGGCCTAAAGCCTGAGCTGCCAGACAGTTCCCGGCCGTTGGGTTCTGTTTGTTCGAAGCCAAAATTTAGTAAAATCAATGAAATCTAAGACCTCATGCTGGCAATCCGAGGGCGACCAAATCACTCGCCCACAAATTGGCCGAGAGAGAGAGAGAGAGAGAGAGAGAGAGAGAGAGAGAGAGAGAGAGAGAGAGAGAGACTTTTCAACTTTGAAGGAGTACGAGCCTAAAACGGCGTTAATCAAGAGGGACCCGATGTAGGCAGCCTTTTGTGAATCCGTTGTCTTGAGTCTTTGGCTTTGCCCAGCTGACGCGGTCCCTGCATCTGCATGCATACAAAATGTTGCTGCTAGCTGCGTGTACAGTGCAGGCGTAGACCTGCCTGCAAGGCTGCGTTACCATACCATTGCTGAACCGGTCAATGGTTCTGCTCCAACTATTGGGTTCGTTACTCCTGAAAGTTCCAAAGCCATCCAAACACGAGCCGGCCAGAGAAAATAATCTGAACGAAAAGAGATTTATGTCACTGTTAATTCGAGCTAGATTCCTTGTCGAATTCGCAGCCAGCTGCTTTCTAAATCTAAATCTAAACCAGTTGCAGGCTGACGAGTCACGAGAACACCTGCTGTAGCTGGCTAGGATTCAGTGAGCCAGCTAAAGGTTAAGGCAGAGTCCAGCTGGGGATCAGGGGTCACCTCGACCTTTTGCCTGAATGGTCCTTAGAAAATGTTTTCAGTTTTTCTACTCCTGCATGTAGTCCTGAACAAGTCTCGGTCTGTTGATCAACTGTTACCAGGCCCGTGTTGTTCACTCTTCCACACTTTAATAAGTGACCGACAAATCGGCACTTGGAGCCTGAATCACAATCAAGATGAGCAGCAGCCTCCAACCTGAACCAATCGAGACGAGCAACAGTGTCTGAATCAGATTGTTGAATTCAGGTAGGCTTGTCAAAGCAGCGTGCTTATCACAAAACCAGTTGCAGACTGACTAGGATACCTATATGGCAGGGTCAAGTCTGCAACTAAACCCAAAGGTCATCTTTTTTTAGAAAATAAAAAGCTCGAGGTAATAGAGTTGGACCTATATATGTAATGGGGCCAACCCCTCAACGAGTAGTAATATCTTGCTAATTTTATGGTACAAACAAATGCATGATAAGATCGCATCGTTTGACTTGAGCATTTTATTCTTTCATTCTTTTTCTTTATTCTCAGGGCATCGTGCATCTGTCTAATACTCCTCCATATGCAACTGGTAGTACTACTATAACCGACAGAAAGAAAAAAGTCAAATCTAATCTCGCAGCCTAGCTTGTGCTTTGTTTGAAGACATGTGCGATCCAAGTCAGAAACGCAAGCAGCGATCAAATAATTTGTTGGAGTCTGTAATCATCTTTCAGTTGATTAAGAGTGCACTTTCTCTGAGCACAAGGACAACTACTCCGTGGCTTCCAGGCTTCACAATCATACTCCTAGAACATGTTGCCACATGTACCTGCAGACTGCAGTTAGGCTGTTACCATTGCTGAACCGGTCGATGAATCGTTCGGCCGTTTGTCCGCTAGCTCCAAGCCATCGATCATCTCATTCTCAACTAGATCGTCAATGTCAATTCGAGCTAAGCTAGATTACTTAGCTTGTCGAATTCGCACGCAGCTTTCAACTATAAAATCTAAAGACTTCTGCCTGCACGGTCCACAGAACACGTTGTCTACATGTATGGCTGAACCGGTCAGGCACTCAACTGAACTTCTACTCCCAGCAGAGAGCTGCAATCAACAGGCCGGTGTTGTCTATTCCTTCACACGCTCCAAAAGTCCAAATCACAAGTCAGAATCTAGATGGAACCTGATCCGATCAAGAAGAGGAACAACAAATTGGCTTCGAACCTTTACCCACAGCGTAGTACACCAAACAAATTTAGAAATTGGATGTGGTCTTAGTAAACAATGAAAAACCAAAGTAACGGTTGTGGTGGTAGGTTTCTATTGGTCGCTATAGCTATGCAACAGAAATGACATTTTTTTAATAAAAGAAAAATTATTTCTCCTTTCCAGATTATTTACACATGTATATGATAGCTCCATACATAGTATGTGCTGCAGCGGTAGGAGCATCGAGATATAGTGGCTACAACGTACACACACTTGGAGCGGATGGTCCGGGAGTTCTTTACCCGTTTTGGATGGAAGTTTAGGCTTCGGATTCATGCCCCCCATAACCTTTGCACCAGATTCTTTTCCTTTTTCAGAATATGTCTGATGTATTCCTGTTACCCTTTTACTCTCTTTTTATTTGGCCGTGTGCACCCGTATTATACAAAGTCTAAAAGTGAACTCTTATACGGTTGTATCATCTTTATATAATGATGAGATTTAATAAATCTTCCTTTATAAAAACAAGACGAGCAACTGCATCAGGATTAGATTATGCATGCTGAGCAGGCTTGTGAAATGAAGCAGCATATGTTTGCAAATTAAAGCGAGATGCATGCTGACTAAGATACCTAAAGTCATCAACTAGAGTTTCACCTAACTAATTGAAGCTAAAGGAAGGCAACTAGAGTTTGACCTAACCAGGGTTCAACTTATCGATGGTTACCAAACGAAATTCGTGGTTACCGACCTTACCGAGCCGCACCGATAACATAAACCGTTCGGTTATCAAATTTGAATTAAAAAAATAAAAAAATCCTAAAAAAATTAGACACAATTCTAAGACCTTCTGTGAAATTTTTTTTTCAAACATAATGTCGTTTGCATCATATTCTATAGGCAGGAAGTTTGAAAAAAAAAAGAAAAAAGTTGAAGCGCGCAGCTCATTTATTAACTTATGTTAAGGAAAAGCTTAACATATAAACACATATTTTTCTTGTGTATGACATATCTTAAGAGGATTAAAATTGGTTTTACTTCATTTAGAGTTTTATTAATTTCTCTATAATTTTTACAAAGTTCATAAGCATAAAGTGAATATATTAAGAAACATCACTGTAATTAACTTTTTCATGTCTACATTTTTCCTACATAAAGCATAGTATAAGTAAACTAATAAAAGTAGTTTCACTAATTTTTAGGTGTGATGGGTTAGTTATGAATTAATCTAGTTGCAATACATTTACATAATCCTGCATGTAACAATAACTATTTCATGAGTTCGTGTATTTTTAAAAGACATAGAATCATGTAAGAAAACTAACAAAATTGGTTTCATGATTTTGGATTATCAAAGAGTAAACTATGCATTTAACTTGGTTTAGCAAATACATGTTCTCACAAAAATAGTCAACTTCTTATGAGTATAAATACTTTTATCATGTAGATCATGTTACATGGAAACCAACAAAATTTGTTTCACTTGATTCGAAGCTCAGATGAATTAGTTATTGATTTTACAAGGTTGAGTTTTTTTTGGTTTTTTTAACTTCACTAAAATTGAAGAAAATCGTTCAATAAATCGCTAAAATCGAATGGTTACCGTCAATACGAAAAATTCGAAAAATGCGCTCAATAAATCGCTAAATTCAGTCAGTTACCGGTGCAAACCGATCGGTTACCGTTTAGTCGATTCGGTCCGAATTCTCGCTGAATTTTAAATTTGTTCGAGTGAATTTTAAGTGAATTCTCGCCGAATTTTGAGCGGTTATCGCTATAACTACGATTTTTCGGTTACCGCTGGATCTCGATTTTCATACCCCAAACAATTTTGTAAACCTTGGACCTAACTACATAGCGTCAATTGTTCTTGGGCCTATGATATAACGATTCTTGATCAGGGTTCCATTTACCGACCGGAGCTCGGTTACCGAGCTCCGGCGGTAACCGAAAATGCGCGATAACCGCGGTTACCGGTCAAAAATTCAAAAAAATTCGGAGAAAATTCATTTGGCAAATTTTAAATTTTTGCGAAAAAATCATGTTTTTGCCCTCTCGGTAACCGAGCGGTTTGGGTCGGTTACCGAGCGGTTTGGGTCGGTTACCGAGCGGTTTTCTCGCATTTTTGATTCGGTCGGTTACTGAGCGGTTTGGGTCGGTAACCGCTCGGTTTTCTCGATTTATCGAGCGGTTTTATCGAATTTCAGCGCAGTTCAACAAAAAACCTAAAAAGGGTTCAATCTTGTAAAATCAATAACTAATTCATCCGAGCTTCAAATCAAGTGAAACAAATTTTGTTGGCTTCCTTGTAACATGATCTACATGATAAAAGTATTTATACTCATAAAAAAGTTCAAAATTTTCTGTGAGAAATTTTATTTGTTAAACCAAGGTAAATGCATAGTTTACTCTTTGCTAATCCAAAAATCATGAAACTAATTTTGTTAGTCTTCTTACATGATCCTATATCTTTTAAAAATATATGAACTCATGAATTAGTTATTGTAACATGCATGATTGTGTAAATGTGTTGCGACTAGATTAATTCATAACTGACCCATCACACCTTAAAAATTAGTGAAACCACTTTCATTAGCTTATTTATATTATGATTTATGTATAAAAAATAATAGTAGACATGAAAAAATTAATTACAGTGATGTTTCTTAACATATTCACTTTATGCTTGTGAACTTTGTAAAAATCATAGAGAATTTAATAAAACTCTAAATAAAGTGAAATCAATTTTAAAGATTCTCTTAAAATACGTTTTATACAAGAAAAATATGTGTTTGCATGTTACACTTTTCCTTAACGTGAGTTAATAATTGAGCCGCACGCTTCAATTTTTTTCATTTTTCTCAAACTTTCTCCATATAGAATATGATGCAAACGACATTATTTTTGAAAAGTTTTTTCACAGAAGTTCTTATAATTATGTCTAGTTTTTTTAAAGATTTGTTTTGAATTTTTTTTAAATTTATTTATTTTTTTGAATTTTTTGAATTCAAATTTCGGTTACCGAGCGGTTTTTGAAACCGGACCGGACCGGGAAGGTCGGTAACCGCGATTTTTGAGCGGTTATCGACGATTTTTTGAACCCTGTTCTTGATGCTAATGCCAAGTAAGTAGTGGCAAACGGAAGGGAAGAAGGTGGGTTTCGGTGCCAAATTTGCATTTCACGTTTTTATAATGGCAAATTCAAGATTGGAGGTAAAAAAAAATTGGCAAATATGCAATTCTCTCAATTACCTTTTACATAATTAGATGGGAGATTCTGCACGCACGCGCATTTAGTTTAAGCTGGGTTTTGTTGCCCACCTGAAGAGCGCCGGTTTGACGGTTTGGCTTGACTTTTTTCAATTCTTTCAGAATTTTATTGTGCAACTTAATTGGTGTCTATTTCTTTTTCTTTTCCTTTTTCAGTTTACATGTGTGTTGCTATTACAAGTTAACATGTACGTGAAATTCTCACATTATGTATTCTATTATGATATTGCAATTTGTGATGCCAATTGAAATTTACGTTCTACTGAATCACTAGGTAAGTTGTAAAATTTTGTGTTTGATGTCAAAAATCTTGGTCGTGTGTAACAATATTTATACCCGGCCCACATCAAACGCAATTTTTTTCGATAACTTGCCAAGTGTAATATCATAAATTCATGATTTGGTATAGTAAATATGTACTTCCGTGATTATAAATATAGGTAGCTATAGAATAAACTATTATATAACCAGCCATAGAATATATATAAATGTTATTTAACTCCCAGCATGTTAAATGTTATTCAACGCTTCATCTATTCCTGCAACCGGAAAAGACACTCCCGCAATCGAAAAAAGTACTGCCACAATTGAAAAAAGCATTAGACTCTGATCCAACTATCCTTTAAATAGTGATTGTTTCTTTCTCTCCTCTCTAATCTCCCAAAAACCGTTGCAAGTCTCTAGATCTAGACTTATAGCTAATGTTGGTAGGGGTGATTTGAGAGGGTCGTGAATCTCTCCGTCTCGCTGTGCTCGCTTTTTGACATTCACCGACGAGTCGAGACATTGTCCACGGTGCAAGCGTGGTTGTACACACAAAATCTTCATAAGCACCTTCATCAATTGCTCACATCTCTTCAGTCTCCACCATCGATCTAATCAATGTACTCGCATTAAACCCTATCAGAGATGATTATGGGTTTCATCTCTGCAAAAATGTTTATGATATCAACGTTGTTACAGACGGCAATAACTCCGTCTGCAATTGAGATACACAGATAAATTTTCTGTAAAACTATTTGTGAGTAGTAAGGGTCACAGACTAATAAAAATCTGTCTGTGAGTAGTAAAAGTCATATATAATTTTTGTTAAAACCTGTCTGTATAAAGTGACACAGATGGAGTTTTTTCAAAAATTGTCTATGTGACTCTTTCCCCCTATAAGAAATTTTACTTCCTGGATGCCCTCATGATATTTCATACATATTTCATGATTCACAAATTAAACAACATCACTTGCATTATTTACATATCACACACTGACACATTATTCAAAACTTCGATCATATATTGTTTAAAATTTTAACACAGATATTTATATATCACAAATGTTAAGAACATCACACATGTATTTATATATTGTTTGGATCACATAAACCTAGCTAGGTATATACAATCCCTAGCTATCACACATTTTGCTTCCAGAAGGACGAGATGCTCGACATCATTAACGCTGTCTTCCAAATGGATGAGATGCTTGACATCATTGGCGACGCCATCTTTTAGAAAGATGAGATGCCCAACATCATTGACGTTATCTTCTAGAAGGACGAGATGATCGACATCATTGGTCGATGCTATCTTTTAGAAAGGTGAAATGATTGACATCATTTCAGCCTTCTGTGTTTCAGCACAACGTCAATCTAAGCATCATCTTCAATGAGCATCTTGCTGTCATCTAGATCAGGCTCTATCCTGACTATCTCATGCATGAGCTAGAACTAAACTGCATTGCTGCTAAATCGTAAGCCATAGTTAAGCAAGAAATACGCTTCAAACTAGTCTTGTAGTTCATAAAAATTTCTCTATTGTGCTAACAGCAATAGAGAAATTTCTATCTATAAGGACAAAATGGAGAACATGACTCGTAGCAAAAACAAGGCCCACGGAGGGGCCCTTCATAGAATCAAAGAACACAAAGTCCACACAAATAAAATCGACGCCAAGCATCCGCGTCATAGAAGTAGGCATAGGGACAACACCATCCTTCCAGCGTCTGATAGTAGTGAACCGAGAGCTATTATAGATCTGTGAAGAAAACACCGTATTACCCTCAGTTACACAGATTAGAGAAAATCATAAGAAACTCTAACAAAACCATGATGGACACACAAACGTTACTCACCTCAGTATAGTGGGGATTCAGCGCCCAAATCTCGCTCCTCTGACACGAAAACAACCCTAGCTCGCGGAATGAGCTCTTGGATGACAACAGTCTTATTACATACACATTTGTCTTAGCGACTGTCTGAGGGTATTTTATCAATGACGGATCTTAAAAAACCGTATGTGATACATCATCTGCTTTCATTAATTCTGGGCAAAAATATGAATTTTTACAATATACTTGAGCGTATTTATTGAAATAGATAATATTTTTCTGTATTCACGAATCTAACATCTGTATTCAGCATACGGTGTGCTGAAAATCACCTGTATTCGACATACCATGTGCCGAATACAGGGAAGTGTGTATTTCGGCACACGGTGTGCCGAAATACCTGATTTTTTTTGCGTGTATTTTTATTTGGCAAATATGGTCGTGGCCGGCTGCGTTTCACTTCTGTCATCTGATACCGGTATTTTGTTATTTCATGTAATTGACAACTTTCAACTAAATTTGAAACGAGTTGTTAATTTAACTGTCATTTTATCTCGGTGAGTTGGCACTTCATTTTATGTACCCGTGTGTTGTCATTTCATGTAATTAGTAACTTTCAACAAAATTAGAAATTATTTACTAATTTAATTGTACATTTCAAAATGCATGTAGTCTCTAAAGCTGCAGACAGTCTTAACACTTAGGTATGTTTGAACATGCATAACATTAACTCTTGTATCATTGATCATCTCAATGAGGGTAAGAGGGTCATAATGTCGTCGGTTATTACATATAGGAGTGGAACGGTGAACGCAGAATATGACGGTCTTGCATGCAATTTAGACGCAACTTGGATTAGGTTGCTCTCATTGAAGGGATCATCCTTCCCTCAATGCACAACCTGTAAGGAGGCATTTAATGCTATATCGATCGTTGTACCATGGGTAGCCAGTAGTATAATATCCTGCCATATATGTATTGATCTTTGACTACAACATTTTTGCTCTGCACCAAAGCACGAATCGCTGGTTATTTAATAAATATTAAACATGTATGAAATATCGTAATTGATATATACAAATGCTTAATAAGTTACTCATAAATAAGTTATGTGTCCTAATTATTTGATAAAGATTATATAAATTAAATGTAATTACTTTAACACTGCAGTGCATAAGGCATAATACATACATAATCTAGGATCAAAATTACTGTTACACTATAGAAGATTCTGTTATGACATCATAAAATATGCAAATATTATACCTACTCTATTTTATCAACTTAATACCATTTAACCAATGTATTCGAATGGAATAAATACTCTACTTACTCTAATTACATTTTCTAATCTAAATATTACGTACATACATAATCTACGTGCTTACTATTACGGAAGGCTGTCCTCTTCATGCGCTGCTGCTCTACTCCTGCTCGCGCTCGAATGTTGCTGCACTACAGCTCCTCGCGCTCGACTGCTGCTTCAAATGCTGCTCGCGCTCGCGCTCACCTGTTGCTCTGCTCACGCAGCCAACTCGCTCTGCTCGCGCTTGCTCTGCAAGAATGCAGAAGATGGAGGGGAGGGAGCCATTTTATAGCCACACGCGATGAAAATTGGCAGGAAGCCGACAGCATAAAGCAAAAAGCAAAAGCGAAAAGAAAAGAAAAAGTAAAGCGTGACGCGACATGACGTGACGGCACACGGTTACCGAAAAAGTGTATTTCGACACACCATGTGCCGAATACACACTGTTCCCTGCATTCGGCATATGGTGTGCCGAATACAGGTGATTTTCGGCACACCGTGTATCGAAAAACAATTTTTGGCGCGCCATGTGCCGAATACAGATGCTAGATTCGTGAATACAGCAATCTGTTGTCTATTTCAATAAATACGCTCAGGTATATTGTACGAATTTGTATTTTGCCCTTAATTCTATGGTAGTGTCGGTAGCAGCAACATGGCGTGTGTGTGTGCTGCTCGCCTTTTTTCGCGCTGAAATCTGAAACCTTTCCTAGTACAGAAAGAGAATTGGTGAATCATATATTGTAACCGTTTTTTCACTTTTGTTTTATTTTGTTAGCCTACCAAGAATTCATGCACTTCAGTGCATGAAATCTCTTTGTTTAGCTAATTACTTCCTTGATTAGCTTGAGATTGTTTACCTGATTACATGATTAGTTTCATTGTTTAGAGAGGAAATCTCGCAGGCTTTTATTGCTAATCAAATTAGCTAGAGATTATTTTCTTAGTTAACTAGATATTATTTTCCTGATTACATGATTAGTCTCCTTGTTTAGAGAGAATGAATATCTAGCATACTATTATTGCAACATATATTTTCCAGCCACACAACATATATTTTTCGATTGCGATAATATGTATTTTCCCAATAATGTAAACATATATTTTTTAGTCAGCATACGTTTTCCGGTCATGATAATATATTTTTTCTGGTTACAATAACATATATTTTCCGATCAAAGAATAATTTTTTTCTAGTTAAGAAATAGGAGTTTTCTAGTTTCTTAAGTGGCATTTTCCGGTCATTGGATGGGACTGATCATCTGATTTTCCAATCTTTGAACGAGAACTGCAGGAACACTAGAACTACATAAACAATTGCGCCAAGAGAGAGCCTGCAACATTAGAAGTCGATATATCCTATCTCGTATGGTAGGTCGGAGGAACAATTAGGAGTAATATGGATGTATTCTAACGGTCGACCGAGGATTTGATTTCGTATATGTACCCAGGAGCAAAATTTTGGTCCACCTCCTCCTCCACAACCCCTGTCGTACTATGGTCAAGAAGGATGCTGGGAGTAAGGGAAGTCTTCGTAGTTCATTCTTAGTCAGTATGAATAGAAGAAATGTACCATGATGTACTACCTTAGTCTTTTGTAATATTTCATTGTACCGTGTTGTCTATAATTGAATAAATTGTACCCTGTCATGTAACGTTGTATTTTGTTTGCACGTGTAGTAGTACTAGGGTTCGTAATGCGAATGATTATGATGTGGAAAGTTGCAAGTCAACGATTTATTGCTTTACAGCTTGACACAGACCAACCATCAGCTCGCCCGGGTGAACTCGTTGTGAGACTGACTCCCAGTGGTCCACGACATCTAGTAGCTCCATGCCGGTGTCCCTGTACGTGTCCGACTGCAATGCATGAGAGAACACATTTAATATAAGAAAGGAAGTCAGTACAATCTAACAAGCCTCACGTAACAGTGCGTGGTACAACACCGCCAGCTCCGTAGCGTAAGTGTTAGTAACCTTTGGCTCGTGCTGTGGTGGCTACGGAGGCACTAGGATGCACCTAACCCACATCACCTCATGGAACTAGCGCAAGCACGCATCCTTCATCCTAGGGTCGTAAGGTCCATTGGGGACATGGACGTGTGCAACCATGTCCTCCCACTCCTCTACTCATGCCTGCATCTTACCCCTCCATGTTGCATCGTACGCGATGCCCTGACCCTTCCTCGTCATCCTGCAAGATGAAGTTATGCTTACAGAACTAAAAACATGATTAGTAAAGAACTTGTAACAATAAATACTTACAAGTGAGTGTTGTCTGTCGGTCGCCATGACAGGGGAAAGTGATGGTGAAACCCGAACTGTCTGTACACTCTGTCCGGGTAGTAGGGCTCGACCGTGACGTCGAAGACCAGCCACCAGGTCGTAAGCTAGTGGGCATGGTCCTTGTGGCACAACTCAGAGAGGCCCAGAGGCGCGTGCGTCGTGAGCGACTCGTGGTCGTAAGGTGTCCAGCGCACCCTATCCGTCTACAGCTGGTCGAATGCGGCAATAAACTGAGGGTATGAAGCGCTTGTTGTCGCCGTCGCCCACCTCGGCTGCAAGAAAAAATGTCATGAATATAAGTGTAATGAAAGAAATATAATTAAAGAAATGTGTTGACTTGTATTACTTACATCGCGCTTGCACCAGAGTGAACCCATCATAGGGTCGTCCAATGCGTCGTGAAGGCCGAACTCGTCGAGGAAGTAGAAAGAATCATCGTACTCGTCGTACAAGCTCAGATGAGACTTCTCTATGTCAAAGCACTCGTACGACCACAGGGTTAGGAGCAACAGACAACCTGTGTTTGACGCGGAGTCACTCCTCCTGATGCAAGCTTTAGACAAGGACCTTTACGTATATGCTACGATGGTGGGGCCCCAACTGTACCGAGGGACCTACTTTAGGGGGCCCTCCACAATCTGTTGCACGAAGAAGATGAAGAGCTTGTTGACGGTGTCCGCGTGCATGCTGGTGAAGAGGACCCACCTGAACAACCACAACAGGTACACCTCCACATGTCGTCGCACTCTCTAGTCCTCTAACTCTGGCGTTAGGAAGCCTGCCCAAAACTGCTCGACCCATGCCTTTGATGGACCATGGGGTGAGTTGAAGCTCAGCTGCTGAGGCTGCTAACCCTCAAGGATAACTCCGTTGAACCTAGCAAGGAGCTCATCCCACCACCTGGCGTGCAAATCCGGGCCAAACACTGCAGTCCCCGCTAAGGGCAATCCCAGTATCACGGAGACGTCCTGCAACATGACAGTCATCTCACCTATGGGTAGGTGAAAAGTGTGCGTCTCCGGTCTCCAGCGGTCGACCAGTGCAATAAGCAGTGCCCGATCAAGGGGCATCTAGGGGGCCTAGTCCCTAGTTGGGTCGAGGAGACACGCCACCGAAAGGAGACTTGATGCCCTCAACCTACGAAAATTAAATAATGAGAGTAAATTATGGGATTGTTTTGAACAACAAAGATATAATTAACGAAGTTATTACCTTGGGATCCAGCGCTGGTCAAGCCTCCAAAAGTGGTCCGGAGTACGTAAACGTAAGGCGAGGTACAGATGGGTGCCGTCCAAGTGTGTCCGATGCATCGCATTGATCACCGGGTCGATGAGCTCCATTCCTAGAAGCAAAAAATATTGTATTGCATAACAAAATGAATACGACAAGAACATAGTAATGCAACACAGAATATGCAAAATAAAAATTGAACTCAAGAGAATAAAACATAAATAATAATACATAAATGAAACACAATATGAGGAGAAATGTAGAAGGTTGTTCAAAAACATCATATAGTATAACAAATTATGTACAACAAATTATGAGTACTTTTAAAAGTTCACAATATTACAACAAACAATCAAGTAGTGCGAATATAACATAACCCAAATGGTCCAAATATTACAACGTGGTCCAAATATTACACCAATACTAAGGTTGCCAGCTACTCCGAATAATACATAATACAACATAGTCAAAATATTACATCACATACTCAGGTTGTCCATTAACTCTAAATACCACATAATACAACATGCTCCAACTATTACAAATATAAGGAACCATCCAATTATTAATACAACATGGAAATAGTAATCCCTTACTTCAAATAATAGTCTCATTCGAAAGGTTTTTCTTCTTCTTCGCCTTGCGTACTGCAACACGTCTAACCTCCTCGCCTGACGCCAGAGTGTCCACTAAATACTTATCGCACTACCCCCTTGAATGCAGACCTCCACATACCAAGCACTCCTTGTGGGGTCGTGCTCTCTCAGCATCATCCATATCATTCTTGATACACTGAGTTTTGTGTCGCCCCTTTGTGTCAACCTTGCTGGTTGGATCTGGAATCCAATACGCACCATTTTTAGATGGATTCATGAAATCTTTTACCACCCACCACCCAAGCAACTCGCCGGCCCAAGTGATTTCTATGGCTTCTTTGCGGTAGTACAGTGATATAAATACTCTGACTCTATGTTGCCCTTCGCGCAACAAGCAAGCACATGAGAGCAAGGCAAATGCGTCAGTGATGGATTGGTGCAAGTGCACTGACACTTATTGTCCGCTGCCCACAACCTGCATTCAATTGTAATTTCTTACCTTCCGATACCTAGTCTGCCCTTGTCATGCAACATCACCTCAAAAACGTGCTGACGGTTACCAACAACATGAACTTTGTGGGACTTTCCCTTCCCGCTCTTCTCTTCCATGTAAGACATTATCTTCTCCGTGTACAACTTTTTCAGGTTCCTCATATGTAGCGTGGTCTTACTATAATGCTCTCGGAGATACCACTGCGTCCTATGAGTGACTTCCTCCACAATTACCAGCAATGGCAGTG
This sequence comes from Phragmites australis, assembly GCF_958298935.1. NCBI lineage: Eukaryota > Viridiplantae > Streptophyta > Magnoliopsida > Poales > Poaceae > Phragmites > Phragmites australis. The sequence goes on from NC_084936.1 coordinate 8,610,811, forward strand.
ACCTATTCCCCTTAATTACCCAATTGTAAACCTTGATGCAGTTAGTTGTCATAATCCCATAATATGAACCATCAGGTTCTGCAATAAATGCCCAATTCTCAAATGGTTCATGTCTGATCCAGTCGAAGAAACACTTAACCCTCCTTCCACCCTTCCTTGTCCTGGTCACACTCTGCGGCTCGAGTGGTAAAGGCTCTAGGCCCTCGAGCTCCTTCTCCCTTGGTACAACTGGCTTCTTCAAAACTTCATTCATGTGCTTATCAGTTAGTTTATCTAGCTCTTCCCACAGAGCATCAAATTTCCTCCTTTGGTTCTATTTGCACAGCTTCTTAAAAAGATCCATCAACCTCTTGCTCCTGAATTGTTTGTAGAAGTTTGCTCTGAGATGTCGCATGCACCAACGGCTATGCAACTTTGGCCATGACAATACCCCGTCCGCACCACTCTATAATGTGTTGATAGTGTTCAACAAGCCTGCATGACGATCATGGAGAACACACACGTTAGGTCTGTTACCAGCAACACCTATCTTGACCCACAGCAAGAACCACAACCAACTATCCGTAGACTCACGTTCGACGAATGCAAAGCAAAAGGTAGAACCTGTTCTCACCATCTGTATGATCGAATATGTGCAAAATACCCAATCATAAGGGAGGGGGTGAATGATTGCGGAAACGAAATTCAAAGATTAACTCACCCAAATTGAAACCCGATTTATACTCGGTATTCCACTCAAAACAGATTATATAAGCTCTAGTAAAAATGATATAGAGAAAGATCTGCTAGTCAGATTGCTTTCAATTTTGGTCAACAAAAACTAGATTCAAGTACAAAACTAACCCCATAAGAATCAAGTAAATTGGATATGTGGATCAAGAATTATGCCTGGTCGAAGCAGACTATGTCAACCAGAATCGAGTAGATCAAAACCTTGTCGAGTTGACAAAAAGCTACTCGAGATCAAACCAAATCCACTCGAAATTTTCTCAGATCACAAACTAGATATTCTAGCAAGGTTTTAGATGGATTAAACCAAGATGAAACTTCATAGAAACATGAAATTAATTGAAAACCAAAACCAATCATGCAAAATATAGAACGAAGAGAAAAATACGAATTAACAACTCATCAACTTACGAAACTTGATTTTTATTGCATAGATGAGTTTATAAGATTCCTCTCCAAAGCATCCAACAAATATTTCCACGAAATCCTAAAAAAACACTCTCTCGAGTTTATCTATCTCTCTGCTGTGTTGTGCTGCCCTGTTCTGCATTTACCTACCTAATACAACAGACATCTCTATTTATAGGGTAGTCACACGCACAAACGTGACTGAATCGAACTAGAACTCTCTGTCTTATTCAATCTGGTCTCTATCCTCCTCTAATCACAAAAGGACAAATAATTTCTGCTAATTAAGCTAATTAGCCAAGAACTCTTACGTAACCATGTATGCACATCTCCCATGCATACATGCATATACGTAACCAACTTAGAGTCTGTCTCTGACACTAACTCTTGTCTCAAGTCCAGCCATCACATGACTCCCTCGTGCCTGCTCTGACTTGAATATGAATTAGTCTTCACATCCTCTCATGATCAGATCGCCTCTTGCGTCCATTGTAAAGCCTTGTCTCCATATGCATTATTTTCTTAGCTCGAACATTGCATGACATCCTCAATCACCACGACCTCAGTTCCTCTTGAACCTAGTCACCGAACCTCAGTTCCTCACTGAACTTAGTTCGTCGATCCTTCATCGACCACATTCGCCTTCGAGCAACACCTGCACATGAATCAAACAACAATCGAGTAAGAGCACAAGTCATTCTTGACTTGATTCAATATTAGTTCACGCAACACCACACAAACTCCAAGCAAAGCTAACATGCTAACATAAGCATATCTTACTCATGATGATCAACCAAATGTCATTATGCTAAATCACTTTGCTATGCCAATTTCATCAATCAAACCAATTTTTCATTACATGATCTCACACCATCTACCCCGATAGTTGTGAGTATCTGACCCCTGTATTTGCTTATGAGGAATGTCCCGTCCACGCAAATCACCGGCCAACAATGTCAGAATGCCTCGATCATACAACCGAATAACCAGAACGCTCGCTGAAGGACTCGATCTCCATCCTGATTCACAAAATCATGAGTAGCAATATAGGTGCCCGGGTTCCTCCCCTGAATAACCTCTAGCAATGAAGGTAGGTTGTGGTATGAGTCCTTATATGTGCCAAACCTCTTCTTTAACACCTTCTCTTTCGCTCTCCATGCCATGTCGTACGAAATCTCATACACAAATCTGTTGTCGATAGCATTCATAATTCTAAACGGGGACATACTAATCTTCTTCACAATTTATGAGTACATCTTCTTTGCAACATAATCAGTGGTCATGTTCCTGTGTGCGCAGAGGTCGCCTCAAGTTGCAATTATGTGGCTCAATAATTGACACTACCCATACAGTTTCACACATTGGGGAGAATCCATGGTCGCCATGTGCAACCTTCACCTAAACATTTCACATCGTATGTCCGAGGATTGGAAATCACCATCTCGAACTCCCTCTGCTACAAGAAACAACATCTCTTCATTGCATGCTGCAAATAGATCTTGTCATGAAACACCTAGCCTTTGGTCACCATGATGGAATCATACTCCCATGCTGACTCGTGTCCATCGGTCACCGTCAACTTCTCCAATGCAAAATTTGATCATTCCTTTGGGATTCCTGCACCTGAGTCCACAAACGTATGGAACTCATCATCATCTGCCTCCATCTGGTCCATGGGTGCCTCGTCCCGCTCCCCTTGATCAGCATGCATCGCAGCATGATTATCTTCCCCGTCATTATGTTCTTCTCTTGCTGTCTGTATCTTAACCGATACACTAGTCCACAGGGCTTCCTCCGTAACTACACTCTCCTGCACCTCCTCATGGAAAAAAATTTCACATATAGCTTCTACGGTGCTAGGCCCGACTTTTATCGAACCAACATCGCTCGCTTCTACAAGCATGCAATGGGAAAACCCCTGTCTTAACCTCAGTGACACAAATTGCTGTCATTGCATCGAACATATAAGCTCCTAGAGCTTCCACTACTAGCCGGTTTCTCAACGCCTAGGAATCAAAACCTTCACTATCAACCACTGATGTGCTGGACTAAATTACAGTAGATTATACAACCAACCTAACACTTGGACTCGCCGCAACTCTCCTGGACTATTCAATTTTGTGTTCACATATTGGAAGTTACTCAAATCCACCTCACTGTCACAATGCATGACATATCCAGTGCCGTAAAATACCCTAAACCCCACTATAGTTGACATCCCTAATTCAATATACAATATCAATATTCCATTAGCTAAATTAACTCTAGTTACTTACCCATTATACTAAAATAACTATAAAATGCTACAAATTGTGTCCAGCTATCTAAATATTCCAACCGACAAATCAAATTTTAAACATACTGCATATTCCTATATTCTATACCTATAATTTTCACCAACATCTAGTACCTATTACAAACATTATCATCTAATTTTCTAAATTGCCTTAAATATCATAATCCTAGATTTCTACTAAATCGAAATGAAGTACTACTACATAATACATTCTAAATAATTTTAACATTTTGAACATACTCCATTGCAACTATTCTACTTTACATATTCTATATTTCCTCTACTGTAAGTCTATATCTCTATTCCTATGTTTGTATCTAAATTTCTATAATCCTAAATTTTGTATATACATTTCCTATTCTAAACAAACCTATAAATTAATAATATATCGATGAACATTGATATCGCATTCTAGAATCAATGCTACATAAAATTAATAATAAGCCACACCTAATCAATAATATGCCTTAAGTTTTTTTTTATCAAACACTACCAAATTTCTCCAACTCTTTAAATAAATATACCTACTTTACATTGTACCGAATCTTACCTATCTTAAATGTATTGAATATTTCTACTTTGAATATACCAAAACTTCCTAAATTGTAGACCTACACTATTTCCTATTCTACATGTACCGCAAAATTCTCAATATTCTACTAAAAAATTTATACATATTCTACCTACAAATTCTAATCTAAAGATTCTTAACATTCAACTCTAAACATTCTATCTATATTGCGGAAATTCTACTCTAAATTTTTTATCCATACCACGAAAATCCTACACTAAAATTTCTAACCACTCTAAATGTTGTACTCTAAATTTTCTATCTATTATTCTACACAACTATATCTCTAATCTTATTTTAATCTACCTGAATTTGTCTCTATTCTACCTACTACAATTTCTATTCTAATCTAAGTACAAAAGAAAAAAAGAAAAAAAATATATACCGACGAATGTAGACATACGGCGTAGTCGATTCCTCCCTCGTGTGCTGCCGCTCCCTCTCCCGTCGCCGCACTATAGCTCGCCGCCACTGCGCTCCGCTGCGGGCGCTGCCCGCCGCCTCGCCGTTGCCTCGCACGCCCGCGTGTATGTGGGGAAGACGGAACGTAGAGAGGGAAATCGGCGGCCACCTAATTATTATAAGATTGTCGGCATTCCGCGTGCCGACATGCCTAAAGTGGCATTCTGCGTCACCTGTCGGTACACGAATGCCGACGGTCATGAGGTGTCACTTGTCAGCATTTCACGTGACGACAGGTCATGAGGTGTCACCTGTCTGCACATGAAATACCGACAGGGCACTACACTGCACGAAAAGTCTACATGGCACCGCTTTAGCCGAGCCCACCACCTGTCGGCTTACCGCGTGCCGACAGGTCCCTGGACCGAGTGCCACGTAGGATGTCGGTATTCGGAGTACCGACAGATGATTTATTGGTACTTCGCGTACCGATAGTTACCTATTCTTGCAATTTTATGAATTTAACCATTATTTTTGTTATTTTTTAATAAAATAATGTTATTAAAAAAATTCTCCAATTACATGTGATCTCATAGCCTGTTACTAGGGTACTGCGTGATCTCATGCCTGAAGCTTCTGATTTTTAAGAGCGGTTTAGCTCGATCACATTGTTATTAAAATTAAATTGTTGTAACGTGATTTTTAAATTTTCAGAAATGAGAAGATTCTAGTTGACACTAGGAGAAACAACTGTGAAAATTAGATAACTAAAGGAAACGCAAATAGTGATGCTATGACTATAGGGTAAAGTTTGTCCAGGGTGTCGAAATTTTCTAACTTTGCCACCGTCTGAAACAAAGGAGGTGCTCTCCATTCCAGATGAAAGGGATCTCTATCTGTACTTTTCACAGGAAATAAAACAACTACTCCGACCCAAGGGAAAGCATCTTTGCTTTGTCTCTCCCTCCCCACCTGTGCTCTTTCGGATTTTTTAATATTATAATTTTTTACGAATATTACAGAAATAATATTGAAAATGAGAAAATTGCAAAAATAATATTTATTCGCCCAACAGTTTGGCGAAAACCAACCGTACGGCGAAAAATACTATTTTCGCCAAACCGTATGACGAAAATAGATAACATGGCACCGGCGGCATGTTAGGGGTGCCCGACTGCAGCATCGAGGCAATTTTCGCCAAACCGTTTGGAGAAAATTAATTATCGCCACCATAGGGCGAAAATTAAAATTTGCCAAACCGCTGAACAAAAAACAATGTGAGATCAGTTGGCCATATCTCCTGACCCGGAAGCTCAGTGTGAACCATATCTCCCACGTCCGAATGACTGAAATTATTTCTTCCATCAAAAAAATATTATATCGTATTTTTATTTTACAATTGAACTTATTTCTGATATGAAATGGAAAGATGTAAAATAAATCGTAGAATCGCTTATCTGACAATGAGACGTAGCATAGAATTGACGTGTGAGGCTACAATAGTAGTTGTAAAGCATAAGTAGCATAGAATCCGGTACAGAGGTTACATACGCTGATGAACATTACATGTGACATGGGTTCTTCGTCGTAGCACTGATAGACCCTAACCATAAAGAGCTACCAACAACAAACATTGGTATGTACGGTACACCTAAAAAGTAACCTAGTAGCGTGCCGCTGCTAAACTAAACATGTCTTAGAGAATGAAAATAGGCCGAAATACAATAGATGCTCTTTACTGAGTGCACATAGTATATTTGCCATTTCTTAGTGCATCAGGCCCTCCTGCCTTAGCGCGACGGGCCCTCTCCCGCTTCCTTTCCCTCTCCGCTTCGCGTACTTAAGCCAGTGGGTCGAATGCTTCGGCTTGTATGCATGAACATAAAAGTTGCATCCAGGAGTTTTACACTTTACTAGGCTTAAGACAACAATAAATACCTCTCTGTGTGATGTTACTGCCTACCATGCCACTGCATCCTTCATTTTAGACCAATTAGGGAACACCTAATTTAGGTGAACTATACTAGAACCATAGTCCTAAGGGGAGTCATGGTTCTCTATAACTTGCATCCTCGCTTTGTTAGACAAGTTCCATTCTTCTGGGATGATGGAATTAGAGCAGTCATCGTCTACATCATCCTCATCATCACCATCATCTTCATCTACATTTACGGATTCCAATAAAGTTTTTTCCTCATGAATTGCATTACAGTCCACGTTCTCGAGCTCAATAGTGATTTCTTCAATTTCCTCCCCTGTATCAGCTTGACCCTCCTCAACCTCTGCTGCCTGCCTATGCACAACAACCTCTGCCTCGCTCGTCTACCTTTGTTCAACTTCCCCTGTCGACACTGCATGCCCGCGTGTATCCTCTTCTTCTATTGGTGTTGCTGCACTTCTGTTGGACATAGTTGCACAAAGATATTGAACTCAGCCCGACGCCGCCTACACCACTCTAACCATTTCAACCACTTGTTCGTCCGATACACTGATTTTAACTCCCAACACACTGGAATTGCATCATAATAGAATAAATCTGAGGGTCAAGCTGAAAGTACCGGGTAAACCATATTTTTATCTCCGTCATCCTTGTACCCTCAGGGTTTGGGTGTTCAAGGATCGTAAATAAAAAATTGCTCAAATCAACACCTGACGGACCGTTATAGATTTGACAATTTTCATAGAATACTCTAAGATTTATAGAGTTTAACATAACTATCACTAAAAAATATATCAATTAGAAATGAAATTAAATTACAATCATACTATACGACTAACTTAAAATTAACTAACGCAATGACCATACCGACCTACCGTTTTTGCTCCTACAATAAAAACTACTAGTCTTCGTTGCCTAAAATCTAATCAATATTACTATCCTAAATCTATATCGGGATATCATTATTAAATAAACATATTACTATCACCAACAAATTGAATATATTTAATTCTCAAGAATTTATTAATTAATACCATTTGATATTAAAATTTTAACATAAATACTTCGGTGCTGTATTGCTTTTTAGATTCTCTCTTTGTTTTATTGTTTTATGTTGCAAATCACTAGTCCTAAGTCTAAAATAACTAGAGTGCCGAGATCTAATATTTGCAGTACATATATTTTATTTTCTTAACATAATACTAAAAAATAATCTAATCCAAAGATTTATACTTAAAATCAACATTTACAAAGAAAAAAAATTATTTTTCTAATCCCTAATTTAATCTAAATACACATAGAACGATAAACATCCATCTAAAATATAAAAATAAAGAAATTTTTTTACCTTAATGTTCTTCTTCCTCCTCCCCTTCTCCTTCCTCCTCTCTCCTCCTTCTCCTTCCTCCTCCTTCTCCCTCCTCCCTTCTTGCTCCTCCCTTCCTCTTTTCTCTTCTCTCTTCTCCTCTCTTCTGCTGGCGCACTCCCTCTTTACTCGCGACTTGTAGCAACGAAATGTGACGGGAGCAGCCGTGCGAGCGCAGGGGTGAGGAGATACGGGACCCAGATTTTTCGGTCTTCCGTTTGGCGAAAATACAATTTTCACCGTATGGTTTGATGACAACTAATTTTCGTCAAATTGCCTCAAAACTGCCACCGGGCACCCCAAACCTTCCGCCGGTACCACGTCACCAGTTTTCGCCATACGATTTGGCGAAAATAATACTTTGGACGAACCGGTATTAATTTTGGAATTTCCTTATTTTTGGTATTATTTCCTCAATATCCATAAAAAATAATATTAAAAAATCGTGCTCTTTCTTGTGGATTAAGTTCTCTTGTTCTGTATGTCCTAGTTCAGATTTGCATTACGGTTTGTTTATTCTTTTTCTTCACGATTTCATTTGCTTTCTAGATGCTAGTGCGCACTTCGCAAAGCACGTACTCCGCGCAAGATTTTTATTTTGCAGGACAGCAGATGGTGCCTTTCCCTTTTGCCAGAGTATCTTTTTCTGCAGGACTCATAAATCTCTGTTATTTCTGAAACTGATATAGTATAGTTCGTGACCATTTTAGGCACTTCAAAAGAAAAAAAGAATGTGCTAAAGGTAGGCGGAATCATTAGGCGAAGCTTCGTCTTATTGCATTTTTTAGAAGACCATGACGTGACGAAATTTTGGACATTAAGTGCATGGAGTTAGGAGGCTTAGACACAAAACTTTCCTACCATCCAAACAACACATTTTCCTGATTCTTATGGTTTAGATTCATATATGTTTTTCTACTTTAAGTTTCACCCTGATTCCTTTGGTTTTTTTTTCTCATTCCTCCGTTTTGTATTCCAATTTTTCAAACATGTCCTTCATATATTGCTCAACTGCTCTGCTTCCAGCAAAGAGCTACTAGCTGCCGTTGTCCACTATTTCCTCGCTACTCCAAATGGCAGATCAGCGCACCTAACCTGAATCAATCAAAACGATCGAGCAACAGCGTCTGAACCGGATTACTGAATTTAATTAGGCTTCAGGTAGGCTTGTCAAAGCAGCCTGCTTATACAAAACCAGTTGCGGACTGACTAGGATACCTATGGCAGGGTCAAGTCGTCAACTAAACCTAAATGTCATCCTTTCTTTCTTTCTTTTTCTTAAAAAAGTTAAACCTAAAGTTACTATATACATTATACAATGGGCCTACCCCACCACCAATAATACAGTGAACCTAAAGCGTTGAACAAACAAATGAAGGACGTGATCGCATCGTTTGACTTGAGCTTTAATCTTTTATTTTTATTTGCCTTGGACATGCATGATTCACGCGTCTAATACTCCCCCATAAATAAAGCCAACAAAACGAAAGTCAAATCTAATATCGCAGCCCAGCTTGCCCTTGTTTCGAGCCATGTGCGATCCAAGTACGCGTCGGCGCAACCAGTAATTATTTAATTAGCTGGCCTTTGCAGTTATCTTTGAGTTGAGTAATCTGCAGTGAGATTCTACGATCGGAGTTTAAAGCTGCGAGGGGATGTAAATAGGTATCTAATACTTAATTTTAAGTTATTATATAGTTTTTTTCTTAGTTTAGATAATTGAGAGTGAATCTTTATTTTATTTTTTAGTTTCTGATTGATCCAATGATTAAAAAATATAATACTTGCATCCCTATTGTGAGCTGCTAATTGTTTTTCTATGAGAAAGAGAAGGGGTAACATTTTTAAGATAATGCAATAGAAAAGCTCGTATCTCAGTATCTGCATCCGGGGATATATGTGACGCTTGCATTAGCCACGAGAGGTGTTATTTGCGTATGCAAATGGGAAGGTTCTACATGTACATGTGTAATTTAAACTGGTTTTAATTTGTCGAGCACATGAAGGGTGCCAGTTAGGGTTGATTTTTCTTCCTCCGAATTTGTATTGAAACTTAATTCGAATGCATTTCTTTTTTCTGTTTGCTAAAATGTGTGGTGCATACGCTATGAGAACCAGAGAGGCATCGATTGTGATTGAAGTTGAACGGTTGAACAAAAACTTTATATAGAAGTCATTTTCCCCGGAAAGAGAAATGCTCTTGTCCATCTCTCCATGCTCCTTCTTGTTCTTCGCTAGCCTATCGCTACCGTTGTTCATACAGTAGGCCGCAAAAAAAGAAAAGAAATTTCAAATGGAAAAGCAGCTGTAAAACTTTCTCTGAGCTTTCGGATTTAAATAGCTGCCAGTGAAAAGAATTTCAAGCCATAACCATCTGCCCCCCCCCCCCCCCGGTAAAGGTTTTTTACAAGCCAATATCATTCGAATTTGATCAATTTTTTTTATTTGGTCAAATTTCCAACCAAAATGAAATTTCATTGAAAAGATTTGGCTGTAACCGGCCGGTCCAGGGTCCCATAAATATTTTTTCTTGCCGAGATGTTCAACATTAGTAGTGACTGCTTTCATCGTATAAATAGGTATAGCTAGAGCTTTAAAAATCCAAATACATATTTAATGCTATTGCACTCAGATGAGCTACTACGTTCACCCCTCTCGCACATTGTGGAAGCATACCAGAGATACCTAAACTTAAGGTTTCCAACATTTTATATTGACTGGGCCAGTCCAACGTGGGGTGCGATGTCTTTCGTGACATTGGGCAGCTCAATTGAGAAGATGACACCTATGTGGCCATGTGTCACTTAAAGTGGAGACATGTCCAAGTGAGGGTGTTTACGTCTTTTCATCATGTGGTCGGTCATTCTTGTAAAACTTTGGTTTACGGAGGCTAAGATGTGAAAAGGGATCTTTGAGATGAATCATTTTAAAACCAAAATTCTGAAATTTTGCATTTGAAACCCTCTCAAAAACTTGGCTCTTGCATTTATGCCCCTATCTTAGGTCGGTTTGGCATTTCCCTTTGGAACCTATGTCGGTTTGGCTGTTTTCTGTAGATTTGTAACATTGGCAATGTCTGAGCGTCTTTTTGCAAAATGTCCGAAAGTTGTGGCAGTTTTAGGAAATGGTTTTGAAATTATTTTGAAAAGAAAATAACTTTTGAAAACCTTTTGGAATGCCACGGCTGTCAAGTAGGTTAGCGCAGCTGAACAGCTATAGGGTATCCATTAGGTTCAGTTCTGTAAATAAAAATGAATTTCAAACAAACATCTGGCCTCCTACAGGAAAATTTCTCTTCGTATGAAGAAGCAGACATTTATTCAAGTATTCACTTCATTACCTTCTCAACTGATGCATGGATGCAGAAGATAACATTTTGAGTCCGATGCAGCAAGCTCGCCACTACCCATGGCACGGAAAACCCATGCGTATGAACATCTCAAGAACTTATATAATTTATTAATTTATGCCTTGCCATCCATTTTTTACCCTAACTAAGTTATCTGTTACATCATTGCCCCACGGCAAAATCCCAACTTCTATTTCGCTTAATATCTTGTTTCCAGAAGCATACCCTGAAAATACATAACCTTAGATTATTCTCATCCTAACCTTGTAATACTGAGAATTTATAATCCGAATGAAGTGTGCACTGACTTTCAATTTCATGTAACATTATATTGTCCCTTTTCGTTAAGATAAGAACTTTGGAGAATGAGATATTTACTTTTTGTGTAAAAAATAGTATTTTGATTTTTGACAAAAGAACTTATTTCATGGATTTCACATCGAATGGTTTGGAATTATACAATGATTCACCACATTTGTGACTTTGATTCTTTCTTTTGTTTTGTAACATGACCTACCCATCAGTAAACTTTGAATTTTTGGAGCCTAGAGAGGGTAAACAAGTCAACTAGCTAAAGCTTTGAACTTTTGAATGAGTAAAAGCCTAAAAGGCGTTAAGACGGGCCAAGTGATAATGACATGGCTCGCTCGGATACACACAAAGTGAATTCGTTCTTCATTCTTCATATTTTCTTCGTAAAGAATAGAATATTACTTAAGTTTTTGTGTTATTTTGTTGCTTCGGAACCTGTGAGAAATACCGCAATCTCACGTGGACGTCATCACTCGAAGTCTAAGTCTACTCGGAGTCAAAGTCGAGTCCTAGTCGAACTCCAAAGTCCACTCGGAATCCCAGGACAACACGTCAGTAAAATGGGCATAACTCTCGCATAGGGAGTCCAATTGAGATGATCTTAAACGTACTCGAAAGATTATGATGAGATCTTTCTAATGGATCTAGCCTCTACCAAATATTCCTTATAATGTAATTAGAGTCGAAGGAATAAGGTATTGCGTTACTATTTTGGACCTTATCGGGTCATGTAATCCTGTCGAGGTTGGAGTCCAGGTTGTGTACGTCTCTCTCCACGGCTACACAACCCTATATCGACATCCTTATGCCTCCCTATATATACATAGTAGCCGTCATAGTTTAGACTTGAGTTTTGTTTAGACTATTCTGTCTTAGACAGTTTCGCCGTATATCGGTTTGTAGAACCCCAAACTCGAGCACTTTATTGGTAATCAACAATATTCAGATTGCATCTACCTGTTCTTGCTTGTGTTCTCAATTCGCTTGCAGAAAAAATCTTCTTGGCGAAGTCAACCACGTCTTAGCACGGTTAATAATCACTGAGTAGTGGTGTAGTGGTTACGAAGGTTCTCGAGCTGTTCTTGTCGGAGCCTTTGGATCATCAATGTCAAAACATCACCAAATTGACTTATCATATTACCTTTAGAAGATCGGGTAATCCCACATCAACTGGTATCAGAGCCTCGGTTGCCTGTTAGGTAATCTCAGTTATCCCGTTTGTTTCATCGTGTTCTATTACCTAGAGTCCAGAAAATTGCCTCACAAAAAAAAGGATTTAGATCTTAGTTTTTCCGCTGTCCAAACCACTTTGTGCTCTTCGCAATTTTGTTTTCAATTTTCGCATTGTTGAGTTTGAGTTTATCATCGATGTCTTTGTTGCTGGTCAAGTCATCGTATTCTAGTTTCTAGTGTCGAGTCTTTGTTGATTTAGTCGTCGAGTATCCCGGTTAGGCCTTGTTTGCTATAGCCGAGATTGTGTCTCTAGTTGAGTGGACCATCAACTCGTGTTCGACCACTAGTGGCTTTAGCCATCTACTCGGGTTCGACGACTAATCGTTTCGACCATCTATTCGGGTTTGATCACTAGTCTTTTGGCCACCTCATCGGATTCGACCACCTAGTCAAATTCGACCATCCTTTCGGGTTCGATCACCTAGTTGGGTTCGACTATCCACTCGATTTCACCTCCAGAACCTATTTGGAGTCTATCTATTTTTGGCTGCTCTCGGAGACCCCCACGCACCCTTCATATTAAGCATTGTCCGACAAAGTTCGAGTAACAACTCCTTAGCCAAAACAAAGCAAGCTAACGTTCAAAGAGAGAGTATCTTTTTATTACCTTTATACCCATACTCTCCGGAAAAGGTTTGTGACCCATACACATCACTGGTCCTAGAAAATGTACTAGAGGAGTTTTGAGTTTGTGTCACATTGGCAAAAAAAGGTTAGAAAAAAAGAAAGAAAGGAGAAAGCAAGAAAAAAAGAGTGCCAAAAAAAGAGAGTAAAAAAAGAGGGAGAGAGAAAATTTAGGTTTGCATTGCGAATTTTGTTCCATTGCGCTGTGTCTCTTATAGTTTTTGGCTTGCTTAAGCTAGTTCTAGGAACGCATTCAGGCCAGCAACTGTGAAAGAGTACCGTGGACTTTTATTCAGCTTTGCTAATCCAATTTCAATTATTGCTACTCCTTGCTACTAAATATTGCATGTCTAAGCTTCACCTTCTCTCGATCTGAACAGTTCTTCCTTTTGCAACAGTCTCACTCGCACCTAATAAGGTATCACGAATCAGCCACCAGTTGTACCACCTATTGTGATTGGTAAGAACACTTGTAAGAGCGTGGCAAGATGCTTGAGAGTGTGTGATTCCACTTCAATCATCACCAATTAGTAGTTGATAGGGATAATATATTTTTGTTGTCTCTTGTTTGCTACTAACTATGGCAGGTGAAGCATCGGATGCGAAAGAATGTGCTTTGAGGAAAGAACTCACAATATTGTTGGATGATCATCAACAATCTATTAATGATGATATTGATAAGAAGCTTGCGGAACAAATACCGCTTTACAATGACTCAACGATAGCATTGCAATGCTCAATACATGTTTTGATCGGTTGGTCACTTAACTCCCGAACAACGGCCGTATGGACCCTCATGGTGCAGCCCATGAACATGACAAGTCCGTCGCTGATGATGAAATTTTGAGGCAAGAACAAGACACCTTTGATGCACGACAATGTGACCGATTAAAATTTAACCGTCAAGGTATGAGATGTAATAATTTTCAGGAACATAACCTACATGTTAATGATGATCTATTTGCTAAGGTTAAGTTTACTATACAATCTTTTGTGAGTGCTTATGATGCTTAAAAGTATTTAGATTGGGATATGACGGTCGAACAGAAGTTTAATGCTCATTTAGTTCCTAAAATGCATAGAGTTAGGTAAGCCACTAGTGAATTTCAAGAATTTGCATTTATCTAATGGAATAGAGTATGCATCGATGGATTAACGCCTACTACATGAAATTCTTTAAATATTGCTATGAGTAACAGATTTGTTCCACCCTCTTTTAAACATGACTTGCAGCACTTAAACCAAGACAATAGATCCGTAGAAGAATATTGTCAGGTTCACAAGGATAACAAAACTATTGTTGTGAATAGGAGGAAAGAAGTGCTTGATATTTGTTCAAAACTGAGGATAACTTTGCTTCAAGGGGAGAGAATGATATGACCATCAAGTCATCATTTACTTCTGTTTGCCCACCTGAAAATTAGCAAGGTTGTGTTATACTTGCTACTAAATCTGATCTTACTGAAATTTATGATAATGAGCTGCCATGCTATGCTTTGAAATGTAAAAATACCTTAGTTTCAACTGAGGATATATTTAGCTCTTTGTCTGCTGCTGTTGTTAACCTTTTTCAGGATAAGAAAATCAACTAAGCAATGGATGAAGAGAACAAGTTGCTTAAGAGCCACACCACCAATGCTACATCTCCTCCCACATGTCGTAATGTTCTCTCATCTCTTCCTTCTTATGATGGATTTGGTGCCAATGAATACATTGATTGAGAAACAACAAAAGATAAATTTTTTGCACAATGTCAAATTTGTGAAAACATGAAGATTAGAAATATCACTAGTGTTTTAACTAATTGTGCATGTAATGAGGTTCCCCGAACATGGAAAGAAATAAAAATTCTTATAAGAGAAAGATTTATTCCTCAATCTCATACATCTATTTGTAAAGAAAGTGTGCATATTTCAGAGGAGCAGACCCTTGCTGCACATCTGTGCCTAACATTTTGAAGGAAAATGCAAACAAATAAGAGAAGGAAAATGAGAAGAAGAGCAAGAAGAAAGAGGAGCAAGTTGCTACACCATGCATGATTCAAGAACGTACAGATGATAATGCACCTATATGAGCTAAGATACAGAACAAAGGTAATGAAAATGTGTTACACTCACACAAGGTGAGGATTATTTTGATGTGATAAAATTGCCCACTACTCATGCTATTGTAGAGCAACCATTAGTGGACCATATTGTTGATTTACCTTTGTAACAGGATGATTTGTTTGTTGTTCTTTATGATAAAGAAAAGTTGTGTGGTTATATTTCACTTATATCACAACCACAACTTGTGCATGAATGTGTTAATTCTGTTCTAAAATTGAATAGTTATTTTGAAATTAAACATGTTCAATGTATTGCTAGTGAGCAAGAAGAGGTAAAATCACTATCTTCTCTAAATAATTTAGGTTATATTGAATTTGATATTCTCTGTGATATGAATAATTTAGAGGAGAAATTAAAACTTAACTCTAACTTGCCATCCTTGTCACAAAATACTTTTCATGTTATTGGCAAATACAATGATAAATTTGAATATATGGTGCATCAAGTTTATATTTATTTAGATCTGAAACCTTTTATTATTGTGCCCCCAAAGTGATCATTTAGATAACTGCAGTAGCAATATTAATGTCATGTCAAGTTTTTCTAGATCTATTTGCAACTCACCAAATAGTTCACAAGAATAGGAGCATTGTTGGCTGCTACTATACACCATAACCATCGCTTCAACTTTATTTGTACAGAAGATACAAATTGATACCAGATTATGATGCAATATCACTTCTTTTAAAGAAGGGGAGCAAGAAGTGGCATGTGCATATATTATACCAATGTTATCTTATTATGGTCAATTATGATCAGATATAATCATTTCAAAGGGAATTACAATTGTTTTATAAAGAACTTATGATATTACATAACGAGAGTTCCTTAAGCATTTTGCTTTGTATAGAAGTTCATGAATAAGACAATGCTATACGCAAATCGAGAATGGTTTGTTGTAAAGAAGGAGAGGATGATAAGGGCATGGCTCCCTCAGATACACACAAGGTGAATTCGTTCTTCATTCTTCATATTTTCTTCATACAGAATAGAATACTAATAAGTTTTTGTGTTGTTTTGTTGCTTAAAAACATTGGAAAAATACCACAACCTCACTTGTATGTCATCACTCGTAGTCCAAGTCTACTCGTAGTCAAAGTCGAGTCCTAATCAAACTCCAAAGTCTACTCGGAGTCTCAGGACAGTATGTCAGTAAAATGGGTATAACTCTCGCATACAGAGTCCAATTGAGACGATCTTGGACTTGCTAGAAAGCTTATGATGACATCTTTCCAATGGATCTAGTCTCAACCAAATACTCCTTATAGTTTAGTCAGAGTAGAAGGAATAATGTACTTCATCACCGTTTTGGATCTTATCTGGTCATGTAATCGTGTCGGGGTCGGAGTCCAGACTGTGTACTCCTCTTTCCACGGTTGCACAACTATAGGTCGACTTCCTTACACCCCTTATATATACACAGTAGCAGTCGTATTTTAGACTGAATTTTGCTTAAATGCTTAAATTATTCTGTCTTAGACAGTTTTGCTATACATCAGTTTGTAGAAACCTAAATTCGAGCACTTCATTGATAATCAACAATATTTAAATTGTGTCTACCTGTTTTTTCTTGTGTTCTCGATTCGTTTGTAGGAAAAATCTTCTTGGTGAGGTCAACCGTATCTTGGTACAGTTGATAACCACTGAGTAGTGATGTAGTAGTTACAAGAGTTCTCAATCTGTTCAGATCGGAGTCTTTAGATCATCAACATCGAAACTCTACAAATCTATTTATCATATTAGCTTTGAAAGATCCGGCAATCCCACGTCACCAAGCTAGGCTTAATCGTGTGTTATCTTTCCCTCTTTGGCCTTTTGCCCTAACGGTCCAAGCATAGAAAACGTTGCTGCATGGACAGCTGGGCTTGTTACGCTAACTGATCAGTAACTGGTAGTACGTATTGCTGAACAGGTCAATTATATTGTCCTACTCCTACAAGTTCAACCAGTTGTCCTCCTGCTCGACCGTCCAAAGATCAGATAGGAGAGAACCACTTGACCGTGTTTTTCTTAGTCTGCCTTGTCTTTGGTTCTCTAGTGCCTTTGGCCTTTTGCCTGAATTGTCCATAGAAAACATCGTCACATACATGTACTACTGAACCTGTCAACCACTAAAACCTCCATACTAGCTTCCAGCCAAGAGCTACTGACTGTTGCTCTCCATTGTCTCCGAGCTACTTTAAAATTCAAATGGAAACTCTGCACTCGTAACCTGAATCATTCAAGCTATCAACAGCGTCTCAATCAGATTACAGAATTCAGGTAGCCTTGTCAATGCTGCCTGCTTTTGGAGACTGACTAGGATACCTATTGGCAGGGTCAAGTCGTCAACTAAAGCTAAAGCTAAATGCCCTTTTTTGTATAAAAAGAAATTATAAAGGTAAAGGTAGTAGAGTTGCGGGCCGACCCTTCGAAAATAATAAAAATAATAATATCTAGTTTATGTTCTAGAACATCTTTGCGGTCGTCCAATTCGTGAGGAGAGCTAAACAATTACGCAAACATATGCAGGATAAAATCGCTTCGTTCAACTTTTTTTTTTTTGAGATCTTCGCTTCGTTCAACTTGAGCATCATATCTTTCTTCCTTTTTTTTTCCCCCTTTGCACTTGCAGTTCTTTTAGTGAACAAGAAACAGTCAGAATCTAATTCTTCCGGTCTCCTTTGTATAAAGCCATGTGCGAATTATTTCCGTTGTCTTCACTTGTTGGCCGTTTGCAAAGAAAAATGTTGCTGAATGTTTGGCTGGACTTGTTAGGCAATTACTGCTAAGTCGTATTGCTGAACAGGTCAACTGTTCTACTCCTGCAAGTTCCCTAGTTCAGTTGTCGTTCGCAGCTAAGAGGTAACTGTCCGTTGTTTTCTACTCCAATTAGTACAACAGAAATTAAAATCTGCAATAATGGAGACGAATATCTCAATCAGATTATATATCAAATTGGTAGGGGCTTGTCAAAGCAGCCTCTATACACACACACACATACAACTTACTAAGATACCTATAGCAGGTCAAGCCACGAATAAAGCTAAAGGAAGTCGAATCTGAACCATACTTAGGCTTCGACAATATTGATACTAATATCTAGCTTATGTGTTTGACATATAAAAATTTGCTAGAATTGTATTTGACATAGTGTCCTTTTCTGATATTTACTAAAATTGCGATCAATCTATTTGATGCCTATAAGTTAATGTGAACCCTATATAGATGGTTATATTTGTTTCTTGGACTAATGTTGGAATTTAGAGCTACGTTTTATTTTTCCGATTATGTTGTAAAATTTTACCTTTTGGTCAATGATTAGGGCATCTTTGAAATGCAAGATTTTGAAAATGTAGGAATAGGAAAAGCACAGGATTGGAGTTGCCTGGCACTTGCAATCCTACATGAATCTAGAATGCATGAGTGGACCATTTGGATGCAATAAAGGAAAAACACAGGAATGAGAGAAAAGAGTTATAATCAAAGGAATTTTTCCATGAGGTTGAACCTCATGTTAAAAATCCTCCAAAATTCCTATGGAACAAGCCATTCCATAGGAATTTCATAGGAATTCTAGAGGTCCAATCTTTTATTCCAAATTCCTCCATAGGAATTTTTTCTATAGGATTCAAATCCTTTAAAATTCCTCCATTTTTCCTTTGTTCCAAACTGACCTTAATGTGAGGGCTATGGGAGAGCCTCCATTTGGTATACACTAATCATCGATGGCACAAATATTAAATTATGTTTATTTGTATTAAAGAATGTGTATAAAGGACCATCAAGGACTCTTTAACATGTATAACAGAATTTTAATAAATACTGCAAAAAAATTATAGAATTTATGTTATATAATTTCATAATTGAATTTCTCTAAAATTTAGTTCCATTTTCCATAATTTGAGTTCCTGAGTTGCATGCATATACTTTCAGCAAATAATTAGAAATTTCATAGTGTTTTCTTAGTGGGTTTCATACGAACTCCATTCAAACATTTTTTTTAAATTTTTATTTTACTTTAATAATTCATAAAAATGTCCGGATGGAAACATTTGGCTGAAACTTTCTTGAGAAATATAAATACTTAAGTTTCGAAATTTAAATTTTCACTTTGAATGTCCATGCCCGGATCCATTTCTTCCACGATGACTTAATTACCTACCAACAACTACGTACACTGGACTTTCTTTTCTAACTTACCTACAGTGGACTTGAATTAGGTTGTCCTTTCCTTTTCAGACACATGCAGCCATGCATAGAGCGACCTGTCTTGTTCAACATGGACTCGGTAATATTTTCCTAGCCATTGGTCAGGATGTTTCCTTTGCTCAATTAGGATAGTACCGAATTAGGACTTTATTATTGCTTGAGAAACAACTCTTATTACCCGATTGAATCTCTAAAAGTATTTCTGTACAAATCTTTTTTTAATGGAACCATGCATTCCATTAACTGGAACTTGCCGCAGAATCTCGTGCAACAAGTCTTGTATACAAAATGACAGGCTATCTAACATAGGATCAGCCCCCGCACAACACTCCGATCTAAACGCAGCTAGAGCATGCACAACCCTATTACAATCTGTAGGACTAAAAAATTGAAGCACTAATATAATTAAGAGAAGATATTATATGAAATGTAAGATATTATATGAAATGAATCTCTCATGGTGAAACAACCAGTCATTTGGTCGGCCTTTGATTTTAGTACGACAGTAGTCCTGGTTCTTAATTTTATCAGTGCTTCAACTTTTTCTTTAATTTTATTAGTGCATCATAGAATAATGCTGAATTCAAATGTTTATTTCTTTATTTCTAATCAATGATTTGCTGGATACTTCCTTCACGGAATAAAATATTGGATCCTTGATTGATCGCCTCTTTCTTGTCACATCCCCTGAAAATATCTATCACTAACTTAAAAAAAAAAATCTTAATAGCATTCGATTGTCTCCTTTTATAAATAAAGATTTCATAGAATAAGACACCTGGACTCTATTCCATAGATTTCACATCAACTAATTGAAAATTATGAGACGATGCTACACTTTATGGGGCTTCTTTTATAGTCATATTTATAAGAAACTAATTAATGGACATGGTTTGTAATGGGTTTACAATATATCGAGGACACATTCATGTTGGGGCATAAACTCTATAGAACAAAATTATAGAAATTGTAGGTATGAGGGAGCCTAGACTCTAAAAGTGAACTCCGAAGAGGTTTATGTGCCCCCCGCTTGTTCTTCGTTTTGGATTCAGATTTAATATAAACCACAATTAGTTAGTTTTAAATATCGCTAAGCTACTTAAACACGCAAAAACAAGTTTGATAACCTCCAATACAATTATTTCTTTATAGACACCAATGCAATTTACTAATCATCTGCCATGGGTTTTGATGGGAAAAGTTGTGCACATTGTGAATTGCGACAAGCTCTCGATTGAGTTAGCCTGCATGCAGAGCACCAGAAAGATGGGAAAGGAAAAGGATAGATACTACTCACCAACTTTTTAAGAGCACCTCTTAGTTGCGGTATCATGTGCTACATATCTACCTTTGATGCACAACGTTTTATCTACAGTAAAGAGACTGGTTTACTAGCAAAGAGAGCATACAAATATGTCAACCTGTTTGAGAGATTTAGGTACACCCTGACCACTTCTTCTTGAGCGAAAAGGAAGCTGGCCTCTTCATAGTTTTGGGCACCCAACACCCATGCATTGCAACGGCCCAACATTCCCCGGGCTTTCTAGGGATCAACATCCTCCATCAGCGCAACCGAAGTTTGCATAACGCGTACACAAAACAAGCTCGCTTCAAAATTTCAGTCAGGAATTTTTGTGTGCACTGTTAGCATCAATAAACAATAAGCATGCGCGCGATGTACCTAGCAAATTAAATTAATGAAGCTATTTAACATGAAAACTGGAAAAGGGGATTGAATGGAGATATATCCAAATAACTAAGATTATTCAGTATAGACTCATTTCAAATTCAAACTAAACGGGACTAGAGCCATTACTAAGCGAATCAAAGACGATGCCGAGATTTAGGCCTGACCCCGGTTCCTTATTCTTGCCTGTATGTTTGTAAAACAAATGTTTTTCCGTCCGTCGGGCTCTTCTACTATTTAATTTAACAGGCATCAGACTCTGAAAACGGGACTGAAACCATCACGTGCAATCAAGTTTGCTCTATATGCATCTTACTAACACACATGTTGCTATATTAGTCCACACACTTTCTATTAATTTGATCGTTGACAAGAACACAGCGTACTAGTTAAGCCGCGTTTACATCGGATCTAGTAGCATGCAGGTAGGTAGCGATCGAGCTAGGTCAACTGCGATGCCATGGGATGGATCAAGCAAACTAGTTAGCTTCCATGAAGCTAACCTCAGCTAGCCAGCCGGACATTCCATGGATCGATCCTAACATGACATCACTACCGCAGGAAACGTGATCTGTAACGATTCGTAACTCACATAACAGGTGGCTGAACAATTGGTCACAGATGCGAGTGACTCATCTGTAATGGGTGAACACCCGTCAGTATTTTGTACACTTATAACGGTTCATAACCGCGAAACGTTACATATCATACTCATCTATAACGGTTCATAACTATGAACATCTATAACGATTCATGACTACGAACCGTTAAAGACGAGGCCACAAACCGTTATAACGGTTCATACTCAACTGTTATAGATGAGGGATCATCTATAACTGTTTGTGGTTATGAGCCATTATAGATGTGGCCTCACTAACGGGTGATTGTACAGATCTATAATGGGTGTAGCCTTAGCACTAATGGCTGATAGTTATGAACCGTTACATATGTTGTTTTTATTAAAAATAATGAATTCTATTTTATTGGCTAGCCTCATGTATTGCTAGCCATGCCCTTTGAAAAATAGCAGATCGCACATAAATTCACGTATATTCACAGATCACACATGGATTCACATATCATATTCACAATCCATTCACGTGTCATTCATATATCACACAAAAATGGCAGGTTTCACGGTCTTACAAAAATGGCAGGTTTCACGGTCTTACAAAAATGGCAGATATCACATATGCACCTACAAAAACGAGAGAGTTAACAATCACATGCATTCATATACATTTCCAGCTTGCTTCACAGGTTTGGAAAGTGCCATTTGGGTGGATGACTTCTTCCAATAGGAACCCGGCTAGATTTCCCCTGATTCGCCCTAGGTCAATGTTGTAGCAAACATGATCCTCTTAGATCATGTATGTGATTTTGGTAATTAATGATAATATAGTCAATAAGACTAACATGTTTGTTAAAAATATCCCTTAGTAGGTCTCATGGATGCAATACATGAAGGAGCCACCGAAGTCAAACTCAAGAATGGTTGAATTGGACGAGTTCGGAAGAAAATGTACTTATCGGATAGTCCGGTGCTCATAAAGAAGAACTCACCGGATGGTCCGGTGCTTAGTGAAGTGTTTATCTCAGAGAATAAAAGCGAAAACCACACCAGATGGTCTGGTTCTCTGAAGGTTATACATAACAGAGTATTTTGTCTCAAAAGAGGTTATGCAGTTCAACACACCAGATGGTCCGGTGATAAGGAGAAATGCACACCAGAGCATTTTGCAGGAGAAATTTTTTCAGTCTAGAAGAGCTTTGAACTCACCGGATGGTCCGGCGATAAAGAGAAGAATACACCGGAGGTTTTACCAAAGGATTTTCCAGAAGGTTTTCAGATGTGTGAGAAGTTGTACACACTAGAGGGTCTGGTGATCAGAAGTATACACACCAGACAATGAACAGTGTTGAGAAGTGGCTTGGTCAGGCTCAAGTCTACACACTGGATAGTCCGGTGATGAAGTGAAGAATACACCGGAACATCCGGTGTTCACAAATGGATTTGTGTGGAGTTCCAATGGCTAGTTTGTATTACTGTATACACCGGATAGTCTGGTGTTGGTACTGCTGTTGACACCGGATCATCCGATGTTCACAGTCTGTTGGAGCCATTGGAGCAACGACTAGTTCGCGAGGTTAAGGCTATGAATACCCTCCCACTTGGTCATTTGAATGTGCTGAAGTTCAGGGAAGCTCATAGACACTTGAGAAGACATCCAAGCCATCAAAGTGCTAAAAATGATCATTTAAGGCAATTAAGCATAAGATTAAGAAGTGATTAGAGTTAACAGGCCTAGAGAGAGTTGTTGCTAGGTGTTTGTGCATAGAGAGGGGATCAAGGAGGGATCCTACATTGTACCAAGTAGTATGTCAGCACCTTAGAGTCTTGGTCACTCATCGACACCGTGAGCCTTGGTGGTTCATGCTTGTTGACCCTCCGACTTGGTGTGGAGCAGTGGCAAAACGCTTGTACGGGGATGCGAAGACCCTTGCCTTGGTGGCTCAAGCTTTGAATTGAAGATGGCGACAAGTGACTGAAAAAGAGGTTTGTGGTGAGGCCTTGCTTTGGTGGCTTGGTGGCTCAACCTACTTGAGGCATATGTGCCTCAAGGGCCGTGATCGGGTGCCGTCCGAGAGCTGTAGCCTAGGTGGATGCTCCAATGTGGAATAGGGGTGGCGTTTATACCATCGATACCACGGGATAAAAATCCCTTATGCCGAGTTTGCTCTCTCTTTACCTTATTTACGTTAATGCATTTACTTCTTGCAATCTATCCTTGCATGTTTACCTTCATACAGTAGTTTGCTAGGATTGGCTAAAGGTTGCAAACCTTTGAAGGGTAGAGTAAACACACTAGATGAACCTACAACACATTTAAACAGAAATTGATATAGGTTTATGTCACGTCCCAAAATGCTAATTACGTAATTAGGCATGCATAATTATCATTGTATATGCTTGCACATGTTTGTCTTTCAAAAACTAGGTAAACATGTCTCAAACACCTTAGATATGGTTTAGAGCACTTTGGATAATCTCTATATACCTTGGAGAAGGAAAAGAATAGAAGGAGGATGATGATGAGAGACTTACAAAAATTTCAGCAAAAGAACCCTCTTGCGGTCTGACCAGTGTCACCCACAGTCTGACCACTAGGTGCGCTACCATGTGGGCTGCCACGTGGATTTCTCGCGGTCTGACCGCCAACATACTGAGGCTCGGGTTAAATGGATCGATCACTTTCTTTTGCTCTCTCCCTCTCACTTTTCTCTCACTCTCCCTCTCTCCACTTGACCCTAGAGGGAGAAAGAGAGTTGTACTCGTCGCGTTCGAAAGCTGTATATCAGAGGTGGAAACTCCCACGAGCTTCCCAGAGGACTTCCCTAAGTTTCCCCCCTCTTTTTCCTCACCGGAGACCCGTTCATTGAACGCAAGCTTCACCACCACTCGGGGAGCCGATCCGCGAATCAGTGCCTCCTTGAAGCATTCCAATCCAATAGAAAGCTTCCATAAGTTGAGGTGAGCTATCCCCTACCATTTTCCCATTGTTTCCGAGTTCGATTCGACCCTCATGTTGTTTAGGCCTAAGTTCAACCTAGCCTAGATCCAATCCATAGGGTATTTTTGAGTTTAGCTCAGTGAATAATGTCCAAATCACTTTACAAACACTCGACTAGTCCTATTGAGCATTTTGGTACCCTTTATTATTGAAGGTTTCACCGGAATCCTCGCTGGTGACCCTGCAAAGGTGCTGCCTGCAAGGTCTGGAGGTCTGATCGCCGCTAGGGTCGGTCTGACCACCACTTAGGCTGGTCTGACCGTTGGTGGGCGGTCTGACCGCCACCATGCCTACTGTCAGACCGTTAGAGATCAAAACTCTCTGGTGGCCACCGGTTAGACCGCCACCTCTACGTCGGTCTGACCACCAGCCTGTTAAAGCTAGGTATACTTATGTTACCTTGTCTGGGGTTTCAAACTTTGAAACCCTAATCACTTAGCGGTCTTTTGCAAATGTTTTTGAAGCTCGGTGTTCTATTATACTTCAAGCATGCATCATTTGCATGTTTTTTTTGTCGTTTATTTGTTTATGCATTGCATTTTGATTTGTTTAGAGGGCATTACACTGCCGGCCTAAGCGAGTGAAGGAGAAGACAACCTTCTAGAGTTTTGCGAGTGTTGTGCGAAAAGTATCAGGCAAATCCCAGAGCAGTAAGGCAAGCATCTAAGCATATTTTACTGTTCGATTTGAATTGTGGAGTCTAAAATTGATAAATTATGCTTTATGTAAGTTTGCATGTTCAATGAGTCGATGTCGGGCTTATTAGGTAGAACCTATGTGATGCATTGCCCTACCTTAGTTATTTGATGATCCATATCCTTGTCGCCTTAATAACATTGTTGATGTCTAACTTGAAAGTTGTTCGAAATTTCTTAGCAATACATAGGTCATCGATAGAAGTCGAGCGATGGTACAACCATTGTTCGTGAGCTTAGGGCTTACTTATTGTTCACTAATATTGATTATGATGTCGATGGTTGGATGAGATGTGAGGATGAGACGAGATGTGGGTGGTGTTAGAGGTGTTTTCTGCTCTGGAGGAGTTCCTCGGGGTATTTCCAGAGAGGAGCCCGGACACCATAGATTTTTTTGCATTGATTAAGCACCATCCGTCGGTGCAGTTGGCTTTAACACTTACCATACTCACCACATGCTGATCTAATGGTAAGGTAAGCTGAATACCTCTGTAGCTGTGATCATTTGGGCCTTAACATCGATGGTGTGAGCGGGCGTACTTGTAGAGGCCCTTGTGGTTACTCCGGTAGTTAACCAAAGTGGGCTCCGCACCGAGCGATGCACGATCCAAGTGGTTGGAGCTTATTGGGAAAGGTTGACATGAGTACCCCTTGTATGGACCTATGTCGTCGTGCAAGCTGTATCGTTCTTGAGTCTTGCGGGTAAAGTTATACCCCCTGTAGGGTGTAAAAACAATTTGAATTGCCACTGTCGGAGGATTAACTCCTGTCGCAGGGATCCCGAGAGACCCCTTTTTATAGATTCGGCCGGGGGGATGATCCTGAATAAGTTCGTCGGAGAAATAAATGGAAGTGGAAGTAAATGCAATGGCCGGTGGTGGGGGATGATCGACCTAGTGCAATGGGAAGTAAATGCACCAGAGTTTAGATAGGTTCGGGCCGCACGGGGGCGTAATACCCTACTCCTGTATGGATGCAATAATCTTCCCTGAGGGGGATCCCTTAGGGATATATCTGGTTCAAAGGATATATTGTCTACTAAGAGCTTGAGGCTCCTTGTTCTAGCTCTGCTCAGGCTTGCTTGCAATGTTTTCGTCTGAGTGTGGCACGGTCTACTGCTTGGGCTTGTCTTTTTTCCAATTGTTCTCTCCTCCGATGTTTCGATCCCATGTCCCCTTCTTTCTGTATGCCGATCCTTTTATGCACTCGCCGGCCACGACATACCCGAACGGGAAGGAAGGGGCACAAGTTCCAAGACGCCACGACTGAGAAATGCGTCATCATTTCCTCTGGGCGAAGTGACAGGGGCGGTGGAAAAATGCGGCGTGCGTCCGGTCACTCGTCACTGTGGACGCCCTGGCGACGGGCGCCGTTGAGAGGGCCCACCGAGCAGCCACAGAGGCACCCGGCGTGCCCGCCCTGTCTTGTTCCTCTGCCACGGCAGGGTGGCAGGCGGAACGTCTTGATCCTGGCAACGTTATCCCGAGATACACCGGATGATACGGGACGGAACCCGTGCAATTAATGGCCCCACGCCTCCCTGTCAAAGCATGGCAGGGACTGACACTGCGGCGGGAGCAGTTGGGAATGTCAGGCCGCGCACGCCCATTAAATGCGGCCTCGGACCTCTGACTGGTTGACACCTCATCGGCGGGCCCCTCGGGGGCCCTTCTGGGTTGTCGGGGCACCGAGTGCTCGGGGGGTACTGTTCACCTCCCTGAGCACTCTCTCCCGAGCACTCTCGCACGAACCTTCGGGGAATCGAGTGCTCGGGGGCTGCCACGTGCAACCCCGAGCACTTTCTCCCGAGCACTTTTGCACTGACCCTTCGGGGAACCGAGTGCTCGGGGGCTGCCATGTGCAACCCCGAGCACTCTCTCCCGAGCACTTTCGTACTGACCCTCGGGGAACCGGGCGCTCGGGGGCTGCCGCACGCAGCCCCCCGAGCGCTCTCTCCCGGAACTTAGCTCTTCTGATCGTCGGGGGACTAGGGTGCTCGGGGGCGACCGGGCACCTCCCCGAGCACTTTCTTCCCGGTACTTGAACTCTGCGGATCATCGGGGAACTGGGGTGCTCGGGGACCAGAGGCTGTGGACCCGAGCACTTTCTCCCGGAACTTAGATTTTCCTCATCCCGCCGGAGGGACCTCGCGGGATGTGACACGTGGCGGATGGCTGGCCTGGCCTCGGGACTCAGGGACCCCCGGTTCCTGATACACCGACAGCCACGCTCTCAGTCATTAGCATGCTTTTGTCTATTTGCATCGGTCGTAGAGTTACGAATGTGGAATGGTGGTATGGATAGTATGTTGGGAAATGTTGATGAGTGGCTATTGATATATTACTATGATTCCATTTACATTTATGTGTAGGTTGGTAGTTACAGGTTTAGAAGGGTATGTTGGTTATGTTTAAATGATCAAACATATGTGTCTAGGTTGCAAGTGCATATGTTTTAATCAACCTTGTGGCATGTTTTCTTGCTAATGGTCCAATGCATATTCCTTGGAGTCGGGTTATTTATGTGTATCCTATATGGATTAAGTCTTGCGAGTACCTTCGTACTCAGCTGCTCTACAGGTTTTGCAAGTGAGGAAGAGACATTGTTTGGCTACTTCACGCTTGCCGATGTTAGCGATGGGAATGAGTAGGCAACTAGTCGGAGGTCGCGCTTTTGAGGTGAAGCCTATGGGCATATGGCTTCACCCATCTTTTCCTATCTTTTGCATTTGTTTTCACTGCGCAGTTTTCTCTGTTGGCTAGGAGTTGATCAATATTAGTATTCTCCTAGATCTCTTTTGTTCTAAATTGTTAAAGTTGTAAATACTTAAGAACTTGTAATATAATTTAATTACTCACTCTTTATTAAGCTTGGTTGTGATTGCTTATGTTGGAAAGGCATGTGTTCCGATCTTGGACACAAAACACGTGTCAGGAGTACCGGGATGATATTCTGGTTAATCGCTGAAGTCATGATTATGTAGATGATAAACTTGGTGATTAATTAGAATATTATTTAGACAGTTCCCCCATAGTTTATCTTCTGGAGTTTTTGGAGCTGATTAGTTTTAAGTATCCTAATTCACCCCCCTCTTAAGATGTCACCGATACTTTCAATTGGTATCAGAGTCGGAGCTCACACCTTTCATAAGGATATGTCAATTCAAGTGGCATTTGAGTTGTGTTCTCATTTTGATCGGTTAGGCTTCACTGCCTAGTGAGTTGTGACGTCTGAGGTTAGGATGGATACTGGTAGTGCTCCACGTTTTGACAGCACTCACTTCCCCTGTTGGAAATTTATAATAAATTGTTATTTGTAAGCAAAGGTTTAGATGTTTGGAGAATCACCAAAGAGGGGATGAAGCAATGTGTCACAAACAAGGAGAGGCAATTCTATGCTTTAGCGAAGAGTATCCTTTTATCATCTCTGAGCATTGATGCATTTAATCGAGTTTACTCTCTCACCAATGCTCATGATATTTAGACTAGTCTCATTAAAATATATGAAGGCACAAGAGATATGCACAATGAGAAATATCATATGCTAGTCTCTCAACTCAATGGTATTAAAAAACTTCCCCATGAAAGTGCTAATGGCATGTACTTACATTTGAATATTCTTGTCAATGAGATCAATGGGCTAAGTTTGACACCAATTAGAGACGATTAAGTGGTGAGAAAAATAATACTTCAAGCTCTTCTTACAAAGTACAACTTGGTAGTCTCTATCATGTATGACAACAACAACATTAGCAAGATGACTCCAAGCCAAGTTCTCAGAAAGATCACCGCTCATGAGATAACCATGAACATGAAGGTTGAAGGATCATCCTCATCCGATGCCAAGAACTTTGCCCACACAAACAAGAAAGTTCCTTGCCCACACATGAAAGAGAACATGAGAAGGAAAGAGCAAGCGTCAAGCTCAAGTAAAGATGATGGTGATGAAGATGAAGAGAGTGATAAAGAAAATGAGCAAAACACATCAAATGATAAAAAATAGATCCTAAGATTGCCAAGCTCATCTCAAGATTGGAGAATGATCTCAAGAGGATCAACATTAAGATTGATCATCCAATCTTTATGAAACACTTGGTCAACACAATTGATCATATCAAGAAGGAGAAGAAGACCAAGAACAAGAGAGAGGCAAGGGGAAGAGGCAAAACATTTGTAAGTGTAGGAAGATGAGTGAGTGAAGATGAAGATTCAAGTTCAAGTGATGAGAGCCTCACCATCCACTCCTCCAAGAGAAACTCTTCCTCAAAGTCGTCAGCACGCAAGTCATCATCACACAAGTTTCTTATGACCAAAGGTATGAAAAGCGATGTAAGTAATGATGAATCCAATGAGTATTCATCCTATCAAGAATTACTTCTTGAATTGATCATGAGCAACAAAGATCCTTAAAGAAATAAGCTAAGAAATTAAAAAACTCAATACCCTTATTGACATTCATGTTTCTTTTGTTTCCACTTATGAACAATTGTTAAGAAAATTTGAATTGCAAAACAAGGAGTATGAAGAACTTAAGGCAAAACTTGAGGGTACTGAATCTCAAACAAAGGCTCATTTGAAGCAATCTACCTCTCTTTTTGATTTTAATCCTAATATAGATGCTTCTACTTCTTGTGATGATTTGATTGATCTATTTAGCTCACCCCTTTGTAATGAGACATGTGTTGAGAATATTGTAGAATTATATAATGATCTAATTGCACAAGAGAATGATGAGATCAAGTAAGAAGTGGAGAAGCTCAAGAAGGACTTAGCAAGATTGAAGGATAATAATCATGTCTAACCTCCTCAAAATAACCATGACAACATGATGAATAAGCTTGTGGAGGGGTCCATTGTGATATGTTTCAATTATCATCAAGAAGGCCACAAATCCTTTGAATGCAAGCAAGTTAAGAAGGAGATCAAGGAGAAGAAAAAGGCTATGAATCTCTCAAATAAGAGCTCCAATATCTACACCAAGCCCAACTACAAGATTAAAACCAAGAGTAACCACTACAAGTTGAAGAAGAAGGACAATGACAAATTGGTTGTACACATGGTTGGGAGAAAGGATTGTAGGTGAAACCAACCCATTTGGGTGTCCAAGGAAGTTATCACTAACATGAAAGGACCCCAATCAGCTTGGGTTTCAAAGAAGACTTGAAGTCCTCGAGTTGGCTAGGGGGATTTGTAGACTTAACTCACAAGATGAAGTGAAGGTTTAAAGCAAAGAAATCAAGTATACGAGATTGGGTGCATTGATGAGGATATTGATCATCATATACTCAAATATTCCATCCAAAGGTTAAGAGGTAATAGTATCTAGATTTTTGTTCATGCATTTTGTTTTGCATCTAGTACCTTTGTCTTATCTAGGATTGCAGGTGCATATTTCAATTAATTGAAATGCATAGTGTAGGATTATCATATGGGGTGTTACTTGTGTTTCTCTCTAACCCATCAGCAACATACATGGTTTATTAGTTGCAGGTTCTTTTCATAACAACTGTTTTTAAGTTTTTTATTTATATGTCATGAGTCCAATCTATATGGTAAATTCCTCATTGTTATTAATGACAAGTGCATGTCTCTCACAAGTATTCAACACTTTTATGCATACATTTAGGGGGAACATATCCTATGGGTTGTGATTTTGAGACTAATATGTGTTGAAAGTTATATCTTTTGTAGTCTCATGGAATAATCTACAAGTCCCCGGAGGTATGTAATGCTTAAAGGTTTCAATTGGTATTATTGTCAAATCATTTGTACATTCAAGCTACCTACATGCATAATATAGTTTAAACTTCCTATCTTGATATATTATTTAGTGTGCAAGTATTGTCTCATACCTACAAGTGGTTCATCACAAATGGGTCTAACCATATGCACACACATATGGGAAGTTTAGACCATATTATGTGAGTTTTATGAATTGTGATCTATATCCATTACTACAAGTAGTTTCATCTTATTGGATCATGATTTATGAATCTCTCTCCCGTTTGTTCTAACATTTTTTTCTTAAAATCAACATGTGTTTGTAATCTTTTTGAGATTGTTGACAAAAGAGGAGAATTTTAGCAACCAAAGCAAGATGGCATGCCTAGGAGAAGAACTCACTGGAGTGTCTAGGGATGCCAAGGTTGACAAAAGGGTGACAAAATGCATGAGTTCTTGCATTGGTAGATCAATGGATATAGTGGCGATAGAGGGAGAATTGTCTCCATGATGGCTGCAATAAAGGGAGGGGGGCACAATAAAGGTAAGAACAAGGTATGACAAAGATTGAATCTTTTCCTTACAATTCCTATCATTGTTTATTCTTACCATGCATCCAAGCAAATAGGTAAGGCCTTGTGCCATTTACATTTGGTTTTTGGTTTTCAATTGGTATATTTGAAGTATTTGCCTCTTGTTTTGGTTGTGTTGTCATCAATCACCAAAAAAGGGGAGATTGTAGCGAACATGACCCTCTTAGGCCTTGTATGTGATTTTGTTGATTAATGACAACATAGCCAATGGGACTAACATGTTTGTCAAGTATATGCCTTAGTAGTCTCATGGATGCAATACATGAATAAGCCATCGAAGCCGAACTCAAGAATGGTTGAATTGGACGAGTTTAGAAGAAAATGCACTTACCAGATGGTTTGGTGCTTAGAAAGAACTCACTAGATGGTCGGGTGTTCAGTGAAGTGTTTGTCCCAGAGAAGAAAAGTGAAGACCACACTGGATGGTCCGGTGCTTTGAAGGTTATACACACCAGAGTATTTTATTTCAGAAGAGGTTCTGTAGTTCAACACACTAGATGGTCAGTGATACGGAGAAATGCACACTGGAGCATCTTTCAGGAGAAAGATTTCCAATGCAGAATAGCTTTGAACTTACCGGATGATCCGGCGATGAAGAGAAGAATACACTGGAGGCTTCACTGGAGGATTTTCTAGAAGATTTTTAGAGGTGTTAGAAGTTATACATATCGGATGGTCCAGTGATCAAAAGTATACACATCAAACAATAAATAGTGCTAAGAAGTGACTCGGTCAAGCTCAAGTCTACATACCTGATAGTCCAGTGATGGAGTTGAAGGATACACCAGAACATCCGGTGTTAACAAATGGATTTGGGTGTAGTTCCAACGGTTAGTTTGTATTTCTATACACACTGGATGGACATGTGTTGGTACTGCTATTTATACCAGATCATCCGGTGTTCACAGTTTATTGGAGCCATTGGAGCAACAACTAGTTCGTAGGGTTGAGGCTATAAATACTCCTACTCGGTCATTTGAGGGTACTAGAGTACAGAGAAGCTCATAGACACTTGAGAAGATATCCAAGCCACTAAAGTGCTAAAAGTAATCATCCAAGGTGATTAAGCACAAGATTAAGGAGTTATTAGTGTTAATAAGCTAGAGAGAGTTGTTGCTAGGTGTTGCTGCCTAGAGAGGGGACCAAAGAGTGATCCTACATTGTACCAAGTAGTACGTCGGCATCTTAGAGTCTTGATGACTCATCGGCACCATGAGCCTTGGTGGCTCATGCTTGTTGACCCTCTGACTTGGTGTGGAGCGACGAGAAGATGCTTGTATAGGGACTTGGAGACCCTTGCCTTGGTGACTCAAGCTCCGAATTGAAGACGGCAGCAAGTGATAGAAAGAGAGGCTTATGGTGAGACCTTGCCTTGGTGGCTTGGTGGCTCAACCTACTTGAGGCATAGGAGGCTCAGGGGCTGTGATCGAGTGCTGTCTGAGAGCTATAGCCTAGATGGCTGCTCCAACGTGGACTAGAGATGACGTTTATCCTATAGATACAACGGGATAAAAATGTCTTGTACCAAGTTTGCTCTCTCTGTTTTATTTACGTTTCTACATTTACTTCTTGCAATCTATCCTTGCATGTTTACCTTCATAGAGTAGTTTGCTAGGATTGGCTATATGTTGTAAACCTTTTGAACGGTAGAGTAGGCACACTAAATAAACCTAGAGCATATTTAGATAGAAATTGATATAGGTTTATTTTATGAAGTTTTTGGAATCGATTAGTTTTAAGTGTCTTTTCACCTTCTCCCTCTTAGGACATCGCCAATCCTTTCAAACGTCATCTATCTTCCAACCGAGCTGTTAATAGCAATGAAGACTATTTTAAGCATACAATATTTGCAATGCTATTACTAATGGAATTTTTTTGAGGCATTTGAGATTAACAAACCTCAGGATCAGATTGCATCACCTGACTTACGAGGGTGCTCATGTGGTGATACATGTAGAAAGCGCATGTCTTGACAACATTGGGCTGTTAGGGGCATGGGAACTTGAACCTATGCGAAAGGTCAAGCTTACCCTCTTTGTGCCTACATCCATCCACAATGTACGAGGTCCACGCCATGCCAATTGTTTCTACTAGGTGGGAGTAATCATGCGGTTTAGCTCGAAGGGAGTCGAGGTAGACCACCTTGCTCCATTTGGGCACTATTACTGCAAGGATCCAATGGGAGCTGCACGAACATACTTATTAGTTAGGAAAGTGCAGCATGTGAAGTATACGGAATACCAGATAGCTCAAAGCACATACTCCTGATTGTATGGCTACAATATGTACTCCCTATCTTGGGAAGGCATCATGGCGCTTTACAAGTAGTCGACGATGATGTTTTGAGCATTGACCATTGTCATGTTGACTTTGTAGGGGTCAAGGAAACCTACAGGATGTTTACCTATTTTTGCTTCCTTGTACACCAACATGAAAACAGTTAAATTCGTTAATAAGTGAAGCTTTTCCTAATAGGATTGTACATAACACGAGATGGCACTTACAAAGAGTAGCACTTTGAGAAACCAAGTTGACATCTACCTTGGTTTATTTCTGATGAGTGATTGACAAGTTTATTGAGTTGGTTTGATGATCTTTGGTATTGTAAGCATGGTTGTGTTTGTTTATGTTTAAGACTAACCAAAGATATTGGAGTTAGAGTATTTGTCTCTGAGCCTGGAAATTTGCACTCGCTTGAGAATCCGGCGTTGAAGAATTTGTACACGTCGGATGGTTCAGCAATGAGGCATTATGCATGCGGAGCATTCCCGGAGGCGAAGTTCAGGAGTTTTATACACCAGATGGTCCAGTGATGGAGATGTGAATGTCGGATGCCTCACCAGAGCATTTGTTCCAAAGAGAGGTTGCAAAATGACTTGTGTGGTGGGTTGCACTCACCGGATGGTCCGGCGATGGAGGAGTGTACACCGAATACTTCATCGGAGGATTTTTTTGGTGATCAGAAGGTAATACACACCGGATCATCCAGTGTTCACGATGTTTCTAGGATAAGTTCTTCAACAGAGAATCTTGATTTTGTCTAATTGGAGATAGAATTGGAGATATGTTTGTGTATGTCTTATGATGTACAGGTGATGGATGCAACTTGACGGTCGATGGCGAGATGATCAGGGCTAAGCGGGGTGCTTGGTAACAGACGATCAAGGTGGTTGAGCGGAGTCAAGGGTGATCCTAGCTGCACACAAGGTGTGCAAGCAAAGAGTGAGAAGGTGGATGAAGATGGCGTGTTGATAAAGTCAAGTAAAAGGGATGTCGGTGCAAGTGACAAGACGGTCCGAGGGATTGGGAGAGGTGTCGGTGGTCGAGATCACAAGATAGAGTACACACGTCAACATCGGATGGCTTGCTTAAAGTGTAAGCAAATGGCAGTGAGTCATGCTTTGAGAAACGTGAGAGGTGGTTTCATGATTTGGCCTCAAAACAGGGGGAGGATGAGTCTTTAGTTAGAAACAAAGCTAAACTTGTGGCCCAGGGTTTTACTCAAATAGCGGGGATAGACTTTAGAGAGACATTTGCATCTGTAGCTAGACTACAAGCTTTTACTCAAATAGTGGGGATAGACTTTAGAGAGATATTTGCATCTGTAGCTAGACTACAAGCTATTAGGATCATCTGTAGCTAGACTACAAGCTATTAGGATCCTCCTAGCATTTTTGTCATCCAAAGATTTCAAGTTGTATCAAATAGATGTCAAAAGAGCTTTCCTAAATGGGTTTATAGAGGAAGAGGTCTATGTCAAGCAATCCCCTGGTTTTGAGCACCTCAAATATTCACATATAGTATATAAGCTTCAGAAGACTTTGTATGGGCTTAAGCAAGCGTCTAGGGCTTGGTATGATAGGCTTACGTCTTTCTTGTTAGAGCATGAGTATATGATTGGGTTGGTGGATAAGACCTGTTTTACCTTCAAGCACGGCAATGATTTACTACTTGTTCAAATTTACATGGATGATATCATTTTTTTGCTCCTCTCATGCTCTTGTAGCCAAGTTTGCAGAAACTATGAGTAGTGATTCGAGATGTCAATGATAGGCGAGCTCAACTTCTTCCTTAGGCTTCAAATCAAGTAATGCAAGTAATGTACATTCATCCACCAGACGAAGTATACTAAGGACCTGCTGAAGAAGTTTGATATGAGCGATGTGAAGCCCATGGAAACATTAATAGCTATGACCACGCTTGATCCAGATAAAGATGGTGAGGTGGTAGACCAACAGGAGTACGTGAGCATGATTGGCTCTCTCCTGTACCTGACGGTGATAAGACCTGACTTCCACTTCGCTGTTTGCTTGTGTGCTCGCTTCCAAGCATCACTATGGGTATCTCATCGTCAAGCGGTGAAGCGCATCTTGAGATTTCTAAAATGCACCATTGAGTATGGTCTTTGGTTTTCTGCATCCTCTTATGTTGGACTAAGGACGGCAACTAGAGGGGGGTGAATAGGTGCCTCACAAAATTTCTTTGATGGACTTCTCTTATTTTCTCACCCAACGCACCACAAAACCAAAAGCGGAAGTAAAAGCTTAAGAAAGACATGCTGCAACAAAAGATTCTCAAAGAAAGCTAGGCTCTCATGGAAGTAGATGAACATTATGTTCCATTGAAACATATCCCATAAGTCATCGCCACAGAAAAATAGTAACTTGAAGAAAGAAACCTTTGCACCAAAGAAAAGATCACCAGAAGAAGAAGTTCTCCGAGTTGATGATCTAGAAGCAAGGGAATTCAAGACCCACTTGTATATATATGTGATTTTTATGCCTCTAGCAACAAGAAGAACAACTTCTAAAGGTGAAAAAATTTCAGCCTTCAAACGAAAACAAGAAACACAAGCAAAAAGAAAAAACTCACAATAAAGCAAGGGAGCCAATAGAAGGAAGCAAGAAGAAGATGAACACGAGTATTGGAGGAAACAATAACTTTATTGCTCACAAAGGTCAGCCTTCTTTTCGGCAGATTGCAAGATGATTTCCTTATAAAAAGCTCTCACCTACTACAAAGGCTAAGCTCTCCTCTCTCCTTTCCTCTAAAACCCTAGCACACAAACACAAGTGGTTGGCTCACCCTCTCCTACAGCCCTACCCCTCTATTTATAGGCCTAAGGAGGTAGCTTCGCCCTTAAGCTTCCTTATTTCCAAAATATGCATCTCTTCCAATAGCCTCCTACCTACCACCGAGGCATTTTGATCTATTTTTTACTCCATCCATCGAACGGCCATAGTACCTTCACGACTTAACTTCGCCTCAACACTAGCTTCGCAATGATGCCACATGCATTACATCCTTCCACAGTTTTGAGTTAGCAAAACCGCCTTGTATGCTTTTCAAAGCGTGACTCCTTGCCACTTTCTTACACCTTAAGCAAGTGATCTAATGTTGATGTGTGTACTTCATCTTGCGATCTTGTTCGCCGGCAAGTCTCTCTCGCTCCCAATCCCTATGGGCCACCTTGTCACTTGCATCAACATCCCCTTCGCTTGACTTCGTCAACACGTCGTCTTCATCCTTTTTTCCATGCTTTGCTTGACCTTCATATCCACAACTTGGATCACCCTTGGCTCCACCCGGCCTCCTCAATCATCTGGCACTAAGTGCCAGCTTGGTACCGATCATCCCGCCGTCGGTCACCAAGTTGCATTCATCACCTGCACAACACAAGATAAGCAAACACATATCTCCAAACCATCTCCAGTTAGATCCAAATCGAAATCCTCAGCTTAAGACACATCCCAAAAAAACCATGAACATCGGATGATCCAACGTCCACACCTCCTGATCGCTGGACCATCCAGCATGTAGTCCTTCTCCGGACCACCCATCTTGCAATCTCTTTTGCAAGAAATGCTTCGGCGAAGCATCCGGCGTTCATCCCTTTAAACGTCAGACTATCCGACATGTACAAGTTCACCAGAGCCAGTTTGCAACCTCTTTAAAAAAAGCTCTGACATTCACTTCACTTCGTCGCCAGACCATCTGGTGTGTACTTCAATCTTTTCCTCTAGAATGAAATACTCCGACGTGTACATATGCCCATCACCGGACCATCCGACGCATGTAGGTCCACCAGAGCCAATTTGTAACCTCTCTGCAAGAAATTCTCCAGTGTTCACAGTGCCCATTACCGGACTATCCGGTGTGTACTTCAACTTTTCTTCTGAGTTAAAATGCTCTGGTGTGTACAACATCTGAACGTCGGACCATTCGGTGAGTTCAAAATCCCCTTTGCCGGACCATCCAGCTTGTCCAATTTTCCTAGAATCAGAGAAAAAACATGCCAACTCCATTTTCTCTGCAACTTTGGTTAGTCATGATCATAATTGCAATACATACACATGCTCATGCAATCCAACAATCATCAAACCAAATTTACGACCTTATCAATCACTCATCAGATATTAACCAAGGCACATTTCAACTTGGTTTCTCATCTTCACTTTCCCTTCAAGATTTTTCTAATGCCAATTTTGCTGATTGTAGGATTTATAGGAAGAGTACATCGGGTACTTATCATTTATTGGGTACCTCTCTTGTTTGTTAATCTTCTTGCAAGTAGTTTAGTGTTGCACAGTCTACTGCTAAAGCTGAATATATTGCTTCAAGAATGTGCCACTTTTGTGTGACAACATCAGTGCCAAAAGCTTAGCTAATAACCCAATCCAACACTCCAGAATCAAACACATAGATGTGAGATTCACTTCTTATGAGACCACGATGAGAAGAGAGACATTGACTTGAGATACATATATACCCAATACCAGTTTATTGATATCTTTACCAAGCCTCTAAATGCAATAAGGTTTACTTTTCTGAGGGGAGAGCTTAGATGTGTCATCCCTACGGCATTGTGTGAGGGGGAGTTACTGTTGTACATACTCTATCTTACTTTTATTGCATTTGCATTGCATAGCATCTTGTAAGATAATCATAGTAGTTGAGTTTTAACTTGTATGTCTTTAGTATTTTCAGTTGCTAGCCTTAAATTTGGACTAAGTTGAGTAGTTATGCGGAGGAATCTTTTAGTCTTAGGTTCCTCTTGATGCTTTGACATGAAACATTTTAAGCAAGTTAGCTTTTCTAAAGATGACATTTGGAAATTTTATGAATCATGTAGAGTATAAAATGCTACATACTTGATCAGCATGTTTGTAATTACTTTGGCTTAGTAAATACTTGTGTTAAGACTAGGTTGATGAATATCTTGCTCTAAGCTTCTTGGTTTAAGACAGTGGATTAGGGAACATTGCATTATATTTTCTTTCTTCATTAAATGTTTAGCTCATGATAGAACCTTGGGGGAACATGTGTTCCTTGTGTCACAAAGATACTACTTGACTTGATATTGTGAAAAACTTGAGAATTTATGCCATTTGAATAATTTTAAACAATCAAGTTTCTTGTGCTAAGATGTGATCCAATACGGTTGTCTTGAAGCCTCGAGGTGTTTGCCGTAACCATTTGTGGGATACTTCACTTGGATAAGAGGTAACTTGAGGATAAAATGAATTAGATAATTGTGCCTAAATGCTCAATCTTTTTAATCAACTGATCTAACTAAGTTTTGGTTTCATATGTGAGCGTTTGCAAAGTCTACTGTTATGAATGCTTGTTTGGCTAGTTTGAGATTGAATTTTGCTAGTTCTTAATGCTTGTCTTACCTCAACATGAGTGGATGCTTATGTGGTGGTCGCTTTTACTATGATTCGGCAATGTGAACTTAAATGCGCCAATAATTCTTCTGGTTTAGCTTGTAAAGCTTCATGCTATTATGACACTGTATCTTTTTGAGCATTTGTGCGATTGTGAGTTCCTCATTCTAGTCTTCATAGCCCTTTGACGTTTCTAGCATTTGCAAATGCTTTGTGGTATACTTGTGAAAGCTCATTAGGATTGCATATTCATGCATTGCAAGATGTTTTGTCCTTGTTGTTTGCATTGCCAAAGAGGTATAAAATATACACTAAATCACAAAGAAGAATCTTGCATCATGAAAATTGTGCATTCATCAAGGGGGCATTTGTTGTTTTTGGCTTGCCTTTGCTTATCTTCGGGATTATGCAATCTTTCTTATGCAAAGTGACCTTGATTTGATTTCTCTATAGCCTTTTGGTCACTTGGATGAGCTTCCTGTAATTTCTTCAAACCAATATCTTTGTGCTTTAAGAATTGTCAATGCACTCATTAAGGGGGAGATTGAGAAAGCAAGTTGATATGTGCTTTGGTTTATTTGTTATGAGTGATTGACAAGTTTATTGAGTTGGTTTGATGATCTTTGGTATTGCATAAGCATGGTTGTATTTGTCTATGTTTGAGACTAACCAAAGATATTGGAGTTGGAGTGTTTGTCTCTGAGCCAGGAAATTTGCATTCGCAGGATGATCTGACGCTGGAGAATTTCTACACATCAGATGGTCCAGTGATGAGACACTGTGCACGCCAGAGAGTTCCAGGAGGCGAAGTTCAGGAGTTCTATATATTGAATGGCCCGGTGATGGAGGATGTGAACGCCTGATGCCACACTAGAGAATTTATTCTGGAGAGATTGCAAAATGACTTGTCTGATGGGTTGCACTCATCGGATGGTCTGGCGATGAAGGAGTGTACACCGGATGCTTCGTCGGAGGATTTTCCAGAAAGTTTTCAGTGGAGTCAGAATTACAAGCGTCGGATGGTTTGGTGATCAGAGGGCAATACACGCTAGATCATTCGGTGTTCATGATTTTTCTAGGATAAGTTCTTCAACAGAGAATCTTGATTTTGTCTAATTGGATATGGAATTGGAGATACGTTTGTGCTTATCTTATGATGTACAGGTGATGAATGCAACTTGGCAGTCGACGGCGGGAATGATTAGGGCTAAGCGGGGTGCTTGGTACCGAACGATCAAGGTGATCGGGAATAGTCAAGGGTGGTCCTAGTTGTACACGTGGTGTGCAAGCAAAGCATGAGAAGGTGGTTGACAAAGTCAAGCAAAAGGGATGTCGGTGCAAATGACAAGGCGGCTCGAGGCATCAGGAGTGGGAGAGACTTGCCGGCGATTGACATCGGGTGGCTTGCTTAAGGTATAAGCAAGTGGCAGTGGGTCACGCTTTGAAAAGCGTGTGAGGCGGTGGGTCACGCTTTGAAAAGCCTGTGAGGCGGTTTCGCGGTTTGGCCTCAAAATCATGGGAAAGTGTGAAGTGCACATGGCATCATCGCGAATCTTGCGTCAAGATGAAGCTAAGTTATGAAAGTATCACGGTCGTTCGATGGACGATGAAAAAGATGGACGAAAATACCCTCGATTGTAGGTAGGAGTGTATTGGAAGATATGTGCATTTTAGGAACGACCTAGAAAATCTATGGGTTAAGGAACCTAGGCTACAAGCAGAGGGGGGCTGGTCGGGCCCTTTGAGCCAGCCTTTTTAGAGTTGTGTACTAGGGTTTTAGAAGAGGGGGAGATGAGTGCATAACCTATGTATTAGGTGAGAGTTTTTGTATGCAAAAACACTTTGTAATCTGCTAAAAATATGGTGTTCCTCTACAAGAAATGAAGTTTATGTTTCCTCTTGTGCTTGTGTTCATCTCCTTCTAGTTTCCCTCTGTTGGCTTTTCGGTTTTCGTTGTAATTTTCGTTTTTGTTTGAAGGCTGAAATCTCTCACTTTGTTGAAGTTGTTCTTTTTGCTGCTAGAGGGATAAGAATCATATATAAGTTGGTCTTGAGCCATCCCCATCCTCTAGATCCATCAACCTGTAGAATTTCTTCATCTGGTTCTCATTTCTTTGGATTTAAGTGCTTTTCATTCAAGTTGCAAGAGTTTGTGAGGGATAACACTTGGATTGCTTTCTTATAGAACCTAGTGTTCAGATCATCCAGTGAAACCATGGTCTTTTTATGATCATTGTATTTTTCTCTTATTTCTCTAGGTTTCTTGCTTCCACTCTTTGCTTTGAGTTGCGTTGGATGAGAAAATAGAAAAAGGTCATCCAAGAATTTAGTGAGACGTCTATTCATCTCCCTCTAGTCGACTTTCTCGGTCCTACCCACTCGATGAGTGAGACGTCAAGATCTTGTAGGTTGTACAGGTCATACAGGTTGTTGAAGCCAACAGAGATGAAACCCTCGTGTGATTTGAATGGACGTGGGTTGTGTTTCACAACATTGCTCGTAGGCCGATTGGACCTCCTAGACTGAGTTTGCTCCTTGTACTAGGCATACAAGCATTGGCAAGCCACCCCCATGGTATGTAATTGTGCATCGACTACCAAAGGCATGTCGAGCATGAAGCCAGTAAGATGTAACCTATTGGGATCCATGGTGGCTTTGCCCTTTCCCCTTCCCCAGGTAGGTCTCCTGGTGGTCCTCACGGGAGCTGGTGGAGCGTACGGCGGAGACTCAAGTTGTGTCGTCTCTGGTAGTTGCAGAGAAGGCCGAGTGATTTGGCATATGACTATGTCGCGCTTCGGCCATTGAATGTAGGTCCCACGGGCCTCACCTAACGTCATGATTTCATCAATGGGAGGGACATCTAGAGGATAGTGTTGGAAGCTGTCGTACACTTGGTCCACTAAGACCTTAGCATATCCATGCATCAGCTGGGCCCCGTGCACTCAAGCATATGGTGTCGGACGGTGTACCAGTCCCATGCCAGCATCCACGCTAAATGTGGAGGACACCCTAACCTGTAGGACACAAGGCGTTGGCTCCTGCATAGTGAGGAGTATGAATTAGCGTTTTGTTTCAGGTGATAGGGAGGAATTGAATATGTGGTCTTATGTATGACATACCTGTATGGAGTCGACGGCAAATGATCGTCATTGTGCACTGGCTCTAATCCCGTTGGGGCGCAACTGCTCTTGCATTCAGGAGGACTCGCTTCCATGGGGGGTGCAGGAGCTGGGGTGGCTTGCTACTGTTGGATCTCTATCCTCAGGCGTGCTACCTCCTCTCGCAGTTTCGCGTCAAATTTTGGACACACCTCTCCCATAACCTCCTGTTTCAGCTCATCCTTCATGCACGCTTCTCATTCTGCCTTGCTCTTCTTGCGCTTCTTGTACTCCAATGCGTATGAGGTGAGCCCTACCTTCCAAGGAACGGTAGCCCCGTAGCCTCTAGTGCGGCCAGGGTGTTCTGGATTTTTGAGGGCTCTAGTGAGGACATATGAGGCCATCATTGACTGCACCTCACCCTGCGAAGACTCGGTGCTCATTTCTTCCAAAGTGTGGGAGACCTCACGTCTGCTTCGTTTGTGAAGCTAACAGTGCCGTCAGAAGCATCCAAGCTAGGGCTCGGTTGGCTATGACGGGGAGAGAAAGGAGCTCAAGCCCCTGAGCCACCCACGCTCGATTCCCAGGGGGCGGCGTGGGATGCACACATTTACGCCTCCAATGAAGGCGCCGGGGGGATGGGTCTGGGTTTTAAAAAAAAATAGTGCTGTCAGAAGGGACAGTTGCTCGTGCTCTTGCCCAATTCCTAGCATGTTCATCGGTGATGCCGACAAACGGTGGGGCAATGTCCGATCTTCGAGCCTCTTCATCCTCCTGCTCCCATTGTTGTCTATTGTCCACATATTCTGCTGAGCCGAGTCGGTGCGGGTGTTGGTTCCTAGCCTACAGATCCCTATGGGCGTGAGAAGAGTTCCAGAACTCTTCTGATGACTTAAGGGCGATGAACTGGCCCACACCTCAGGAGTGATGAAGGAGTACTCATTGAGAGGGGAGTACCCTGGGAGGCTGGGAGCACATACTCCGTAACCAGCTTCGACTTGAAGCTTTTCTATAGTACAGCCATCTTGAGCAAGGTTTGGTGCTTCATGAGCTCCTTCACCTCCTCTGGGACATCGAAGTATGCAAGGAGGGTTTCCCAGTGCCCATCTTTCTTCTTACGGGTGAACTCTGACCATGTCGCCATTGTTATTGGCATCCGCTCTCT
The DNA here is from genome assembly GCF_958298935.1 of Phragmites australis. Taxonomy (NCBI): domain Eukaryota; kingdom Viridiplantae; phylum Streptophyta; class Magnoliopsida; order Poales; family Poaceae; genus Phragmites; species Phragmites australis. The sequence goes on from NC_084936.1 coordinate 8,654,536, forward strand.
GGAAATGATGCCGCATGAGTTTCTATACCGATTTGCCGCAGGTCTTGGTGCTGTAGGGATCCTCGAGGCGTCCATGTGTGTGATAGCCAATCGGTGCTCAGGCAGCCTAGTTGCGGACCTACCAGGTCAGCTACTCGTTGTCGTGGTGGTCTTTGGTGAAACAGCAGAGTGCAGTCCGGGTTGTTCGATAGTCATTTTGTTGATCTAAGGAGATATAAAAATTCAGAGTTTTATTTAACAGATTGGCAAATCACGTAACAGTACTAGGCTAAATAGGAATAATAGGAACATTACATAGAAGCAGTAGTACAACAAATATAAAAATAACAAAATCATAGCAACATTGAATATAAGCAGTAGTATAGCAAGTATGGAAAAACAGAGAGAGAAGAAACATTTGTATACAAGCAGCCCTACAGTATGTAAAAAAAAAAGAATGACAGTAACATTGCACACAAGGAGTACTACAACATGTATGAAAAAACCAATCATAGGAACATACACAAGAAGTAGTACTAGATGACAGAAAATTAAATAACAAGTAGCAAGATATGAATGTGTGCTGAAAATGGCAACTTCATATTCATATCATCTACGAGCAAGAAAAAATATAACTACCTACAATGAACTGGCTACTGCAAGCAATCAATATTCACATTCACATCCATATTCATCACAGAGCAATTCATCCAACATATTCATCAGAAGCAACAAAAAAATAGCCAACTCACAGAACCAGGTGGAAAGGAACCAACCTAGCGGGGGAGAAGGAGAATGCCAGGGTGGCTCGTCGGGGAGGATGAGGTAGAGGCCGGGGCACATCGGGGACGAGGTGGAGGACGAGCAGCGCATCGGCTACGACTATGTGGATGCTGGGGCATGTCGTGGAAGGCGGATCCGTGGAGGACAAGACTGGGCGCGTCGGGAAGCTCAGATCCAGGGCGTACGAGGCCAAGCACTTAGTCGGAAATGAGGAGGAAGCAAGTGCGCTCGAGAAGAACAATGTGGAGGTAGGGCACGTCGAGGAAGGCGAATTTGGGGATGAGTAGACCGGGGCGCATCAGGGAGCTCGGATCCAGGGCGTTGGAGGCTGGGCGGTGCGTCGGAGACAAGGAGGGAGCAGGTGGCACGTCGGAGGACTTTTTTTAAGGACACACACTGGCATGTCAGAGGACTTAGGGTAGACTGCGGCGGCAGAATTGGGAAGCAGGAAGATTGAAGAATCCTCTCTCCCACATCTGTAATGAGTGGAGCTATTCACTCGTTACAAATGAGCCACATCTATAACTGGTGGATATGTCAAACCATTACAGATGGAATCACTGTCGGCTGAAGCCTTGAGTTGGCAGTGATAATCACCTGCACTACTGGTTCCGGGGCCAGTAGTGATATGTCGGGGACTATCATTATCCGTTACCATTGCCAGTTGGAAAACTGGTAGTGAAGGGGTTTGCGTAGTAGTGAATGAAACAATGTAAGAGAATTCTAGGAAAACACAACAGAAAATAGTTCAATATGTATGAAAATACATTGTGTTGCAAATAGTCACTAAAAATATTACAATATTAGTCCTTTTGTACATATAAGCTTTCGTCATGATCTTACCGTCTGTAAACAGGTTTGTCTGTTTGTTGCTCGTCGTTAAGGGTGATGGTAGCACCTATAGGGGGCAACTCGTCAAATTGATTCAATTCTTCCTCGTTGACGATATTCTCCACTCCAACAATTTTTCTTTTGCCAGGAAATACGATGTGAAGCTTCTTATTTGCAGGATCAGTTATATAGAAGACCTATGCGACAGTTGTACTGCCATTTTTGTCTACCTTGACCCCACGAGGTAGTTGGACCCATCGGCACCAAAACAATGGTATCCTGAATTTGACATAGTTGACCTCCCAGATTTCTTCTATAAATCCATAGTATGAATTTCTTCCTGGAACGCATTTATGCAGACCCCACTGTTTTGGACTGAACTTTTGTCATCTTGAGCTCTGGTATAGAAAGTGTATCCACTAATGCCATATCCTTGCCATGTGAGATCATTCCATGATGGACCTCTTGCCAACCAGACCAATGTTTCACTTGTTTTAGAGCAGCCCGCTGATGATATTCTTTCCTTGAACCATTCGTTGAACCGACTGTTATGCTCTTTTGTGATCCAGCCATCCGTCCTTCCTGGATTTTCTCTGCAAATCTTAGCTTTATGCTCTTCGAAATATGGGCCCACTTTGGTCATATCTTGCAAGACAGTGAAATGTGCGTTATCATGCTCAACTTGATCAGGCGTAATCGTTTTCCGGCCGAACGTGGCGACACCTGCCAGCCTACCCTCGTGGCGAGACTTAGGCACTCCGATTGATTGGGTATGTGCCATGTAGTCCACACAGAATTGTGTAACCTTCGATAATACTGCCCTCTGGTCGATATCAATTTTGTACGTATGCCTTACGAAGAGGAGAGGAGAGGTTCGTCCAAGGGATGATAGAATCCGGACAAAGAAAATAAAATAAGTTAAGTTGGAGATGAGCAAAAGTAATTCATTGATATCACAATAGAATCATACCACGATTATATTAGACATAGACAGGAATGGAATAAGAATTGGAGTGTGCAATTGAAAAGTAGTGGAATAAGACCCGACATCATTTCAGGCCATATCTATTCCCTTGCGTGATGTGAGAGCAACTCTTTTTAGCGTTTCACCAATTAAGAATAATGAATAAAATTGCGGCTTCACTCAAGAGCCCTTGATTCGTTATGGACCAAAGTGACCATGGACATTAGAACCAACCAGCCTTTTAGGAATATATTCACAGGGGGCATTCTAGTCGCATGCCCACCAAATAAGTACTCGATCGATTCAGAAATATATGACGTTTTAGAATTCTGAGAGGTTCTTTGCGGTCATATCGTTAAATACGAGCAAACGTCTGGAGGAATCCTACAGTACCAAAAACGCAAGAACACATTCTCGCGTCAACCGGAACTTTTGTTTTTTGAGGACTATCATATGAACTTCTTGGAAGTATACATAAAACAACTCCGAAAGTATATTTCCAAAAAAAAAAAACTCGTAAAGTATAAATAAAGCATCTTCGGTGACATGATTTGGAGTATGATTAGCATCTAATAAATCACAACAGTTAGGTGCAAGCATCTATCGTATTCTACTGGATGTATTCAGTCGGCCAAAGTGGCAGGCAAGCTAGCTTTATTCCATTTCTCACCATTCAGCGATGGCCCCTGTCACAGTTCGCTTGGGCGCCATCCACAGCCATTTTGAGTTGACAAGCCATTCTGGGAGCTTAGAAGTGCTGCAAGAGAATTTTTTTTTGTATAGGGAAAGTGCCGCGTGAGATAAGCATTGCATTACTATTCTATGTCCCACTCTGCCCAAATCTTAGCCACTTTAGGTAACCACCAAATGTATCGTGGTCTATCTGGTCCTAATCATCATCGTTGTCTCTCCTGTAGTTCCTGGAAAAAGCACTGATTTTCCTTTATCTTGTTTTTTTTTTTTTTACTTCAGCTTGGCGGTTGCAACTTGCATCTTGTGACACTACTCTAGCTTAGTAAACCAAACAGATTTTGCTTTATCGTTTTCCATCGTTTTCTGTAGGGAAGATTATATACTGACATGGACACAGCCAATCAAGGCCGTAGATTGTCCACGTAGCGGTTAAAAAAGGTTTCTAGCATCATGAAGGCCCCCGGCCCAACCTTTGTTCCTATCCCCTAAATATTCAGGCCCAGTCCAATGACTGCAGCCAGGTTATCTCGATGGCATGTACTGTCAAAATGTGCTCCCACTTAGCACAAGAAAATCCGATAAAGAAAAGAAAGAGAGTGAAGGTCCGACGTCTAATTCTTATCTGTTTCTCGTACAGTCAGGGTCCGGGATTAAAATTTTGATTTTTATCTGTTTCTGGTACAACCAGGGTCAGTGATTAAAATTTCATTAAAATTTCAGAAATTTCGGAGGGGGATGAAATATCTAATTTCAAAATTTTCTTTCACTAACACATAGGATTTATAGAGTAGAGGACGAAAAATAACTAAAATTTTAACGAAATTTTGTGAATTCTAATTTTTTTACTGATGAATGAAAAAAGTTGTAAAATAAAATCGAAATCCCTGGTCAGGGTGGCCACAAATGGCTGAGCTCTGAGCTGAATTCTGTCTCTGTGCCTTATCAGCTCTGTCTTGTGACCAAACAAGGCAAATGCTTCTGCTAGATTATTTAGTAGTTATTTGTAAGGCCAGAAATCCAGCATGAACAACAGATTGATCGAATCGGCATGCACTACAACAGAACACGCTATTAGTAGCGGTTCCAAATTGTCATAAATGATGAGTTTTAAATCACCATTGATTAGTTGACACTGATAGTCAGTGACTATCAATACCGGTTTGGAACCGACACATAAACTAACCATCACTGCCGGTTCGAGTCACGAACCAGCAGTGATGGGTGGATCAGGAACCAAAAAAGAAACAAGTTAGCACGACTGCCGTTACCGTCGGCGCGCTCTGTCGCTGCTGGCCTCCTCCTCCTCCTCACGTCCACTAGGAGGAGGCAAGCGGGCGTGAGAAGGAGACAGAGGCGAGCGATGGGTGTGAGAAGGAGGCGGAGACGGAGGCGGAGGCTAGCGACAGCGAAGGAGGCCTACAGGATGTTGCAAGAGACATGCACGAGCGCTAGCTAGATGTCTTGACATCAACATCATACACATATGCCAACCAGAGTATCTGAACGGCATCAAACACAAGACCAAGCGGAATACAACAGAGGCTACCATCGTGTATCCGTCTGACGCGCTCACCACCGTCGTCACGTGCTTGAGGCTGCCATCGCCAAAGCATTCGAGGCCACCGACGACACGGCTCCTGCCTCCTCGACGCATATCCGGCCGCCGCACTTGCCACCGTCGCCACACGCTCGAGGTCGTGCACACTTCGTTACCGCCTCCACGCCCGCTCGGCCTCAGTCGCCTTGCCGCTGCAGCTCAGTTGCTGCACCGCTGCTCCATGCCATAATGCCTGCTCAGCCTTGGTCGCCTCGCCGCTCTAGCATGCAGCCGCTTTGTCGCATGGGATCTGCGAGCGTGGAGCAGCGATGCGGTGGCTCATGGCGTTGGAGAGAGAGAAACCGAGAGAGAGATGGAGGAGAGGAGGAAGACTGAAAAAGATAAGATAGAGAGAGGATGGGATAGATGAGGCATGGATAGAGCCCTTGTGGCTACACATGTGCATGTGGCTCCTGTGAAGAAATAAGGTAGAGAGAGAGAGTTGAACTCGAGCTGGACGAGCCAAAACTAAAACTCATAAATATTTTGGATCCGAAACACGTATCACTGCTTGCTCTATTAAAAACTGACAGTGATAATTTTTATCATTGTCCTTTTTTATCTAAATGGACGGGTGGATGTTTAGTTTTGCTACAAACCGATAGTGATATCTCATCAGTGCCGGTTTTAATTGAACCAGCATCGATGAGACGGCAGTAGTCAGGCATCACTGTAGTTTTTGACTAAGCCGATACTGATGAGATGATATTTATGATTAATTCTGTATTAGTGATGAAAAGGGACATGAATCTTATGCGATGGACTATTTAGCTAGCATGCCTAGGGGCTTCAGTAATTGTGTTGTGTCCCCAAATGGCTAAGCTGAATTTCGCCACGCCTAGATTTGCATTTCTGTGGCTGATGGTAAACGTGCCTGACGCTGTCGAAATTTGTTACTCCCGAAATAGCAAACATCTCATTTGTGATTCCCAAAAAGGCCCTCTGTTCGGCACCAGATCCTGCATGCTTGGTTAGGTAGCGCCAGCGACCTGCCCGATCTGTCAAACTGATCCAGCAGGAATCTGTTGGAACATCAGCTGGAGTTGAGGTTGGAGATACAACAACAGTTATTTCTCTCGTTACCTCTTGCCTCCGTTTCCCTATCCCCTTCCGTCTAATAAAAATGTAAAACTTAAATAATTTATTTATTTTTATTATTCATCCTATTTCTTTAGTTTTTCTGATATGAAACCTATTTAATTAATAAAAATAAAAAAAATTAGAAGAAAAATTAGCATATAATATTCTCTGAATTGTTCGAATATAATCTGAAATTAAACTATGGCATCGCTCCGGACATATTCGTTCGGTAACTCTTCTATTATTGTATTTAATATTTATATTTTTATTATAATATATATATATATATATATATATATATATATATATATATATATATATATATATATATATATATATATATCATGGGTCCGTGAATTCATTCATGCATTATTTCTCCTCATCATGAACAAAAACACTAGTTCTGCATGGGAACTACTGGTATCGTACATCTGAAGAGACCGTTGGCAATGCCCATAAAGCTGCTGCAGCTGAGCTTCCATCCTTGTACTTGCACGCGTTTACTAGCTTGTCCAAAGAGGATACTGTACAGCTGTATCACACGGCACATCTCATTATGTGCAATTTGTCTCGTTTCCAATGCGCAAAACCCCAAACATTAGGCGCATATATCGTATCTGATAAAATCCCTGGCACTACCACAGATTATGCTCATGCAGTAATGCTTTGGTGTTGTCCAACTATCTATCTATCTATCTATCGATACTTAATCACAAACTCGGACAAAATTTCTACGTTCATCGGAGAAAAAGAAAAATATCTGACCATTATTCACTGTGGATCCGAGTTATAACGGTTCATATTAAAAGAAGTACATATAAAGTATAATTGGAAAAGACAAAAATAAATAACCACGTACGCCTATCTCACCGTCCATGGCCACCGGCCAGCGGAGCCGATGCCTACCGACTGCATCTCATCGATGGCCGCCGGCACCGCGCTGATGGCCGTGCCGTTGCTGCCGGATGCCTGCAGACGCCGGTGGATGCAGAGCGGAAAAGAAGCGGTGGGAGAGTGGATGGGGACATGGGGTTGTACGCCCAGTTGGCAGGACCTAGTAGTAGAAGTACTAGACAGTAGTGGAGTACTACTACTACTCTACATAACGTAATAAATGTGAGTATCGGTATCATTTTTAAATACCTAAACTTAATATACAAAATGTAACTTGTAACTAAAGTTTGGACTATGTGACTACATAGAATTTTAAACGATATTTTTTTTAACTGAATGGAGTATATTTTTAAATAAGTACATAGTATAGCATCTAGCCGCGTAATACAGCTGATATGGCCATATGGAGTAGCTAAGCTGTAATGCATTGTTCGGTTTTGCCGCTAGAAATGATGGCACTTTGTGGCGAAAAAAGGTTGTTGCCTCTCTGGCTGTGTGGCCACACCGCCACCCCATTTCGCCGAAGTCGCCGCGCTCCTCGCTGGAGACCGTCGTATCTCGGCGCTTCCCTGAACTGTTTCCATCGATCCCATGTGACTCTCCCCTCCTTTCCTCGAGTGAGGAATGATGCGTGCAGCGTCGCGCGCGTTTTCAACGCGCTCACCGACCGCAAGTCGGCAAGTGTTTGCATTGGGTGTACGCGGCCAAAACACCAGAGACCAGACCGTGTGTCTCCTTGACGGCGGCGCCGCGCTGGCGAGCTGCTAGCTGCATCTGCATGCACGTCCATGCACCGCCGGGGCGCCGCGAGTCAAAGAATCACGGTACAACGAGTGTGCGTGGTGCTGTATTCCAACCATATATATATCACTAAGGATAGAAATGGATCACATATGAATCCAATAATTCGTTTTTCATATTAATATTTATATTTTAATATAAATACAAATATGAATCTAAATATTTTCAAATACGAGTTGAATTATTTGAATATGAATCTGTATCTGAATACATACTAGAATTCAGTTGTATATAAATATCCTACAACTTTAAAGATAAATTATAAAATAATAAATTTATTTGATACAAACATGATGACAATTATAGTGATAAATCTGACCCTTCCATTTTCCATCCAAATATCCAAAATCATCTAAAATTACAATATTATAAGAAAACATATTCGGATATATCTATATTTATATATGTGAAACAAATTCGAATATATTCATATTCATCTTCATCTATCAATCAAATAATAAGAATATCTGCTACCTATTTTTTTACCCTTTATATCACATTAGCATTACGTACTAAGTATATGTCACGTCTGGTACGGGCACTGTCCCCTAGCACTGTTTATGCAGGCCCGGCCACCACGCTTCTGAAACGTAGAAGCTATTGAGAATAAAGACAAAGTAGAGAGATAGATAGATTAAGGGAGTGAAAAATCTTATATTTATTGATGAAAATGTTTATATATATAGGTGATGAACATGTGTTTTTACACCAACTGACATCTGTTTATATAGATAACTGTTTCAGGCAGTTAATCATCTAATTACATGATAATTGAGCATTATAATCTATTACAACACTCCATTTTGATCAATTATTTCTAATTGTAAACATCTTGTTATAAATTCCTCCAAAATCCTGTGGGAAAAATATGAGAAAATAATATGTTGAAATGTTGATATGCCATTAAAACTCCTTTAAAACTCAATAGAAAAATATAAAGAGAAAATGATATGGTATATATTAGTTATTGCTTCATTGAAGCTCATATGAGAAATCTAGATAGAAAAAACTTATTGGTGAGTTTAGAGAACAATAACTATAATCTATGGATCATATTAAAACCTCTGAAAAACCACTTGGAAAAATAGGAGGAATAAGGTAGATATTGCTTTATTAAAAACCTTATATGAGAAATTGTATAGGAAAAACTCATAAAGAAAAGAATGCAATATAATATGAACAGGTTATTATTCAGGGATCAACTCCCCCTGAACCTTGCAAATCTCGTAGTCGCCATATACCAAGTCCACAAATACATTTTGGAATGTGGAAGTTGATAAGGACTTAGTGAATAAATCAACGAGGTTATCACATAATTTAGTTTGCAAGATTTATATCTCCTCATTATTTTGCAATTCATGAGGACAGAACAATTTAAAGGCAATATGTTTGGTTATATTGCTCTTTATGTAACCTATTTGCATATGAGCAACACAAGTAGTATTATCTTTGTAGATAATGGTTGATGATTCAATGGAACCAATACTACATGATCGTTATATGTGGTTTATCATTCTGCGAAGCCATATACATGTATGTGATGTTTCAGAATGATAGGTGGAAGTAGCCACTGAAATCTGTTTTGATGACTCCTGTGAGAAAGCTATATCACCATAAAATCAGTCTGTGATTTAGCGTTATGGGGATCAGCTATATAGCTAGTATCTGGATATCCCACTATAGTCATATCTTGATTTTTTTAATAGAAAAATCTAGATCTTTGGTGCCATAAAGATATCTATGGATATCCTCATAGCATCGTAATTGATGCTGGGTCTCTGCGTGAACTCTTGTGCTACAATCCTCGTTATTTCACCATCTTATGGAATCAAAATATATTTTATTTCCGTAGGGAAGATATTGTGTTGTTGAGCGAAAGCAATTCTCCCTAATTACCACCTTTGGTTTGACCAATTTGAGTAATGAAACACTCTGCCTAAGAGTTTTGGTCTTGATCAATTGAAGGTGTACGACCATTTTGAGGAGAAATATATGTTGACAATATGCAATCTTTAGTATTGATTGATTCTATAGAATCAATATAGTTTGTGAAAATATTATCATATTTAACTCCGTATATTTTCTAAAAACAATAGAGTTAGGGTGTTTCCATGACTCAGCGCCTGTATTTATGTACATATTTGTGCTAGGTATTTGGATGCTGAACATCTATAGGCGTTTGGATAGTGAATATTCATAAGGTGTCTATCAACTTAATGGGATTTATATTTACTATCTTGGAGGATGTTCTCACCTTGTTTATGAGAATACTTGCAAGAAGTTGTATCCCTTGTGACCATATTTCTCCCTCTGTTATTTTGGTTTGGTTGTTGAGTGGTTTTGTTAGGCACATCCACTCTTTCTAGCACATTAATAGTGGGAATCGGCTTTGATGACTCCTTTATGACAAGTAAACGCATATGATAAATTATTTGCAATATGTTGCAAATACAAGATGTTCTGAATAAGGTTCAGATTTCTGGTACATGGATATGAGGACTGAATATGAATGTGTGTGACATTCTCTTCTGATTACTGGCATTCTTTGTGGTATTAATTTCCCCCTAATACCTGGAATTGTTCTCAAAATATTTTGAGCATACTGGCAATGAATAATTCCCGTGTGAGTAACTCAAGGTATTATATGATTGACGGATAATTATACTTCATATGGATCCCAATGCCCTTTGACATATGTTGTACGATGGTGATATCGGTACGTGCAGAATGTAACCGATTCGCATATGAGAAATACTTGGCTGAGGCCAAATTTTCATGTATTAACTGCAACAGAGGAAGCTGTATGATTGCAGTTAGATGAATTTAGTTTAATAATGTGGTGTGTAAAGTCGCATGTCAGAAATTAGATGTTAGCAAATTACAATTTTTTTATTGGTTATGCAAATGATTTGATTCTCTTAATGAGATATTCAGTTAAACCATTATGAATATGCACATAGTGTACTGAATGTAGTAGTGCTCAAAACCAAACAATAATTAAATGCACGTTAAGGAATGTCATTATTCATGTGAATGGATTTGATCCTGCGTCCAGGATAATTTGCTCTATTTTTATTATTTAAGCAACGAGTTTGGTATAAGTGTGTTGTCTTATGTATAAGAGACACACACGGGACTATTTTGTAGATGCGTCAATCAGCATTGTAGAGTACCTAGATGGTCCATAAAATTGCTAAATAGAGCCACATGTATGTTCTCGAATGCGTTTAAGAAATTGGGTGACATATTTTGAATTTTAAGGTAAGAGTGCCTTAAAATTAAATTCCATGTGACACATGTAGTGCACACAAATCTGAAGATTTTGAAAATATTATGACCAATATAATTGTTAATAATTTTTCTCATCATCTCTAAGGTAGAGTGACCAAGATAATCATATCAAGTCTTGATTTGATCATGATAGAAAAATTATTTTATATGCAATATATTGTACGGGTTTGATATATGTATAGTACAATCCAGATGGTATATAGAGAAGCTTGTCATATCTGCTATTTTGATTAAGAGGAGAAATTCCTCTTTGTTGTCATTGTGAGTTTCAATATGGAAATCATTCTGACGGATATCTCTATAATTTAGTAAGGTATGGGTTGAATCGGGATACAATAGGGCATCATCGATTATGACTTGTGTACCCATATGGAGAGTAATTATGACATGATCAGAACCAACAATCACTACATCGCATTCAGCGATTGTCAAAATATTTTCTTGTCTCTTAGTAAGAGTTTGGAAATATATTGGTTCCCTAAAGTATAGAGTTTGTGGTGCAATTATCCATAAGGCACATTTTCTCTTTCATCGGATTGACTCCCATAAAAATCTATATATATAATTGAAGAATTTGATATGAAATATTTTTATCATATATATAGAATATATACAAACTTTATTGCATATCAAATGTGCCTATACATTATTGTGATATACAATAAAGTGATGACAACATATTATATTACAACACTATGCAGGATATAAATATGATAATATCTAATTAATTGGGAGACTAATTGAGGTCTCCAAACAAGTTGTTAGAAGCAAATTCTATGATCATGCTGCCAGTGCTCTCAAAGTCCTCTTGCTGCTGCAGAGGGATGTCGTTGTCTGGTTCTCGAGGAATGCTTTGGGAACAACTGACCTTCCTGGTGGTGTCAGGTTGAAGATTGAAATGCGCTTCATATCTTTTGTCTTGAGCTGGTTGGCTCTGTCCAACGGACTTGAGATAAAGATCAATCAAGTATCTAGGGGTGCAGCATTTCTTGGTTGTATGGCTGTAGCAACAATATTTATGACAAATTTCAGATTTGTCTTTGTTGTTATTGGAAATGCCCTTCCTCTTATTGGGTCTATAGAATTTCTGCTTCTTGTTGCACTTCTTGTTGCTTTTGAAGTTCTTGGGACGGCGTTTGTTACTGTCGAACTTTGTGGGATTCAGAATATTAGAATTAACTTCAGGTAAAGGAGCAGTGCCTGCAAGACATTGGTGATGATTCTTTAAAAGAAGTTCGTCATGCTTTTCGGCCTGAAGTAAAGTGTGAATTAAAACATAATAGTGCTGGTAATTTCTAGCACAGTATTGTTGTTGTAATACCTTATGGGCAGGAAGCATTATAGACAAAGTTTTTTCAATTTTCTCTGTATCTGTCGGAGCTTTGACATCAAATAGCAACTTAGAGCAGATCTTGTGAACATCATGGTTGTATTCTCCAATGGACTTAAAGCCCTAGAGGCGAATGTTGGACCACTCGTGTTGTGCTTCTGGCAGGATGACTGCCTTTTGCTGTTCATAACGCTCTTTGAGCGAGTTCTATAGATCATATGGATTCTCATCCATCAAGTATTCGGATTTTAAATCTGGATGAAGATGGTGCCTTATAAAGTATAAAGCTCCATATTTGATTTGATCTAGAAGTGGCAGATCTCCTTCTTGAGGAGGATTAATCGTTGTTATTAGTCAATGGGATCATAGACTTATTTTCATGTCCATTACCCAAGTTAGATAGTTGCAGTCATCTAACTCAAGTCTGTTGAATTCAATGTTGGACATGTTGTCCTACTAAAATAACCAATGATAGAATGAATTTACACTTTGGGTAAATTGAAGAATCATGGTAATGTTGTAATAATGATACAAAATATGTAAAGTCAAGTTGATACTTGAATTACATAGTGTAGACCTCAAAATATGTAGCTAACACGTTGAAGATAATCATCAAATATGGTGTAGATCTCATAGTAGTAGGAGGCATAGTCTGACATTTGTTAGTAGATGCCTATGTTCCTATTACCTTATGTTATGCTAAGTAGAATATTTAGAAGAACATGTTGAAGGTAGTCATTAAGTCAAGATGATATAATGTAGATCTCACAGTAATGGTGGATAATATGCAAATATGCAGTAGATGTTATAGTTCCATTACCTGATGTTATAGTTCCATTACCTTGTGTTTAACAAATATTTAATTGAGGTAATCACTGAATTTTATTTTGTATTTTAATTTTGCTTGAATTAAGCACTATTGGACATAAAAGCACTTTGGGATTAATTAAGGGGAATTAATATGTAATTCTGCAAGAAAATAATCTCAATTGTAAAATTAATACGGTTGTTAACACAACTGCATGTTATATGGAATGCTTAATAGCAAACACATTGAACATTACAAATTTTTCAGAAAAATAGAGTCTGAAATATAATTTTACATCAGTAAATAACACAACGTGCAATTACTGAAAAACACCGAGGGTCTAAAAATGGCATGAGGTTCGGTGGTTAACTGATGCAACTTGAGCCTAGACCTTGTTGGCTTTTCAGCCAACCCATTTGGCCTGGTGGGAAAAAGAACCCATATAAAATGGATGGGGCAGTTAGGGTTAGTGTGGTTGCCCCCTGCCCGCCCACACCCCTTGAGCCACTGTCGCCAGGCCGTGACGACGTCGGTAGGTAGGGTCGCCGGCTTTCGGCTTGGCTAGTCAGCGCACTCGGTAGACCGTTGGATGCCGCACCATCGCTCGGAGGCCACTGCGTCGTTGTCGTTTGGGTAGGTCGGGCCGCCGTCGGGCAGAAGCTGTTGTCGGTCCGTGGCCGAACGCAAGCCAACGCCGAAGGGCATAAAGGAAGTTGGAGCAAGCCAACGGCGGAAGGGTGGGGCCAGATTCGGCGGTGCGGCTAGGCAGGTGTTGCATGGGCCGTGCGCCACCAGAAGGCATGCACCGCCAAAGACCTAGTGTAGATCCGCTGCACACCGCATTGGAGGACCGACGCCGACTGCCTGTGGCGCCATTCGGGTGGTTCACCGCTGGCATCCTTGGGACGCCGACACGCAGAGTCACCGGTCTTGGACAAGCCGCCTCCGCCACAATCGGGCAAGCCAACACGCCACTGGTGACATCACCGGTGGAGGGGCGGGCACCGCCATGGGCCGAGGTCGGATGGGGTCATGCGACCAGCCTCCACTAGCCTAAGGCCTTGTGGTCGACTCAGGGTGGTTGGCCGGGCCCTGTTGCCTTGGAGAGGCAGCGGTTGTGCCATATTTGGGCCATGTGCGCCATCAGCATGGGGCGCCACCGTGGGACATCACCATGGGTGCCGTCGGTCGGAGCCAAGGATCTGGGCAGTGCGGCCAGTCGTCTTTGCCATGAGGGCGAGGCGTCGCCACCTCGGACTGTGCCGGTCGCAGCCAGGATGGGATAGCGTTGGGCGGCCATTTGTTGGGTGAGCGCCGCCATGCATTTGCAGTTCCTTTGTGTGCGCCGCCATGGGGTGGCGGCCGGCTAGCTAGATCCGCGCTCGTAGGCCGCCATAGAGTGACGGTCGACAATTTGGGTGTGCCACCATGGCTTCGTACCACTCAAAGGAGTTCGCCAGTGCAAAGGAGCACGTCGCACTCAGGACCGGCTCTGGTGATCTGGACCTCGGGCAGTCTGATGGTGGGGTTCATGCGTTGCCTCGCAAAGAGGCATCTGCTACATGGCCGTGATCTATGGCCTCAAGCACGGCGAGGAACACTACGGGTGCCTCGTCGACGTCCTTGGCTACGCCATGCTCTATGCTGAGTCCTTGGACGTGTTGTAGGAAATGCAAATGGTTCCAAGTGATGCTTACTGGTGAGTGCTCGAGTAGCGAAGATTTGACAATCATCTTCAATTCTGCCGTTGTCATGATGGAGAGATGTCTTGCGCGCTTAGGCCATCACATGATGCCTAACACAGCAGAAAGTTCCAGGCCGAGAACACTGCCGATCAGCGTGGGAAGGGGATGGTCGATTTGCTTCCCTGTTTGTCCTTCTTTTCTGCGCTTCTCTCTCGAATGGAGAGTGAACGTAGCTTGATAACATATTGAGAATAGAGACAGAGTAGAGAGATAGATTAATAGAGTGAAAAATCTTATATTCATTGATGAGAATGTTTACATATATAGGTGATGAACATGTGTCTTTACACCAACAAATATTTGTTCATATGGATAACTGCTTAAGGCAATTAATCATCTAATTACATGATAATTGAGCATTATTATCTATTACAACAGAAGCTAGAGCCAAAAACAAAACAAAAAAGTTTTCAAATAGTTTGGTCCTAGTTCTAGCTCTAGGATGTTACTAATTGGGTCAGCTTAGATACTCCTCTTTTTTCAGAAAAGTTTACGGTGGCGTCACCTTTATTAGTAAAAAAATAAATTGAAGCAAATTCTACTAATAAAGAGTTTATTAAAGAAGGTCTAAAAAATTTACAGAAACGGAGCCCTTGGTTTTGTACTAGCTGTTCTTCCTCGTTCAGTCCTTGCTACCGCTTGTTCCACGCGGTAGAGAGATAAGATGGAGATCCAGTGGCAGCAACGGCACCATGCGTGTATCTCCTCTCCATCAGTTCCTCTGCTGCTGCACCCTGTAGATCCGTGGTCCCTGCAATGGGGATCACCATTGGCGACAGTGACAAGAATGCTTCACGAGGTTATCTGCTGACACAGCGTTCCTAGCCTCATTGTTGGTAGTTGGTACCTCAACCAGCTATGGCCATGGCATGGTATAGCCGGATGGCAAGGTCGTTGGGACTCTGCCTTTCTCAGCCTTCAGGGATGGCAAAGGGAAGCTGGCCGGCTGGCGCAAAATGATCTCGATCCCAAATCTCTATCGGCAATCGTTGGATCTAGGCTGGATGCTGCAGATCAAGGCAGGTTGCTCGTCACCAGACGGTGGAAAGAGCAACAGTAAAGTGCAATACTATAGTACACTAGCCAGAACTCGTGCATTCATTCGCATTAGACAACGAATGACATTGTAGTCAAATCCATACAAATGAAAGACAACATGGACTATCGTTAGAAGGTAATAAAACTACAAAATCAATGTGAAATATAAATTTGGTTTTTAATAATATTCAAGCTATTCCACTGCTATAATACTATTTACATTATCTTATAGAAAAACCGATAATGGCGTATTGCTCATTCTATGTATTTCTTTAAATTTTTTGTAAAGGAAACCTGATACATGCTTAGCCCACAAACGGTTTTCCTTTTTTTTTCTTTTCGGTTATCAGTCTCGAGGATATTCCATAAGGGTATAAACAATGCTAGGTATTTATGGTTAGAGGCTTAAGGAAAAATAGTGTTAAGCACCTATATAAAAATTATAATTTTTAATACTAACAAAGACTACATGGATTTAAATATATTAACTATCTTATTAACATTAATATAAGCAGCGGTACTTAACTAAATATATTGCTCTTCGTCTAAGCACCCGTGCTTCGGTTTCTTCTTTAAGCACCTCATTATACATGTTCTAAAGCCGTCATTACCTGGGCGTGAGGATCATTAATTCAAACGCTCTCCCTTCTAACCCTTCTACCAAACATTGGCATCGATCTTGCCACACGGAGGCGTTTTGCATGAGTGCAAATGCATCATCATGGCTTAGACACTGTCACCTTTAATCCGCCTCTAGATTACATAGTGCTTGTCAAACTCTAACGTGTAGCCATGATGATGCCAATGTTATTTTTCTTCAATCAACATGAGAATTTCCTTAGAGTCTCGGATTATTATAGAATTCAAGAGGTACTAAACTAATATATCTATATGGTCAGTGCTGGATATTGAGGAATCTGGGGCAGAGATTATGATGCGGCTTCCAGCGGCAGAAACTCAAAATTAAAGTAGCCAGAGAATGTGTGAACAGAAATCTGAAGAGGCTTTTTAGCTACCTGGCCCATCCATGCATGATTCGTGTCCAGTGAAGAGAACGGTTGGTAGATCAACACCAGACTGACAGGGAGGATACGCGCAGGGTCCAACTCCAACCAGGCCAGCACATGCATGCGCCCAAGATCCCAGTTGACAAACGCCTCCAGCAAGCGACGCCCCCCACACCCGTGAACATGCATGCGCTGCCCCGTTGGTTGCTCCACCGATGCCTGTCATGGATGAAGAATTCATGGGCCAATGCGGCTCCATGTGATTGTACCTCTGACATGGACCATACTGCAGGATTTGTCAGTAAAACTCTTTTGTACTACTATGTGCTTACAGAGTTTCTTCGTCTCTTTTTTTTTTCAGGTTTGCCACGTTTAGACCAAACCCAACAGGTTCCTTTCACGGTTTAGATTCTCGTTGCGAAGGGATTTTCATTCTCTTCAGCACCTTCAACGGTTTCCCTTCACGGTTCCCTTCACAACAGGATTACCAGGGTCATTCCCTTCAGAACGGGATTCTCTCTCTGTTCCCTTCGCGATTCCCCTCGAAGGAAAGCTGTTGAAGATGAGAGGAAATAAAGGGAATAGTAACGGAAAAGTGAATCGGGAAGAAAACGAAATGAAAGGAATATGGTTGGGATAGTCTTTGCGCCCGTTTTGTTGGCCACCGTCGTGTCCTGAGTCCTGCTAACTACACGTCAGACAGGATTAGTTATCACGGGCTCTTTGGATTTGGTTGGGTCGCTTCCCAGCCACACCGGCACCGCCGGCCCCGCCCGTGGAAAGACGGACCGCGACAGCAGCAGGGGACGCGTGAACCACCGCCGCCGCCACGGTTCCACCCGTGAGCCGTGACAGGGCGACGCTGCATGCCACTCGAGGAAAGGAGCGCGGCTGAAGCTAACCTGCGGTGGGGTGGTGTCCCGATCGGCAGATTGACGCAAGAAATTGGCTGACTTGGGAGGCATCAGTGACTGGTGGTTGCTCCTCTTTTTTGGCTTGCCAATCCGCGCTGACGGCGGTGATCTCCACGGCGGAATCGATGTTATTATGAGTTCGCTGAATCGCCCGTGGTGTAAGGTTTATGAACTTGCCACTTGTTTCTGGAGAAAAGAACGTCGACCGACACGACGAAAAGAACGTGTATATACCTTTCTCCTTCTCCAAGTGAGCGCGGACGTGTTATAGACAATCAAAGATATTGAAAACCGTATGAGTATTAAAAAAAAATCGATAGGAATTAAACATCCATTGTTTTCTTCTAAGGCTATGTTTTTCATAACCTACTTAAACACTAGTCTTTCAAACTTTTCTTTAGTTGTCAAACGTAGATAAGATTTTATAAGAATCTTTTAAACTAATATTTTATAAAATTTGCTTTCACAACTTAGCATGGCTACCGGACGCCCAATTTCTGATCCGGTCGCCACGTCACCAAACTGCCAATGTATATCCTCAATAATCGCAGATTGTGTTAGCCAGGCAATCAACGGCTCTTTGTGCTCACAGCACAACGTCACAATCCGAAGCTTCGCGCCCGCCCGACGCCGCAAGCAAAAAGAAGCAGAGCAGGGCACCCGCGGCCACCACTACAGTATAAAGCCGCGCCACTTCCTTGTGCTTGGCCGCACCGAACCAACCGCACTCCACTCGACTAGGTAGCCTCATCTCATACCCAAGAAGCAGAGCATCAGCAGCAGCCACCGCCAAGGCCATGGCGCGGCGGGCTGTGCCTCTGCTCGCGTCCCTCGCCGTCTCCGTCTCCCTCCTGGCCGCCGTCTCGTCGGCGGACTCGTGGCTCTACGAGAAGTTCACCCCGGACGGTAACGTCCGCGTGAACTACGACGCGTCGGGCCAGCAGGTGACGTCGCTCGTCCTCGACCAGCAGTCCGGCGGCGCCTTCATCTCCAAGCAGAAGTACCTCTACGGCGAGTTCAGCATCCAGATGAAGCTCATCCGCGGCAACTCCGCCGGCACCGTCACGTCCTTCTACGTAAGTGCGCTAGCCTAACCTTCTGTCGGTTCGAGCAGAGATTAATTGTTGAGGGAGAAATTGACCGATGATGGGATCGCAGCTGACATCCGGTGACGAACCCGGGCACGACGAGATCGATATGGAGTTCATGGGAAACTCGAGCGGCGACCCCGTGGTGCTCAACACCAACGTGTGGGCCGGCGGCGACGGCAAGAAGGAGCACCAGTTCTACCTCTGGTTCGACCCCGCCGCCGACTTCCACAAGTACACCATCATCTGGAACGACAAGAACATCATCTTCAAGGTGGACGACCTCTTCATCCGGAGCTTCAAGCGCTACGCCGACCTGCCCTACCCGGGCGGCAAGCCCATGTCCGTGCACGCCACGCTGTGGGACGGCAGCTACTGGGCGACGCTGCAGGGGGAGGTGAAGGTCGACTGGTCCAACGCGCCCTTCGTTGTGTCCTACCGCGGCTACTCCGCCGACGCCTGCACCCCTAACGGCGACGGCCGCCCGCTGTCGTGCCCCGCCGGGACGGACCGGTGGATGAACCGGCAGCTCAACGACGCCGAGTGGGGCACCGTGGCGTGGGCGAAGCAGAACTACATGCACTACAACTACTGCGAGGACGGGTGGAGGTTCCCTCAGGGCTTCCCCGCCGAGTGCTCCCGCAACTGATCCTTCCGTCCAGGCATCCATCCCCATTGTTGGCTTGATTGATCGACATTAGTCTTCTTCTGCCATTTTTACTACCTCCCATGTACATTTTGTCATCCATTGTTCTTGATGTCCTTTTCCCTCTTACTGTTGCTTGATTGTTACCGAGAGGGGTTAAAGATAAGGTGAATTTCACAGCGAAAGTTAGATGGTGATTTTATCCTATTCTTATAGAAAAAGATGTGTTTTTTGGATGCACCTGCACATGGTCACCTGTCTGAACAAATCATAAACAATACGTACTCCACTCCTGTGTGATTTCAAAACTTTGGGCACGACATGGCAGTAGATCGATGCGTTTTTGAAAAGTTGCTTGGATACGCGGTTCCTGCTCGGGAATCATAAATGAAATGCCGCGTAATGATGGGGAGTAGGACACGAGAGTCAGTAGTGCGGTGCAGCTCGAGGCTGGAACCGGACGAGTAGGATGGATGGCAGGAAATTCAAATTATTCGATTTTGTATTTGTTAAAATATGAATATTTATCTGTATTTGTTTTTGAAATGGGTACTAAAATGGATTATTCCGAATTCGTTTTCGAGATTCGGATTCAAATGTGGATATCCGAATTCGAGATATATCCGATTCGTATCCGTATCCGTCAGCCAGGGAACCAAATTTTGCTAAAGTTTTAGAAATTTCAGATGTGAACGAAATTCTAACCAAATCAAATTGGAACAAATTTCAGTTAAATTTGATCAAAAATTTAAATTTCCAACATGAATTTTGAATAAAATTTCTAAAATTCCAGCCCAATCAAATTAGAACAAATTTCAGTTGAATTTTATCAAATTTCAGTCAAAATTTTTTTAAAATTTAAATTTCCGACCTGAATTTCGAAGATCGAGTAGATATCCGAATGCGAATTCGTATTCGAACTATCCGATTCATATTCGTATTCAAAGATATTCGAATCCGTATTCACATTTAAATTAAAATATAATAAATTATACTATTCAAATTTGATTCCACATGTATTCGATCCGTTTCCATCCCTACGGACGAGTGACGGCAGTGCGTTTCGGTCTCAGTCGTACACAAATAGAGCCGTGGCACAGCTGGGCAGCTGCCTACCGTGTTCCTTACCGCCGAGGAGGCGCACCGTCCGGCATTTAATCATCCAGCAAAGCGCCAGACAAAAGGAGTAACAGGTTGGCTGGTCGATTCTGAGACTGTACGAAGGAGTTAGAT
Source organism: Phragmites australis (assembly GCF_958298935.1). NCBI lineage: Eukaryota > Viridiplantae > Streptophyta > Magnoliopsida > Poales > Poaceae > Phragmites > Phragmites australis. The sequence continues at coordinate 8,675,258 of NC_084936.1, forward strand.
GTGTTGAGACTATTATTAATTGTATATATATATATGTATATATGATGCTGTATGATTGGTGATTAAATCAGTATGATTTATAGGCTCGTTTATACACGTAGATGCGGTACAATTGCATCTGCAGACCTATTTTGATAGTGAAGCTCAATGTCTTCATCACTTTGAAGCCTAAATAACATTGTATATTTACAGCCAACTACACCAGATTGAAATAGTGAAAACAAACAACCAAACGATGTTCTTCTAAGAAAATATTCACTTCCACCCGACTATGATGAGCAAATCGGGGCAACCAATCACGGCCAAAGCAATTGAGGGCTGGGACTGGGAATCATTCCGAGCGACTGGAAATGGTGATTGGCCCCGACTCAGTGACCAACAGCATCTTGCAGACGAAAGTACCGAAATCCATGGTACCAGCTATTGGTGTGTTGCACCTGACTGGCTGACTCCCATGCAAGTCAGAGCAGGAACAACAGCATCTTCGTTCGTTCCGGACCTAAGCACTGGAACCCATATTGACATTGCATGGAAACTAACACTTCTGCTGCTAACCAAGGAGACGAAGGAGCCTCTCAAAAGAAAAAAGAGATGAAGGAGCAAGTGCATGCTTTTTTTCCTAATGTAGATGATTAAGACAACCAGATAGACCACTAGACATTTGGTGGTTCACTGAAGTGGCTAAGATTTGGGCGAGTGGAGCAGAATAATAGTACTAATATCTCTTGCAGCACTTAGAGAAGTGCCCAGAATGGCTTGTCAACTCAAATGGCTGTGGAAGGGCCCCAAAGCAAGCTGCGACGGGGGCCATCGCTGAATGGATGAATGCTTGTCGGCTAGAAATGGAATAAAGCTAGCTTGCCTGCCACTTCGGCCGAGTGAATACGTCTACTGGAATACGATACGATAGAATCTTGGACCTAACTGTTCTGATTTATTAGATACTAATCGTACTCCAAATCATGTCACTGAAGAAGTGACCAGAATTCTTTAGTTGAACGCGATTTTACTGCACCGGTACAGGTTCGAGACGAGTCATTCTCTTAATAAAATCTCAGAGGAACTCTTTCCCCTCGGTGCTTATTTTTTTTATGTCACCGAAGAAGTGCTGAATATTTTGATTTTTTTAATGTTTAAAAGAATCTTCCCAGAGGTTCATGTGAAGGGTAACAATGTGTTCTTGTGTTTTTTCTGCTACTACTGTTGGATTCCACGGCACATGTCATTCAGGTGAGGTCACATGTAATTAGCCCTTGTGACTGTAGCTGCGAGGAGCCGTTGATTTTATATTCCATAGAAGATGGTTGCAACGAGAATTCATGGTCCATACTGCAGAGTTAGCAACAGATTTTATTCTCAATTGGTGAGAATGCAAAAAGGAGTTGCTGTACCATCACGCAAGGGGATAAATTCCCCTACCTTTCAATTCCTATTCCATTTCTGTCTATGTCAATTTCTGTGGCTCTCGAAATTCTGGGCATGATCATCAAGCCATTCGATCACGCCTACTGCATCTGGACTGCAATCTCCAGCCTCTTCCTTGACAACTCTATGCAGTGTGCCATGTACGCGCAACAGGAGTTCCACAACCTCTTTCAAGGCGCCATGTCCATCACGGAGTACTGCAATCGTCTCAAGACCCTCGCCGACACCCTATGTGACATTGGCACCCCTGACTAATCAAGCCCTCGTCATCAACATGCCAAGCGGTCTCAACTCAAAGTTCAGTCATGCCATCTTGACAATCACCGCGTAGGTTCCGCCCATAAATTTTCGTCATGCTTGATCCTATCTGCTTCAAGAAGAAACTAGGATTGCTCACACCGCCAAGATGGAGGTGTCAACGGCGCTCCTTGCCACTGCCTCCTCTTCATCATCGTCAATGCCCCCGTCTGCTTCTTCTTGCACCACGCAGAAGAAAAACAAGCGCAACAATCGCGGCCGCTCCTTCTCCGGCAGCACCAGTGGCCTGCCTGCTCCGCCATCGACATGGGTTCCGGCATGAACCCCTGGACTGGTGTGCTCGAGGCTTGGCCCCTTTCAAAGCCACACCCGCCGAGCACCGACGTCCTCGGGCCTCGCCCCATCACCATGCTCATGCAGACTCTATTAGCGCAAGTCGTCCGTGGCGTCATGTTGCCAGGCTACACCAATCCCTTCCCGTGGACTGGCCACTTCAACCCCTTCACGTCGTCTGGCTACATCAACAATGCTCTGTCACAAACAATGCCCACGGCGCTTTTATCGACATTGAACGGCATGCACATGCACGCCCCCTACTCTAGTCAAGACTGGTTCCTTGAAATGTACGAGATGTCAACTAGGCGATTCCTGAAATTTAAAAACTTTGCAACGGATTACTGAATCCGGATACTCCGGGTTAATCCGGAGACTCCGGGTTATACAGAACCCGGATACTCTGGCCTTATTCGGATAGTCCAGATTATATAGGAAATCGAAACTAATGAACTTTTGAGTAAATCTAAGTGATTCTGTAAGTTGCTACATGTTCTCAGAGAAGTCTAAATACTTTATCACTAACAACCTACAGTCACACGCACACAAACAAGTAGATCAGGAGAAATCCCCGAAGATTAACTAAAACAAGAAAATATGCAACAAAGTAAAGTGGACAAGAATTTGTTCCCGAAGTTCGGCCACTTCACAAAGAGGTGCCTACGTCTCCATTGAGGAGCTCACAAAGAGCCGGGTCTTTTTCAACCATTTCCTCTACCAAGCGACCACAAAGATCAAACGAGGGTTCTTACTCAAATCAAAGGGGTAATACAAACTTCCCGAGGCACTCCACAAATTTAGGTGCTCTCCGGGTGACGCCTTGCTATCTGGGAGCTCAAAGCTCTAAGAGAAAAGAATAAGAATCGAAAGCTTGTTGATGACCTCAAGTGCTCAAAAGTAGATTTTTGCTTTCTACCACTCAATCTCACTTCTCAAAACCTAATCTCCAAATCTTGCACGAATTTAATGCTCTAGAGGAGTTATAAGGGCTATTGAATGGCTTTGAATGTATTTGTCCACGAGTTGGTTCAGCAACCCCATAAGAGGGGGGTTGTGGGGTATATATATCTCACTTAAAAAAACTAGCCGTTACAGTATATTTCGAACTGACTCGGAGTATCTGGGTTCACCTGGAGACTCCGGGTAACATAAGGTAACGTAGGCAAAAAAACTATTCAGAGCCTCTCTGGAGGCTTCGGAGACATTAGAATCTGGAGTATACGGGTCAACCCGGAGACTCCGGGTTAAGCATTTAAGGCCTATCTGAGACTCTTTGGCGGAGTCTCACTCGGAGACTCTGGCTACAAACAGAACTTCTGAGTATCTGAATACTTCGGGTTAAGCACACAAGGCTTGCCCAAGACTCTCTGGTGGAGTCTCACTCAGAGACTCTAGCCACAAATAGAACCCCTGAGTATCCAGGCTTACTCGGAGACTCTAGGTTAAGCTTCTCAAACTCAAACCGAGACTCTCTGCCGAAGTCTCACTCGGAGGCTCCGACCACAAACAGAACACCGGAGTATCTGGGCTAACCCGGAGACTCTGGGTTGAGTTTCTCATACTCAAACCGAGACTCTCTGGTGGAGTCTCACTCGGAAGCTCCGATCGACTGAACAGAGTCCGAAGTATCCGTGTTCACCCAGAGACTCCAGGCTCAGATAACAAAAAAAAAAAATTCCGGTGTCTGTGAGTGATTGTGTCTCTCAACTTTTGGTTCTAAAAGGATATTTTGAGCACTAAGACACTTTCAAGACTATCAACTTGCATCCCTCTTGATAGTACGGCTATGCTTAACTCAAATTCAAAATAAAATAAATTAAAAGCCTATTGAGTGACTACACACCGCTTTTCTTTTCTTTTCTTTTTGAGGGACGCCAACATCTCTTAACTTAACCAATATGACTTAAAACCTGTTCAGAACTTCAGCAAACCCATTAGTCCCTTAATTGTTTGTTATCAATAAGCTAAAACCCACATAAAGGACCTAGATGCACTTTCAATCTCCCCTTTTTGTGATTGATGACAACATAATTAAAGCTTACAAGAAATAATTAAATTAAAGAGTTTTGAATTTTAAGATATATGGTGAGATCCCCCTAAATGTGTGTACTGATTTGAAATTAGAATTTGAGATCAAATGCACATATTCAAAGAAATTTTGCGAGAGCTCCCCATATATCTTAGAATCCGTGGGGTGCAAGTGTGAGTGGACATGATAACATGTGATGCATATGACATGATATATCATAAACATAAGAAAGAGAAAAACAAACATCAAAACAACTCATGGCATCACACTAGCACAAATATAATTAACTTATAAAAATATAAATCCAACGACTACCACACCACACATTATTCATCACAAATAAACACATATGTCTTACATGTCCAACGGGAAAGATTGAACAAGAAAGAATGGACAGCATAAGAAGATTTGCATTCTCTCCCCCTTTGGCATCAACCACCAAAAAGAAAGAGAAGCATAAACAATAATCTAGTCAATGTTTGCTTCGAAGTCCTGATCGCCATCATCATCGGAGCCGTCATTGTTGTCCGGACAGCTTTCTCCGGCTCCTCCCAAGTTTTCTTCTTCTGTCTCCTCATCATCATCTTGGGCATGGGAAGTTCTGGCTGCAGCTGTTTAGGCTTCATCATACCATGCCCATAAATTTTCAAACGCTTCTGGCTCACTCAATTCTTCTTCTAAGGCAAGTGGAGAGCAAGGAGGCTCAATCCTCAAATTTGCATAGATAGCTTTTTGCCTCTCTTCAGTCTTCCTCAACCTCAGATTTGTCTTATCCTTGTGCTCTTTAATCTTAATGGCATTGTGAGTGCACACCTTAAAATTTGCTTTGAGAGCCCTTTTTATGAAAGATGGAGAGCTATGGGAGGAAGACATACGTTGTGAAGCTGGCCTTTGAACACTTGGAGCTAAAGGAGGAGGTGAAGGTGGAGGTGTAGATGACCTATTGTTCACCAACCTCATTCTATATGGCTCGTGCTTCATTTCCTTGAAGAAGCTTTTCTTGGAGACTCTTTCAATCAACAGCTTCTGATGGGAGTGTGTGATGTTGTATGAATTTGTTCCCAAATGAAATCAATCACGCTAAAGGGGTCTTCCTCATTTAACATCCTAGCTAGGAGATTTCTTGAAATTCCTTGAACTGCGGTGGCATCGCCACTTTTAAGAGTCAAGGTGACCCGAAATAATGACTTCAAGCACTTATAGAAGGTGACCATTCCATGAACTAATCTCCCATGATTCGAATACATAAAATCCATTTCTGCTGCAGAGACTTGATTTTCAATATGGATCTTTGTCTTTTGAGTATCACGGATGTCAAACCCAAAAACATGAGCGAAAGTTTGATATGAAATCTCATACTTTTCTCCCTCAGTTGTCCAAAAGATGGATTGATTCTCCTCACGATCATACCAAAGTGTTGCGTAGAACTGAGCAATTACTTCCTCACTCCAGTTACCTCAGACCCAAGATGGATTTGATCATTTTGTAGTCACAAGCTGAGATTATTTCATTGGGAGTGGGATCATTCTTGTTGGCCATATAATCTCAATCAATCCATTGCATTGGAGTTATTGGCTTCTTCTTGGTAAGGATCACCATTTCATAAAAATCTGCTTGGAAGTCACTCCAAAAACGGTGATCAGCTACATTCTTCACAAATTGAAATGGATCCACATATGTTTCTTTCTTGACTCTGCTTGCCCTCTTCATGTAATTGACAACTTGCTTGGGCATATCATTAGTTGTGTGCAATCTAATAGGCCGATGAAGCTTCAGAGGACTCATCATAGGAGTTTCTTCTTCCTGACTTTCTTCATGCCATTGACTCCAAGACCCAGAAGCAACAACTTTCCCTTTGCCTCTTTCTTCTGCTGCACCCCTTCCCCTCCCTCTCATAGCTTGCATCTTTGTTCTCCCACGAGGTGCATTTGTAGTGGGAACGGGCTCATTAATGTAAAAACCTGTTGATGAAAGTGGCACTTTCCGAATTGTTGAACAAGATCGACCAAGCGCACTCCCATTGCCACTGCCATTACTACTCTCACTACCTTCTGTTTGTTGTGGAGGAGGTTGGACAAGCGGATCAAACTTTGCTTTTGTTCTTCTTTGATAGGCATTGCCCTTATCTCGTCCATCTCCACAAATCCTGAGATACACCAGTAGGGGAACAATTTGAGAGACTAGAATGATTACACAGGAAGGAATTGATGAAAGATACTGTTTGCAGAAAAATTGACCAACCCGGAGTATCCGAGTTGACCCGGATACTCCGGGTAGCCCGACTCCGGGGCAAAGTTCTAGGGATTGAAAGATTGAATCAATGCATTGCAATATCCTTGGAGTATGTGATTCTATGAAGTATAAGGAGCATATCTACCAAGGGAATCCGACTCTAAATCAAATAATTGAGCATCAGATAAATATGTTCTTGAGGTACCTTTTTAGGGCAAAAGAATCACCGACGATCAATCCGGAGGGAAGCCCGGAGAATCCGGCCTAGAGATGAAGTAGATTTGAAAAAAAAACTTCCAAAATCCTTGGAGAGAGCTTGAGATCGCCGCAGGGACCTTTCCACGGGAGAGAGAGGTGAAAAGGAGATTATGGATGTTGAAGAAGAGAGAAGCTGCTGGGGGAGGCTAAAAAACCTGGGTGACCCGGAGACTCCGGGTTGGAGTTAGAGAATCAAACAGAGAATCCTTCCCGAAGGGTGATCCAGACCCTCTGAACCCGGATATTCTGGGCTCTGTCACTCAACAGAAAAGGCTGGACGTCCAGAATCTGGAGACTCCGGGTACTTGAACTCGACAAAAATGGGATTTTGAGCTGAGATTTGACGGTGGATATCGAGAGAAACATTGTTGGACATATAAGAACTTCTTACCACTTATGATCAGCCAACAAACAACAGTACATAGCAATGATCACAAGTAGCAAGATATGATCAAAAGATCAAGAATCAAATAATTTTTGAAAATAGCAAACAAGGAGATTTTCGCAAAAATCTAGCTACCAAAACTATAAAGCTAGAACAGTCAATTGCATGCAACATATCAAGCCATGTTATGAGAATCAATGATATTTAGCTCATTTCTCAACTCGCAAAACCTTTGCTCATCAAGTGACTTTGTGAGGATATCGGCTAGTTATTTTTCGGTTCACACATGGTGAATATCGATATCCCCTTTGGTTGAGTGACCTCTTAGGAATGGTGAAGAATGTCTATGTGTTTGGTTTTTGAGTGTTGCACGGGATTTTTGGCTATTTTGATGGCACTCTCATTGTCACACAAAAGTAGGATTTTAGTCATGTTGTAGCCATAATCTTTCAAGGTTTGTCTCATCCAAAGTAGTTGAGCACAACAAGCGTCCGCGGAAACATATTCGGCTTCGACGGTGGATAGGGCTACAGAATTTTATTTCTTTGAAGACCAAGACACCAAGGACCTACCTAAGAATTGGCAAGTCTCCGAGATGCTCTTCCTATCCACTTTGCAACCGGCATAATTGGAGCCCGAATAGCTGTAAAGGTCGAAGGATGAACCTTTAGGATACTATAAGCCAAGGTAAGGGGTATGAACCAAATATCTAAGAATCCTATTAACTGCCACCAAATGACACTCTTTTGGAGCGGCTTGAAATCTTGCACACATGCACACACTAAGCATAATATCATGCCTAGATACACAAAGGTAAAGTAAAGAACCAATCATGGAGCGATATACCTTTTAATCAACAGTCTTGCCATCTTCATTTAAATCAAGATGTCCATTTGCTTGTATAAGAGTCTTGATAGGTTTGGCATTCTCCATATCAAAATTCTTGAGCATGTCTTTGATATACTTCATTTGACATATGAAAGTTCCTTCCTTAAGTTGTTTAATTTGAAATCCTAGGAAGAACTTCAACTCGCCCATCATTGACATCTCAAATATCTTTGTCATGATCCTACTAAATTCTTCACAAAAGTTTTTATTAGTAGAACCAAATATAATGTCATCGACATATATTTAGCAAACAAATAAATTATTATCTACATTCTTAGTAAAGAGAGTATAATCGGCTTTGCCTTTTTCAAAACCCTCTTTGACAAGAAAATTCCTAAGACATTCATACCATGCTCTTGGTGCTTGCTTAAGCCTGTAGAGCGCCCTATGGAGTTTAAAAACATGATGAGGATACGAGGGATGTTCAAATCCGGGTGGTTGCTCCACATACACCAATTCAGAGATTGGTCCATTAGAAAGATACTTTTCACATCCATTTGATACAACTTAAAATCATGGTGAGTAGCATAGGCAAGTAATATTCGAATAGATTCAAGCTTAGCTATGGGAGCATAAGGCTCACCAAAATCCAAACCTTTGATTTGTGTGAAACCTTGAGCAACAAATCTTGCCTTGTTTCTTGTTACGATTCCATTCTCATCTTGCTTGTTACGAAAGACCCATTTGGTACCAATCGAATTTTGATTGAGTCTTTCCACTAATGGCCATATTTCATTTCTTTTGAAGTTATTGAGTTCTTCTTACATGGCCATTACCTAATCCAGATCACCAAGTGCTTCTTCTACCTTCAATGGTTCCAAAGAGGAAACAAAAGAGTAATATTCATAAAAAATTGCAATTTTAGAATGAGTGGTTACCCCCTTTTGTATATCACCAAGGATATTATCCACCGGGTGATCTCTTTGGATACTTTGATGAACTCTTGGATGTGGCACTTGGGATTGAGGTTGAATATCTTCCACTTCATCATTATCAAGGAGCTTGTTAGAGTCATCGTTAATTTGATCTTGATCTTGAGTTGATGTTGATGGCTCTACTCGAGTTGATGAAGATGGTTGAGCTTGATCATTGTGATCCATTTGTTGCTCTTGGGGTTTTGAGGCTTGATTTCACTGATTACTATCTTCTTGATTGCTTCGCTTGGAATTTCTTCATCACCTAAAATATTAGGATCAACTTGCTACACTTGGGAGCCGTTAGATTCATCAAATGTCACGTCACACATGATTTCAACATAGCCGGAGGTTTTGTTGAAGACACGGTAGGCGTAGGCATTTGATCCATAACCAAGCATAAAACCTTCATCTACTTTAGGAGCAAATTTAGAACTTTTGGACTTTTTATTTAGAATAAAGCATTTGCTACCAAAGACTCGAAAGTAAGATACATTAGGCTTGTTACTGGTTAGAAGCTCGTTGACGGTCTTCTTCAAAATCTTGTGAAGGTAAAAACTTTGCAGCGGATTACTGAATCCGGATACTCCGGGTTAATCCAGAGACTCCGAGTTATACAGAACTCGTATACTCCGGCCTTATCCGGATAGTCCAGATTATACAGGAAATTGAAACTAATGAACTTTTGAGTAAATCTAAGTGATTTATAAGTTGCCACAGGTTCTAAAAGAAGTCTAAATACTTTATCACTAACAACCTATAGTCACACACACACAAACAAGTAGATCGGGAGAAATCCCCGAAGATTGCCTAAAACAAGAAAATATGCAACAAAGTAAAGTGGACAAGAATTTGTTCCCGAAGTTCGGCCACTTCACAAAGAGGTGCCTACGTCTTTATTGAGGAGCTCACAAAGAGCCGGGTCTGTTTCAACCCTTTCCTCTACCAAGCGACCACAAAGATCAAGCGAGAGTTCTTACTCAAATCAAAGGGGTAATACAAACTTTTCGGGGCACTCCACAAATTTGGGTGCTCTCCGGGTGACGCCTTACCATCTAGGAGCTTAAAGCTCCAAGAGAAAAGAATGTGAATCGAAAGCTTGTCGATGACCTCAAGTGCTTAAAAGTGGATTTTTGCTTTCTAGCACTCAATCTCACTTCCCAAAACCTAATCTCCAAATCTTGCACGAATTTAATGCTCTAGAGGAGTTAGGAGGGCTATTGAATGGCATTGAATGTATTTGTCCACGAGTTGGTTCAGCAGCCCCTCAAGAGAGGGTTGTGGGGTATATATAGCTCACTTCAAAAAACTAGGCATTACAGTGTATTTTGAACTCATCTGTTACAGTGTATTTTGAACTGATCCAGAGTATCTGGGTTCACCCGGAGACTCCGGGTAACACAAGGTAACGCAGGCACAAACACTGTCCAGAGCCTCTCCGGAGGGTTTGGAGACATCAGAATCCGGAGTACCTGGGCCAACCCGAAGACTCCGGGTTAAGCACTAAAGGCCTACCCGAGACTCTCTGGCGGACTCTCAGTCGGAGACTCTGGCTACAAACAGAACTCTGGAGTACCCGGGCTAACCCAGAGACTCCGGGTTAAGCACACAAGGCTTGCCCAAGACTCTCTGGCAGAGTCTCACTCGTAGACTCCGGCCACAAATAGAACCCCGGAGTATCCGGGCTAACTCGGAGACTCCGGGTTGAGCTTCTCAAACTCAAACCTAGACTCTGCCGGAGCCTCACTTGGAGGCTCCGACCATGAACAGAACACCAGAGTATCCAAGCTAACCCGGAGACTCCGGCTTGAGTTTCTGGGACTCAAACTGAGACTCTCTGGCGGAGTCTCACTCGGAGGCTCTGACCGACTGAACAGAGTCCGGAGTATCCGGGTTCACCGGAGACTTCGGGCTCAGATGACACAAACTTTTTCCTGGTGTCCGTGAGTAATTGTGTCTCTCAACTATTGGTTCTAAAATGGTATTTTGAGCACTGAGACAATTTTAAAACTATCAACATGCATCCCTCTTGATAGTACGACTATCCTTAACTCAAATTCAAAATAAAATCAATTAAAGCCTATCGAGTGACTACACGCGGGTTCTCTTTTCTTTTTGATGGATGCCAACATCTCTTAACTTAACCAATGGGACTTAAAACCTGTTCATAACTTCAGCAAACCCATTAGTCCCTTAATCGTTTGTCATCAATAAGCCAAAACCCTCACAGAGGCCTAGATGCACTTTCATTCCTTGACATTTGTGCCTTGTCGCATATGGCCTCCTCCCCTGGTAGCACATCTTCCTTTACTCCTTCTTCCTCATCTTCACACATCATCGTCGGCAACTGTGCTTTTATGCATATCACTCTCACTGGTTCTCTAACCATTCCTACTCATTCTTCCTCTTTGCATCTCAGTAACATTCTTATTTCTCCTGCTTTGATTAAGAATCTTATCTCTGTTCATGCTCTAAGCAAAGACAATAATGTCACTGTCAAATTTGATCCATTCAAATTTTCCATCAAGGATTTTCACACCCAAAAGTAGGGCTATTAAGAAATCTTGAAGCTCGCAAACTGCTCAAACTCGACTCGCTATAGACTCGATTCGAGCTCAGATCGAGACCCTAGCAAGCCAAGCTTGAGCCTATCCACAAGCTCGCGAGCCTGTTGAGCTGGAATAGCTCATCAAAAGCTCAGCTAATTTCAACTGCTTTTCGTCGAGACAAAGCTGGTGTCCATTCACTTTAGCCAAGTTCATTTTTTAATCTCACCATCCAACCTAAAATTCAATCGCCCAACCTCAAGGTCACATGACTACATACACATGTGGCTCATAGATAAGGCTAGCAACAAAGCTCAAGGCATGTGAGCTACTCGAACTCGACTCACTCTAGGCTCGATTCGAACTCAGTTCGAGACCCTAACAAGTCAAGCTCAAGCCTGGTGTTAGGCTTAGCCAGATCTTTGACTCAGATCGAGCTTGGCTCAAGTTTCTATCAAGCTCAAACTTGAGGCGACAGGCTCACTCGAGCTTGACTCATTGACAGCCCTACCCAGAAGGTTATCCTCTGCAGTGATAGTTCTGGAGATCTCTACCCGCTGCACTTTGGCATCTCCATCACCTCTGCCACTGCCCTTCATGTCACCATCAACGTCGATCTCTACCACGCATGGCTCGGCCACCTAGGGCAAGCTCCCTTATCTCGCATATACGTTCCTTTTCATTCCCCTATAATAATTCTAGCAGTCACACATGTCGTGCTTGCCGTGTCGGCAAGAACATTTGCCTTCCTTTCCCCAAGTCAAATAACATTGCTACTGCCCCTTTTGAGCTTGTGCACTGCGATGTGTGGACCTCTCCTATCTCAAGTAATTCTGGCATGCAGTATTATTTAGTAAATTGACGATTTCTCCCATTATGCATGACATTTCCTCTTTGTTTTAAATTTGATGTGCTACACACCATTCTTTCCTTTCATTCTTTTGTTAGAACACAGTTTCATCGTTCGATTCTCTATTTTCAATCAGATAATGCGAAAGAGTTTGATAACCACGCGTTTTGGTCTTTTCTATCATCTCATGGCATTTTGTTGCATCTCACTTGTCCTTATACTTCACAGCAGAACGGCCGTGCCGAACGCATGCTTTGAACTCTGAACGAATGTTTATGGGCTCTGCTATTTCATTCTTTAGTCCCACCTAAGTTTTGGCCTGACGCTCTCTCCATGTCCACACACCTTCTCAACATTCGTCCCTGCCGTGTTTGACACAACACCACACCTCATGTACTGCTCTATGGCTCACCACCGACATATAATCATTTATGGACCTTCGGTTGCCTCTGTTACCCCAACACGAGTAGCACTACTATGCATAATCTAGCACCACGGTCTTTGCCATGTGTCTTTCTTGACTACTCGGCGCACAATAAAGGCTATCGATGTTGTGATCCAGCCTCGCAGCATGTCCTCAACTCACGACATGTCTACTTCGACTAAATGATCTTTCCCTTCCACCAAGATCTGATGACTCGTGCACCGCCTTAGCCCACTGATACGTGCCCATTACCCTACACCGAGTTGCTTCCTATTGTCGTCCCGGCTACACTACGGCGGCCTTCCACCACAACTCCTAAGAATGTAAGCTCATCACTGGCTCTTGGCCTACAATGACAATCTGCATCAACACTGTCTCCATCTGGCAACCATGACTCTGGCTTCAATGACTCCGCGACTTCAGCAATCCTGTTGGCACCGACCATGTCGCCTTCACCTTCTTCCACACATGTGTCAATCATGCCTCCCTCGACACCACCGGCTTGGCCCACATATCCCATGGTGACTCGTGGCAAGGCTGGTATCTCTGTACCCAATCCATGATACGCCTACGTCATGTAGACCATTGATGTGGTGCCCTCCTCCGTTCGCGCTACATTGTGTGACCTAGCCTGGCACGCCGTCATGAAGGAGGAATTCGACACACTCCAGGCCAACCAAACCTGGACGCTCGTACCACAACCACCCAACACACATCATCACCGGCTGTTGTAGAAACACCGTAGCCCTGAGATATTAGACGGTGTACTGTGGTATTACTATAGTAATCCTGGTATCCCAGTAACCACGTTTCATGTAAAGGGGTAGAAGGCCCAAAATACCCTCCTATTAATATGATTGTAATATAATAGGGGCAGACTGGTAATTTTTTCTACCCCTTCTCTTCATAAAATAAGCCCTTAAAGGGAAGGAGAGGGGGCGACTACTTTTCCCCCATTACACCAACTCTGTTTCTAGCTATCCCTCTCTGGACTCAGTGATATTACACTCTTCCTTCTTCTTCCTCTCCTCAAAGCTTTTCGCCATCTCCAAGCTTGAGTCCTCTCTAATGAAAAGGGCCCTCGCCGTGTTCTGTTCGGGGCACATTTTTATGCCCCAACACTGGCAAATAGTTGTTTCAGAACAAGCTTCGTCCAGGTGTCATGTTGGACTAGCGCAAAGCACGGTGGGTCGTTCGCGATTTCTCTCAGCGACTGGGGGTCGATTTTCATCAGACCTCCTCTCTTGTAGTGAAACCTGCAATGATCTACACCATCCTTCATCTTGGAGCTTCGTTTCAATGGCCTGTTCATCAGCTCAACATGAAGAACACATTTCACCATAGCCATATCTCAGAGCGCATGTCCTGTCATCAGCTCACTGGCTTCATCGATGCACAACACCCAACTCACATTTGCCAACTCTTGAAATCTCTCTACGGCTTGAAACAAGCTCTGCGAGCCTAGTACTAGACGTTTGCGGCTCACCTTCATCACCTCGGCTTCATGTCTTCCTACGTCGATTCATCTCTGTTTGTCTACCAGCTTGGCACAGAGGTTGCCTACTTACTCCTATATGTCGACCCATTATGCTGATGGCTTCGACCAGTGCTGTTCTTCATCGCATCATGACACAATTGTAGCAAGAATTCATGATGAAGGATCTCAACACCCTGCATTTGTTCCTCGGCATCAAGGTCTAATGCACTGGTGCCGACTTCTTTCTCAGCCAACAGTAGTACGCCACCGACATCCTTGAGCACGTCGGCATGCTGAACTGCAAGCCAGCTACAACTCTGGTCGACAACAAGCCCAAGATTTCTTCTGCTTCCGGTGTTCCAGTGGATGATACTTCCTTCTATCACAGCATTGGGCGCACCGCAGTATCTCACCTTGACACGAGCCGATCTAGAGTTAATCTGGTGCCAAATATAGAGTTAATCTGGTGCCAAATATAGAGTTAATCTGGTGCCAAATATAAACTAACCTTCATATTTGCAATATAGGGTTACCAATTCACAAAACATCCTCAAATATGAAAAGACAAGAGCCCATGATTTGTCATTGGCTTCAAAAACCTTCGTAAAGACAAGCTGACATCTGAATTGTTCGGTTTTAGTGTGTTGAATAATTACTTGTCTCACATACATCATGTTTTGATGCCTCTATGCATTTAAATCTCTAGTTCATTAACCGAGCTACAATCCTATAAGTCAATATCTATCCCTGAAATAGAAATGTTTCATACTACATTGCCTCAAAATTAGTCGATATATTCTTTTACATATCTTCTCCAAATCTAGTATTGCTATCTAACTATCAAACTGATACATGCCAGATTACAGAGAAGCAGCTGGGAATTGGGATGATTTAAGCATATAGAGAACAGGAAATAGCATGATGTTTGCATGAACACTATACTATAATTAAAGTTATAAAAAGAATTAGGGAATCATTCTTTTGGAAATTTGTCTATACTATATTAAGGTTAAACAGTGATTATGAGAAACCAAGTTGAAATGTATCTTAGTTTATTTGTGATGAGTGATTGATATTTGTATTTATTTGGCTTGATGATCTTTGGTTTTGCATGAGCTTTGATGTGATTTGAATTGATTTGGGATTTTATTTGAGCAGATTGATTATGGACTAACTGGAATTGGACTTGGAGATATGTGTTTGCTTGTCTTATGGTGTGCAGGTGATGGATGCAACTTGGCGGTCGACGGCGAGATGATCGGGGCCAAGTGATGTGCTTGGTGCCGAATGATCAAGGATGCCGGGCGTAGTCAAGGGTAATTCTAGCTGAATACGTGGAGGCCAAGCAAAGCATAGAAGGCGGATGAAGACGGCGTGTTGATAAAGTCAAGCGAAGGGGATGCCGATGTAAGTGACAATGCGGCCCGAGGGATCGAAAGTGGGAGAGACTTGACGTCGGTCAGGATTGCATGACGGAGTACATGTATTGATATTGAAACACTTGCTTAAGGTGTAAGCAAGGTGGCGAGTCACGTTTTGAGAAGCGTGCATGTGGTTTCACGATTTGCCTCAAAACCGTGGGATGACTGGAGGAGTACGTGGTACCATCGCGAAGCTTGCGTTGAGACGAAGCTAAGTCATGAAAGCACCACGATCATCCGATAAATAGAGAAAAAAATAGAGCAAAATACCATCGGTAGTAGATATGAGTGTACTACAAGAGAGGGGTATTTTGGTAAAAAACTAGAAAATTTAGAGGTCAAATTTCCTAAGCCTATAAATAGAAGAGTAGAGCTATGAGAGAGTTAGAACTAGCCACTTGAGCCCCCTTATGCCACCCATTTGAGAGCTTAGAGTTAGGATTTTAGAGGAGAGAAGGATGAGTGCTTAGTCTATGTAATATGTGAGAGTTTTACGAAATAAATCTTTGTAATCCGTCTAAAATAGGGCTGACCTCTTTAAGTGATAAAGTTTATGTTTTTGCATATGCTTGAATTCTCCTCCTTCTAGTTTCTCTCTATTGTTTTCCTTGCAAGTTTGCAAGTTTTTCAGTTTCTGGTTTTGATTTTCATTTTGGTTTTTTTTAGCTGAAATTTCATCACCTTGTGAGGTCATTCTTCTTGTTACTAGAGGCATAAAATTCATATACACACGCTTCTGTGATGGGATCTTGAATTCCTTTGACCGTAGACAATCAAATTGGAGAGTTCCGTTACTTGGTGTTTATCTTTTCTTGTTTCTTTACAAGTTGTGATCTTTCAAGTGCTAAGATACATGGATTCATGTTAAATGGAACCTATGGTTCACATATCATCCATGGAGTCGTGTTGCCTCAATTTTCTCTTGTTAAAATTTCTCTATATTTTTTCTTCCGCTTGAGTTTTGAGGTGCATTGGGTGATCCAAATTGGAGAAGACCATCGATTTCGCAAGATTTGTTGAGGCACCTATTCACCCTCTCTAGTTGCTAATCTCGTTCCTACACTTGATATCAGAGCCGGTTTGATCACTTGTTGACCTTAACCGGCTTTATGATCCGTAGGCGATATGGAGAGAAGTGGAAAGATTCCACTATTTGATGGCCGTGATTTTTCATACTGAAAGGTGCGCATGGAGGTTTATCTCTTAAGCTAAGGAAGTGCAATTTAGGAGGTAGTTGATTCCAACTACGAGATCCCTGCTGCTCGCACGACTCAGGTTCAAATCGAACAGTGTGAGATCAACAACAAGGACAGAAATATTTTGTTCACAAGCCTAAGTCAGAATGAGTTTGACAGGGTTCAGCACCTTCGTACTGTCCGGGAGATCTGGACTACTCTGAGTGTCTTTCATGAAGGCACTAATTAGA
Source organism: Phragmites australis (assembly GCF_958298935.1). Taxonomy (NCBI): domain Eukaryota; kingdom Viridiplantae; phylum Streptophyta; class Magnoliopsida; order Poales; family Poaceae; genus Phragmites; species Phragmites australis. The sequence goes on from NC_084936.1 coordinate 8,692,124, forward strand.
TTAAGGCTAGACGACAAAGCAGATACAACCAAAAATATCAAATATTTGTGTAAGGCCCCAGAGAGTCTTTGGATGCCATGTTTGCTCTCTTTGATGGAATTTTTAGCAATCTTCGATCAACTGGTAATTTTCCCTATTCTGACCATTAGAGAGTGATCAAGCTTCTCTATGCTCTGGATCGTAGCATGTGTGAAGTGAAGATCTTGAGCATTGAATAGTCATCAAGTTATGACACGTTAACTCGTGATGAACTCTTCAGCAAGCTCAAATCCACCGAGATAGCTAAGGCGGCTCGGATTGGTCTCGTAAACCCCCTATCTCAGAACATGATGTTGGTTTCCAGACCTAACGGTGGCAACCAGTCTGGAGTTGGTGTTTCTTGTGCTAACACTTTATCTTCCGTGGTTTGTATCATAGAGGAGCAGGTGGATGTGCTTGATGATGAGGATCTTGCACTGATTGTGAATAAATTCATCCACTTCTACAATAACCGTCGAGATCAGAGGGGCAGTTCCCGTGCCTGCTTTGAGTGTGGTGACACCACCTACTTCAAGGCTGACTGCCCCAAGCTCAAGAAGAAGGAAGACCGCGACCACAACTATAACAAGCAGAAGAAGAAGAACAAGAAGCCCTTCTTTAAGAAGAACCACGATAAGATAGCTAAGAAGGCGGTCAAGGCAGCTTCTAGGGCGTTCGTGGCAGCTCTCAGTGACATCGACACCTCTTTAAGCGAGGAGGAGAGCTCAGAGTAGGATGAACCGTAAGTGAAGAATAAGAAGAAGGCCAAGGACCTCACCGGTCTCTACTTCATGGCGGATGACAACAACGACAATGACCCCGAGCTTGATCCCTCTGAGGTGGCAGACGGATGCCTAGAGAACAAGTGGCTCATTGACTCCGGTTATTCGCGCCATATGACCGGAGATACATCATGGTTCTCCAGTCTAATCCTGACGAAGCGGCATGCGTATATCACTTTCGAGGATGATTGGAAAGGAAGGGTGAAAGAGAAAGGTATGTTAAGAGTGAATTAGAGTTTTACTCTCAAGGATGTGGCTTTGGTGAAGCATCTAGGATACAATTTGCTTTCTATATCTCAGTTGCTAGATGAGGACTTGGAAGTGCATTTCAAATACGATACTTCTTGAGTTTTTAATTCTTCAATCGCTTTGATTTGCAGGATTTTCAGAGTTAGAAAAGTTTTTGGAGCTGATTTTTCTGAGTCATTGGTTTTTCTCGTTGTTTGATTGTTCAACCTTCTTCTGAGCTTTAGATATAGCATAGGATACTAGGGTATATGAACTTTGACTTGCTTACTCGTTTGAGTGATATAGGTTTGATCTGAGAATTGTTCAAGCTCAAGTTTAAGAAAAATCTCATTTGTGACATAACACAAATAAATTCTACGTGGTACTAGCAATAAGAAGTTTCCAACACAATACTACCGAGCAATAATCGAAGTACTAATGCTTGTGACAGAAGTATGCAAGTTTTAACTGACATTGCACGATTTGGATAGATCATAAATAAAACAAACGTACATGATCAGGAGCCCTTTTAACTGGCATTGCAATGAGATCATCCCTAACCAAATTTCCTGAATACTGTCCATACAGTTTCCAGTCGACATTTTTCAATAAAAAGAGCATGCAGAAAAAGGAAGCTGATCAAAGTAAGTCCTTTTTCATTTACGCCTGAAATTTTAATAGGCTGGAGATGAGCATTAAAACATTTGACCTGTAAAGCAATTAAAAAAGAGTTTCAATATCACAAGAAATAAAAGGATCGATCGAGGAGGATGTGAGTGCCTCTTCTCTGTCCGTCTGTTCTTGACTGCTGTCGAAGGGCACGACTGCAGGTCTCTAGCAAGGCTGCAAGGGCAAGGACGCAAGGTGTTACTTGCATTGCGACACTTTGTAATTTGAACACGTTTAGTTAGTTTTTTATTCTAGATTGGTCATTTGTAACCTTAAATCATTAAATTTCAGAAATGAGGAGGTTTTTGGTTGATAGAGCAAGTATTGAGAATGCGAATGTTGTACAACCAGAAGCGAAAGTAGAGGCGCCACCTAACACTGCCAATGAGTTTAATCCGAATGAGATTGTGTGTGATCCCGCTCTAATTTTTTTGTCTCACTAAATAACTAATCCATTTTTTTATCTATACAATTCATTTGAAGGTGTAGTACTATGGTTGAAAAATTATTGTGGGTCAATGAAGCTTTTGTAGGGAGGTAATCATTGTCACTTGTTGCTTCTTTTGAAATTTTAATATTTAGATGTTGCTTTATAAATTAGAGCATATTTCTAGTAATAAATTATGGTGGTTCTTAAGATTCTGAGTCATCATTTGCCTAGACTGTCGAATTTTTCTGGAGCTGCCGCTGCTTCTGAGGAACGCATGCGACCTCGCACGGTCACAGCCAACTGCAACGTCGTCTCGTCGTCCCTGCACAAATACACATATACTGATATGCAGCTCGTGAGTGGCACGAAAACCGCCGCATCACAAAAACACACGGCTTGAAGCTGTCGTCGTCTCTGTCGATCGACGTCGGCGTGCATGTCGTCATAGTCGCAGTCCTGAAGCCACTACGTACAGAACCCGGCATGACACCAACACGTCACCGGTCACCCATACTCTATATTGGTCCCGCTGTCCGGTTCATCGGCTACGTGCCCCCGATCCCGGCGGACCGGGGCTCCTCGTTCCCGCACATGACTTCTCCGGCCGCCGGATCCGCAGCAGAGGGTTTTCAAAGTTGGATTGCATGTATTCTGGAATAGCATCTATTTAAGAACGGTGGGATTTGAGACACGTTGCATTCTTTTCAATTTTTTTAAAGAAGTGTGCCTACGATTGGACGTTTTGACGAAGATCACGATCATAATATATCCAAATTCTTATCTAAAGGTAAAAAATATAATGGAGTTAGATGAAAAATCTTTCAATTGTTACTTATTTGCCTCGTCTAGTATTGTATGTGCATATTTCAATTTATTGTAATGCCTAGTGTATATTTTCATATAATAGGTTGCTTGTGGTTCTCTCTTTCTGATGAGCAACTTATATGATTTATTAGTTGTAGGTTTTTTTATGGTATTAGTTTCACAATTGATATTTTTTATATGACATGAACCAATCTATAGGGTATTCTTCCTATTATTATAAAAAATAAGTGCATATGTGTCGGAGGATTAACTCCTGTCGCAGGGATCCCGAGAGACCCCTTTTTAGAGATTCGGCCGGGGGGATAATCCTGAATAAGTTCGCCGGAGAAATGAATGAAAGTAAATGCAACGGCCGGTGGATGGGGGATGATGATCTAGTGCAAAGAGGAGTAAATGCACCGGAAATTTAGACAGGTTCGGGCCGCACGGGGGCGTAATACCCTACTCCTGTATGGTTGTAATAACTATCCTGAGGAAGTTCCTCAAGGATGTTACTGGTTACAAGAATATTGTGTCTAACTAAGAGCTTGAGGCTCCTTGTTCTTGGGTAGGGACTATGGTTCGGCTCTTGGTGCTTCTGTATTCGATGCTTGCGGTCTCTTGGACGTCTTGGATGTATCTTGGGTCTCGGATTGGGTTGGGTTCTCTTGGCCTATCTTCGTTGATCGCTTGCTCGTTCTCTTCTGTGTGCCGACCCTTTTATGTACTCGCCGGCTGCGACGTGCCCCGAACGGGAAGGAGGGGGGCACAAGTTCCAAGACGCCATGACTGGAAAAGGCGTCATCATTTCTTTTGGGTGAAGTGATCGGGGGTGGAAAACACGGCGCACGCCCGGTCACCTATCACCATAAACGCCTTGGCAACGGGCGCCGTAGAGAGGGCCCACCGGGCAGCCACAGTGCAACCCGGCGTGCCCGCCCTGTCTTGTTCCTCTGCCACAGCAGGGTGGCGGACGGAACGCCTTGATCCTGGCGATGTTATCCCGAGACACACCGGATGATACGGGACGGGACCCGTGCAATTAATGGCCCTACGCCTCTCTACCAAAGCATGGCAGGGACTGACACTGCAGCGGGAGTAGTTGGGGATGTCAGGCCGCGCACGCTCATTAAATGCGGCCTCGGACCTCTGACTAATTGACACCTCATCGGCGGGCCCCTCGGGGGCCTTTCTGGGTCGTTGGGGCACCGAGTGCTCGGGGGTACTGTTCACCTCCCCGGGCACTCTCTCCCGAGAATGCCTATCCTTACCCTCGGGGTATCGGGTGCTCGGGGGCACTGTTTACCTCCCCGAGCACTCTCTCCCGAGCACTCTTGCGCGAACCTTCGGGGAACCGAGTGCTCGGGGGCCGCCACGTGCCGCCCCGAGTACTCTCTCCCGAGCACTCTTGCACAGATCTTTCGGGGAACCGGGTGCTCGGGGGCTGCCATGTGCAACCCCGAGTACTATCTCCCGAGCACTTTTGCACAGTTCTTTCGGGGAACCGAGAGCTCGGGGGCTGCCACGTGCAGCCCCGAGCACTCTCTCCGGAGCACTTTTGCACAGTTCTTTCGGGGAACCGAGAGCTCGGGGGCTGCCACGTGCAGCCCCGAGCACTCTCTCCCGAGCACTTTCACACTGACCCTCGGGGAACCGAGCGCTCGCAGCCCCCAAGCACTCTCTCCCGGAACTTAGCCCTTCTGGTCGTCGGGGGACTAGGGTGCTCGAGGGTGACCGGGCAGCTCCCCGAGCACTTTCTTCCCGATACTTAGACTCTGCGGATCATCGGGGAACTGGGGTGCTCAGGGACCAGGGACTGTGGCCCCGAGCACCTTCTCCCAGAACTTGGACTTTCCCCACCCCGCAGGAGGAACCTCGCGGGATGGTGACACGTGGCGGACGGCTGGCCTGGCCTCGGGACTCAGGGACCCCCGGTTCCTGATACACTGACAATATGTGTCACAAGTATTCAAAACTTATATGCACACGTTTAGGAAGAGTATATCCTATAGGTTGTGATTTTGAGACTAACATCTGTTGCTAGATATATCTTATTTAGTCTCATGGAGAAATTAACACGTCACCGGAGGTATGCAATGCTTAAAGGCTTCAATTGATATCTTTGTCAATTTATTTTTACATTTAAGATACCTCAATGTATGATATGTCTTAAACTTTCTACCTCTACTTATTGTTTAGATATGCATATATTGCTACATTTCTACAAGTGGTATTCACAAGTGTATCTTATTATATGTATAAATATATAAAGGGGAAGTTTAGATTATATCATGTGAGTTTCATGAATTATGATCCTTGTTTGTCTGGTTCAAATGATATCAATGCATCATATCCTTACAATTAGTATATCTTTTCAATTGGTATCATTTCATATGGATCATGATTTATAAAGCTCTCTCACATGTGCTCTAACACTTTTCCTCGAGCTCAACATGTGTTTGTAGCTTTTTTTTGAGATTGTTGATAAAGGGGAAGAGGAAGAAGATAAAAAAGCAACATGAGGCACCTAGGTTGACAAAGTGGAGAAGTTCTTGTATGGGTCGATCAAGGGAGACAGTGATAATGAAGAAAGGGGATCCACAACAAATGGGGACTAAATGGTAAGAACATACATCCAAGTAATGTGGTAAGGCTTTGTGCTATTTACAATTAATATCATTTATTATTTATCACTTGTTTTGGTTGTGTTGTCATCAATCACAAAAAAGAGTGAAATTGTATCAAAAATAGCCCTATTAGACCATGATTATTACTTTGATGATTAATAACAATATAATCATTGAGACTAACATGTTTGTCAAGAATATATGTTAGTATGTTTTATGGATGCAACTTCAAGAAGCCACCGCAGTTGGGACAAAGTTTGATTAAATTGGAGAATTTACAGAAGAATTGACCTCACCAGATGGTCCAGTATTCAGGGGTTGAACTCACCGGAGTATTTTGTCCAGAGGCAAAGTGAAAGCTGATGACTTCACCAGATGGTCCGGTGCTCTATTTGTTGAATTTACCGGAGTATTTCTGACAAAGGGGGAGAAGACTGAGAACCTCATCCGATAGTCTGGTGATCTGTACTGTGTAACATCGGAGTATTTCTTGCAGAGAAGAATGCAAGTGCAGAAGACTGAAGATCAACCTATCGTATGGTTCGGTGCTTGGTTTGTGCACACCGGAGTATAGCGCCTAAGCATTTCTTGCAGAAGCGACTGCAAATGCTGAAGAATGAAGATCAACTCATCGTATAGTCCGTTGATCACAAAAATAGTTGCACCAGAGTATTTCTAGGGAGAAGAAGAGAAAGTTTAACTCACCGGATCATCCGATGTGAATAGAATGAACACCGGATGAATGCATCGGAACATTTTATATAGAAAGGCTGCAAAGGCTCAGATGACTCAAGATAACTCACCGAAAGGTTCGGTGATGGATTTGAAGGCACACCGGAGTGTTCGGTGTTCATAGATGTTTTGAGTGAAAGTTCAACAGCTAGTTTCTGAGGTTGTACTCACCAGATGATACGGTGTTAGTACTACTATTCTAAGCTTTTCTAAGCCATTGGAAAAACGGCTAGTTCACGGGTTTGAGGATATAAATACCTCTCTACTCAGTCATTTGAAGGTGTGACATGCTATTGGAGTCTAGAGGAAGCTCATACACACTTGCGAAGATATCTAAGCCACCAAAGTGCTAAAAGTGATTATCAAAGACAATTAAGCACAAGATTAGAGAGTGTTTAGTACTTATAGGCCTAAAATGTGTTGTAGCTAGGTGCTGCAGCTTGAAGAAATGATTAAGGAGTGATCCTATCTTGTACCAAATGGTACATCAGCACATTAGAGTTTTGGTGAGTCACCAACATCTTGGGTCTTAGTGGCTCAAGCTGGTTGATCCTCTGATTTGGTGTGAAGCGGTGATAAAACACGTGTACGGGGAGGCGACGACCCTTGCTTTGATGGCTCAAGCTCTACTACGGCAAGTTACCAGAAGAGAAGCTAGTGGTGAGATCTTGCCTTGGTGGTTTAGTGGCTCATCGTGCTTGAGATATTGTCTTGGTGACTTGACAGCTCAAGAGCTGTGATTGGAAGAGACTTGACGATTAGGAGCATATCTTTTGTGGAGCTCCAACGTAGACTAGGGATGACATTGTGCCGAGTTTGTTTTTCTACCCTATTTATAATTCTGTATTTACATACTTGTAATTTATCTCACTAGAGTAGGTTGTAATCCTCTTAAATGGTAGAGTAGATATACTTAGATAAAATTAGAACACATTTAGATAGAAATTAAGATAGATTTATCTTGTGAAATTTTTAGAACCAATTTAATTTAAATTTGTAAGTATTATAATTTATATCTTTTTGAATTTCCTCACAGACCGGAGAGAGTAAAAACGAACACAGGCTCGCAGTGAATGTTTGGTTACCATAACAGGATCACGTACCACAAAATGTCTCGACTTTCGAGCGAAGGATTTTCATCAGTACTCTTCTCTCAAGCACGACATACTAATCAAAATCATTAATTTTTGTCCAGGATCCTGAAATACTATCTGGCTAGTAGCCACGGTTTTGCCAAATCTTAAGCAGCAAGTTTGACCAGCCGTGTTAAACATTTGATTTGCTGCTACACTTCTGACGTGCCAACTTTTTGTTTATTGGGCCCACGTGTCTGTGAGTAATTTTTCTACCAAAATTAACCATTGCACGCTTGTTTCACACGTTTTGTTTGCCACAAAACTATGGCGTGACACATTTTCCAAAATTTTTTTGGCGATAAGTGGACATGGTCCAAACAGGTCTAGACTCTAGACTCCTCTACACGCGGCAACAATTACAGTGGAATTCATGGTGCAATACATTGGGTTCATGTATTGCATTGGCCCATGACAGCCATGGGATCGAAGAGCATGCAACAGGGCAAATGGAATCTTGGCCACATGCATGTGATGTGATCGCTTGCCTGGATCATCCTGCGCGTTTGTCCATCAGATCTGGCGCCACCTACCAATCGTTCGGCGTGGACGGAACACATGCCATGGCGTGTGGTCGGTCGGTGAGCGCACATGAATATGTACAAGCTTGACCCGGCGCCACCAACGAATTGAAGCCAGCAGTCCCGAAACTGCATCCGGCCCGGCGTCGAAGCGGACCGTCACTGAGCAGGTCTCCTTCCCGACCGGCGCCGGAGAGTCCGCCGGAACAGAAGGGAGGCCGGTCAAAACAACGTCGGGAAGTCAGACCAGATTTATGAATTTGAAAGTTTATTCAGTTTCTTCAATAAGATTTAATTTGCTCAATGGCTAGATCGAAAAGGATTCTCAGACGTTACAAATTTAAATGATTGGTGTATCCAAAAGTAGGAAAAAAACTGGTGACTCCCGGACGCTGCTGTGGGCTTTTTTGTGTATCACATTTACATGGAGAAGAACAAGAGTCATCCAAGAGAAAAGAAATCCAGAACAATGGATGCCTGGAGGGATCAGACGGACGGATCAGTTGCGGCTGCACTCGCCGGGGAACCCCTGCGGGAAGCGCCACCCGTCATCGCAGTAGTTGTACTGCAAGCAGTTGCGCCCGGCCCAGGCCACGGTGACGCGGTCGGTGTCGTCGAGCTGCCTGTTCATCCACTTATTGCTGCCGGCAGGGCACGAGCTGCGGCCATCACGGCTGACGCAGGCGTCGGCGGAGTAGCGGCGGTACAAGACGGCGAAGGGCGCGCCGGACCAGTCGATCTTGACCTCGCCTTTCCGCGTCGCCCAGTAACTGCCGTCCCACACCGTGGCGTGCACCTCCATGGGCTTCGCGTCCGGGTACGGCAGGTCGTCGTAGCGCTTGAAGGCGCGCACGGTCACGTTGTCGACCTGGAAGATGATGTTCTTGTCGTTCCAGATGACGGTGTAGGTGTGGAAGTCGGCGGTCGGGTCGAACCAGAGGTAGAACTGGTGCTCCTTCTTGCCGTCGCCGTTGGCCCACACGTTAGTGTTGAGCACCACCGGGGCGCCGCTGGAGTTGCCCATGAACTCCATGTCGATCTCGTCGTGCTCATCGCCCTCACCGGACGTCAGCTGCAATTACCAGTCCAACAGCATCAGTGGGTCAGCTCAAGATCTGATAGTTTTTTTTTTCTTTATCACTTCTCCTGGAATCGAATGGAAGGGAACTGATGGCTTACGTAGAAGGAGGTGACAGTGCCAGCGGAGTTGCCGGGGATGAGCTTCATCTGGACGCTGAACTCACCGAAGAGGTACTTCTGCTTGGAGATGAAGCCGGCGCCGGAATGCTGGTCGAGGATGAGCGACGCCACCTGCTCTCCCGAAGCGTCGTAGTCGACACGAACGTCGCCGTCCGTGGCGAATTGCTCGTAGAGCCATGACTCCGCCGAGGCGGCCCTCAGGAGCGAGAGGACGGCGACGGCGAGGGACGCGAGCAGAGCAAGAGACTGCCGCGCCATGGTGGTTGGTGGTGGTTGTTGCTCGGCTTATTAGAAATGAGCTTGATCAGTTTGAGTGCGATTGGTTTTAGTGCGGCGAAGCGCACGAGGTGGCGCGAGTTTAGAGTGGTGGCTGTGTGCTCTAGAAGCAAATTTTATAAAAAATTTTATAGAAATTTTTTTATGATATTTTAATCTATATCATTTTTTTTATCAAATAGTTAACGTATGTAGGAGAGAAGGATGAGAACACGTATCGTATTAAGGAAAATGGTCTTTCGAAGAAACTGAACCTATAAAATATTCTTTCACTGCTCTACTCCGGCTCATGCTGACGCAGGGCAACACGTTGTGTTGATGCGTGGGGCATTTTTTTTTTTTTTTTGCTATTTGTCGGGTGCGCACGAAGTCTCGGACTATAAGCAGAAAAGGGATTGGTTGGCGAACATAGTCTGTGCTACTCTAAGGTGGTCATACATTGGCAGTTTGGTGAGTTTGGTATCTACTCTGCTGACGCCCCGTACCGCATGTGTCCGGGGGATAACACCTAGGCACGGAGCTATAACTGTATAAATTCGAACACCGATTAGCTCCGTTTAATTTTCGTTTAAACTATAAAAGCTCTGTGCCTAGGTGTCATCCCTGCCCATGGGGAATAGTTAGGCTAGTGGCGATGATTAGTATATAAATATTATATTTGGATATCTTAAGATTTTTTATTTTTAGTATATCTTTATTTTTAGAGAGAGAATCATTGGATGTATAGAAACTGCTCGTATGATATCTCGTAAATAGGAAAGTTTATTTTAAAAATAAAAAGGAAGGATTCCAGAAGCTATACGATGACCTCCTATCCTATATATACAGAGCTAGGAGACCCTGCGGATGACAAGTTGATACAAGCACATAGAAGTCCAAACACACCATCCCTAGCGAGGGCCCCAGTAGCCTGCTGCCGTGATGCCTCGGCCAGGCGGGCGGCGTCTTCCCTCTCCCGTGCGACCTCCGCGCGGGCCTCCTCCAAGGCCTTCTGACCCTCCTCCATAGCGCGCTGCTCGTCCTCGTTGGCGTCGCGCGCCGCGGCAACGCAGGAGTCAAAAATGCGCCAATCCGCGGTAAGCTGCGCTCTCTCCGTGGCCAGAGCGGCGCGCTCCGCCTCTCGCTGTGCCATGTCCTTCGCTACGGCCGCCTCCAGCAGCCCGATCACCTCCCGGGCGCTCCCAAGCACGACCGGGAGAGGGTTGGCGGGTTGGCTGGGCGGCGGCTAGGCGCTGGGTCCCCTGCGAGCCTTCCCCGGGGGGCTCGGGGTCCCCGAAAACTGCCACGTGGTCACCCGCCCCGCGCTCGGCGCGCTCAGGGCGGGCTCGGACGGCACCGAACGCTCGGGCGGCGGTTGCGTTTCTGTCTCGGCCGCCGCGTCTGCCGGCCCGGCTCGACCGCCGCGTCCGCCGACCCCGGCCCCGCAGCCGCCGCTGGCCCTAGCTTCGCTGCCGCGCTCGCCAGCCCTGGCTCCGCCGGTGCGCTCAGCTCGGGTGCGCTCGGCTCGAGGGCTGGGGCCGGCCTCGGCGCCTCCGGCCGCCCCTGGCTCTCGGCGGCGCCCGTCGGCGGCCTGCAAGAGAAGAAGGGGATCAAAACTCAGAATATAGTCCGGGCAAAGCACGCCTAGGAAGGAATGAAGGACGAAAATTACGTGGTTGTGGGTCTTTGGTACTACCACCTTGCTGCCGGAATCCTGAACTCCAGGCTCGATGGCGTTGGCCCGGAGTCCTCCCTCCTTCTCTTCTGCCATGGGTTCTGCGAGGCCGCCGCGTGGTCTTCGGGCGCCAAATCGGGCCCAAGCAGACCAAGGTGCGGTTCCCGAACCGCAGATGCCGCCCCCGCCGTCTGCCCCGCGCTGGACAACTGGCCGTCCCGGCTTCCCCCCATGCCTAGGACTCCGGCACAGGAATAAAGAGCCGGGGACGCTTTCCCCGGTCCTCCGGCGCCGTTGCCACCCTGCTGCCGGCGGTGCCTCCTCCTCCGGTGCGGCGGATGCTGCCCGCAGCAGCCCTACTGCTGGCTTGCGGCTCGCCGATCACGACGCCCGGGCCACCTCGTCCAACCCCGGGGGTCTCGATGGTCTCGGGACTCCGGCGCCTCGGCCGGTCGACCAACCCCTGGGCGTCGAACTCCGGCAGCTTCACCTGAATCGCCACCCGATCAGGATTGGCGCAGAGCGCCATCTCTTTCCACGGGAGCTCCGCCCGGCTCAGGTCATCCACCCCGGTCACCACCCGGAGCATGCCCCTCAACTCCGGCATGCCCAAGTCCCAATCCTCGTCGATCTGGGTCTGGGTGATGCCCTCGGTGCAGGTGTAAAGCCAGCAAGGCCGGGCCCGCTCCTGCAGGGGCGTCAGGCGACGGTGCTAGAAGTCCGCCACCACCATCACCGAAGTGAGACCGGCATCGCGCAGGAACCCGATGCGCTCCAGGACCGGCTCTAGCCGTGAGTCCATCAGCGGCGGCACCTCCCAGGTCACCTTCTGGGGCTCCGCCGCCACCTCCGGCAGGGTCAGACGGTCGTGGGGGTCGACGTCGACGTAGAACTAATCGCGCCGCCATTCCTCCCACTTGCTTCGCAGCACCTGGGGAATGTATCGCTCCCCCAGGCTGTCCCGTAGCCAGAAGCTGCAGCAGCCAGCGACGTTCGCGGTGGAGAAGCCCCTCTTCTTCCCAGCCGACCACAGCGCGAAGAAATGCTGGAAGAGCATCACCAACGGCGGCACCCCCACGAACATCTCGCAGTAGTGGGCGAAGACCGCCAGGATGACGATGGAGTTGGGGCTGAGATGCACCAACTGGATCCCGTAGGTGTCGAGGATCTGGAGGAAGAACGTTGAGAACGGCGGCACCAGCCCGGCCGCCACGAAGGAAGTGAAGAGGACGATGCGCCCCGGGAGGCTTGTCGCCGGCGGGAAGCTCGCCGGCGTCACCACCAAAGCCCCCTGCTGGCCTTCGGGGACCAACAACTTCTGAATCTTCCCCGTCGCCTCCTCGTTCGACGGGCGGGACTCCGGCAGCACGCCGTCGGGAACCCTGTCGCGGTGGCTTCCTCCTGCTCTTGGCATTTCGTCGGGGCAGGGGATGATCTGGACGGTGGAGAAGGGAAGGTGCTCTGATCGCCTGAGGAGAATCTAGGGCTCAGGAGTGCAAAGAGGGCAAGAGCTTGATCACGAGATAGCGTAAAGAGGGGGCGGTTCGCTCCCCTCCTCCTTTTATACCCCAGGGAATTCAAACGTCTCCTGCCACAGCACACTCGGCAGGACGGTTTCCTCGATCAACGCAACCGCCAGGCGAGTCTCCCACGGGTCGTGCGATGTCAGCGGTTGCCAGGCGTATTTTCCTCGATTTGCGTGGCTGCCGCACGTGCCGCCTGCTCCGTCATCACGCGCCGCCCGTCCCGTTGTCACACCCTTCGGGAGTTGTGTGGACGCGCGTCCATTCGGTTTCCCGTTGGGTCGTCCGGAGGACCTGAACCGCGGGACCACCCTCTAGAAGCTTGCCACGTGGCGTCAGTATCGGCCTCGGCCTCGTTGGCGACGAAGGGCCCATCCGCAGTCTCTGGGCCATTGCCTGCCAATAGGCCCGGGGGCTACTGTCGGTGTATCAGGAACCGGGGGTCCCCGAATCCCGAGGCCAGGCCAGCCATCCGCCACATGGCGCCATCCCGCGGGGTCTCTCCTGCAAGATGAGAAAAGATCAAGTCCTGGGAGAAGTTGCTCGGGGTCACAGTCAGTGGCCCCCGAGTACCCCAGTTCCTCGATGATCCACGAAATCTAAGTACCGGGAAGAAAGTGCTCGGGAAGGTATATGGTGGCCCCCGAGCACCCCAGTCCCCCGACGACCAGGAGAGCTAAGTACCAGGAGAAACATGCCCGGGGCCGCCGGCGGTGGCCCCTGGGCACCCAAGTATCCCGAGGACACACGGAAGGAAGTTTCGGGAGAGAGTTCTCGGGGCTGCGTGCAGCAGCCCCCGAGCACTCGGTTCCCCGAGGATCCGTACAAGTGTGCCCGGGAGTGAGTGCTCAGGGAGGTGAACAGTACCCCCCAAGCACTCGGTCCCCCGAGGGCAAGAAAGGGCGTTCTCGGGAGAGAGTGCTCGGGGAGGTGAACAGTACCCCCGAGCACTCGGTCCCCCGAGGACAAGAAAGGGCGTTCTCGGGAGAGAGTGCTCGGGGAGGTGAACAGTACCCCCGAGCACTCGGTACCCCGACGACCCAGAAAGCCCCCTGGTGGAGGCCCCCGAGGGGCCCACCGATGAGGTGTCAGCCAGTCAAAGGCCCGAGGCCGCATTTAAAGAGCATACGTGGCCTATCACCTCCAACTGCTCCCGCCGCGCTCAGCGTCAGTTCCTACCACGTTCTGGCAGAGAGGCGTGGGGTTATTAATTGCACGGGTCCCGTCCCGTGCCATCCGGCTTGTCTCAGGATAACATCGTAAGGACCAAGGCGTTCCGTCTGCCGTGCTGCTGTGGTAGGGGAACAAGACAGGGCGGGCACGCCGGGTCGTCCTGTGGCTGCCAGGTAGGCCCTCTCCACGGCGCCCGTTGCCAGGGCATTTATTGTGCCGGATGACCGGGCGTGCGACGCATTTTTCACCCTCGGTCACTTCGCCCAGAGGAAATGATGACGCCCTTTCCATTTATGGTGTCTCAGAACTCGTGCCCCCCCTCCCGTTCGGGGCACGTTGCGGCCGGCGGATACTTAAAGCAGCCGGCGGCACAATAGGAAAAATGAGAGAGGCGAAGAGGAGGAAACAGATAGACAAGAACACAGCGCAAGAGAAACAACGGCAGAAAAGTGAGCAGCACGAGACAGGCCGAAGAACAAGGAGCCCCAGGCTCTTAGATAGATCAAGATTCTTGTAACCAGCAACATCCTTGAGGGACTTCCTCATGATAGTTATAGTATCCATACAGGAGTAGGGTATTACGCCCCCGTGCGGCCCGAACCTGTCTAAATTTCGGTGCATTTACTTCTTTTTGCACTAGGCCAATCCACCACCACCGGCTGTTGCATTCATTCCCATTTATTTCTCCGACGAACGTATTCAGGATCATCCCCCAGCCGAATCTCTAAAAAGGGGTCTCTCGGGATCCCTGCGACTGGAGTTAATCCTCCGACAGTCACTCCTTTACCTTACCGCATCTAGGCCCGATATTATGTTTAGTGTATGCATGTGCGCTCGCTTTCAAGCTAATCCTAAGGAATCACATCTTAGCGCGGTAAAAAGAATCCTTAGATAGCTAAAGCATACACCTAGCATAGGCTTGTGGTACCCGAAAGATGCTAGTTTCCTACTCCTGGGATACTCGAATTCGGACTTTACCGGATGCCGTGTGGATCGCAAGAGTACTTCGGGTGGGTGCCACTTGCTAGGGCGATCCCTAGTCTCATGGAGTTCTAAGAAGCAAAACTCGGTAGCCTTGTCCACAGCGGAAGCGGAATACATTGCCGCCAGAGCATGTTGTGCTCAAATCCTCTATATGAAGCAAACCCTGTTAGACTTTGGTGTTCGTCTAGAGAAGGTTCCACTCCTTTGTGATAATGAGAGTGCCGTAAAAATTGCTAACAATCCCGTTCAACACTCTCGCACAAAGCACATTGATATCCGTCATCACTTCCTAAGAGACCATGTGGCTAATAATGATATCTCTCTTAGCAGTGTTCGATCGGAAGATCAATTGGCGGATATCTTCACTAAACCTCTAGATGAAGCCACTTTTAGTAGATTGCGAAATGAACTAAATGTGATCGATTCTTCTAATGTCATGTGATGCCTTGTCATGTAGATGCATTTATAATAGGAGCTTGTCTAACCTTCTCAAGATAGTGGTGAACGCGGGTTTTGCTTGAGATGGTGGTTCTCTAGTTTTTCTCAAGGCATGTTGTTGGGTTCACCATGAACAAGATAGATTAATTTTATGCTTCGCATTCACATGTCATATAATACGCACTCATGTTTACTTTCATGCATGTATCTTGCATTGCATAAGCATTGGCGGTAAGAGAGATCATAAAGGAGAATATCACTCTTTGAGTTTGTTGTTCATTCTTGATGTGAACATACAACTCTATAAGTGTGCTTAAATTGATATAAGTGCTTAATGCCTATTGAGTCATGTCCTAACGAATTTAAAGCCTTAATCTTTAAGTTCATAGGTAATGTGACTCAAACACTTCCTTTAAAATTTTCTCCCTCTTTCTTTGGTCCTTAGTTGCCTATTTCAAAAAATTATATATGGTAAAGCCTTTTGGCGAATATTTGCAAATGAGTGTTTGAGAGGGTAAAGATTTCACTCAAACTGGTCCAAATATGTGTTTTTGTTGAGTGGTTATTTGAAATTTGGACGCAGTGAGAGATTTTAGTTCAGCTCATTTTTCTTTATCACTGAATGATCCGGCGTCTGCTCGAAGTTATCACCGGATTATCTGGTTAGTTTAATGAAAACGAGCTCAAAAGGATATGCACCGGAAGGTCCGGCGTTCAGTACATGCCTCAGAGGAACGTCCGGCGTGCAGAAGATGTTTTTGGGCAGTTTGAAGTTCTCTCTGGAAAATTTGTTCCGGCGTTTATCCGGTGTTGAGTGCCCTCATCACCGGACTATCCGGCGTTCACAACCTGGGTCGAATGCACTCGGGAATTTTTGATCCGGTGTCTTTCCGGCGTTCAGTTCCTAAATCAGCGGATCTTCCGGCGTTCACAAATTTGAGCGGGCCTCGCCTGTCATATAAGCATTCCGTCGGCCGCTCCTCTGTCTTTCTCCCTTGCCGCCGCTCGTACTCGCCGACTCGCCGTCGCACTGAGCTCTCCCGCTGTCCTGCGCACCACGCCACCGCACGTCGCCAGTACGTCGCCCCCTCTCTCCACCGCAGCCTGTGCCCCAGCGCCATCTACTTCCTCTGTGCCGGCTGCTTTGCTCCGCGCCACCGCAGTCCAGCATCGCCGGCTGACTTCTCCGACGAGGTCCTCCTTCACCGCCGGCCTCTACTTCCTTTTAGCAGTGGTGAATACAAGTTTCAATCAAACTTTCTCAAATGTGCAAAACCCTAGATCATTCAATGCAAATTTGTTTAAATTTGCCCAAATTCCTTTCAAATCTTCATCAATCTGAATCAAACTTTGTTTCATTAGCTTGAATTCCCACTCATTGCCATGAATTGAGTACATGTTCATCGATTTGTGCTAAAATTGGTAAAATTCATGCAAATCCAAGCAAATTCAAGCAAATTTCATCCATATTCATGCAAATCTGAATCAAATCTGAGTCAAATTCTTGCAATTTGTGACAATTGACTTTCAATTATCATAAATTGAGTACATGTGCTAAATTTGGTCAAAATCTTGCAAATCCAAGCAAATTCAAGCAAATTTCATCCATATTCATGCAAATCTGAGTCAAATTCTTGCAATTTGTGACAATTGACTTTCAACTATCATAAATTGAGGACATGTTCATCATTTTTGAGCTTCAATTGCTAAATTCGTCAAGTTCATCCAATATTGCCCTAACTTCTTGTCTTTTTGATCAACTTGCTCAAATTTGGCTCAAATACTCTGCAAATTGATCCATTCTCTTGTGTCGTAATCCAAATCCTAGCATGTTTGTTGATTTTCACATATTTTACATGCTTAGGGTATGTTTGGGGTTCTTTTCTTGAAAATCTCATAAACCCAATGCATTCGCTCATCTCGTCATTATCTTTCATCTATTTAGATGGGTCGTGAGCGCACTGACAAGGGCAAGGGCAAGGCTATTGAGAAGGCTAAGAGGACTCCAACTGAGAAGGAGTGGGAGAGAGCAAATGCAGCAGTGGATGCCTACAATAGGCAGCAGCAGGGGCAGGGGTTTGAGATCAGAGACACCGCTACTCCTGTGCGTCGATCCACCCGCTCCCGTTCTGCTAGAGGGGTGAGGTCGACGCCTTCCGGCCAATCAGACAGCCGGAAGAGGGCTCGTTAGGAGCCAAAGCCCGAGGAGGAGCAACAGCAGCAGCAGTCAGGGGAGATTCAGCCACGAGCGGAGAGACGTTTGCATGACTTGGCTTCCTACAAGTCACCAAAGGTCAAGAAGCTGCGGTTTGTACCTATTGACGAGTGGTTTCCTGAGGAGAGAGAAGAGGGAGCAGACCCGAGGTTCCATACCCTTTTGCAGGAAAGCTTCTTTGTTTCATATCAGAAGCTGAAGGTCAGTTTGAGCGTTCACAAGACGCTCAATTGGAGGTATATGGGGATAGCCGCAGGGGGAGCTGATGTGAGGTGCCACTTTGACTCGATTCCAGGCCTTACAGATTTTCTGACAAATGTAGACCACTATGTTGAGGATTGGGTGAGAGTCTTCTATGCCACAGCTTGGATCGCAAAGGACAGATCCTTTGTGCAGTTCATGTTCCAGGGGGAGTTTCAGAGGCTGTACAGGACCGACATTCTCGAGGCTTTGAGGCTGCAGGAGTCTGACAGGAGTTTGCATGAGATTGTCTATACAGAAGCCAGTGCTCCTCGCCGTGGTCTGACTGGAGGGATCTTCCCAACGGATGACCAGGTCCGACCTCTGTTCAGGCCGTCGTTCCCTCCCGGCTCTCGGAGATTACCAGATATGCTGATACCGGAGGTGCGAGTCATTCATAATGCTCTGAGGCATAGCTTGCTACCGAGGATTGGGAACGCAGAGTCGATCACCAGTCTTCAGCAGTGGTTGATTCTATCCATCTTCACACACCAGCCGTTTGACATTGTGGACTTCATTCTGTGTGAGATTGAGGATGTGATCGCCGATGGGATGATGATGGTCAGACAGCAGCCATATGCTCATATCATATCTTTCTTGCTTGCTCAAACCACCCGACCCCCGGAGTTCTTTGAGACTTATGAGTCAGCTCGGTCTTTCAAGGTGTATGCTCCAGCTCCTCCTACTGACAGGTGTCGTGGTCAGCGAGCGATGGCTCACGCTCAGGAGCATATCCCACCTGAGGATAGAAAGAGAGTGGCTGCTGAGGATGAGGCCCTTGCAGAGGCCGAGGCTGAGTTACCACAGGCATTCCTCGACATAGTCTCTGACAGTGACTTAGACTCCGCGGACCAGGAGTTCTTGCCGCCTCTCCCACGTCATCACGATCACGAGGCAGGCGGGTCTACTCAGGGTGCACAGCCTTTAGTGTCTCTTCCTTCAGCACCTGAGACAACCGCTCCAGTGCCACCTCCTGCTGCACAGTGTTCAGAATTTTCTCAGTTCCTGCAGCAGATGCAGCAGTAGCAGCAGATGATGGTGCAGCAGCAGCAGATGATCATTCAACAGCAGGCAGCCCAGGAGGAGAGGCAGTTGAAGTATCAGGCTGATTTCGTTCACCAGCAGGAGCAGCAGACACAGATTATCCAGTCTCTCCAGCAGCAGGCTCTGTTGGCCGACAGGGAGACCAACACTCGGTTATTCTCATTTTTTCTCCAGCAGCCAGGGCAGCAGTTGCCAGCACTAGCTCCAGTCCCCAGTCCCCTCCCTGGCAGCAGCACTAGTCTGCTCAATACTCCGAAGTCCAGCTTTCCACTGTCAGCTCTTTTGGCCACTGGAGTTCTCTCAGAGCCTGTCGGGACATGTCAGAGGCCAGTGCTACCGCCATTGATTTCACCTCTGCCCACTGGTCCTCTACGCTTCGAGGATACTCCACAGCCGACAGTTACCGAGCAGCAGCAGCCAGTCGTGCCTCCACCAGTCGCTGAGCCTGCACTTGATGAGCCAGATGCTACTCTTCAGTCAGTGCAGCATCAGATTGATGAGGTGACAGCAGCTGCGGGTCACAGTCCGTCCAGCTCAGACTCCGAGGTCGACGGCTCTCAGTTCGTCGTGGCCCCTTCTTCGGCAGCGTCAGATCCTCAGTCTCCTCTAGCTCCGGATGCTTAGTCGTGTCCTAGTTTCCTCTTTTTGGTGCTTCGATGCCAAAGGGGGAGAGTCTAGTGATAGGGGGAGTTGGTAGAGAGAGAGTAGCTAGAGAGTCTAGTGAGGTTTTGATTCAGAGGGAGCTTAGGTTTTTGGGTAGTTAAAGTTCGGATTGTTGGATCTTATGGTTTTTGATGTAATGATAGGCTATTTGGTTCTCTATATGGATGTGTTTCGCTTGTCATTACATTGTGTTTATTTTCATGCGTGCATAATTCTTATTTATTCTATCATGATAGGTCGGTGTAGCTCTACACTTTCTCTTGCTTAATTGATATATGCTGATGATTGCATAGTTTGGTAGGGTGTTCTTCAATTTCATATCTTTACTTCTAGTATGTGTTTTCATCAATCACCAAAAAGGGGGAGATTGTAGCATCTAGGCCCCTAGGTAAGAGGTAAGAGTTTCGGTGATTAATGACAACCGTATCATTGTGACTAACGTATGCGTCTTGAACAGTATCAAAGAAAAAGAAAAACTTAGTTAACAATGATGCCTTGATACTCTTGGACCTGTAAGCGCTTATATGGACGATCAAAGGACCGGTACATGAAGATTAAGGATCTTCTAGTTCTAAGTGTCACAAGGAGATGAAGGACACTTAGAGTAGTGTAGGTTATATTTCTTTTTAGTCTTTTGATCGTACTATAAAGGGGGGTTAAGAGTTGTAGCTTGACCTAGGTGAGTCTAGACATAGTTGATGCACACTTGTGAATTTCTAGAGCTAGGTTGGTCATACAAGCTTTTGGTTCAGTGTCCAAGAAGTTAGAACTCAAGATTGTTTGGATTAGATAAATTCAGCAAAAATTCAACTCACCGGATGATCCTCTGTATGAAGAGTATACTCACCGGAGCAATTTCCTAAGAGTTCTGAGTTGTAAAATTGTTGAAGTCCACGCCGGATGGTCCGGCGTACGAGTGGTGAGATCACCGGAGAAATATTTGCAGTGCAGTCTTGGCTTGATTCTACATGCCGGATGGTCCGGCGTAGAGAAGAGTAATCGCCGGATGATTTTATACAGAGAGGTTGCAAACTATCATCTAGCCCATTTCAATGCGCCGGATGATCCGGCGTTAGTCCAGATGAATCGTCGGAGCTTTAATGGCTAATGAAATAGTTAACGGCTATTCTATCAGGGGTATTAGCACCGGATATTCTGATGTGGAGAGAGTTGTTCACACCGGACCTTCCGGCGTTAAGAAAAAAATTCTGGGTTGTTAGGCAACGGCTAATTCTCGATCCTTAGCCTATAAATACCCACTCATTTGGTCTAAAAAATGGCTCTTGCGACCCTGTAGTAGCTCATACACTTGGTGTGTCATTTAGAAGCAAGAGAGAGCACTTGTGTTTAATTTCAAGTTCTTAGTTGAAGATTAAGGACATCTTTAGTGCTTGGAGGGCAACAAGTGTGCATCTAGCTGTTGTCTAGGCCTTGTCTTTGTCAAGTGAAGCTTGAAGCTTGTTACTCTTGGTTGTTGGTAACACCTAGACGATCTTGGTGATCGAAGGTGTTCTCGGTGAGCTCTTGGAGGATTTGTGGGAGCCCCGGGAAGAGATGATGTACTTTGTTTGATGCCCGCCAATCCGGAGATGGAGAAGGGGCAATCAAGAGGGAGCACTTGAGTCTTGGTGACTCAAGGGGGAGCTACATCCTTGGTGGATGCTCCAACGAGGAATAGGGGGAAGTGCCAACTTCTCGAAACCTCGAAAAAAAATTGGTGTTCTCTTCTCCAACTATTTACATTCCCGCATTTTACTTTGAGTATTTTAGTTCTTACAAGTCTTTCTTTTTACCGTTCTCTCTCTTAGTTATCTTGCTTGTTTAGTTGCCTTGTCCTAATTTAAATCACGTAGTTGCATTCTCTTATATCTAGGCTAAGGTTGTTATTTATTTTAGAAAGCGGTAGAAGTTTTAATTAGCGCCCAATTCACCCCCCCCTCTTGGGCCATTCGATCCTTTCAGTGGGCGCGTGCGCGCGCGTGCAGAGGTCGATCTACGGTTGTGGCTCTTTGCGTTGAGCTTGCATGGTGAAGCTTCAAAATTTGATGGAATTCACGTGACCTAGGTGCTCCAAGGTTAGTATTTTCATCTATATTATATTTTTACTAAGATTTATTTGTTAGATTGCTCTATATTTTAAGAATAGGTGCTTGTTCTATGATGGTGAATTTTGAAGGAGGTAGAGCTCCAATTGACTTAGTGAATTTAAGATAATAGATTTTAGGATTTCATATTGCAGGTATAAATTTATTTATCATTATTTAACATTTTATTCTTTTTTGTTGATAATAATTAATTGAATTGATTGTTGTTTCATATTAATACAATGGATTTATAATAATTGATAAAATTGCAGATGGACCGAATATGGATGTACGATGCTGACCATAGCGGTTCAGAGTTTTGTTATGGCATGAAAGCTATTTTTAGCTTTGCTGTGGCGTCCAAATCAATTAATTGTAATGACTATATATGTTGTCAATGAAATGATTGTAAGAATGAGAAGCAGTTTTCAAGTATAGAGCAGATCCGTGTACACTTGCTTCGAAGGGGTTTCAAGCCTAGCTATACATGTTGGACCAAACACGAAGGTGAGGAGTTTAAACATGAAGGATAACCCACTGTCGAAGAAGATAGAGACAGCAATATGATGGCTGATGAAGGCAACGATATGCCAGCGTTCGAAGATACTTTGGTCAACGACAATGAAGATGATATAGATCAAATGTTGCACGATGGGGAGGAGGACTTCATCAGTGAGAGAACATCAAAAGTTCCAGCTTATGATAGAGGATTCTAAAACACCCTTGTTCCCGAACTATAAGGATAAGCACATGAAGCTACATATGGTGTTGACATTACTACAATTAAAGACTAGCAATTGTTGGTCGGGTAAAAGCTTCAACGAGTTGTTACGTATAAAGATCAAGTAGGTCATACCTGCTAAAACATTGAAGTTTATTCAATGATCATGAAGATCAATACCTATGCATGCGAAATAAAATATGTAGAAAACTATATGACCAACAAGGTTAATGGTTATACTCTTTTCCCTTTGTGAGTTTTTACTTGGTGGTTTCGCACATGAGGCTTTTAATAAGTCAATATGTGCAATGGAATGTGAGTATGTGATGTACTCTTTTCTCTAAGAACCATTTTTCCTACTGAGTTTTTGGATAGAATTTTTAGTGAGGCATGCGTATCTCGTGGTATTCGCCCAAGAGAGAGTGTTGAGAAACTGATAACTAGAATGATTGGCCTCCTAGCCATGCACACGTATAGTAAGTGGGGCCCATGTAGGTCCCCCTTCATGATCAGTTAGGTCAATACAATAGAATAGGTCAGCCGGTTAGGCACAAACCGATACTAATGAAGTATCAGTGCTGATTTGTAACATTCTGAGCTCAATCAATGATTGAGCCGAGTTGAACCAGCACGGTTCTAGTTAACAACCGGCACTGATACTCCAGTGCTAGTTCGTAAGCATGAATCAGCACTAATAATTTTTATCTATGCCAGTTCGTTAGTAGGACTGGCATTGATACTCCTTGAGCCGGACCTAAAATTTTACAGAGGTAAGACACATTCGTGAATAAGTCCGAATTCGAGCTCTCAGCTTTATCTCCCCCCCCCCTCACCGATGGAGCTCTCAGTCTGATCTATCTATGTCTCTCTCTCTCTCTCTCTCTCTCTCTCGATCTCTCTCTCGATCTCTTAATGCGTTCGCCGCCCACACCGCCTGCGGTCTCCTTACCCTCCTCTCCCCACCGCCGTCCCCTCCCACGAGCGGTACTCGTTCGATAACGAATTGGTATGGTATATTCATACCATAACATAAGAACAATAAGAACTCGAATACTTATTGATACTAGAACTCAGAACATAGGACGACTCTTCCTCCCTTCCCACCACTCTGTCTTTGCTCACTGCTCGGTTCTTTATTCCAATTGATAGTTCACTACTGTAATAAACCTAGGTGGCGAGGAGAATAGATGCATGATTCTCCAGCTAGCGCAATTGCTCGATGTATACGATCATCTCTACCCTGTAAAGGTGATATCTTGCTTTCCTGTATGCGCTAAGAAGCTGTCCAAGTGGATATGACAGAGCTAGTAGTTCCCAAGTTGTCTGAGAGGTGGGTACTTGGATGTGTAAGTTTTGTGCTTTCTTGTTTATTAATTAGTCTAGTGAGAGTACTAACTAGTTATAGTGGTTCTGAAATTTTAGGTTTATGGGTTTGAGAGCTGCCATAGTCACCAATTGCCCTCGTATCAGCTCCTTAGCGGTAAACCTTGGTTTCCACATTTTTGGAACTGAAGATTTTGTCGCACAGTCTGGCTCTTCCAATACTACAGCCTAACTGCGCTCTTCGATCTGTGAATTGGTGAGTTTGTTGCAGATGATTTTTAGGTTCTCTAGTACTCTATTTTGGTGTGAATTTATTCAATTGTGGTAGTGATGTGGTTTGACCCTGAGTTTGTGGTGGCTTGGTGGGTGAAGTGAGAATTCATGAGGCTTGTACACATCGATCTATTGTGTGTAACATGTTTGGTTGATGAATTGGTGGGTCATATTCGGAGGTACAGAGTCTCCAATCTGGTCTAATGTTGGGTTGTGGGAAATGCCGGAGGTGAAACATGGAAAGCTAGATGTGTTTTTGATGCGTGATTTCTCTGGGATGATGATATTGATATATCTATTGGATGCATTCGAATTTGTAATATGATGCCAGTGCTCTGCAAATCAACAAGTGCATTGGTTCCATGCATACACGTTGAAATCATTTTTATTTCTAAAATGTGAGCTTTTTTTGGCCTTGTAATATGTATCAGAGCCGGTTGGTGTTAGGAACCGACACTGATAGTGCTAGTATTAGTCCTGGTTCTGTGTTAGGAACCTGTACTGATATTGATTATCAATGCCGAGTAATCAGTGCCGGTTCAAAAACCGTCACTGATGGTGTTTATTAACACTGATAATTCATGATTATCAGCGTGGGTTCAAAAACCACCACTAATGGCATTTTTGATCTAACACTGATAACTATTTCTACAGTAGTGGGTGTGGTTTTCTACCGAAACTTGGACTCTAAGATCGACTTCATCCTAATAGGAGAGTGAGATTGTACTAATTATTATACTAAAATAATAAGAAATAGACCCTATCTCTGTATATGTGTCTATTTGTGTTTATATTCACTATTAGTTGTGTTGATTAGAGAAATGGAGAGAGTAAGGTCCTAACTGAAAATAGCAACATGATATTCAACAAACATTTTCCATGCATGAAGTGCCATGATTTTAGCAGAAGAACGAACGACGATGCTGCACTTTAACCAACACTGCCTCCATGTCATGTGGATCAGTTCATTACATCCACTATGTGAAAAACGGATAAAAAAGACACACATAAATGACGGGTCATTACACGACCCGTCACTTATGTCACCTCAAGTCGGGACTGGGTATTTACCCATCACAGGTAATAGGTGACAGGTCATAATATTACTCGTCACCTATAATATTAGTGACGGGTAATGACTAAACCCATCATTTATGACTTGGTCATAAGTGACGGGTCTACATGCACCAATCGTAAGTGACGGGTCTTGTTACAATCCATCACTTATGACTTGGCAAAGGTGACGGGTCTCCCTAGGCCAGTCATAAGTGAAATATCATAATATGACATATCACTTATAACAAATAATAAGTGACGGGTATTATTATCACCCGTCACTTATTACTTAGATCTGTTTTAAGACCTGGCCAGCCACTGTGCGGGCAAATAGTTATTCAACAGTTCCGCATGCACAATGCTGGCAATTATCATCGGATCCGCTAGAGATTTTCTAATATCTTATTGATTTGAAATTTGAATTGGTTCTAGGTCTTTCAAGATTTGCATCTCCCTCTTTCCTCCTCCTTTCCTCCTCCTATAATCCCTATTTGGTAAATTTGTTGTGCTTTGAGATATAATCGATCATTTTGCATATGTATCTAAAATATTAGTACAAGTGAGTTGTATTTATGTTAGATTTGATACTAAGTTTGCCCGATCTACCGTGAGATGCCACAGATCTAGTGTATTTGTAAGGAATTTTTAATCGCATGCTTAACCACGAAATTAAGGTAACTGTTAATGAAGAATGAATGTTCTAACATTAATTGTAGATGACAGATAGAAGTTAGATATACCCTGAGACTCTGACTTGTCCGAAGTACCTGATCGGGGTGAAGCATTTCATGAGTGCTGCCTTAGCAGATATGAAAGATCATGGTAAAACGGCAATGCATTGTCCATGTCACGATTGCAGGAATGAAAAGAAGTTCCTGAAACCAGATAATATCTATACACACTTGGTCATGCGTGGATTTAAAGAGAATTATACATGTTGAAACAAACATGACGAGGAAGACCTTAACGAGAGAGAGATGGATCAGACCCTTCATATCGACAGTGTGGATCAAGGACTTACACCTAGTGAAATGGATCATGATCTCAGGGATGAGGACATATAAGGTTTCAATGATAATGATCTTGAGGATTTTGTGGAGACTGTGGATCAGATGGTGTGGGATGTCGAGTGGCACGACTAGTATAACAATGGTGAGTTTGCTAAATTTCAGGAATTTGTGCGGGATTCCAAGACAACCCTTTATCCTAACTGTAAGGAGAAGTACATGTGGATATTTGGGAACCTAAAGCTTATACAGCTGAAGGCAACCCATGGTTGGACTGACAAGAGTTTTGAAGCATTGCTGGATCTACTAAGGGACATGGTACCGGAGGGGAAGTTGGTGTTCGAGGGCGTCTACGATGCGAAAAAGATAATTTGTCCTTTAGGACTGGAAATAGAAAAATACATGCATATAAGCAGGATTGTATCTTGTTTTGTGCAGAGTATGTAGAGCCGGATCAATGTCCCGTGTGTGAAACCCATCAATATAAGCGTAGAAATTATGGTGGTGACGAGGACGGAGGCAAGAAAAAGGAAAGATGGTCCTAGGAAGGTGGTGTGATATTTTTCTGTAATTCCATGTTTGAAGCGTCTGTTTGCCAATAGAAAAGAGGCCCAATTAGTGCGTTGGCATAAGGAAGGTCGTAGGAATGACGCAATGATATGACACTCGGCGGATTCTGCTTAGTGGCGAATCATTGATTCCACATTGGTTGGTTCGCTAAAAATTAAGAAATATTAGGTTTGCTATGAGCACAGATGGCATTAATCCATTCGGTAAAATAAGTACCTCACATAATACCTGGCCTGTTGTATTGTTGATTTACAACCTTCCACCCTAGCTTTCTAACAAGCGGAAAAATATTATGTTGTCAATCTTGATATCAGGACCGAAACAACCTGACAACAATATTGATGTGTACCTTAGGCCTTTAGTCAATGATCTTAAGAAACTCTGGTCGGAAGGCGTCGAGGTTTGGGATAAGTACAAGCAAGAGTACTTTACCTTGCACGCCATGTTATTCATCACCATCAACTATCTATTAGCGCTTCGTAACTTGTCAGGTCATAGCAAAAGAAAAGGTGAAGCTTGCCCCCATTGCTTAGATGACACATGCAGTTTGAGGTTGAACAACTCAATGAAAATAGTGTACATTCGGCATCGATGTTTCCTTCCCAAGAAGCACCCATTTCGAAACATGGACAAATAGTTCGATGGCACAAGGAAGAAAGCATTGCTTCCGAGGCATTTCAACGGGGAAGATGTCCACAATTAGGTTAAGAATATCAATGTTGTTTGTGGCAAGCGAAAACGATCCTCTAAGGATGATGAATAGTTAGGAATGTGGAACAAGAAATCAATACTATTCGAGCTAAAGTATTACGAATAATTAGATGTTCGCCACTCTATCGACAACATGCATGTAAAGAAAAATATCTGTGAGAGTCTGATCGGTACATTGATCCAAATTAAGGAAAAAGGAAAGGATCATGAGAACGCACGAGGTTGCTTTGAAGAAATGGGCTTAAGGCTGGAGCTCCATGCACAAGATACGGACAAAGGAAAATACCTTTCCCTAGCAGCTATCACTCTCTCCAGGAATGAGAAAAAAGAATTCTACGAGTTCTTGCACAGTGTGAAAGTTCCCTCTGGTTACTCGTCCAACATCGCAAGATTTGTTGCGGTGAAAGAGCTGAAATGAATTTCACCATGATGAAGTCCCATGATTGCCATGTGATGATGACATCATTGCTTGCGGTAGCTATTAGGAACATCCTCCTAATAAACGTTCATGAGGCTATCCTGAGCCTGTGCTTTTTCTTCAATGCAATTGAACAAAATGTACTCGATCCAAACTCGTTGGAGAAGCTAGAAAGAAGACACTTTGAGACTCTATGTATTATTGTGGTGTATTTCCCACCATCATTTTTTGATATCATGGTACATCTCACTGCTCACCTTGTGAAGGAGATACACTATCTAGGCCCAGTGTTCCTGCATCACAAGTTTCCATATGAAAGATATATGGGAGTTCTCAAGTCATACGTAAGGAATCGAGCCTTTACTGAGGGATGTATCATGCAGGGTTAGACGGAGGAGGCATTGGAGTGGTATGTTAATTACATTGACCCAAATAACCCAATTAGCGTGGCTAAGTCTCGTCGTGAGGGGAGGCACATAGGTGTGGGAGTTCTAGATGGCAAAAACTCATGATCTGAAGGCTTACGACCAAGCTCATTTCCTCGTGCTGCAACAATTGAGCGAAGTGGGCCCATATGTCAATGAGCACAAGCAGATGTTACTTGAAGAGAATTCGGGGCAGACTAAAGCTTGGGTTGCGAGGCAGCATATGCGAAGGTTCACCACTTGGTTCTAAGATCGTATCAAACAATCGAGTACTCCTATAAGTGCTCTGATAAAAAAAACTAGCATCAGGCCCTATCTACATAATTATGACATATCAAGGGTATGATATAAACGGATACACATTTTTACACTGTCGCCCAAAATGAGAAGAGCATATACCAGAATAGTGGTGTACGTATAGATGCTTATGACAACGACATGCAGAGGGGCACATCCTATGGTCAAATAGAAGAGATATGGGAGCTGAATTACTTGAGATTCAATGTAGCCCTGTTTTGGTGCCGTTGCGTAAATGGGGCAAAGGGCATCACTAGTGACAAGTATGGATTCACTAGCGTCGATCTCAACATGTTGGATACAAGTCTGAAGCCTTCGTACTCACTAAAGATGTTCGCCAAGTCTTTTATATGACTGACATAATAAAGAAGAAACGCCATGTAGTTCTCACTGGGATACATTATCGGAGTTGCAAACGTCATTGATGAGGAGGAGTTCAATCAATTCGATGAAATCCCCCCTTTTACTACTGCAATCGTGCCACGCTTTTCGCCGACCAAGGAAGCTCCATACCTGCGCTCTGACCAAGGGATCCATGTCAATGAAGCACGAAAACAGCGAATTTGAATTTGAGTGTCAAATATTAATGTCAAGTTATTTGAAATTGTAATATTAATGTCAAATTTGAATTTTAGGTTTCAAGTTATTTGAATTTCTAAAATGTGACGGGTGATATTATTAACCCGTCACTTGTATAACTAATAGGTGATGGATAAATAACATAACCCGTCACCTATGACTTATATGTATAGGCCGAGTCGAAATAAAAGGTGATAGGTGATATTCTTAACCCGTCATCTTTTACTTACAATAAGTTAAAGGTGATACTCATAGGTGATGAGTGACATTTATCACCCATCACCTATGACTTGTATGTATATAACCCTATCTAGTCCCCATCCACACACACTCTCATTTTGCCTGCGTGCGCTAGGGTTCATCATCGCTGTCGCCCTCCATCAAGCTAGTCACTGTCGTCGCCGAGCCCATCGCCGTCGCCACTGAGCCTGTCATCGCCGTCGTCGAGCCCATCTCCGTCGAGCTCGGTGTCCACTTCCCATCTCCATTGAGCTTGGTGTCTGCTCACCCCCATCTCTGTCAGGTACGCCCTCGCTCCTCCCCCTCCATCTCCTCCCCCATCTGTGAAACTATGATCGGCGTGTCTACATGAGGTGCACTGCTCAGTGCTTGCTGGGATTGTGGAGACATTGAGGTCGAGAGAATGGCAGCTCAGAAGGCAATTGAATTGGAGCTGTAAAATTTGTACGCAAGGGCTAGATTGTGGGAGGAGGTTGACCAACTGCGGGAGGTGATGAAGGAGAAAGGGTTGGAAAAGGATGTTGGTTTTACTTGGGTTGAGCATGGTTCCTGAAAGGACTTGAAAACACTTCATGTTGCCATTGCCATATGATCAGGACATTATGAATGGAGTGGCAGGAGGCGATTCCATTTTGTGATGAGCTAACACCATATCCTGATATCCATAAGTATAAGTATCAACAATAAGTATAAGTATAACCGGTTAGAGTGATAGGAGGCGATTCCATTGTTGATAGTGTCAGTTTGCACTGTGAGTTTTTATTCTTTTTGCATTGAACAACACGGTTGTACATTCTTTAGCTCGATGATGATCAAGTACATTGAAAATTGAACTAGCAGTTGAGTACAATAGATGAGATCTTGAGTAGTTCTCTGATTATTGGATGATCTAGGCAGTAGCTGTTTTCGCACTTTGATTCCTGTTGGTTGGTGCTATTGTTGCCCATAATTCGAGTAAGATTTGGTTGATTGAGTTACGGAAGAGCAATATATATTATTGATTCAGCAATAGAGGTTTTAGCCCTGCTTGTCTGTTGTGCTACTAGTCTTGTGGTATATAAGTGCTTGATTATTTTTCTAGTGCTCAAGCACCTGCTCAGTAGCCATGTCCAGTAAGCAGTAGCATTTTTAGAGAATTTGTGCTCAGGATCTTTATCTAGGTGTGATCTCATTTGCTTGTTCAATTTGTGATTTGATTAGAGATCAGCTTGACAACAAACTTTTATAATTTTGGAGCTAGCTGATAGAATTTTCTGAGAGCTCTGATTGACTACCTATGATAGTTAATCTCTGAATTACCATGGCATGGCCCAACCATGATGATTCTTAGGATAGCAAGATTGCAAAGACCACAACTTCTTGAAAGCGGAGAAATCACATTCAGAAGCAGCGAAACCCAGTCGTAGAAAAAGTCAAAGAAAAGGCAGCCGTAGCCTGCCAAGGTGGAAGACGTCTACAATGGACGTGGATGCAATTACACGAGACATCATCTAGAAAGTTTACGCAAGCATCATAGGGCAGCTTGCATCACAGGGAATACAGATTTTCATACCACGGGAAGCTTGCCTCAGAGCTACAGGGAAGAATAGCAGCGCCTCTAAGGAGGTCGAGCAACAAATAGTTGCTGTTGTGACTGAGCCAGATACGATTGACCTTCTAGAAGGGCCCACACCTTGCAGCCTTGTAATCAGGTCTGATGGGTATCACATCGAGGTTGCAAGGGGCCAGGTTCTTCTAGGCGTCCGTATCTTATATACGGTCCCTATACGTGCAGGCTAAATCGTAATTATGGTGAACATGGTACATAGCAATACCATTGATCACGTGTTGGAGCCCCCCCCCCCAATGATGAAGTAACAACTCTGGGTGAAGCTCTTCATCAAATGATCCAGTGAAAGAGGGCGCGGCATCGTGGTTTCTAGTGCATCCCAGTCCGGACAAGCTCCAAGTGCACTGCCGCCGCACCCCTCACTTCCAAAGAAGGCAGCTTCACTGCATTCTCCTCCTCCAGAGAAGTCAGCTTCACTGCCTTCTCCTCCGCATCAGGTAGTCTCGCTTCCAGATCCAATTCCATCTCACCCAGAGAGCCTAAAGAAAAACAAAATGAAGGTCAAGAAGAAAGGCTCTAAGAAGCATATTTCAGATATGTCGAAGGCCATTGTATCGATGAAGAAGGCCACAAACATTAGAGTAGCGTGGACTAGTGCTAGCACGAAATTCAAATATGGTAAGCTCATGATGACGGTAGATGGGCTAGCAAGGGCGGGACAAGCATGTATCAACCTACATAACTATTACATGCAGGCTTGTAGAGACAACAATGCCATATCCACAGTCGTACAGTACAAACGACGACACTCTTTAAGTAAAGACGACGGCTACTTCATTGTGGGTTCCAATGACTTATACGACCTCTTCAATCTTGATGGTTTGGACATATCGTTATTATGAGTCTTCACATTGTAAGTCCCTTGAAACTGAATATACATTAATTAATACCACTAAGTTTTGAATCTAACTATGTTCTTATCTATAGACACTTGATGAAACAAACAAAGAAGAATAAGAACTCCATCGCATTTTTTGACCTTGAGGACATTACAATATCGGCCATCCAACTTCACCCTCACTTCACTGTGGACCAAGTGGCTAGGGCAATGCAACAACATTCCAAAATGCACTACCTGTTGGGTACCTACAACACCGGTGGCTATTAGATCTTACTGGTTATTTGCCTCAAGTGGAACTTGGTGTGGTACCTCGACTCATCAAGACTAGTAGGACAAAAAGGCAAACTTGGAGAGCGTGATTACAACATTGTAAAAGACTCCTTGATGCGTAAGTTCTTCCTGACTTAATTTACATATTTAACTTTTCTAACATTCAAATGCTCCCTAATCAATCCCTATTTCTGCAGGGCTTTTGATAAGTATCTTCAAGCTCAACCTGACTACAACGAGAAAGACGACCGCAGACTGACACACAAGACTAGGTTCGCGATAAATGCTACCTAACAGATTAGCAAATGCTCTCTGTTGCTGTTTTCTCATTTGACCTAATACTAAATTTTCTGTTCAGCAGTGCCACTAACAACCACTGGGCAATGCCTGTGGATTCTATGTTGCATGAAGGATCACAAATCCCTTGATATAAGTTCAATATGAGATGATTCGTAACTAATTTCAGTAATTAGTTTAATTATATGATAACATGACATTAGTTACATGTCAAATTATGCTAGGGATTTGATGCTATTTTTTTTTACAACGGTGCAATCTCGAAGATTCGACGACGGATCGTCGGGTACATGGTGTCTAAAGTCATCAGCCCACATGGCGAGTTCCACTATAGAATCCTTAGTTTGTGATGTCTTGTGTAATATGAGTTAATCAGAATTTTGTAACATTTGTGATTCTGTAGTGAATAAATTGGAACTTTATAACCTTTACGATTCTATTATGAAGTGAGTTCTTATATAAGTGTGTTTGTCGCTATGAATTTGGATGTGTTGCTATTGTTTGCAGAGAGAAAACGGCTGTCAAATCCTAGCTACGCTCCAGGATGCAGCTAGGAAGCAGACCAATCTAGCAGAACACCATAAATATAAGTTACGGGTAATATATTTATCTGTTACTTATGTTAAGTATAAGTAACAGATAACTTTGGTTATCCGTCACTTTTGTATTCCCCCCAGCACACAGACATAAGTGACGGATAACCTAGTTGCCCGTCACTTATATTAGAACATTAGTAACGAGTGAAGAGTTTACCTGTTAGTTATGTCTACCACTAAAGCACATAATAGACACTTAAAGGTGACGAGTCAAGATTATGACCCATCACCGATGATTTTATTAGTGATGGGTCCTTACCTGACATCAATAACTAGTCATCAATAACACGTTCAACATGATGGATATAGAACCTATCACGCATATGATCCGTCACTCATATCTAATTTTCAGGTAATAATCACCAACCGGTATTATTAATGGACAGCACAAAAGTATATATAATTACACCACAATCTGCGGTGCCGGAACAGATTAATATGTGCGGGTCTAATGATTGGGTGTTTTTTTTAGGTATAATGATTGGGGTTTGCCACATTCGAAAGCCGGAAAATTCCACACAGCAGGGATACTAAGATGTAGAGTGTTGTTGCTTTTCTTGACAAGCAAATGTGTGTATCTACATCGATTGAACACACGAACGGGAAGTACAGGTACATCACCCATTTGGTACACGCATGTAGGTTGGAGGAGTTTGGTGGTTTCGTCCCGCTACATCTGAATTCTGTTTAAACTCCGTCAACAACTGGCCAGTTCGCCTTAACGCTTAACAATTGTACGCCTAGCTTCAAAAGTACAGTGCTACACAATTATAATGCTTGTGAATAAAAGCACATCTGTGTTCGCTATAAGTATGGTTGCGTACGATTCTAGTTTATATTACTGTAACACAACTCACAACTCTAATAATTAATGTACACCCCTATAATTTGGTTTTGCCAAAACAAGCAATATGGACTTGTCTTTTCTTTACTCTCTCTATCGGTTAGCGAGAAAATTTTGAAGTTTTTACTGTTTATTCAATAATATTTTTTCAACGACTAAAAAAAGTCTCACGAGTCACAAAACTATTGCTACATCCAAAAGTAGGAAATACATTTGGATAGCTTGTTTTATAAAAACTGGTTTCAACTAAACTTAGCTTTTCAAGTAACCGTCGAGAACCTTTTGTTAGATGAGGGTATATCTTTTAGGGGAAAAAACAAGATGTACTCACGCACGATGTTGCAGGCCTTTGTGTATGACAACATATAAAAAATAAAACTTGATAAGGGGAAGAGACATCCACCCTATCCTTAATATACAGAAGGCGAGAATCAAACCCGGATGGCTAGGTGATAATTAACCACCGCCATTAGCCAGCAATATATCTCGGAGAGATTCTCTCGTGTATCACAATAACACGAAGAGCAAGAACCATCGAAGAAAAAAATAGAAATCAAGAACAATGGATGCCTGGACGGATCAGTTGCGGCTGCACTCGCCGGGGAAGCCCTGCGGGAACCTCCACCCGTCGTCGCAGTAGTTGTAGCGCATGTAGTTGCGCTCGGCCCAGGCTACGGTGCCCCACTCGGCGTTGTCGGGCTGCCGGTTCATCCACTTGTCGCTGCCGGCGGGGCACGAGCTGCCGCTGGCGCAGGCGTTGGCGGAGTAGCCGCGGTAGGAGACGACGAAGGGCGCGCCGGACCAGTCGATCGGGACCTTGCCTTTCTGCGTCGCCCAGTAGCTGCCGTCCCACAGCGTGGCGTGCACCGTCATGGGCTTCGCGTCTGGGTAGGGGAGGTCGGCGTAGCGCTTGAAGCAGCGGATGACGTTCTCGTCGACCTTGAAGATGATGTTCTTGGGGTTCCAGATGACGGTGTAGGTGTGGTAGTCGGCGGCCGGGTCGAACCATAGGTCGAACTGGTGCTCCTTCTTGCCGTCGCCGTTGGCCCACACGTTGGTGTTGAGCACCACCGGTTGGCCGCTGGAGTTGCCCATGAACTCCATGTCGATCTCGTCGTGCCCATCGCCCTCGCCCGACGACAGCTGCCATCCATTCCATCCGATCGACGAAATCATCAGTCAGCTGAGCGATCGAGCAATATAATAGAACCGAAAGAAAAGTGCACAGCTCAAGATGGCGGCTTACGTAGAGGGAGCTGACGGTGCCGGCGGAGTTGCCAGGGACGAGCTTCATCTGGATGCTGAACTCGCCGAAGAGGTACTTCTCCTTGGAGTTGAAGCCGCCGCCGGAGTGCTGGTCGAGGCTGACCATCGCCACCTGCTGGCCGGAAGCCTCGTACGCGCGGATGTTGCCGTCTGTGGTGAACTGGTCGTAGAGCCAGGACTCCGACGAAGCGGCCTGCAGGAGCGCGAGGGCGATGGCGAGGGACGCGAGATGAGACCACCTGGCCATGGCTGCTGCTGCTGCTCTGCTCCGCTCCGCTCCGCTCCTCGGAAATGATGAGGTTGGTTTGGTGCTGCGAAGCACAGGCAGTGGTGCAGCTTTATACTGGTGAGTCGTGGGCTCGTGGCCGCGGGTGCTCTGCTCCGGTTGGTGCTGCTGCTTGGGCAGGGCAACACGTTGTGTTGATGCGTGGGGCACTCTTTTTTTTTTTTCGCTTGTCGGGTGGGCTAATTTTGTCGAAATTTTTCAAAGATAAAAGCCCACACATAGTTCCGTGACTATTCCAGTGCTATGAAAAATTAGGGATTAAAATTTTGACGAAATTTCGTGAATTTTAGAGGATAACGAAATACATAATTTTAAAAAAAAAATTCACTGATACATGCGACCCACAGAACAGAGGTTGAAAAATAACTGAAATTTTGATAAAATTTCATGAACTTCAGTCTTTTTACCGAACGAAAAAAATTGTAAAACGAAATTAAAATCTTTGGAAAAAACCTGCCTTGATCTTACACGAGCAAGAGAAAAAATAAGGTTAGAATGGATGTCTAAATTCATATTAAATTCCTCGAATATCAAAGTAGAAGGGATTCAATCATGCAAAGTTCCTTTCGCCACTCTTGTGTTCCAAATGTTTGAGTAGTGTTTGTACATCCAAACAGGGCCTAGCAATCATATCGGAGTTAATTCATTTTCGAGGATGTTCATCATATTCTTTTTGCGAAGGCTCCGGATATTCATACGTTTTTCCAGATGTTTGAATTTTTCTTATAGCATGTCTATTTTCACTTTTGAAAAGTTTCTTGCGTGATTCGGCCAACGTTCTTTATTTTCTCCTAAACAAGTGAGATTCGGCGAGGATGGGCAAACTATCGAAAAAGAGGAGAAAAAGCAGTCTAATTGTCATGGAAAGAAATTTTATAAGATTCGATTTTTCAAAAAATTTGATTTTTCCGTGTAATACGTGTCTTTTACTATCTCATACACATGTGTTAGCCGTTAGATCAAACAAAGGACAGCATGAATTAAGATTTCACAAGAATCTTTCGCTTGAGATTCTTATAAAATTTCCTTCGGTTGTCACATACCCCCACTGATGGCTCGCTAATCCGTCCATTATTGCGT
The DNA here is from genome assembly GCF_958298935.1 of Phragmites australis. Lineage (NCBI taxonomy): Eukaryota > Viridiplantae > Streptophyta > Magnoliopsida > Poales > Poaceae > Phragmites > Phragmites australis. The sequence goes on from NC_084936.1 coordinate 8,728,271, forward strand.
TAGTTGCGCGTTCGTTGGTTAACCTCTCCTCAGATCACTCGCATCAAATCAGGCATCGACGGCCATGCCATTTTAGCATAACGAAAGAGCTTATCCTAATTAGCAGTAGCAGTCGGTTGGTGGCTTGTAGCTTCACTCGCACTCCTTCCTTGATTTGCATGGGCCAGGGGGAGGGGGGCAGTTAAGCGTGTAGCGTCACCTGTCACCGGCGGACCGGACGGGTACGCGCAGCGGAGCGGGCGCGCGGGCGGTGGTTCTCGATCGCGTCGCTGCGCCCGGCTCTGACTGCTGCCGCTGCGCCGTCGCTGTCTTCCCAGGGGCCTTGCTTTCAGGCGCCGCGCTCGGCCGTAGGCGCCTACTTGGCAGGAGTCGGTGCCGTGTACGTGGCAGCGAGGATTGGGGACGGAGATTTCTGCATGATGGGGCCGGCGGCGCCGGTGCGGCAGGGGAGTGGCCGCGTCCGGTGGGTGTCCTTGCGCGTCACGCTTGCGTGCGACCCAGCGGGGACAGTTAGCGTGCTATTGCTGCTCGGAGCCAATGGTTTTTTGCCAATAGATGTCATATCATGACGGTACGAAATCCAACTAACCCATGATACTTAGTCCGGCCAAACGTGTAGTGTCGAATGTAGATATGATGGGAAAATTTCGGTCACAAATACATATTGATATAAATTGAATATGTGATAAATACTTTTCGCATATTTGATAAAAACAACAATAATATATATCACATACGTTATGATTGTTCGATCATTCCACGTGTCCAAAACTCAATAATAATACTAATTTAACAAGTAAATTAGCAATATGCTCTTATGGAATGAGTCATGTTGGAGCGAAGTCGGAGAAGTTATAAGTCTCTAATATGCTGGATGAAATTCTATTAATTATTTAGACACATTATCCACTTCAAAAGAAAAAGTCTCTACTACAATTTCGTTTAGAGATATAATTTTTATATAAGGATCGTCTTTATCCTACTCTATATGAAAAAATTATAAGGTTCAAAAGATAGACTCAGATAGTCGTTAAATAGTATTCAGATATTTCCAATCTTATTCTCTGATATCTAGCAGATACCTGTCTCCCTACATCTACTCCAATATCGGATACAACTTTCCGACTTTAATCTCTGGAACAACTATCCGATTCAGATATTAAAAAGATTCCCTTATATCCGTTTTTTCGCTCCTAAACACTATTTGGACCCTTCGGTACGTCGGAAAATATCCGACTCATTTGCACCTAGGCACCACATAGGTGGCAAAGCAATTAAAAGAAATCATAGATCACATATGCAAGCAACCATGCTTTGCGCATCCATGCGAAATGTATCAAGGCAATTTTGATGACAAATCGAATAGTATCATCCACGTGAAATGCAGAAATATTTTATGCAACTTCATTTCGCATGAATTCTAAAATGGCGAGGGACTAGGGACATGTGGTTGTATTTGGTAAAGTAAAGAGAGATCAGAGATTAAACATAGTAGATAGTGTAGAATAGAAGGATTCTATTGCTTGTAACATTAATATTGTGTTACATATATAGACAAGATGTACATGGGCCTGTTGGGAAGGCATTCCTCCCCAACGGGCAGCAGTACAGTAACCACCTATGGTGGTGGGTGGTGAAGCGATCAATCATAACACTCACCCTTGATTGATTTATCATTTGTATATTGATTAATGGAATAACTCCTTCAACAACTCTATGGGAAAAATATGAGGAAAAAGAGATTGATTGTAATATGCTATTAAAAAACTCCTTCAAAACCCAATAAAGAAAATTTTTAGGAGAAAAGGATACATCATATATGCTTGTATTTATATTGCCTCATTAAAAACCCTATATGAGAAGACTAGAGAGTAAAACTCATGAAGTAAAAAAGAGTACTATATATATATATATATATATATATATATATATATATATATATATATATATATATATATATATATATATAGGAAAACTAGTATGTACTCCTGGGTGTATGTACTCCCACCTCTCATATACCACTTTTACACATGAGTTATACTTCTTTATCACTTTAAATATACTTCATTAGTAATTATAAGATACTACAATACAAATCCCACGAAATTTTTTATGAAATTTCATGATTTTTATCTTAATTTGCGTATATACTTCTTTTATGTATAAAAAAGAGTATATAGCAAAAATGAAAGGCTAACATTGAATTTTTTTTCATACAACTCATATTGGAGTATCTTAGAATTAGTATTAGAGTATACTAAAAATGATAAAAGAGTATAAAGTGTTTGTTTAGGTGGTATATTGCATGTGGGAGTACATACTCCTAGGAGTATAGAATAGGTGTCCTATATATATATATATATATATATATATATATATATATGATTATAATCAAGTTATAAACTAGGGATTGACTCCTCCTGAACTCTGTAATTTTCGAAGTCTTCGCATGCCAATTCCATGAATATATTTATGGAATATTGAAGGTGGGCAGTGACCTGGTGAATAAATTTGCTAGATTTTCATAGGACTTCATTTGCAAGATATTTTGTGGCAATTAGTGCACTTTATATAACCTGTATGTATTGAAGCAATACAAGTAGTATTATCTTTGTAGATAATTGTGGTATATTTTGATGAATATATATCACATGATCTTGGGATATAATTAATCATTCTGTGAAGCAATACACACATGTGATGTTGCGTATAATATTCAGAATGATCAATGGAAGTAACAACTAGAGTTTGCTTTTGATGACTTCCATCATAAGGCTATACTACCATGTAGGAAAATGGAATCGGTCGAACAATCAGTCAGCATCGGTATATCCTACCATGACAATGTCTTGATATTCTGATGGAATAAATCAAGATCCTTTGTATATTGGAGATATATGAGGATATATAAGCTAATCATATATATTTTTGTTGGAGCTATGCTGTGTCTAGCTAATAACTCAGCTATAAATGCAAAGTTGGGTCTAAAGCAAGTTGCAAGATATCTAACTGCTCCAATCATACCAGGAAATGGAATTTCAGGTTCTGATATTACCTCATTATCACTTTTAGGTCTGCATGGATGTTTATCCACACCAAGGGATCAAACGATCGTAGGTGCTTTAGATGTGATTCCCGATGGAACATGCTCAAGTTATAGACATAAGCAAAACTTGATTTTAACCAAGTACTTCATCTCAATCTCCGTCTTAAGATGATTGTTACCACTTCTATATGTTTTGTAGTTCATGTAATGAGATGATACAGAATCCAGTGAGGGATTTCTTAATGAACACACACGAGCAATCATCATTTGAGTAACCATTTGGTAGAAGGAACTCATTCAGTCAGTTGTACCATATCTTGTCTGACTGATTTAAGTCATAAAGTAACTTTTTAGTTTTACACAGTATATTTTATGACTTGCTCTTGGATTTAGAATTTTAAGCCATTTAGAGGCATATAGATATATGAATCTAGTGACCCATAAGAGTGTGCGATCACTATATCAACTGCATGGATAAATCCATCTATATTGCCAAAATATTAAATGTTAGAACTTAATTCCACACATAACTAGATAGTATGTTATCATCAAAAATCGATGTCGGGTCTCTGCATGAACCATTATGCTATAGGCCTCGTTTTGTATCTCACCACCTCATTCTTTCGAATGAATAGACCCATTTTGCTTCCAATGGGAAGTCTTAATGAAGAGCCTTACAGAGGTAAGTAACTCTCTTTTTAAGTGAGTACAATTCTTTCTCAATTGCTTCCTTCTATTTGGTCCAGTCCGAGTGCTACATGCATTCTGTCATGACAATGGACTTTGGCCTGGATCTAGTTGAAGGTCTTTAGCAATTTTCGAGGAGAAATATAATGTGACAATTGTAATATTTCTATTGTATGATTCAAGTAGTTTATGGATATTTAGTTAACCCTTTTAACTCCTCGTGATTTCCCACAGCAATGGAGTGAGGATGTTCCGATGTCCTAGCATATAAGTTTGTGCGCACATTTGTGCTGGGTACTGAATGCAGAGCATCCATTAGGTGCCTTTCAACAAGAAGTTAAACTTCATTTACTGATCTAGAAGATATCTTCATTTGCTTCTATGGTAGCTTAAGAAGCATTATCTGTGCCTAGGTTTCTCCGTCTCTTATTTTCATTTTGGAGATGAGTGGTCTTATAGGGTACCTCCACTCTTTCTAGTGCATTGACCTTTGGGATTAGTGACACCCATGTGATCAGTAAATACAATTGGTAAAGTATTTGAAAAGTGTTGCAAATTTATAATTTTGAACTTTTTGCTAAGATTTTTTAGTACATGGATCTAAGGACGCAAGGCATTCTTTATGTTACATATCTCCCCCTAATGCCGAAATAATTGTCCTTTTCAAAATATAATGAGCATACCAGGCTGTATCTTAGTCTCATGTTAGGAGTTCGAGATATTTTTATCATTAATGGAGATTTAACTTAGATCTCTAATTTCCTATGAGGGCCCATAGATGTATGTTGCGGTGGTGATATCAGTACGTAGAAAGCGTAATTTGCACATGGGAAATTCTTGGTTGATTTCCATGTACTGACTGCAAGGGAAATTGCATGATATGCAGTTAGTTGGATTTGGATCAAATCTGTAGCGTGTAATAACACATGATTCCAACAAGAGGTTGGTAAATTTCAATTCTGTTAGGAGTGGTCATGCAATTAATTTAACTCTTTTGAAAAGAGATTCAATGAGATCATTTGAGTATGGACATAAAGTACATAATGCTCTATATTGATACATAGAGTCATACAAGATGTATTGAATGCCCGTGAAGAAAATTTCACAGCATTATCCATTCGGATGGAGTTTATCTTGCGTCCAGAATATTTTTCTCTTAATTGGATTATTGGAGCAATTAATTTGGGACAAGCATGATTTATCAAAGAGGATAGATACACATGCTGCCATCTTGTAGAGGTTTTGTGGAGCATCATAAAGTATCATAAATGGTCTAGATAATGGCTGAATGAGACCTCATATTTTTCCTTGAAAGATGTTAAAGAAATTAAGTTGCTCATGTATAATTTTAAGGTAAGAGGGCTTCAAAATTAATTCTCATATGGCATAAGGTGAACATTTATGGCACAAGAACGCCTCAATGTTAAATTCCATATGGCACAAGAGGGCCATAAAATTAATTATGAAAATTATTTGCAACATTTTATATTGTGACCAACATAATTGACAAAAAAATTCTTCAGCATCCCTAAATCAGGATGGCTAAGGCAGGCATGCCAAATCTTGAATTTATCAAGATTCTAAAAATAATAATTGTATACGCAACATATGTTACGGGATTGAAGCATGTATAATGCAATCCAGATGATATGGAAGAAATTTTGTTAAGCCCTTGCTTGTCATATCTGTTGGATTTGGTGAGAAATAAATATTCATCACCATTCTCAGTTTAGCATATAAAAACTATTTATACTGATATCTTTATAACTAAATAAGGTACAAGTTGAATCAGTACAAGAGTGCATCGATGATCACTAAGTATATACCCATAGAGAGAATAATTGTGGTTCGATCCAAATCCACAATTAACATATCACGTTCAGTGATAACTTTTCCATGTTTAGAGTATGAAGATATTTTTTTCTCCCAAAAAATTGCATTAGTGGTATAGCTTCCCACTGAACAAATTACTTCTTCCATATGATTGCTTCCGGTAAAATTTCTCTCTCTCTCTCTCTCTATATATATATATATATATATATATATATATATATATATATATATTGAGGAGAAAAATTCAGTAGGAATTTAACTCATATATAGAATACATACAATGCTGATTTTCTTAAATATCATGTCTAGAGAGACATTATTGTATATAGTGATATACAATGTACAATATGATACTAGAAGGCTTATGACATTTAGGGGATGATTAGGAGACTAAAAGTGGTCTCCCAACATATCTTGGGAAATAAAGTCCACAAGTATGTCGTGTATACTGAGGATATCATCTTTATGCCAGACCAAGTCATTGTTCTCCATTAGAGGAATGGTTTAAGAATAGTCTGGTGGTAGAGTGTCATCTGGTTGTGCATTGAAGTGAGCTTCAAGATTACCCCTTTTAACTTGCTTGGCTTTCCCAATAAATGGCAGATACAAATACACCCAATATTTGGCAATCTGATATTTGTTTGTACGGTGAATCGTACATCTACATCATTGACAGACTAGAGAGTTGTTTATATTATCATTTCTGCTAAAATGCTCATTGTGCAATTCCACTTTTTCCTGTTGGAAAAACTTTCACATTACCTTGAATTTTCAATTGTTCCATTTATGACCATGAATGTTTTATCCTGAGTGTTAGCATGTACATCAAGAAGGGGAGCTAGACTCGTTGGGTGAATTTGGTGACGATATTGCTGTTGCAAATATCTGGAACGATGGTTGAAAAGTGCATAAAGTTTTCACAATCATCCGAAACTATGTAATCACATAATCTCAACATAGAGCAGATTTCGTGAACTTGAAAGTTGTAATCTGCAATGGACTGAACGTCTAGAAAATGAAGGAAAAACCATTCACGTTGAGCTTCATGTAGGATAATAGATTGTTGCTCATAACGCTCCTAGAGGGAGGTTCAAAGAGCGAGTGGATCGTTCTTCATTGGATACTTAGACTTGAGATCTGGATGGAGGTGATGACACAAAAATGCAAAGTTGCATATTTGGAATGCTCACGAATAGGATCAGTATTCTCTAGTGGTGGAGTTACAGTGGCAATGTACTTCCGGGCAGTCAAAGTGAGTTTGACGTCCATGGTCCAGGTCAAGTAAATTTTGCCATCCAATGCAAGTTTCAAAAAATTCCATTAAAGAAAATGCCAGCCAAGTTCTATATGAAATGACATGCATTAATTTACTAAGAGAGTAAATTAATAGAAAATTTTGTAATTGCTTGTATAAAATGCTAAAGTGATGTAGACCTTAATATAGTACAGGTGACAAATTGCTGCTATAATATTGGACTATATTCCATATGGAATAGGTGACAAAAGTCACTGCCAATATATAGACTCTATATGAAAATGTGGGATAGACATGTTGAAGTTAGTCACCAAAATGGTGTAGACCTCGTAGTATTGGGCAAGGTAACTCGTTGTTATTGATATGGACTCTGTCCAATTAAGGCTGACGATGCTATAGTCGTAGCCAATATCAAAGTCTCTAATACCTTATGCTATGCCAACATTGTTTTTAAGGTAATCATCGATTTAATAGCATTTTGCATCAATTTTTTACGAATTATTTAAGCAGAGGCTTAAATAAATAATACCAGAAAATGTTATTACAATTAAAAATGTGCAATAAATATTGCATGGAATAATATTTAAAAAATTGTAATATATTAAATGCCAAGGTATTATTGAGGTAATATAGGTAAAATGTAGCAATACACATTATTTCTGCAATTCCTGAAGATCAGAAGGTCTGAAATGCATATTTACAAGAGGTAAATAAAACATAACGTAATTTATATAAAAGTTGATAGCCTAAAGAGAAATATTACAAATGTGTAATATTTTTATTTGGACTGTGATGTCCTGAGGGACTTAATTGCAAAAAATATCCTGGGACACTTAATTGTAAAAATGAGAAATATAACTGAGGTTATATTGAATCAATGTGTAATATATTGAAAACATGAGGGGTTAATGCAATATAATAAAAACTTGAGGGTTTAATTGCAAAAATATGGGATGACGCAATTGAACAGAAACTCAGGGGTTTCTATAAAAATATCCTGTGCAGCCGGTCGAATGGGCTGAGGCCCAGTCGGCCTGGCTAAGGTGGTGGTGGGGGATATAAAAGGTTGGGGCAGGGCGGTTAGGCTTACCACCCCCACCCCACCCCTTCTCTGTTAAAGTAAAGGGAGATTGGGAGACTAAACATAGTAGATAGTGTATAAAAGAATGATCCCATTGCTTGATTTATTGATATTGTGTTACATATATACAAGATGTACAGGTGCTTGTTGGGGAGGCATCCCTCCCCAACCAACGGTGGAACAGTAACCGTCCATGATGGATGGCGGTGAAGCGATCAATCATAATAGTATTTTCACGTTTTGTTAAGAAGTGTGCGTAGGTCTTAATTGTTATAATATAGACCTATCTAATGGGATAATCATTAGGATACTTAGCATAAACTGACTCATAGGGCATGCGGCCAATAAGACCATTAGCGGTAGGAAGTTTAGTCTCTCCCCCTCCCCACAAATAAGAAGAGGAGGGGTTCCCAAGTTGTACACACAAATCATCAATAAAGTGGAGCTATATTGGACTACATCTTGTGTTTTCTGTGTGCTCTTCCTTTAAATTATTATTTGATTAGTGCACGATAATGTGATTATTATAACATGTCATTAGCACGACAATGTTCTCTGATCAGGTATGTTCCCACATACTAATTTATTTTGAATTTAATCTTTTTTATTAAAGTTTTTCGGAAAAGAAAATAGGGCAATGTGGCGCTGCCCTCCCTAGCCGACCGGTCGAGTCTTGCCTTGGCGAGATCACCGAGCTGCCTCCCCGACTGTAGATTGTGGGACCACCTACATGCCTCGCCATGGAGGGATGAGCACATCGATGCCGCCCTTGCCTTGGTGGAGCAGCGGGGCGGCAACACCGAAGATAAGTTGACATCGCCTCCATTGTCACCTTGGCGCGATGGCTGACCGGCGGTGCTACCGACAACGCCATAGATCCGTCATTGTGGATTAGGTCAATGCTGATGGCATACACCCTCCACTAATCCTCCATGAATGATCACGGTAGCCAATAGGCCACAACACTGCACAACGCCATTGCTATCATCGCATCACACCTCTGGGTAGGTGGAGTGAATGGCCAACATGTGGGTGCGTGCATGAGCCACCCTGCACCATTCACCGTTAGTGCGAGGAGGTCAACAACGAGTGACACACCACTGCCACCACCAATCTAGCCCTAGGGCTAGCAAGTGAGCAGCATTTCGGGACAAAGGTGTGACGTCTGCTGTCTATAAGGAGCGCCACATGATTTTTTATGACATGGATATATGCTAATGAAGAGAGAAAAATATGTCTCTTGAGAAAGAGAGTCTATAGTATGCAAAACAAACCAAATATCTCTTGCGTTACATTTATTATGTGCCAGTACTAACAAGCAATGAGTTGTCTTTCGAGGTGCCTCTAGATTACGTAAATTGTGTTATAGAAAGCAGTTGTCTCAACTGTTGTACATGCCTAAAAAAAAAGGAGTTCCTAAGTTGTACAAGCAACCTGAGAAACCAAGTGAAAATATACGTTGGTTTATTTGTGATGAGTGATGGATAAGATTGTAATCTTGGTTTGATGAGTTTTGGGTTGTATGTGCATGTCTATATATTGCAAATATAATTATGTCTGACCAAAGCTAAAAAGGAAATGGAGTTTATATTTTTGTCTTTGAGTCTAGAAAAATTGTACTCACCGAATGATCCAATATGTAAGAAATTGTACACACCAGATAGTCCGGTGATTAGAGGCAGTACACACTGGAGCTTTTTCTATATAGAGATTAAACTTGGACTGTGCATCGAATGGTCCGGTGTTCAGTAGATGTGAACACCGGAGAATTTTCCAGAAAGGTCTATTTTTGGTGCCAGAGAGAAAATGCACACCGGATAATCCGGTGATGAGCAAAGTGAACACTGGACCATTTATTAGATTGCATCTATGGAAAAAGGAAACACAATGTACCGGATGGTCCGGCGACTGCAGAAGTGAACACCAGAGCATTGCACCGGACTATTTCTTGCAGAGAGCAAATTTTTCAGAGCGCGGAAGGTGATGCTCTCATCGGATGGTCCGATGTTCAGATGTTGAACACACCAGAACATCCAGTGTTTAAATTTTTTTATGGATTTGGTCCTTCGATATGGATTTTGATGTTGGACTAGATGGAAATGTTTTGGAGAAATGTGTTTGCTTGTCTAATGTTATGCAGGTGATGGATGCAACTTGACGGTCCACAGCGGGATGATCAGGGCCAAGTTGGGAGTTTGTTGCTGGATGATCAAGGAGGCTGAGCAGAGTCAATGATGATCCTAGCAGTGTACGTGGAGGTCAAGCAAAGTATGGAAGGAAGGATGGAAACGATATGGTGACAAAATCAAGGGAAGGGGATGACGGTGTAAGTGACAAGGTGGCCCGAGGGATTGGGAGCGGGAGAGACTTGCAGACAGTCAAGATCGCAAGATGGGTACACATGTCGACATAGCGTTGCTTTCTTGGGGTAAAAGCAAGCAATAGTGAGTCACACTTTAAGAAGTGAGTGAGGCGGTTTCGCGATTTGGTCTTAAAACTATGGAGGGATGGAGTGCACGTGGTATCATCACGAAACAAGCGTCGAGACAAAGCTAAGTTGTGAAGGTATCACAACCGTTCAATGGATGGAGCGAAAAATAGACTAAAATACCCTGATGGTAGGTAGGAGGCTATTGTAAGTAAGGGTATTTTGGGTATAAGAAAATTTAAGAGCTATGGCCTCTCTAGTTCTATAAATATAGGGGTAGAGCTATAGGGGAGCCTTAAGTAAGCCATTTGAGAGTCTAGTGATAGGTTTTGGAGGAGAGAAGAGGATAGGCTTAGCCTTTGTAATAGTTTAGAGCCTTTGTGAGAGAAAAATACTATGTAATCTATTTAAAATAGGAGTGATCTCTGTGCTTAATAAAGTTAATTTTCTCGCATGGGCTTATGTTCATCTCCTTCTAGATTTCTTCTTTTAGTTCCCTAACTTCTCTTGCAAGTTTTTTTTGTTGTGATTTTCGTTTTGTTTTTTTGAGCTGCAATTTTTCCACCCTTATGAAGTTGATTTCTTTATTGCTATGGACATAAAATGCACGTACAATAGTACAAATTTAGGTCTCACATCCCTTACCTCTAAATCATCAACTTGAAGAGTTTCTTCATCTGGTGGCCATCTTCTTGAGTTTCTTTCAAAGTTGTGAGCTTTTTCACTAGGGTTATGAAATGGTCTTAAATGGAATATTGTGTTCATATCTCATTCATAGTCACATGTTGTCAGTTTTTCTCTGTTTCTCTCCATTGCTTCCACTTGAATTTTTTATGTGTGTTGGGTGAAACAAAGGAAAAGATCATCCGATTCGAAAGAATTTAATGAGGCGTCTATTCACCCTCTCTAGTCGTCAATTTTGGTCCTACATAACCGTCGATAAAATTCCCAATCCTGTATCTTTTTGTGTGTTGTTCATTTTAAATTCTTGTTTAATTAGTGCATGGTAATATGATTATTACAACATTAATCACCTAGTATTAACATCTGACAGGGGAGCTCTAATTAAGCCGATGGTTGGTTACCATAGATCGACGGAGCACCAACCATCCAATCTATGCACAAACATATCTACTGAATGAAGTTCATAAATTTTGAATCGAGAGCTGAGTCGGCAGCAGATAGCTAGTCCGATCCTCTGCATGGGACGACAGTTGTAGTGGGATTCATGGCTCGCAATACATGGGATGCGGGGACAAACTGCAATGGCCCATGCATGAGACCATGACAGGCATCGGTGGAGCAACCAACAGGGCAGCGCATGTTGACAGGGGTGGGTGTCGCTTGTTGGGGACGTTTGGCGCCGCTTAGCAAATGGAATTTTCGGGCGGGATGCATGTGATCGCCTGGATGGATTATCTGGTACGTGTTGACCTATCATCCACCGCTCTATGTTCGCTGGGCACGAATCATGGATGGGCTAGCTCGATCAAACGCTGGTATATATAGATTCTGCGAATTTATGTTCTCACATTGTCTGGCAATTTTAATTTCCAGTTCTCGCCGTTGGAAGCAGAATGCTTATGTTCATGATCCCTGTCCCATATTCCTAATACGCACAGCTGACCATGTACATATACCAGTGCACTTTCCACCAGGCTGGATGAAACGATTGCCGATTGGGATGGAGTTCATTTTGGGCCATCGGCAGTTTAGGAAACAATGAGGCTTGGAATGCCGCGTCAGCAGATCACCTCATCAAGCCTTAATTCCTGTCACTCTCGCCGGCCAATGGATCTACGTGCAGGGTACCGCAGCAGCGGAACAGATGGACAGGAGATGGTTTCTGCTGGTGGTCCTCTTTACTGGTTGGATCAAGCGGTAACGACTGGGTGACGAGGATAGCAATGATTTGAGGAATCTCATGAGTAACGCAGTGAATTGACTACTACCTCCATTTTCTGACTTTGACCAATATAACAAGTTTCGAAATATGAAGGCAATTAAAGTGAAAGTTGTATTACTACATTTTCCAGTGAAAGTATTTTTAAAATGTTGCATACTTACAATGATGAATGATTTGCATGTGTATTTTTGGAAAATGACGGTCAGATCTTTATGCTTGACAGTAAATAGGGAGGGCTATTAGTACGAGTGAGCGGAAAAAAAGACACGGAATACAATGCATCTCATACGCGTTGCGTTGTGATTCTTGACTCTCGGCGCCTCGCCGGTGGGGTGGGTGGGCATACATGCAGATGCAGCCAGAGCCGCGGCGGCGGCGGCGGACGCGGCGCGAACGTGCGGCGCCGCGAGGAGACACAGCCTGGTGTCTACGTCTGCCCGCGTACAACCGAACACTTGCCATTGCCACGTCGCGCATGCGGTTGGCGAGCGCGTTGAAAGTGCGACACACATTCCTCTCAACGAAACAAGGCAAGCGCACATGGGGACGTTGCAAGAAGCAGCAGCAGGAGGAAACGCCGTCGGTCTCCAGCGAGGCGCGGCGACTTCGGCAGAAAGCGTGGCCACACCATACAGGTAGCGATACGTACAGACCTTTTGCCTGCAAAGCAACATCATTTTATTTAGTGGCAGACCGAACAATGCATTACAGTTTACAACCACCCCCGTAGGCTAGGTCCGTATCATTTGATGCCAGTTTGTTGTATCACCAACTGTATTATAGGAATTTAGGATTATTTATGGACAGCACGAAAGTACGATCGACGATCACATATATATATCATCATCAGGCAGATATGTGTGAGCCAAACGATCGAGGAACCATGTGGCAAATGTTCAGTATCTGGTGAGTTGTTTAGCAGTTGCCATGGTTCAAATATGTTGTGATGAGTAGTTGGCATATTCAGTAGCTGTCATATGTTCAGTACATGTCTTGTATTAAGTGATTGTCATGGTGATTTGGAGTTTGAGTTGAAATACGGGATTTTAGGGGTTGTATGAGCATATTTAGTTATCCCAATGCATGATTATGATTTATGATTAACCAGAGTTTGTGAAGGTGATGGAAATATTTTAGGTGAAGAATGGAGGTGTGTTTTCTTGTCTCGTGATGTATATGTTAATGGAGTCAACATGATGATCAATAAGGAGGATAAGGACTAAGCAAGTAGTTTAGGGTTGGATGATCGAGAGGTCAGGTGAAGTCATGGGATGATCCAACCCATATATATGGAGAGGTCAAGAAGCACCGGATGGATGATCAAGATAACAAGTTGACCAAGTCAAAGATGATTGAGGTCGGTGTAAATGACAAGGTGGCCTAGGAGTGGGAGCGGGAGAGATTTGCCGAACAGGAGGATTATGGAACTAGGTGACACGTGTTAGGATTGGAAAACCTTGATCCGGGTAGAAGCAATCGGGAAGTCACACTTTGAGAAGCATACATGATAGTTCGACGCTTTGGCCTCAAAATATTGGACGATGGTTGTTGGTGCACGTGGAATTATCACAAAGCTTGCATCGAGGCGAAGTTTTGTTATGAAGGTCCCGATGACGTTCGGGCGAATGAAAAAGTGTTGGACAAAAATATCTTTATGGAAAGGTATGCGTGTGTTGATGTAGAGGCATTTTGGGGACATCAAAATGTACAAATCATAACATGAGGGGAAGGTGTGTGGCTGCCCTTTTGGGCTTTCATTTGTGTGGTAGAGAGCTAGGGTTTTAGAAAGGGGAGGAAAGAAAGGGAGAGAAGAAATTACTTGATTTATATTGGAAAATATTCACTACGGTCAGAACTACCTCTACACTAAGTTTCATGTGATTTCGAGTTCATGTGAATTGATTTGGAGTTTTTTTCCTCAAAAAGTTTGGGGCTGATTTTTAGATTTCGAACTTTGTTCAGTAGTCTGCTAAAAGTCAGTAGTTCTTTTGTGTAGTCAGCTCTGAGTTACTTTCCGATTATGATATTAACTACTGATGACATCTATAGAGTTACTGAATCTAATTCAGTTTGTTCGAACTTTTTACTCAGTAGTTCGCAAGTGTGCTCTCAGTAACTCTGCATTTTATGATTGCATCTACTGAAAGTTTGAACCTTCTTTTGATAAACTATTGAGAGATCCTTAGCATTACTTAATCCTTTCAAACTTTTGACTCAGCAGCTCTCTGGACTTTGGTCTTGGTAGCTCACAACATTCCTTCAGTTGCTCACCTGTTTTGCTCGAGCAAAACTATGCCGCGTGCGTGCGTGAGCAGAGGAACGAGCAACTTTCCGACGACAATTTTTTTTTCTTTTTGGAAAAAAATTCCCCGCAACTTTTTTTGGGAAAGTTTTCCAAAAAAATTTCCAAACAAGTTCTGAGAGAAAAGTTACCAAAAAAAAGTTTTATGAAAAAATTATCGAGAAAAAGTTTTGGAGAAAAAGTTATCGAGAAAAAGTTTTGGAGAAAAAGTTATCGAGAAAAGTTGCTCAAAAATTTTGAGGAAAAGAGTTACCGAGAAAAGTTTGGCTTCAAAGTTTTGAAAAAAAGTTTGCACGAGAAAAAGTACCGAGAAAAGTTTGATTTAAAAGTTTTGAGAAAAAGTTTACACGAGAAAAAGTTAACAAGAAAAGTTTGACTCAAAATTTTTGAGAAAAAAGTTAACGAGAAAAGTTTAGCTCAGAAGTTTTAAGAAAAAATTTGCACGAGAAAATTTTGAAATAAAATTTTAGCACAAAATTTTTTAACAAAATTTTCAGCACAAACTGTTTTGTACAAAAATTTCAACACAAAAAATTCAACTACACGCGACCTAATTAGCGTGAGGCTCAGCCGAGTCCGTGGGCTGCTCCCCATCTGCCCCCCCCCCTCCCTACCTCTGCCTGGGTGTCCGCGCGTCCGGACAGCCTATCGACCGTGACTTGGGCGCGCGTGGACACCTGTGAAACAGGATTCGTGGTTTTGCTCCAACTAACCCTTGTTGTGTTGCTTTCACACTGCTTTGAGGATTTCCTAACTTGATTGCAAGGATCAGTAGCTCTAATATGAGCACATGATCTTAGACAGTTAGATGAGAGGTACGTTGGACGAAAAATAGGAAATACCATAAAAAATTAGGGGAGGCACATATTCATATATCTTTAGTAGCCTTTCTCTATCCTTCACCTAATGATTCGGGTTAGCTCTTCGGTACAAAGCCTGAAATTCCACGTAGCTACGGACATAAAGTGTGCCTGCCGTGTGATATGATACACCGGGTGACTTTTTTTTATTTTAGTCTTTTTAAAATTAATATTTTAATAATAACATGTCGAAACCTAAATTTTCAAAAAATAGCTATTTTTTAACACGCCAAAATGCCTGGTGTGACTTTCACGTCACATTCATTGGCGTGACTAAAATGGCCACGCTGCCGGAAACTCTAACGCCTTTACATGTGGATTCGACGTGGCAGTCTGAGTCATGCTAAATTGGTTGCGCGTGACTCGGGCGAACAGTATTTTTCGGATGAACAGTATTTTGGCGGTTTCAATTGTTCTCTTTTTCTTTCTCTATTTGAACAATGAGGTTGCCATACTCTAAAATTTATGAAACATTTTTTGTATGTCCTATAATTCATGATGAATCCATTTTAAAAGGATTCACCTCAATACCCCATCTAGGTTTCAAAATAAAAAAACTTCAAAAATAGTTACTTTTAGAAATTCTAGTAATTTTTAAGGCCTCAAATAAATTCCCAAAAATCTGAGAAAATTCATTAATATTACTATCATGTGGCGTAATAATTTCTAAAATTATTTCCAACCCTAGGTTACTTGGGGAAAAAGTGAGTTACTTCGCAATGCTCCATTTATATGCATTTTTATCATTTCATACTATTTAGCCTTATAAACGTCCTCTAAATAATTAGCAATTATATTCGATTTTCCTCAAAATTTTGCCAGCGCTTAATGCAATATGTACAGGTCCTATTTCCAAACATGCACATCCAATAGAGTCATAGAATTTGAATTATTCAATTTCGAATGTTGGTATATGTTACAATTTGTTCTATAACAATAATACTTAGGTGACTTGTGGAGCCAAAAAGGATTGCCATTTGCGGTCTAAACCATACTAAATTTATTGTATGGATAGTTCAGAATATGTTTTAGTTGAACCACATACATGATTTTTAGGAAGACTAATAAACTTTAAATAAGTAGACTAAAGAGAAAGAATAAATGAAAAAGAGTAAAGATTGGTATATAAATTACAATAAGTTATTTTATGTAGTTATACCTACGATCCGAAATATAGAGGTGTTGTATTGTCTTCTTAATACCTTTAACATAAGTTGTTGTAGCAGGTTCAATAGAGACCCCTTGTCCTATTGTGTCTGTATAATGTTAGATTATATGTTATTTTATTAAAGTTATATGATGGTATTACAATAGATAAAATGTATATTAGGAATGGTAGATGTAATATATAAATGAATATATAGTTACCTAATATGTCTCTAGTGTAATCAATTCTGGTCCTTAATGTATCAACGAATGCTAGAGTATATGCATACTTGGGGAACATTGGAGAAGCACTAGGGAATTCAATTACCTCAGTGTGACCCGTGAATTTTATCATGTATATGTGGTCAACTGCTCGATAATTATTCTTAGCTAGGAACACTTGGAAAAACTTTATGAAATATACAACTCCTTCTCTAAGGTGTGGATTCAATTGATCTACATGGCGTTGTGGCACTTGAGCTTCCATTGCATTTCCCTATACATTTGCATAGAAAATTATTTTAAATGATGTATACTCTTTTATTTTTTCTAAAGTAACTAATGTTTGTGGATACCTCTTGATCCAATAGTACAAAATCAAGTCTATAGACCTTTTCTAGTTTGTCATCCAGAATATATTCGGATAATCTTGTCACGACAGATGTGTTGTCATTTCATGCTAAAAGCTCTGTCGTGTAATCACCATCGGATGGCTCATTCCAATCTACAGTTAAACTACTCATGGATAATGGTTACCACTGTTTCATTCAATATAACCTAAATTGTGTATAGATTCTTGATGAACATATCTCATGGCTTAAACCTAAGAACATTAATGTTATCAATTGCCTACTTTCAACAAAATTGGAAATTATTTCCTAATTTAAATGTACGTTTCAAAATACTTAATTCACACTGTAGTCTCAAAAGGCTGTGGGTAGCCATAGCACTTAGCCATGTTTGAACATGCGCAATTTAAAGTTTATTAGTCTTCCTAAAAATCATGTGTGTGGTTTGCCTAAAACATATTCTGAACTATCCATACAATAAATTTAGTATGGTTTAGACCGCAAATGGCAATCCATTTTGGCTCCACAAGTCACCTAAGTATTATTGTTATAGAACAAATTATAACATATACCAACATTCGAAATTGAATAATTCAAATTCTACGACTCTATTGGATGTGCATGTTTGCAAATAGGACATGTACATGTTGCATTAAGCGCTGGCAAAATGTTGGGGAAAATCGAATATAATTGCTAATTATTTAGAGGACGTTTATAAGGCTAAATAGTATGAAATGATAAAAATGCATATAAATGGAGCATTGCGAAGTAACTCACTTTTTCACCAAGTAACCTAGGGTTGGAAATAATCTTAGAAATTATTACGCCACATGATAGGAATATTAATGAATTTTCTCAGATTTTTGGGAATTTATTTGAGGCCTTAAAAATTACTAGAATTTCTAAAAGTAACCATTTTTAGAGTTTTTTTATTTTGAAACCTAGATGGTGTATTGAGGTGAATCCTTTTAAAATGGATTCATCATGAATTATAGGACATACAAAAAAAAGTTTCATAAATTTTAGAGTACGGCAACCTCATTGTTCAAATAGAAAAATAAAAAGAGAAAAATTAAAACAGCAGAAAACACTGTTCATCCGAAAAATACTGTTCATGACTCAGGCTGCAGTCAGAGTTTCTGCCGGTGTGGCCACTTTAGTCACGAATATGGCGTGACACTTTAGTCACGAATATGGCGTGACTACGTTTGGGAGTCATGTCAGGTATTTTGGCGTAATAAAAAGGGCTAGTTTCTGAAAATTTAGGTTTCGACAGATTATTATTAAAATATTAATTTTAAAAAGGCTAAAATAAAAAAAAGTCTACACCGGGTACACGTAAGTATCCTTTTTGGACAAGTAAACGCGTACCATACAGTGCAAGAATAATGGAAGCACAGGCGCACAGCTGCATCACAGCAGCAGCTTTATGGGCATTGCCAACGGTCTCCTGCAGTGTTGCAATACCATACTCGTAACAGACTGGATTGTTCCATGACCTTATGTTTTGATGAAGGCGTGCGTTCCACTCCCATTTTGGTACACACACTTTTGAGTTTCTTGATTTGGTCCCATATATTGCACCATAATTTCCTGTGAAACTATCTATGATCAGTAGGTCGGAGCAGAGTCCCCATATGAACTAAAAGGGGAAAAATAAAGAGAGAATGAAGAACCAAAGAAAGAAAAGAAGAAGAATAAAATCAAGTGCTCCTAGGGGTCGGTGGCGAGGGCATCAAGAGGAGAGAGGTTGAGTGGATGACCCGTGACAAGGAAGAGAGAGAAAGCTTGAGCGCTAGCTGCTAGAGGAATAAGAAAGAAGATGAACAACGGTTCATGTTGGTCGACCGAAGAAACTGAAAAACTAGAGGCAATTGAAGAATATCATCATCTCCCATATTTCTGTTATTTCATGAAGAAATGGGGCATGAATGAATTCATTGATAATAACATGGGCATTCTCCAATGAACGTGTTGTATCTAAAGTTAATGTTCCACTAGCTAACATTCGGACAAACTCCTGCAGGGATCAGTTTGGTCCCATTGCATCTCCATCCCCATCTGTCGTTGCGCCGTGACCTGTCGGCTGCCAAACTCCGGTTCCAGCTTTTTTTTGGGGGGAATTTACAAGTGAGTTGTGAACCCATCCAAATCCAAATGAGTAAATGACGAGCGAAATCCAACCAGCAGGCGACAGCATCAGCCACCATAGCCATATAAATCCATAGCTCGTGACGAGCGAAATTCAGCTTGGCCACCCTAGGCATAATAAATATATACCGGATAAGATTAGATGAAGGTTTAAAATTCGTTCCTTGCACATGAAAACGCGTGTTGATATGGAGAGGTAACAAATCAAAAGCACCAGACGAACCGAATATGATCCTAGATTGGCTGCGTCTCCATCGACATGAAACAAATTTTATGTGGGCCAATATCAAGTTGGATATGTTGGCTACAGGCCTCAGGAGGGCCCAATGTGATGAAGTGATAAAGATCTCTCTTTTTCTCACTCGCTGCAGTAGATGAAATCATGAAAAGAGATAGGATAGTGTGACGTAAAAGCAGAGTCACAGTAAGTCAAGAGATGCAACCACAAAAACTGAGGTTAAGACATCCAGAAAGTTTGAAGGGTAAAAAACGGCGAACTTGAATATAATAAATGGTTGTGTATCACTGTCTCTAGCAAACTCCCTCTTGAACCGTGCGAATAAGTGCGATCAGTGGTTGACCCAGGATACGATCGTTAGGTGTGCCTGTTAAAAGTTTCCGAATTCAATATAAGTATAAGATTTGCTAAAAATAAAAATATAAATATATTAAAAGTTCTCAAGATCATAAATTCAATAATTAAGTTTAAAGTTTGCGAAAACTGCAATATAAATAGTCAAAATATAAAATAAAGTTTTATATAGATAGAAGATTATAATATTTACTTAGAACTCTACTTTACGCTTTCTGATAGCCATAAAGTCTGAATTATGTCATCCTTACTTATCTTAAAAAAATATCACGCTTAATAAATGTGACTAAATAATCGTTCAATAACTTATCGTCTATACTATTTCTCAACTTATTCTTCACTAAACTCCATATTAAAATACTCTTTTAATACTTATCGTCGCTACCGGTAAGATCAAAACCGATTTAAGAAACAAGTACACCAAACCGTAAAAAACATATTTATATTTGATTCAAGAAGCCTAATAGAAAGCTCACCAAAATTATTTAAGCCTATCATACTTCATCATATCATGTTTACTAGACTCAGTGTATCACCCAATCACAAATAAAATTAAGTCAAACAGTGATTCACAGTTTAATACGAGCTACACAAGGCACTTGCTGTTGGATGTGCCGAATTTACAATGCTATTGCACAAGGCACTTGCCTCTTGGCTGTGCTTAGGGCTGGAAACGAGTCAGTAGGCTCTGCTCGGTTTGTGAATTGAGCTAAAATTTCAACTCGGCTCGACTCGGTTGCTGGCTTGAGTTGGCTCACGAGCCTGCCAAAACTGAGTGTCAGAAGCATGCAAGTCGGGTTTGTTTTGCATGCATGTATGCGGTTTTATATGGCTAGTGGCGACTGTCACATGCATGTGACTGCTGAATAAACAGAGGAAAAACGTGCATGCATGCATGGATCATACGGTGAGTGCTCTCGATGGCATTAAAAAATCGCAAGGCTTAAGCCTCAATGTGATTGCTAGTTCGTGTACTCATGTATGGATCATGTGGACGGCGAACCCTGTGGGTTGTGGTTGGGCTAATCAGGCATTAGTGCAGGTCGTCTATGGCTCGATTTGGTTCGCGAGCGACTTACGAGCTGACTCGACTCGACTCGATTGCTGAAATGAACTAGTAGTGTGACTCAGGCTCGACTCGTTTAAACAACGAGCCGAGCCAAACTAAGCCAAACCTTTATGAGCCCGAGCTAGCTCGTGAACCGCGAGTTTTTTTTCTAGCCTTATCTGTGCTGAAGCTAAAACTTAATCTTTTACATTCAAATTCGGCATGATTTCGCGACCTGTGATTGGTCCGTCAAGAGTAAGCTTACCAGGCGTCGGATGGAGAAATGGATTGAAACTCATCGTTCACCGTAGGCTCGTTAACCCGCCCCTCGTCCCTCCTCGAACTCTCTCGATTCCACAGTCGATCCCACCTCCTCGCCGCCGCGTACACGCGTGCGTTCGCATCCCACCGCCTCCTCTGCGCCCTCGCAGCGGCCTACTCAGACCGCCACCGCCCGATCGCCGTCGTCTTTCCTGCGGCCGTTCTGCTTGCCCCTGCCCGACGGCTTCTCGTTGTTCCCATCTCTCTGCACTCCACGTCGCTGGCCTGCCCACAATCCCCACTGCTCTTCTACCTCTTCTATCCTCGGCTCCTATATGCCTAGGATCTACAAGCGGTGGCTCAGGATCTACAGAAGAATGGCGCGCCCAACTTCTCGTCGCGCTTGGCCCCCGCCTTCTCCGAACAGGCGCAACAGGTCATCGTGCCCAGGGCCGTCGGGTAAGCATCTCCACCTCCGATTCGTGCTTCCTCGCACGGTCGCACCTCCCATTTGCGCTCTCTTAGTAGTTTGGTCTGATTCTGTGCGGCCATGCGGAACTTGCAATATATTGCTCCAAATTCCAAATTGATTAGCGTACTTAATAAAATCGGTTTACTTTCAAGGTGCGTTGCATGCATTTTCCACAAACGATTGGGTGCTTCATGAACTATCTGAGGGGGGTGCCACATCTGAATTTCAGGGATTGCTAGGCAATCAATTTATACCCGATTTCATCACATTGCGTTCGTCCCGTGCCTAGTGCAGCTAGCAATTGAGTGATTGTTTGGTTACTCCGGGATATCAAATGATTGGTCACAATCATTACTATTTTTGCCATCGGTCTGAGAAGTAGACGGCTGACATTGGACTATTTTTTTTTCTTTGTTCAAGTCAAATGTGATGCATCTTAATTCCTCATCAACGTTGGCATGTAACTGCAAATATATTATCATAGTCACCTGATTTATTCACCAAATATTAGCAAGGAGGTATATTATAGTCCACTACCTTTCTCTTTGCATGAGGAGGATTGGGTGGGTTATTGTCAGTTTGGCTATCGCAGATCATTTGTGATCAATATGTTCTTTGTAAGGAACCAGGATGAAGGGCTGGACATGAGTTCAACCAGAAGCCAAAAAAGATGTTCATACGTGAGAGTAATGTGATATCTATGCTTGGCGGTTGCATTTCTACGGTCTCCTGGTTTTGCTTGCAAAGTGTCTATTTTTATTGCCAATGCTGAGCAAATCTTAGGTATTTTTTATTGCCAATGCTGAGCAAGGCTTGTCCTTGGTCGTTAAGATCAAGAACGAGAAGCAATGGAGATTGGACAAGAGAATTAGGGCAAAAAAGGTAAAAACGAAAGATAAAGTAAATTGTGTTTGATCGATTGAATGTTGGATGATTTCAATCGGTCATAGCCTTTTATATTTATAGGGAGGGTTGATCTTTTCCTGTTTTGAGTCAGAATCTATCAAAACTTATCTTTAAATTCGACTTGATCTCTTCCAAAAAAATCCGGATCCGACTCGGATCAGATATTCTAATGTCCCAGATTGGATGTTCCGATATTATTGGAAGGTCCGGTTTTATCAATCACAGGGTTGGTTTTGTCCCGTTTTGAGTCGGAATCTATCAGAACTTATCTTGAAATCTGACTCGATCTCTTCCCAAAAATTCCGGATCCGATATTCTGATGACCCTGATCGGATGTTCTGATCATATCAGAATGTCTGATTTTTCCAATCACACCTTTCGTCTTGGACCAAAAATATCTAATCGGATGTTCCGATTATATTGTAATATCTGATTTTTTTTTCAAGCATAGACCTCTCAGTTTGGCCAAAAATATTTAACTGGATGTTTTGATCCTAACATCAGATGTTCCGATGCGATCAGAATATCCGATTTTTCCAAGCACAGACCTCTCGGTTTGGACAAAATATTTAATCAGATGTTCTGATGATGACATCACAAGTTCTGATATGTTGAAATTTCTAGATCTGAAACTCCTAACAAGATGTCAATTTCTGTCGTCAATAATAATTGACAATGGACATGATGGATACACAAGTGATATCAATGACAACCCATGTATACTTTATAATTTCTTAGAATGAAACACTCCTTTTCCATATATACTTCCATTTGACTGTAAAATAAACAAATAGTATCTATTTAAATACCATTCTTATTTCTTCTGAATTCTATTGTAAATGGCACATGCTTCCATTGAATGGGATCGCAAAAATTGTCTTCTGTCTGATTTTGATGCCTGCCTTCTAGCTGGGTTTGGCCAGCTATTGACAGCACTGCCTGGAGATCGAATTCGAAAGATCATGGTCAAAGAGCATGCATGCAGGCACCATGCAGCTAGCCTATGATTTTGATACAATATGCATGTAAATATATCTCATTATGGAGACAGCATCTGCTACCCAGTTATTGACCTTTCGATCAAGATATTTGAATTCAGATATTTAACCTATCCAAGCATGTTTCTAATGTTATTGTGTAAGCTACTATATTAAGAATTAATATGCACTCACAGGTCATCAGGCTTGCCGCGCCATCTTTCTAATTGACAGTCTAAAAGACAGGGTTGCAGACAATGTTTGCAATCTTATATTCTTATCTTATCCATTACTCACAAAAATCAAAATGTTCAATCGAAGAAGGAAAAAACAGAGAATTATTTTGTCGCTGCAATACTGTACTACCTTAGTAATTCTGCTGCTGAATAAGCAGAAAGGCATGCTTCCCTGAACTTTTTTGCTTGACCTGTGACTCACTGACCCGTATCCCGCTCCAGGCACTACAATGGCCGCGGCGGCGGCCACGGAGCTCTAGCCCGGCAGAACTGAAACTGGTTCCGTGTCCTGTAGAACTGAAACTTCTAATCAGTTACAATTGCAGAAAGCAAATCAAACCACACGCCAAGCAGAGAGTATACACTAACCACACAGCCCGAATGGATCAAACGCATGCCCCAGATGGAGAATCTAAGCATACCCCTGGTTCTCTGAGGGACCAGCGACCTCGTGTCAGCGGTGTCCCAAGATCGTGGCGACTAGCGAGGTACGAGCTGCAACCGATTGATCTGTCGCGGCCCTTCTAGGAGAGAAATTCTATTGGATAGAAAATTGGGGATCGGCCGACCGGAACCTACGCTGCTATGTGCTATGGCCTCTGTGTTCTGTCGCTGCTGTGCGCTGTGGCCGATCGGGAATTCGGGACCAGGCCAGGAGCTGGGCTGCAGGGCGCATGCTGCTGGAGGGTGATGTGGGTTTTTTCTTGGTTCGTCGTGGTCTGCTAAGTAGTAGTTAAAAAAGGACGGAAATCATAGGGTAGTTTTGAGTCTACTCGGACTACCTATAGCTCTGCCCATGAGTGCGCGATCCATTGTCATTGCTGCTTGCAGAAGTGATGAGATCAGGTCGGAGCCATAAATATAGCAGCCAACAACTCTGCCTTGTCATTGCTGCTTGCACATCTCACCTCAAGTTTCAATTTTAATTTGAAACTATTAAAATTCCGTTAAAATTTGCATTTAAAATTTCTAGCTGAGTGCTGAATTTTCCCACTAAACTGGACACGGGACACGGCTCTGTTTCCGCCGCTGAACAGTACCCAAAAAAAAAACGGAAGAAAGGAAGCTTCATGGGCCCAGATAAAAAGTCCAAAATGGTTATCCATGCTGTTCATATACTCAAAGGGTCCAAAGTAGCCAGAGAATGGGACTTGCGTGACCTATCCAAGTGCAACTTCGGTCTTTTCCTGTGCCGGAAAAGTGATATGCTAGCTACCGCGAGTATGTGTTAGTGCAAATCCCCGCTTAGGTGCTCAACATGTGAACTCTTGTGGAAGTTGTTGGACGGCTGATTGGCACATGTATTGGTTCTTTATCTAAAGGAACGAGACGATGAAACATAAATCCGATTCTAGCTTAACTTGTTTGGCTTGAGAAATAGAATGGGTCGGTTTTTACTCATCCTAAATAAGCATGTATCTATCATAAATATCAATATTGTTGTCATCCAGTAAAAAACATGTGATATTCTGAGCATCTCATCCTAGATTGAGTTGATTCATCAACATTCAACGGCGTGTTTGGTTCGAGGAATATATGATGGATTATTTGATCCTAGCTACCAAGCCAACCAACTTGTTTGGTTTGCGGAATGGAATAGACGGATCCTTTACAGTCTTACTCTTCACAAGCATATTGTTTGTATAAACATACATGAGCGGTTATCCCATTGTTGACCATCCAATCAAAAGGGCTGTTCCACGCGAGTTAGCTCTTACACCATGTGCGGCGCGGGCCGGCTGTAAGACAAACGCAACCCACTGGGGTGGGTCGTGCATCTAGTAGGGAGGCGGACTAGACGGCCCACGTTTTTGAATTGGCTGTGAGGTGACCCACCAAAGGCATGAAGCTTTTTGTTTTTGCATCGAGTCATGCCTGTGTAGATATACGACTTAGGTCATCTCTATACATCGAGCAAGTTCCAATTTACAGGTTTGCAGCTTGTGTGCAACCAATCACACTAGGATTCACCGTATGAGACATTGAGAAGGGTGCTTGTATATGACACATCCTCTGGACAACTTCTCTCTTTTGAATTCTGAGCTAGAGAGGAACGTAACTGCTTGGAGTCTGAATATATGTAAACAAATCGTTGCAGCAAGATAATGGCCAACACTGACCTGTGAACATAACAACAAACAAAAGACCAGGAGATAATCACAGGAAGGTATGAAGCATTCTTTCTCGACATGTTTGTGACTCAAAAGCATGTTGAAACTCGTCAAGAGCTTAAGCTTATTCGAGGACAAGGCATCATATGGATTTTAGAGACACACGATATTCCAGAATAGTCTTATAGAAGTTACAACGGATCAAACACAACTGATAACATAAAACAAGACCATACATGGTCACATCTAAACAACAATTAATAGATAATAACTCAGCAGATAATCCCGTACGGGAGTTGCATTCTGTCTTTATTCATCGCCTCCCTCTTGCCCATCAAATATAGCTCAGAATGCGAGGAACATCGCCAACTTTGACAGGCTTTAGGATAAAATGCTTTGCTCCTCCATCCAAGCACCTACGTACAAAAAATTCATGTAAAATAATTTCAGTACTTAGATAACAAATATTTAACAAATTCAATGACCTGATAGTTTGTTTTTACTCACTTGTTGATCCTTTCAGGGATGTTGTCGGAGCATGCAATCACCACTGGTATGTGCTTCAACTTGGGTGATTCCTGAATGGGGAAAAATTTGGTTATCAATTAATACGGCTTTAAATATTTAGGGATGCTAGAGTACATGTTCAACAAAAAAATTGCAAAATAGTGCAAAGTTTTTTTCCCGAAAAGAAATTACCTTCACTGCCATAAGTAGATCACAATCAGTCATATCGGCCATACAACAGTCAGTTAAAATCAAGTTCACATCATGTTCCTATGACCAAAGTTTATGAAGACGAACATGTCAAACATAGTAAATAACCGCATAACTTAAAGAAGTAAGTACATTCTAGTAATAATATTGAGATACCCCATCCAAGAACTTCAATGCTTGCTTGGGACCCTCCACAACCGTAACTGCAAAAAGAAAGAAAAACATGAAACACTTAGGTGAATGGAAAGAAGGATGGATGACCGGAAAATAGCATGACTTATATACAATATTACCATGTAAAAACTATTTGCTATATATATTTGTTACATAAATGGTTCAAATTTCCTATTTACCACATAGTTCATGGTTCATCGGATTAACATAAAAAATGTCAACCTAAGGATTACAAAAGAACATAAGTGCTGCTATCGTATCCCAGACACTATTACGTACTAATATTCTCCCTTGGAGAAGGAATGGGTACTAATGAAAATGAACATATTCGGAGAGTAATACATCATAAAAGACTAATTGCACAATGATAGTGGAAATTCCTAATAACCACATCACCTCGAATGTCACAACTCTGTAAGATCCTGGATGCAACAAGGCAATCAACACGGGAATTGTCGACTATGAGCACATGGGGAGAAGCACCGTCCATGACACTCAACACAATTTCCTCTGGGACAATTGCCCTGTTTGGAGGTTGACACTTCAAGACTTTGATATAGGGTTCTTTGTATTACAATGTCCTTGAAGGACTAGAGCCAGAATAGCCCTGCTTATATAGTAACTTGTGGCTATGCTTACGATATCCTTAAGATAGAGAGTCAATGAACAATAGCTGGATCTAGCTGTCATATCTTGTAACACACAACAAGTGAGCACACATATATCTTTGTACTAACAATATATCCTTAAGATAGAGAATGACTAAACAATAGCCAGATCTAGTTGTCATATCTTGCAATGCGACAAGTGACCATCAATATATTTAATATAGAGCATCAATGAATAGTAGTAGCAGGATCCGACTATCATATCTTGCAGCACGGCAAGTGAGCATATATATCATTGTACTAGTGATAATCTTAAGATATAGAATCAATGAACAATAGTTTGATCTAACTGACATATCTTGGAACACGACAAGTGAGCATGCATATCATTGCTCTCTTAAGATAGAAAATCAATGAATAGTAGTTGGATCTAACTGTCATATCTTGCAAGATGACAAGTGAGGATATCTTATACAAGCGCGCTATCACATTTAGATCATCTAGGTAGGGATAAAAATGTGCACCCATCCACCATTCCCCGATTGGTAATAATCTATTAGGGGCCAAGTACGGGGCTAATTTGCTCCCCATGGGGCTGTTAGCGGGAGAAATCTAGCCCCATTGGGTCGAGCAGTTGGAGTTGTTCCTCTGCTCCCCGTTCCCCGTTCCCTATGGGGGCCTTGAGTCCATCTACATGCGAGCCTTCCCAGCCCAGTTTAGGGACTCCTAGCCCAAAGAATGTTGTATATCCCAAACCCAAATAACATGAAAAAAAAGGAAAGTCACTACGCCAGAATAACACATTAGTGACGGGTGATAACCCTCATTAGTGATGGTTACCACACCCGTCACTCTTATTGCGTCACTAATGATAAAATATTAGTGATATATTGGAACCCGTCACTAATGACAATCACCAGTGACGGATCATAATTGGGACCCATCACTAAAATATATCTCCTATGGCCTAAGTAGGCCTGTTGCTCGTCACTATGACCGTCATTAGTGACGGGTGTATGTACCAATTATCAATCCCTAGTGACGGGTAGCTTTCCAACCCGTCTCTAGAACTCGGTCATTAGTGATGGGTGTTAACCACAAATTATCACTACTGTCTGAGTCATCAGTGACAGGTTGTTATCACCCGTCACTGGTTATTGAGTCATTAGTGACGGGTAGATTTCCAACCTATCTCTGAGACTTTGTCATTAGTAACGGGTGCTAATAACAACCCATCACTGGTGACCGTGTCATTAGTGATGGGTGTATTTACCACCCATCACTAATTATCTAGAATCAATGATGGGTAGCTACAACCCATCACTGGTGATCGAGTCATCAGCAATGTGGTGTTATGAGTCATTAGTGACGAGTATCTTTCCAACCCGTCTCTAATGAATGAGCTCTAGAGATGGGTTGTAAAGCTACCCATCACTGGAACTCAGTCATCAGTGACGGGTAAATTTACCACCCGTCACTAATATTCTCATCTCCCGAAGGGATTTACCTGTTTCCTAGCTGCATCCTGAAGCAATGTCAGGATTTGGTAGCTATCTTCTCCTGCAAATAAGACACATCCAGATACATTCATGCCATAATCACCATTCATTTCAAGATATATACCCACATTGTAAAGACCAAGTCACGAGATATGCAACCACAAATTATATAATCTAAAGTTCTCAAAACGTACAACGACACAAGTCCACATCAACATAGTTACAAATTACATAAGTTGAAAGTGCAACCACAAATTACGTAATTCAGAGCCCTTCCTCCCTACAATAGAACTTGCCTTTCAAAGAGATGATTTTGGTTATTAAGAACAAGGTGATCCATGCTCGAATGTTGGAGACTGGAGACT